>NC_092076.1:5537500-6737500 GCF_039877785.1 Chaetodon trifascialis | reverse complement strand
TTCTAAAAAGGTTGGGACGCTGTGTGAAACATAAATAACAACAGAAAGACCCAGCGATGATGTCACAGGGTCCTGCAGTGCACCTGAACGTCATTACAGCAGGGCGAGATGTTGAACCACTGGAGGTCAGCAAAAGCAAGATTCTCAGGGTGCGTTTAGTTACTCTCTGAGCTGATTTCCTTCCTCTCCTTTGCTTTTGCGTGACCACCGTGCAGGTCAAAGAGAGCAGAGCCGACGTGATGCTTTCCCCATCAAAGCCCTGCCTCCGCCTTAATTAGCTCTGATTGAAGGAGAGCCAGCGCTGGCTGCTCTCACCCCCCGATGTGGCCTCACTGTGCAGTTATCTGTATCTCTGCGGCAGTCATGCTATGCTCTGCAGACCTTGAGGATGTTTTAACCCTCTTTCCTTGTTTTTCCACAGTAATGGATGTCACTGACATCATAACGGGCAAAATGGACGACGAGGACAAGCAGCACTTTATCCCATTTCAGCCGTAAGTGGATTGTTCAGCAGCACAAAATGAATCATGTTCATACATACGGGAGCGTAGACTTCCTCCAAGCTTGGGATAATGTTGCATAAAATAGGCAGGCTGACATAGTTCTGCTCTTACACTTATTTCCATTATGTTGAATATGTACAGTATGTCAAAGACACAGCGGTTGTAGTTTTACTTTTTTTTTTTTTAAGTCTTGAATCCTTGACACCTGATTAGCGGCGGTTTTAAGACAGTAGTGCTCCCCTATTCCCCGCTGACTCAATTAAGGCAATCTCATTAACTGCTGCCATTCTCGCAGGACTGCGTACGGAGCCAGAGTAACCTTTTCCTTAACGTGATTTCCTGCATAATTGGAAATGCTTCAGATTCAGGCAGTTTAGCTGGCAGATCACCTCACTTAACGTTTTTATCTGGGAGCATAAATCATGGAAATTAGCGCCTTCCGGTGTGGAGAGAAGAACAGGATCTACAAGAGGTTATTTATGCCCGAGTGTGAATATTTGCCACAGAATTTTAACTGATGAAGTTTTGAAATGGCGCTCCCACGACCCATTATTAAATGTCTTTTCAAGGCCAGCCGCGGAAGTGAAGGAGCCATCGAGGGAAGGTTGGGCGCAGTGATGTAATTTGGATAGACTCCTGGCGTCCAAACAGAAATGGAATTGGCTTTCAGAAAGAAATAAGAAGTTGATAGATGGAAATGTTGTTGGAATAGTTTGTTCTTCTTGTTTCTCTCCCTCAGACAGTCGCTCAGTAAACGTCTGAGACCGAGTTGACCTCATCCCTGGCATGCCGCCAAGCCAAGCCGCATTTAGATAATGCAAAATTTCACCTCGTGCTGAAATGGTCGATCAGTTGATTGACTGAAAATCCCACCGTGTAAAAGGCTTTTGTAAAAAATCAGTGTTAATTTCTTTCAAGGAAACTGTGACTTAACATGTTAGCCAACGACCTTTTTCCCCATGACTCAGACGAGATGATGGCGGGACGGCACAGACGTCATTCAACTGTGACCAGACTGAAATGTAGTTTAAAAAATAGAAACCCAACCAAAATGTCTCTTTATTCTAAAAAAAGGAGACAGAATATAACAGGCTGTTTGCAGCAGTTGTTTCCTTTGCTGTCAAATCAGTGCTACACCTGCTGCACACAGTGAGGACTAACGTACATCAACTGTTTTACAGGAAGCAAGACGTGTCTCTTCAGGTTTCTGCTCTTCTTACCACCTACTTTATGGCCAAAACTCAAATAAAATAGTCTCTTTGACGAAGATGAGACTAAAACACTAAGACGTCTAGTTAACTTAAACTTGACTTGATAAAAAAAGACCTGAAAAACCAGATCCAGAGCAGATTTCGAAATGAAATTCTTGCAGATCTGAGGGGAATCCTGCCTTCTTCCTGTTGTCTTACACTGTTTTGTCCCCTGACTGAACTCCTGCTGTCCCTCGTCCCACCTCCGTGCTGGGATTGGCTTCGGATTGAAGGTTGGAGGCGCTGAGCGCTGAGTGACAGAGATCCTTTCCCGCCTCCTCCATGCTGCCATCACCGCTGTCTTCTCCTCCACGCTCTTCTCTCTTCTTCTTCTGCTTGTTTAGAGTCCTCTGTACCGCAGATACCATCCACCTGCACACATGTGCCACTTTCTTCCGCTCTGTGCGTCACTCGTCTCAGTCAGTCTGTCTACACCCGAGGCCCCGTGGAGAACAAAACATGATATTTTAGTTTGCTGTCTCGCTAAGGCAGAGTGGGAACGCTTGTTTTTTGGTCGGGTAGAGCCTTTGGTATGAAGTTTGAGGGCCGACCGGGGGCAGGTCAAGCTTCCCACTGCTGCGTTGGTGCTATAAATACTGACTGGGCACCATTTCCTAAACGATGATTTCTCTGTGTGTTTCTTTCATTACCCATCCTGCCTCACTGTTAACTGCTAACAAGCGGCTTTGTGTCTGTCACGGTACTCGCATCACTCTCCGGTCTCTCTCTCTCTGTCTCTCTCTCTCTCTCCCTCTCTCTCTCTCCGTCTCTCCCTCATCCCACTCCCCTCCTCACAACCGTCACCTTGTGGCTCTTCTGCCCCGCTCCTCGTCCTCCTCCTCGTCCTCCTCCTCCTCCTCTCTCTCTCTCTCTCTCCGCCACCTCTTCTTCTCTGTGGTGTTTGCCCGTTGTGTGCGTACTGCAGGCTAGCGTTGGATGACGCCATTCGCCACAAGCAGCTGAACATCTCCCGTTTTTCACCCAGGGTGGCAGGGGAGAACGACTTCCTCCAGACAGTCATCAACAAAGTTATCACCGCCAAAGAGGTCAATCACAAGGGCCAAGGTACAGTGCACGGTTCAGACACGAGAACCAGGGCCAAGGATGAGCCCCACCACACAGATACATGTGATTTATATGTTAGAAAATGGTTGTAGTATCTCGGGATGAGAATCCAACTTGGATCTGAAGATTTTCTGCAGTGTTTATGAAGATTCTTTGTCAGCCAGGCCACCAAATACAATGCAGTGCTTAGTTAAAGGCAGCTACACCTGCAGCCGTCTCCTCTAATGCTTTCAGTTTTATTGCTCATATGTAGAGAAAGCAGGTCAGCTCAGCAATGAGAGCCCTGGTCATAAGATAAATACATTTAGATGTTAAAAGTGTATATATAACACCGTTATATGAAGATGAGGGTTATGTGTGAAAGTAAACTGACATGTATTACATGAGTGCATGTAGCAGCCCCAGTGCATTCATCTCCTTCCATCCACTGGAAGGCAGCACCCGAGGGCCGAATGGACGCAGCGTGACCGCGTCCATTTTAATCAACTGAAGCAGCTACAGTGACCACAGAAGCCGCCAGCCGCCACATCGCTTATCTTTATTGTTAGCCGGCTGTTTTTCCCGTCTATGCACGGCTACATATCCCTCCAACAGGTCAACGCTACTGTGCATACAACAGTCTAATCTGATGTTTTTACATTTCACATGAAAATAAATGAGTACAATCATTGTGTGGCCGCGATCCTGGAGTTAAAATGATCCAATTAATGCGTGAATTATTAACTGCATTATCGTGTTGCAAAGCTCAAATGTGCAGCCGACATGCAAACACACCCTACAAACTCAGTGTAGCAGGTAAAAAACCCTCCGCCATTCGCCTACAAGTCCGTGCCTCCTGTATTTCGGCCATTAGGGTGCACATTCCTCCAGCTCTTCATTGGTTAACTAACTGGTTACATGCACCATAATGAGCTGTTGTAGCTCTCTTTCATACTGCATTATAGATCTGTTCGTACACTATAATGATCCCCAACACGCTGGTCATCTTGCTCGTAAGAATGTAATTCTTTGTCAAGTGCTCGCACTATAAATCACTGCTCACGCTATTAATAGTCGCTCTCATCACCATGACTACAGGATCTAAGTAATCCAGCTGTTAATTAAGCTCGTGAGTCCTCCGCGAAGACTAGATCTTATCAGTGATGTGACATCTGCGGTTAGAAGAGCATTAGCCGTCTAAGGGATTTGCGCCGGGAGAGGAGGGTGGGCGAGACAACATGACAGCCTCCATGGTATTGTCATGGCCTATGAAGATGTACTTGGATAAATGTCAGGTCTGCTCCAACCCACAGTGGGAAGGACAGCGGAGCACTGAGAGCAGCTGTTTCGGTCACGCCTGCATATCAAAAGGCTTCCAGCTCGGCCAGTGAGAGATGTGTCACTCGTAACAATATGGGGCCTGTAAAGTGAAAGGGAGTAAAGCTTCAGGGTTCGCGAGCACCGCTCGTGAACGGCCTCTGAAGGGGCCACGCTACAGGACGGCCGCTTTAATTGGCCGCCTTGTTTTTACTCATTTCCAGCCTTGTTCAGACGTATGTATCCGCACTGCTTTGTTTTTTTTGCCCTGGGAGGATATTAAGAGCGAGTGTGGTTACAGAGCTGGCACACCGTGCAGTGTCTGCAGAAAAAGACGCTTTCCCCTTGCAACCAGGAGACAAGTGAAGCAGCTACTGGCATTAAATTGTGAGGAAATATGACCCGTGAAAGTCCCCTGGAGGCCCTTTGTTTCACGATTATTCAGAGCCACAGAGCTTCCTCTCAAGCTTCACACACTCAGGTTTTCCAAGGCCAATTATTTAAGTCTGGGAATTACAGCACAATTTGAATATTCTACCATAAATGTCACTTAGTCGCATAAGAACAGAGTGCCTAAAGAAGAAATTGGGGCGTTAGGGACATTATCATGAATTTTGCAGTGGGTCAGAAATTTCGTTTTGCCATTTAGTGTCTGTTTGTTTGTTGTGGCGAAGCGTTTGGTTCTTTTTTCCAGCCGGCGTTCACGCTCCAAAGCAGCACTTTAATTTGAGCCGAGGCCCGTGTGTCTTCTGCAGCTATGGTGACGTTATGTATTTTCCTGGGGCAGCTTGCTCTTCCTGACCTTATCCTGCTCCCTCCCCTCTTTGCCTCCAATGCGTCACCAGGCCTGTGGGTCACTCTGAAGCTGCTCCCCGGAGACATCCATCAAATAAGGAAGGACTTCCCACACCTGGTGGACCGATCGACAGCTGTGGCTCGCAAGATGGGCTTCCCTGAGATCATCATGCCAGGTTGAGTGTTTTCCAAAGCTTCACCTTGGCTGCCTGTCTCCTTTTTTAAATTTGATTGGTTGAACATTCATCCAGGAAGTGATTTAGAGTTAAGGGAGAAAAGAACATATCATACTTCATTAAGGTTTAATTAAGGCATTAGTTATGTAATGGGCTGAAGTCAGCCAGAGAGTATATGGTGCCAAATATCCACTTATGCCACCTAAAATGTAATGGGTGATGCAGTAATATTCTTATTAAAAATGAATGAATAAATTCATGAACCTTGGGCTCTGGGAACGCTGAAAAGTGAGGATCTGACCTGCTTCTGGCTGTTTTCTACAGGTGACGTGCGGAATGACATCTACGTGACTCTAGTTCAGGGGGATTTTGACAAGGGGAGCAAGACCACACCCAAAAACGTGGAGGTGACCATGTCGGTCTATGACGAGGACGGCAAGAAACTGGAGGTACGGCTCAGGAGCTCCTTTGGTGTTTTTCCAGTGTTCATCACATTCAGCACACGGGCGCCGCGGCCGATCGGTCTCCCGGACAGTCTCTGATTTACCGGGCTTTCTTCAGTCTCACACAGCTCAGCACGCTGCTTAACTGACCAGCGCTCCTATAAAGCAGTGGGATGCGCAGGCCAGAGCGTACGTCTTCGCCGCCTGTCAAAAAAGTGACAGAAGGCAGTATTGGTGCTTTGTTGCTGATTGACTATCCTAAAGTCTTGCTCCCCACTGCAGGAATCAACCTTTATCATTGTCAGAGGCAGTTACAGACCCCAGCAGGCAGTATGGGCAGCATGCTTTGAAAGTTTGAAGCCATCAGAAATGTGAAATCAGCATTTGTCCTCTGCTATAATTACGTTTGCTAATAAAGTCCGAGGGACGATTTCCTCCCCTGTCTATTTGTTTGTTAGCAAGCTGTCTCAATATGTTGCAAATGTATTCGGAGGAAATTTGCAGCCCTTGTCACAGAGATCAGTTAATTACATTTTGGTGGCGGTCAGCACCGTTTCCCTCGTACCTGTGGCTGCTTTCTCCCTTAATTGCATTGAATTCCTCCAGAAAATGAAACTAGAGAAACACAAACAAATCCAGTTAAATCATTATGGCGGCTGCCGGTTTGCAAGTCAGAGAATGCTTAATGGACTTTTGCTTCCGAGCGCTGTCGACTTTTGTTAATCGTGTGCCAACTCGTCAGTGTCTAACGTCCTAATAAAGCTTTTGTTCCATCTAGAGTCTCCAGCCAGTGACCCCATTCTCTGATGCTTAATTATTGCCACCCCCTGCTTGACTTTACCTCTTGTTCTGCAGAGGCCATCAGTTAATGGGGGATATGAGAGGTTTGAGAGTAGTTGCCCACGACGAGTATTTTGGAAGAAGTAGGGCAGGAGGTGTGTGTCTGCGGGAGTGTGTGTGTGCTCACGTGCCTGTGAGTGTTCACTTTTAATGCAGAGTTTCTGTTGAGGCTTTGTAGTGATTAGTTTGCATTAAGTTAAGACTCACCTGTGTTTCGTTGCAAGGCGTTAACGCTGCGATGTCCACGCTCAGTGTGCTTGTGTGAGGGTGGAAGTTACAGGAGAGTGATTTGAGATGACAGACCCCTGGTCATGGGGAGGCCTCCCGCCAGCAGCGAATCAGACACGAGCGCTCATACCCTCCCCTGCCTCAATTATACACATTAGTCTTAGATTGAGAGGCTTCGTGGGTGATTTTGCTCAGCAGGCCAAGGAAGTGTAAGAATCAGTGGTGATTATACAGTAAATGCAGCTCTGAAGTGGCACAAAGCAGTAATGATCACTGTGATTATTTTTGCGATTGCGATGCATCTTATGTCTCACCAGCGTGGAAAAACAAGGGTGCTTCTCAGCACTTGAGTGCAGCATCGTCTGTCTGTTTTCTGTTTGTATGCAATTCTGTTTGGGATTTTATTTATGTTGTCGGCTCAGACTCGGAGCACGAAGTCTACTGCTCCATTTAAAGCATCTACAAGCAGCTATACTGCGCTTATTAAAGGAGACATGTTGTGTATAAATAGGCTGCTGCACCGTCAGGGCCTCCAGGCTGCGATAATAGGAGTCAGTGACAGCAGTCGACAGTCGTCAAGTGGCATAGATCACGTCTGTGAGCGGCGTGGCCGTGTCGCCTTCGCAGCGCCGGAGCTGCCTTCAACATCGTGCAGCTTTTCACTGAAACGCTCACTTCCCACAGGATCAGTGCTCGCTCTGGTTAAATTCTCCCTCTTCCTTCCTGGATTTTAATTGGCTGAAAGGAAATTGTGTTCCTCAGATGAGAGATGCTGTCACTTCCTGTCTGTCACTTTAATGCCTGAAGCAGTTTGAGCGTGATCTTGGATAACAGAAACATTGTTTAATCCACCCTCCAAAAAAAGCTGGAACGCAGAATGTGACAACTGCAATCCAGTGGGGACAGGAGCAGCTAAAGACTGGGAAAGATGTGGAACCTCCAGAAACACCTGTTTGGATCGTTCCACAGGTAAACAGGTATATTTGAAACAGGTGACAGTGTCATAATAGGGTATGAAAGGGGCATCCTGGAAAGGCTCAGTCGATCAAAAGCGAGGATGGAGCGAGGTTTGTGAACACATGATTGGATGAGAATCGTTGTCGGACACTTCAGCTTGGTGTGGTTTCCTCCCTGTCTCAGCCTCTCGTCCCCTCCATTCGTCTCCGTCTCTCTGCCTCTGGATTGTGCCTTCCTCCCTCTGCCTCAAAGAGGATTTGTGATGCCGTGTAGTGAGAGTCTTCTTATCACCTTGACATCTTATCACACCCCCCCACGAACTCCCCCTCACCCGCGGCTAGACCTCGCCCCGCTCTCCCCTCCCCGTCTGCCCAGAATCCGAAGCTGTCACGAATCCCGGCCACTTAGCGGAGGGGGCAGAGCTGCTCGAGCTAGCACCTGCCCCCCCAGATCTGCTCGGCGTGGCTGGGGGAGACGGGGCCTGTTATTCCTCATAATTGCTGGTTGTCAGAAGCCATTAGTGTTGGAGTATTTTAGCAGCAGCGCTCTAGCAGGCCAGGGAGTCAGCTGGAGTAGTGGGAGGAAAGAGCGAGGCTGGCTGATAGAAAACGAGGCCTGCGTGCCATCCGCTGTCACTCCATGCCAAACCCCCCAGGGGCCACGCAGTATTTTACATACCCACCCTGACCCGTCGTAGAAACTCGGGGAGCCCACTCAGGCTGGATCCGCCGGCACCAGCTGGTCCACTTCCCTGCACCTGGCTTCCCTCCACTTCTCGCTGCATGGGAGCCGCCGCCCCTCCTTCTTGAATAATTAATTTCTCATTTATTTCTTATTTCCACAATGCTGTCGTGAGATTGGCGGCCAACAGGCAGGTGCTCATGCATAAAGTGCATCCAGACTTTTAAAGGCCATTCTTCTGGATTTAGGGGCTCTGCCGCAGGGACTCCGTTTTATTAACTAAGTGCACGGCGATTTCCACATCCAGCTGTGAGCGCGCTAATGTTTTGACGGCAACTCTTTATATTGAGGTACGAACATTCACTTTTAACTACTTGCTTATTAGCATATTAGCTTTAGCGTTTTAGTAGCTTATTGGCTCTTTATTAGTCATTACAAAGCACTAATTAAAGCATTATTCTGCATGACTGTATTCTACATCTAACAGGCCTTTAACTAGATGTCTGTGAAGCTTCACACTCTTCCAGGTCTTCCCTCTAAGGTGCTGACTCAAGGCCAACTGGACTTGATTGGAGAAACTTGAAAAAGGTTTCTTATCCAAGGGGCTGGGGAGTCCCAGGTATTTAACCTCTGTGGTTATCATGGTCATTGAAACCACTTTGGTCCCAAGTTAGGGTGATAGCTGGGTGGGACAATGATCCTGCCCGAGGGGAAATACCTGGGACTCCCCACCAGTCAGTCAGAACTGAAAAAGCCTCTTGGATGAGAGGCGACACGTCTTCTAGAACCAGAAGTGGTTCCCTTTTGAAAGCACTTAGAAACTCCTAATTACTCCTTATTGACACTAAGTAAAGTGAATTGAATGATTTCAATAACCTGACCTAGAAGGGCTTTGTACTGAGTAATAAAGAGCCAGTGTGATTTTCATGCTAATATGCAACTAATTAATGGTGAGTGTGTGTGTACCTTCATAGAAAGTGTTACTGTTTTGACTTTATCACTCATTTGAATGAGCTGCTAACCAGCCTTATTGTTCGTTAACTTGACTTGTGTGATTTCCTCCTCTTTGTCCAGAACGTGATCTTCCCCGGAGCCGGAGACGACGGCATCAACGAGTACAAGTCTGTCATCTACTACCAAGTCAAGCAGCCGCGCTGGTTTGAAACGATTAAGGTGTGTTTTTCTCCTAACGTCCACCTCCTCATATTTCTTCTCTGTTACGCTGAGAAATATTTTCGTCACCGTCTTCCTCCTCGACTGCAACACCGCCCTTTGATAAAGTTCTCAAATCCATTATTCATCACAACACAGGTTTCCATCATCGGTAATTTCCAGATTGTGGTATCTGGTGGATATTCACCCATGAAGCTTAGGAGCATGGAAAGACAGTGATGAATATGAAACCGTACAGTAGATTAAATGGTTCATGTGGTGGCAGCAGAAATGTGAAGTTATTGATCCATGACTGTAAAAAAAAGCACCGCAGTTGTTTTGCATATTTTAGCTCATTCTTGACATCACATCTAACCCTTTCGCTAACCTCGCCACCTGCCATCTTTTTCATCGCATTTCTGCACAGTGTGAAAATCTAGACTTTGGGCCTCGTTCTGCTCCTGGGTGTAAATGTCTCACACGGTCCCTTTCTGTCCCTGACCTCAGGTCGCCATTCCTATTGAAGACGTGAACCGGAGCCACCTGCGGTTCACCTTTCGCCACCGCTCATCGCAGGACTGTGAGTACTAATGTCAGCGCGCGAGTAATCAGTTTTGCCGATGGCCAGCTGCGCAATTGGCTGCTAATCTGTCCATGGGAGAAAATAATGGAAGATTTCCAATCCAAGCAGATGTGTTGCACGGTGATAAATACTTTGAAGCTCACCCTTTGTCACATTAATCAGAGGCATTAGTCTGCCCCTGCACAAAGCAGAGCAGCATCATGGAGTGGCTTGTCAGAGACTACAGCTGGGATGTGAAAAATGCCTGAGGGGCCTCGTTTGTTTATTGGGACCAGTGTCTCGCTGAATGCAGCCAGTGTTGCGTGTCCTTCTGTTTTTTAACATTCTTTTTAATTTTGGGGGTGTAGAGGGCAGGGAAGCCTGGTACGCTGCCACCCCATCTGCCCGCCACATGGCGAGGCCGTCCCTCCGGCAGCAGGAGCGGCGCAGGGAAAAGGATTTTGGAGGGGCGATGGGAGCTACAACAGGTGTATATGTATTAAACAATCACTTCATACGGCGCAGAAGGGGAAGCAGAATTGGGAGGATATCAGCGTGGGAAAGTCTATTTTTCCTGTCGTGAAGTAATCTGCAGCTGTCCTCCAGGCCCGAAATCCTTCAGCTCTGTTTGCTCCTCACCTGCATGCAGGTGGTTTGGGCGAAATGGCCGGAGCTCAGCGCTGTCTTATAATCCACTTGGAGAGCCTTCTTGTCATGCTTGGCACCTCGCTTCTGCAGCTAATGCTGTTACGAGGCATGCCTTTGAAAGTCTGCGACTTGCCGTTATCTTGCTGTAACGGTTGCTTTAGAAACCGGCTCACCTCAAGTGACTGCGGGACGGCAGGGGCATGCTGATGCTGCCAAACTTTAACTTGTGGCTGACGGTTGACAGTGCAGAGATATGTGGAAAGAGCGTAATGGCTTGATTGTGTGGATCTGTGTGTGGTGTATACCTTGTATATCCTTGGTCATTGCTATCCATGAACACAGAAATCTTTATCCAAGTTTCTGATTGTCTGCATTGGGGCTGGCGTGGCTCTCCGCTTTCCGTCATGTCTGCTCTGAATTAGTCGCCTCAGTTAGCAGTTGAGGATGAACCCACTTTGATATCTGTCTGCCTGCAAACAAGCTTTTGCATCTCCCATTCTGCTGCGTTTAGCGTCTCCATTTGATCATCAGAATGGAAGACAAGAGTGCCAACTGATGCAGTTTACCCCCTTAATCACCGTGTCAGACTTAAACTTTCATCTCTGCGTGTAAATGATTGAACAGAGAATAAATGGTTCGTGTGTAAACACGACGGGGAAACTCTGATCACGGCAAGGAAATCAGTGCGCCTGCACACACTCATTACCTTTTCTGCAATTATTTGCTCTGTGATGTTAATCCATGTAAGGCGGTTTGCAGGTATCACAGTAGCTTCAGATGTAATGTCTACATTCTGGCACCTTCCTGGGAAAATCTGACCTCTCTGTATGTGAGGAAGAGCAGAGCAGAGATGGTCTGTCAGCTGAAGTCCTTTCAGTTGTCTGCCTCTGCCGTCGTTGGCTTGTGTCCTCCCTGCTTCCTCCACTGCTCCTAGCTAGTGCTGAACTTTTAGCAGAAACGCGGAGTGACAGAGCTGCTCATCAAGGCCACTGCTAGAGCTCGTGTGCTCAGTATCTCAGCCCCCCTGGTTTCAGAATCAGGCCAGCTCTAACACAGTGCATCAGACTACCACTCTAACATTGTCAGGCCTCATCAGACTGATGGCTGCTATCACGGACGCCGCCGTGGCTGTAAGAGATCCCCGCCATCTTTTCACTCCTGTTTCATCTGTCATTATGCCACTACCTGGTGAGTCGGGTAGAGGATAGGCTTTAAAATGTGGCACAGTACACTCAACATAAATCTGAAGTGACAGCCCACCTTAGAGGTGGATGTCTGCAGAACCTCCATGCAAACCTGACTTTGATTGGCTCAAAAAAAGTAGCTTCGTCCTGAAAGTGACCTTCTTTTCCGCAGAGTTTTGAGCACTGCGCTCCTCTTAGGAACTCACTAATACATTTTTCTCAACTGGGTGGCATGCGTGCAGTGTTTTCCCTCCACTGGTTCCTCTCAGGGCAGCCCAGCAATTATTCACTGGCGAGGCTGCAGGCAGCAAACCAATGAGGGGATTTATGCAGATAGAATGCACAAGATACTTCCATGAATCATGTCAGCCCCCACGTAAATTTGAGCTTGTTGATCCACAATGATGATATATGTGGCCTTATCCAAACGTTTGGTTACAGGACAAGGTCATAACTCTCTTGCTTGTTTACACAGTGCTTTCCCTCAACACCGCCAAATACAGCAACACGTGTGTGTACAGTATGCATGTACGCACGGCCAATGAGCATCTTCTCTCCACCCGAGCAGGATTATACAAACCCTGGGATCAGAAGCGCAACTGTTTATTCATATGCTAACAGGAAGTGACACACATCTTAGTCCAAACCTACAAGTGTTAGTAAGAGACTGTTTTATAGAAGTGGATTATTCCTTTATTTTTAAACTAGCAAATATTTAAAAAGGCAAATCTCACATATTTACATAGCCAAGAAATCAGTTTTCAGATACTGGATATATGAGTTTATAATTAACTATTCAGTTTATATCGTCGCACCTCCTACTTGTTCTTTAACTTGCACAATTCGTGCTCACTCACGGATGAGTTGGGACGCCATGTAAAACATAAGTAAATTCAATATTCCTTTATTAGTCCTGCAAGGGGAAATTCCAGTTTACAGCAGCACCAATAAAGCGGATAGAGTAGTGTGACAAGTGCATGCAAATTAAAAAACGTAAGTATATACAAAAGAGTGGAATAAAAAAATAAACATCATTTTAAGAATAGTACTTACAGACTGTTATGTACAGGTTGGATTGCACAGATTAATGCGCAGATAATTCACAGATTACAGTCTGACAGCTGCAGGAAGGAATGACCTGCGATGCCGCTCCTTCACACACTTTGGATGTAGCATCCTGTCACTGATGGAGCTCCTCGGTGCAGTGAGTGTGTGTTGGAGGGGGTGGGAGTCATTGACTGTCATGGAGGATAGCTTGGCTGTCATCCTCCGCTCCTCTCTAAAACAGAATGTGATCAGTTGAAGGAGAAGAAGAAGAAGAAATCCTTTATTAGTCACATTTTGACACACAACATGCGAAGTTAGGGAGGGGAAACTGCACACGGCATGCTTGTGTGAAATTAATTCTCCGCCTTTAACGCATCCTTGGTCCGTCCTTCCTCCGCGGCGGAACAGGAGCGGTGGGCTGCCAGGCGACTGGCGCCCGGGGACCAGTTCCTCGTTGTCACCATTGGTCAGGTGGTGATCTTCTTGCATGTTTTTAGTGGGGTTTTTTTATGGAGGATACCCCCTTTTTTTCCTCGAGCAACAGGCACTGAAGGCACGGTGAAGGACACGTCACCAGCGCCCACAGCGGGATTCGAACCGGGACCTTCTAGCTGTGAGGCGACAGTGTTACCACCTGTGCCACCATGCCACCATTGCTAATCCTGTTTGACATATACTCAAATGTAAACAGCACAAATACAATTGGGAAAGAGGTGGAATGCTCCAAAAACACCTGTTTGGATCGTTCCACAGGTAAACAGGCTCATTGGTAACAGGTGAGAGTGTCATGATTGGGTATGAAAGGGGCATCCTGGAAAGGCTCAGACGCTCACAAGTGAGGATGGAGCGAGGTTCACCACTTTGTGAACACATGATTGGATGAAGGAGATCACTACATGGGCTTAGTTTCAACAGTTTGTGTGCAAATGACTGCATTCTGATTTTAGGTGAGAGACAACTCATGCACAGATAGTCACAGCATTAATACAGACATCAGGGGGAAACAGTAGGTTTGTGTACCGACTCAGGAGCTGAGATTGCATGTGGGATTATCTGTTTGTTCGTTTGTTAATGACTTGTTGTAAAGTGAGCTGCGCAGCATGGTTTACTGAAAAGGACCCGGTCTCTAACGGCTCTCATGCTGTCTTTCATTTCCTGAAGATGCACACTGCGTCGAAGCATGAAAAATTGCACTTTTGTACAAAAACAGTTGTAACGTGTGTCTCATGTGATCCTTTTTTTCCCGCCAACAGCCAAAGACAAATCAGAGAAGATATTTGCCCTGTCTTTCGTGAAGCTGATGAGGTACGACGGGACGACTCTGAGGGACGGCGAGCACGATCTCATCGTGTACAAGGTAAATGGGACATATCTCATCACGCCGTTAGCAGTCGGTCTGTGGCGTATGCGTGTGACAGGCCGCCCACCCGCTGGCCCATGCTCCTCGTGAGATGACCACAACAGAGACGAGTACTGTGTGAAAAATTGGCCTGTCTTATTAGCAGCTAGCATAATAACAGCTTCACTGCCTCGTATGGGGAGCTGTGTAGTCGGTACGCATCAAACCCCACAGTGAAATGAAATTACTTCCCAATTAAAATCCCTTGTATAATGATACCTTTGCATTATGCTGCCAATTTATGTTAATTAAAAAGCTAATGTGTGAAAAATGAGGTTTCGCTTCCTCTTTTGTGTTGCATTGCCATTTGTTATTACTCTCAGACGCGACTACTGGCGGAAAACGGCTGGCTCAGTGATGCATCTTAAAAAATACACAGTAATAGGACATAATACTTCATTATAATATAAACAGCAGATACGGGTTTCAGTGATTCTGCAAAAATTAATGAGCTCCCTGAACTAGCTCTCTGCTCTAAATTGTAAATTTGCTGACTCTTATCCTGGAAAACCAGGCGGAAGCGAAGAAGCTGGAGGACTCGTCTCTGTACCTCAACCTACCCGCCACCAAGCTGGAGCTGGAGGAGAAGGGCTACTCCGCCACCGGGAAAAGCAACCAGAACCTGGGCAACTGCACCATCAGCAAGGACTCCTTCCAGATCTCCACCCTGGTCTGCTCCACCAAGCTGACACAGAACGGTAACGGCCAGTACATTTCAGTCAGCATTTGTGTCTTTTCACATTCAACACCGGGTGTCACTGAGTTATGTATTAACATGATTATACAAATTATGCAATACTTAAAGTAGTATTTCAAAGTGTATTATAAATTGTACTTAAATGTACTAATTCGTACATAATTCTAATAGTAATTAGTTGTACTTATGAAAAGTATACTTATTTTCCTTTGCAATACACTGTTAGAATGCTAAATTAAAGGGTACTTTAATTTCTCTTCAATTTAAGTATTTTGAAGTATATAAGATAGATTATTTATTATTTATGCCACCATGGGGGAAATTCACATGTTACAGCTGCAAGACAGAGTGCAAGAAGTCAGAGGAGAAGAAAACAAAGGAAAAATAAATATTGCACAAATGTTATATACCCTATGGTAATTTACAATATATGCAGTAGGTACACACTAATTTAAAAATGACGATTGCACATGAAAACAGAGGTGAGATGTGATCAGGTTATCAGTACAACTTGCACTTGAGTGGATGTTATTGTGCCCTGTTATACAGTCTGATGGCTGTGGGCAGGAATGACCTGCGGCAGCGCTCCTTCCTGCTCTGGGGATGCGCTGCAGGAGCTGCTCAGGGTCCTCACAGTGTGGTGCAGGGGCTGGGAGGACTTGTATGTGATGCATGTCAGCTTGGCTAACATCCTTCTGTCCGCCACCTCCTCGATGGAGTCCGGTGGGCAGCCCAGGGTGGAGCTGGCTCTCTTAACCAGTTTGTTCAGTCTCTTCCTGCCTCTGTCCGTGCAGCCCCCTCCCCAGCAGTGTCATAGAAAGTCCGGAGCAGAGCCCCGCACACACCAAAGGAGCTCAGTCTCCTCAGCAGGTGGAGGTGACTCCCGCCCTTCCTGTACAGGGCGTTAGTATTGTCTGTCCAGTCCATATTTCCAGCGCATTGCTGATATTGCACAGATGTACTGCAACTGTGTTTTGAATGCTCATGAATCCTGAGTTTCAAGTTGTGTTAATTTAGCAACTATTTAACTATTTACACTTCAAGCGTGTTCAAGTGGTGCTCAGAGACAGCTTGAGTACACCTAAGTGTACTTGAAGGCGACACGAATAGCACAAAGCGTACTTAGTGCATTCTTCAGAAAGTACACTTTAAGCGAAATACTGCGTGTTTGTGTGTGTATGTTTGTGGATGTGCGGCCCAGAGGAGAGTTCATTCCAGCGATAATCACGCTCACGTTTACTTCAAAAAGACATTTTTCAATGTACTTTAGCCGAGCAGACCCTGGATGTTGGAAACAGCCTCGGGCAGCGACCTCTGACTTTGAAAGACAGATTATCCACACACGGTTACCATATATCACTTAAACTAAAACCCCAGGGCGTCTGCCATCCTCCGCTCCTTCCACCTGGTCTTTACACGTGTCCTGATGCTGGACGTTTGCCCTCGCTTCAGGGTTTTCCTTCATGCTTCTCTCCTTCTAAGCTACTTCCTCCTCCTCAGCCCTGCTCTGTCAGTCAGGCTCAGTCGGTGCATCTCTGCCGAGCGGACGACAGCTCTGCTCTGTTCACAGCTGTCAGTCTGGAGGAGTATTTTAAATTTTTTTTTTCCCAGGATGCTCAGAAGATCTCCACTTATTAAGCACAGGAAATCCCCATCTCTGCCCTGTGGCTCGTGGATTAAGGATTTTGGCCTCTTGCAGTCTTTCTACATGTTTGTAAATTCCAGACATGCTTGTCTCTGTGAAAGCTGGTCAAACACTCCCAGCTCTGATTTCACAGTCACTCCAAAGAGAACTATCCTAAATGTCTGCTTCGCTTTCCTCTCTGCTTGGTTCATTGTGCATTCTTTGTTTTTTTTTTTTGGTATGCAGGACTGAGTCACCATTTTAATTAGAGCCAAAATGAAAGCTTCCTCATTCCTCTGTGTTTTTTGGCCGCAGCCTGAAAGAGAATGAAGAAGGGGGCAGATTCACCACAGGCTAACTTTGACTGGAATTGAAATTAATTGTTTTACTCGCCCAAAGCAACACCCTGTTTTAAGTATAGGAGTGCATCTCGTCGTGTTTTTATTCATGGTAACGCAAAGATAATTTTAAATAGTCGAGCAAGGCCAGAGTGAAAGGAAACGCTCGGAGTGAGCTGTTGAAGCAAATTGATGTTGTATGTGGTCCAGCTTTTAAGTCTTTTTGCAGTTCCAGAGCGCTCGCTGAATAATCCTTTTATATACCCACAAAAAGAGGCAATGCGAACCTGCTTTTACCTCCTTGAGCTAAATATGATATATGCCTCCTCTGAGGAGGAGTAGATAAAATAAGGCCGGAGAAGATGAGCAACTTGTTCTCCATGTTTTTTATTTTATGAAAGGATATTTTCACTTTATTGCAGCCTGGATCTTATTTATGTTCATGATTTCAAACAGCACTGCCCTCCAAAACGACTGCTCTGATCTGCAAACGTGGCAGTTTCACTTAAACCGGTTTAGCCAGATTATCCAAAGCACTTTATTTGCAAGCAAGCGCACCTCAAATGTGATAATCCGCCACCTGCTGTGGCGAGTCCAGCAGGTCAAAGTTGAACCAGTCCGACCAAATCAGACTCAAGCTGTGATAAACTGGAATCATCCTTGAAAGAAGACCGAGGCGCTGGATTTCATCTGTGCATCACGTCAGAGGACCTAACTGCATTGTTATATATGAATATGATGGACACAGCGTCTGAGGCTATAAACCTCAGGTAATGTGATTTTTAGTGTCTCCGCTCACATTACAGGACTGCTGTTCAAGTTTTATGCCTCGTGCACTTATGGAACCATCTCAGCACCTTTTTTGAGGGAGTAAATAAAAGGAAAAAAAAAAAAAACCATGGTAGTTGATCTTGATGCGCTGACATTGTGGAAACACAGGATTTTCACCTGGCAGCGGTTTTGAAGAAGAGCAGCAGCTCTCGGCCTGCATCGATCTTCGGCAGAAACCCTCTCTCTGCCAGCTGCCATACTAATGCTGAGGCCTGGTGCGACCTTGGAGTAAATCTTCGCTCTCATTGTGGCTCTCCTAGATATGGCCCTGATACAGCATGCACAACAAATGCTCATGACGCCCCAGTAACGAGGTCACTGCGGACCCCTGAAGAATTTTGTTGTCACAGCGCTGCAGCATGTTGTGTGAAAGAGGGGGGGCACTGCGTGTTGTTACAGTAATGTTCCCTTTGAGGGTTATTAAGTATCGTCTGCAGTGTATGTTGTCATTTGAATAGAGTCGTGTGCTCCTTCCTTCTCTGCTCAGGGGGTGGCGATGCCAGCCAATGAGCAGCCTCGGTTGCAGAAGCAGAACTTGTATGCACGGATTATCCCACATAGAGAGTGATGTTAGACCAAACTGTAGCTGTGCAGTATTTAACAAACAAAAAGAAATCAGTCTGCGCCTTGTTTGTCCACCTCGCTTTCCTTTCCGTCCTCTCACCGCGTGAGGAGAGATGGGCAGCAGCGTGCGTCCCGTCGAGGCGATTCAGTCCCACAGAGCGGCTCCACTCCTGATATTTACCTGCCGCTTTGTGGTGGTAATTTGCAAGGCTCCAATAGGTGCTCGGGGATCAGACCGCCTCGTCACTGCACACTGAGTTTGATTAAACAGAAAGGCTTGTGTGTGCGCGCGTGCATGTGTGTGCGCGTTCCCCCGTAATATGTCCTCCCACGCCAAAGCTCTAGGAAAAGGTTTGAGTTCTTTTAATAAAGCAACGCAGAGCGAATCCATCTCCGACTGTGCCGGAGTCTGCCTGCTTTATTAAAACCTAGAAGCTCTTAATAACTCCCACCCAAACAGCGAGCTCACTCGCCAGCTCAGTCGCTCAGTCGCCCTTCTGTCTTCCTGTACAAATTTTTTTTTCAGTTGTCCTTCTGTTCTGATTTCCTTTACAATTTCATACACTTCCTCACCCTCCAAAAGTTGGCGAATACTTGGTGGAAAAAACTTAGAAACCTCAAATATTCATGTGCTTGTTGTTCCACGTCTGAATGAGGATGATCTTTCCTCCAGTACATCATTGCTTCTGCTGAGGAGGTTTTGTTTTTGGTTCAGGTTGTTTGTTTTTCTGCAGGATTACAGAAAAACTACTGGCAAGATTTTCTGGACAGTTGGAGGAATTTTGAAGTATGGGCCAAAGAAGAACCCATTAAATTTTGGATTGACTCTGAATCACAGTGCGGACACACAAGCTATTTTTAGCCGACACATGTAGCTAATCAAACCTGGTTCATTAAGCCGTTTTTATGGAGCGCTTAGTGGTTTCATGGGAGAATCGGTACAACATCTCCACCATTGTACCAAATGACGGCGTGGCCACAGAGACGTAAATGCACACATATCGTGCAACTGCCTCTACTCTTACTCACATCCAAGTATGAATTGTTAACAATATACTCCCTCAGAGATATTAAGGAAAAATGTTCGAACTCAACGCGTCAGAAGAACGAGCAACGATATTGACTTTCATCCAAAGAAACACACACTGATGGCGCTGCCTGACCTTTGGTAAAATATGCAATTTGAAGATGCCACCCAGGGCTTTTTCACTATTTATAGAACAAATAATGAATCGATTCATTGGAAAAATAATCAGCATATTAATCCATAAGTGTGTCTGATCCTCTCCATCGTCGGCTCGATCCGTGTTCACCTCAGCCGCGCTGAAGTTCCTCCTGAAGACTAACTCTTGCTACTCGAATGCCCCTTGCAACAGACTGCCTACTTCATACACACGACACCTCAGCCCTGATCCCCACGTTTGAGATGAAACACTCTTTTTAATTATGCCAGATTTATGCAGGCGGTCTCCCGGCGCTGGGAGCTCGTGTGAAGTGGCTGCCGGCTCTTCCCTGGGTATTTGCAGTGTGCTTCACTAAACGCAGGCTGGAGGAGAAGCCGAGATCTAATGACTGCAGCTGAGAGAGGACCTAGCCTGGTGAAAGATGTGTTAACATCCTCTTCCTGCCTTGGCTGGGAAAAAAAAAAAAAAAAAAACACTTTCAGAGCAGCGGCGTTAGCTTTGTACCGTGTGTGACGCCGCTCTTACATCACCGTGTCGATAAAGCCTGCGCTTTTAAAACGTATAACCAAACGCAAGGCCGTTACTATTAAAGAACGAGCCATTCGAGCCACTTAATGCTTGTGTTTGCTTGTAAAAGTGAACAAAAAAAATGCTCTTATGAGGCAAGATGTCGTGTAAACAAAGATTGAAATGGTAATGGGAAGTCTTTAGCTTTTCGGTTGTGCGCTGACAGTGTAACCTGTTCTCCCAGAATGAATTATTCCACCACTCTCCGTCTGCCAGGTTTGTGGCTTTTAAATCTGACTGCCGGCTAAGACAGCCATTCTCCAGCAGATGTTTTTTGTCAAAGGTACTCAGCGATTTTCTTGTCCCCCACCCCCCACCCCCCACCCTGCCTCCCTGTCCCAGTGGGACCAAGCGGCCCGATGATTAATTCCCATTTCATTCCATTTGTCTTTCTGAGGCGCTGAACCGTCAATTCTCGAACCTAAACCTCCCTGGGGAGAGGATCCCTGATAGTTTAGACAGGGGCCTGTGACCGATCCGCGATAGGTCGTCAGGCTGCGGATGATAGGCATTCATCACGGTGTCGCCATGCTTGATTGACTCGACCAGAGCCAATCAGACAAGGTGAACCGAGGGTCCCAGGAAGTAAGTAAGTAATGCAGGCAGGTCATAAACCTCAGTGTGTCTCTCACATCAGGACTGATTGTAGCTGAGACGATTATTTCTTTGATAATTGATAAATCTGGTGTCATTTTTTTATGCAAATGCTAAATATTCCCAACTTCTAGCTTCTCCAATGTGATGAGTTGCTGCTTTTCTCTGTTAAATATTACTGTAAATTGAATTCTTGTTGGTTTTGGATACTCAAAACAAAAAATCTGAGGACGTCACCTTGAGCTCTGGAAAACTGTGATGGGCTTCGGGCGCTGGACTGGACTGACGAGTTCAAAAAATATTCCAGCTTTTTAGTGTTGCACTTCCACGGAGGGAAAATCGATGCAGCAGAGGCGTAGCCGTGTAATCTCCAAGCTCGACACGAGATAACCCCGATGACATCCCCTGGGTTTGACAAAGCTGCCTCAGAGCCATGAAACACATTAGACACCTGTTTCACACACAGACTCGTAAACTCATCCTGACGTTAACAACTGCTGAAGTCGACTGACTCGTGCCTCCCAACACTCTGTGTCGCCACCTTTTTAAGAGACAGACGTCTTCTGTCCCGAGAAAGGATCTGACTGCCGCTCGCAGTGCTGCTTTACACAACGCCGGAACAAATCCACGAGTGCATTTTAAAAATTTGATAATCTGCCAGAGGTGTTCTGAACGAACGCTCCCATGAGCTTGATTAATCACATCATGACTCATCCTCTTGTGCCTAAATTCATTTTCCATGATTAAAGTAAGAGATCTAATAGAATGACTGATGCCATATTTGGAAAATTTACAAACTGATGTGTGCATGTGCATGTTTGTGTGTGCGTGTGCGTGTGCGCGTGTGTGTGTGTGTGTGTGTGTGTGTATATATATATATATATATATATATATATATATATATATATATACACATACATACATAAGGGTTAGGGTTAAGACTTAGTGTGTGCATCTGTGTGGACACAAGTGTTACTCACATTGTGAGGACAGTGTCACATTGTGGGGACTTGCCTTCCTTATGGGGACAAAATGCAACTCCCCGTAATATCAATCATTACATTTTAGGCTGAAGATTTAAGCTTAAGTCAACGTTAGGTTTAGTTTAATGTGAGGGTTAGGGTCCCCAGAAATGATGGAAACACAGCCGTTCATGTGTGTGTTTGAGGGAAACATCTTCAACAAACGACTGACCCTGATTAAACACTCATTAGATTCAAACGTCCGACCTTAATTGTTGTTTCTCGCAGACTCTCCATCTTTCTTTGGTCTCACTGCTGTGCTTTGTAGTAATGGCTTTTTAAATTTTTTTTTCCAGTGGACCTCCTTGGCCTGCTGAAGTGGCGCTCCAACACCAGCCTGCTGCAGCAGAACCTCCGTCAGCTGATGAAGGTGGAAGGCGGCGAGGTCGTCAAGGTCAGAGGGCGAGCGTTGTCGTGCTGACTGCACTGTTGTCTCTGTTTTCCCAGGAAGCCGTGGCGCACTCAGAGCTGGAACAAAAACAAACTAACAATCTTTATTAAAGCTCCTTTTTTTAATTGCCGCATCGAAGACGCACCTCATCCTTTTGATCTTAACGGCTAAACACAGTCCTTACTGCGGGGTCTGGGCAACGGTTTCGCAAATGATTTCACCGCCTGTCTTCTTTTTTGATGTCTGCTGCGAGGAGGGAGCGCATCGTGCCACACACGGCGTGCAGACGGGGAGGAGATGACCTGTTGTCAGAAGTATAGGCAGAGGCCCTTTAAGTGCTCAGCATGGGGCAGATGAATAAATCACTCTCTAGAGAGCGTTTTGGGGGGGGGGGGGGGGGGGGGCTGTGCAGATTGCAGTGTATCAGAGGAAGTCCTTCACCCACACAGTTTTGATCAGGCCAGATAGACGCGTCAACCACAGCTGGACCAGTTCATTAAACCACAGGGGTGTGATTGTTATTACCACCACATTAGCGCTCGATCTCTCCAAAGCTCTCTGAGGCTGCTGGTCTGCAATTAGACAGCGTTTTCATCCGGCATTTAAAAGACGTTTTATCACTACATTGTTATGGGCATGTGTGTCAGATGTTGTGCACAAGATTATATGATGAATCTTTTTTTTTGGCTGTTTTTTCAATCACTAAACCCATTTTTCCATCTCCCTAATGTACCAGTTTGAGCAAACAGCCCTCCCTCGTCTCCGGCCCGTTTGAGATTGAAGGGTGCTTCAAACTCGCTATGTTTGTTTCTGGACGCATCTCATCCATCCTGAGCTGACAGACCAAGCACAGTATGGACGGATATCTCTGTATCCGACACCTTTACATTTGTTTTCACGTTGCCTCAGAATTGGCTGAGTAAATGGAGCATGTTTCCCCAGAGAGGAAGGGTGTACATAGTTAGTGTTTCTTGAGGTGCCGCTGACAGGGAAATTATTACTGTCCTCATAGAACCGTACTGGCTTGTGTTAACAGCAGTGGAGGGCGCTTAATGCTGTCAGAGCTTTAGTTTACTCTGCATACAGGCTGCTCGAGAGCTCATATTCAACATGGTTGCATTCATAATATTTAGGACTTGACAAGGATTCAGTTGGATTCACATCCTGATCTGCATTGAAAAAACATCAAGGCTCGATAATGATTTGAAATGTATCGCCCAGCTCTAACTGGGATGTGTTTGTGTCCACATCTCCCTGCTGCTCATTTTCTGCTTCCACTCTCAAAAACGATGTAAACATCCCGCGAAGGTCCGTGCTCGTTATCTTCTGTTTTTGTGTGTCTTATTTTGTTGTTGCGATTTTTATGTCCCGTCCCTCTCGACATGACAGATGAATTCACTCGGGCTCGGGTCGTTTATCGCTTGAACGTCAGCAGCTGGATGTGAAAATGATTATTAGTTTGATTTGAAAGAGCAGTGAAAGCAGCTTTGCCTTTTTGCAGTGTGATTGAGACTTTCTGTGTACATCTCTCACGAAGATCAAGAACAACTTCCTCACTTACTATCAATAAGCAGCAATTAGGATGTTATTGAGGAAGAACTCATAGCTGATGCCTATAGATGTAGAATATGATCATGCAGAATAAGGCATTAATAAGTGCTTTATTATGATTAATAAAGAGCCAATGTGCGACTAATGTGCATGCTAATAAGCAGCTAGCTAATGATGAATGCGTGTACCTTACTCTAAAGTGTGATCCATGTTTTTTTGGGTGCCATTATATGTGACCTGCTATAACCTGCTGTGCATCTGTGATTTTAGTTCCTGCAAGACACCCTGGATGCTCTCTTCAACATCATGATGGAGAACTCTGACAGTGACACTTTTGACACCCTGGTGTTCGATGCCTTGGTAAGCAGAGCAGCAGTCAGAGCGGCAGAGGCTCTTCTCAGTCGGGATAAGCACTCTGTTGTTAGACCTTTCATGTGCTCAAACCTTTTCTCTGCTCTGTGTGCTGTCACAGATTCATTCATGTGGGGTTGATTTGACAGCAAAACCGGTTTGTGCTACTTTTGGTTTCTGTCCTAAGCTGTAGATTTAACCTGCACGGTCTAACAGCCCCTTTATGGAGAGAACAGTAAACCATCAAGGTATCATGAGAATAGTGAATATTCATCATGGTGATTTCTTATGTACTCTGCGTTCGAGCATTATTTGTTGATGCCGTTAAGAATCATTTTTAAATTTCAAACAGCATCTGTTTGCCAGAGAAGAAAAGGGACATCTTCACTTTGCAGGGGCAAACGCAGCCAGAGCGCACACCTTAAATCCCCACAGGAATGCTGAGTGTGTGCCAGGGAGGAAACTTCCTCACCTGCATCTCTGTTCACACAGCACTGCAGCGCAGTCCACAAGCATTTGGGCCTTTTTGTTGTTGTTTTGGTTGTGTACTTCAGCAAATGAAACGCTCACATAGGGGTTGACTTAAGGCTTATGTAATATATTTCTGGTTATAAAATAGCTGCTACAATTGAAGATAACAGTGTGGATATGAACTCTCTCTAACACCAAAGTCAGTACTTTGCCGCCTCATGTTACATCTGTGCTAGATTATGCAAATATTTCACTCTTCAAATACTTATGAACTGCACTGTGTATAGTTTAAAAGGTTGGGACGTTGTGTAAAACATAAATAAAACAGAATGTGTAGTTTAACTTTCCTAGAAAGTTGTGAAATCTCTCCAAAAACACCTGTTTGGATCATTCCACAGGTAAACAGGTTGATTGGTAACAGGTGATAGTATCATGATTGGGTATGAAAGGGGCATCCTGGAAAGGCTCAGTCGTTCCCAGTGAGGACGGAGCGAGCTTCACCACTTTGCGAACACATGATTGGATGAAGGAGATCACTACACGGGCTCAGGAACACTTTGTAAAATTGTTTTCAGTAAACACAATTTGTGTGCAAATGATTGCATTCTGCTTTATTTATGTTTTACACAGAGTTTGAATTTTTGGAATCAGGGTTGTAGTTCACAAATTGTTCCCTGTCATTTGTAAATAAGAGCCGGGCTCATCATTGGCAGAGGGAAGCGTAGACGCAGCGCGTTTCATGTGGTGTCATTTCTGGGTTGAGCTGCATGAGTCTGTGGCGCCGGGGTAGCATTTTCATTACTGTTGTTTGTCTCACATTAAAGGTCTCATTTTGCTGCAAGATAGAGCTGAAAGAAGGCAAAGCGAAATTAGCCTGCTGGAATTTTCATTACATAACGCTATCGTGTATTCAATCAAGTATTTATAGCCAGTGAGTTGACAGTGAATCTAGCAGAATCCCATCCGGCGTGCCATCGCCTAACATCATGGGTTACATCTCCAAAGAACTGTTTTCTCTTTCAGGGAAAGGAGGTAGAAATTGTGTTGTCTGGTGTCCCAGATTATCTGCAGGCTAGAGAATTGAGAGAAAATGGCTTTTTGCTCAAATGCAATCTGGTTTAATTTTCCAGTCTTCTCAGCATATTGAGGAAGACAGACAGTTTTTCCTGCTCTCCATTACAAGCCGCGCGGTTTACATTTTAATGAGCGTGTCTTTGTTCCCTGACAGGTGTTCATAATTGGGCTTATAGCCGACAGAAAGTTCCAGCACTTTAACCCCGTTCTGGAGACCTACATTCGAAAGCATTTCAGCGCCACTCTGGCATACACGTGAGTTAATTACCCTCCACGCGAGGACGTTTTAAGAGCAAATTCTGCCTTGAGTTGTGATGAGCGGCAGCTGTGTGGCGATGCGTTTGCAGGAAGCTGACCAAAGTCCTGAAGAACTACGTGGACAACGCTGAGAAGCTGACGGAGCAGCTGCTGAAGGCCATGAAGGCTCTGGAGTACATCTTCAAGTTCATCGTCCGTTCCAGGGTCCTCTTCAACCAGTAAGTCCTGACGCACACGTAACACGCACACACACTGCGATGCTACGATGAAGGCCGGGGAATTGTTGGTAACGTGGATGAATAGATATCTTTACATTTTCAGTAGTGCTGTCAATCAATTAAAATATTTAATCGCAATTAATCTCATGAATGTCATAGTTAACTCGCGATTAATCGCACATTTTATCTATTCTAAATGTCCCTTGAATTATCATTTTAATACTGTTATCAACGTGGAAAAGTGGATAGGCTTGCTTTGTGCAAATGTTCCATTTTCTATGCCGCTTATCCCTTTCGGGGTCGCGGGGGGGAGCTGGAGCCTATCTCGGCTGTCAATGGGCGAGAGGCAGGGTACACCCTGCACCGGTCGCCAGTTGATTGCAGGGCACATACACACACCATTCACACTCACACTCACACCTAGGGGCAATTTAGAGTCACCAATCAACCTAATGAGCATGTTTTTGGTCTGTGGGAGGAAGCTGGAGTGCCCAGAGAGAACCCACGCATGCACAGGAAGAACATGCAAACGTCACACAACTTCACAGACCCGGGAATCGAACCTGCGACCTTCTTGCTGTGAGGCATGCGCACTACCTGCTGCGCCACCGTGCAGCCCTGTGCAAATGTTTTTTAACTGAAAACAACGTGTAGTGTTATTTCACTTTGAGCAGTCACTCACATTTGAATGAATCAAATCTCACACAATTTAACACTGTCAATAAACAGATGACAAAAAAAAAACTTAAAATACAAAAAAGCCCCTTCAACAACCTTTTCTAAGGGATCAAAACAGGGTGATCCAAAACAAAGTTACGAAGTGCACCTCATTGTAAACTAGGACTCAGCCTGTAGTGCAGTTAAACCATGGCTTAAACTTTCCTTTCTGAAGTTTCCTTTGAACATAACAGCATCCATATGCTTCTGTCGAAAGCCATCCATTGTCGCCTGGTTTTGACAAGGAGGCGGCGGAGAATTCGCATTCGCCGTGTGTTGAAACTAAACTTTCCATTCGGAATCTTGTTCGCTTCCAATTCGACATTTCGCACTTCACGTCCACACAAAACCGGTAGCCTACTTAGCCTTTACAGCTAGCGAGCGGACAAGACCAAAGACGTGCGTGGGGCGTGCCTATTGTTTTGTTTCCGGTTTACAGCTTGATCCTGTAGTTTTTCTTACGTTAGTAGCAAAGGCCGCAGCTTTTAAAAAACTACAAGTTCACTAAGTCACTAAGAGCGTTAATCGCGCGATAAAAAAATGACGCCGTTAAAATTGATTTAATAAATAACGCGATGTTTTTGACAGCACTAAATTTCATATATATGCACTGATGTTGAATCACTGTGTGTTGTGATGGCAGGATTTTCAGTCTGGGTGCGGATTTTTTAACTGACACATAACGTCCTCTGACTGCCTGCAAGCTGTTAGAGATAAATACAAGGTTGAAATACTTCCTGGATGCAATTTTAATTTGGTCGTCTTCAGGAGTTTTCACACGTCTCACTCTATTGCTGCAGTTGTTCCTTAAATAATACTTTGGTTTCAGTGTTATTTCATAATAAAAATCAATATTGGAGTAAAGCTGGAGCAGGTAAACGTTGATGGTTGGGGTAATTTCTGTGGATGTGTTTTTAATTGGCTGCCGGGACGCTCAATGGATGATAATGTCGTAGAGCCCACGGAATGAGGCGGCTGGCGGCTGAGGGGCTGATGTATGATCCTGGTCTAATTGAGTGTGCCGAGTTTGATTGGTTTTCCAATGTCTGGAGGACGCTCCGTCCTTCACCTCGCATATCACACTACAGCGACGTCACTCGTCGGGCTGTCCATGTTCTCAGCGTGTGCCAAGTGGTTTCTTTTCGGGGGATAACGGAAAAGCTCCGATCTTAAAGTGCTGCCTGTGTTCTGTTGTTGTTGGAGCATTTTCTCTGGTCGGTTGCCAGAATCGGCTCCGTTGGCCCTTCGTTGCTGAGTTAGATTGTGTGTTGAAGCCTTTCACGCGGCTCTCGCTAGAAGACGGCGAGGCTGCACCAGCACATGTTCAGCTTTTCATTGCGGGCAGTGGAAGATATCTATGAAATGGCAGAGGAGACGCCCTAATCACACACTTTCCCCCCCGTGACTTGAGACTGGTTTGGCTGTCCGGAGCTCAATCTGCTGCTCGGCGCTGCAGGTGAGAAGCAGCTTTAAGATATTGTTGTTGTGGGAGCCATGAGATGGATGCCTCTAATCCTATGATTTCTGTAAGCCCTGAACAGTGACTATCCCGGACCATGTAATACCCACGGCCTCCTGAGAGATTGCAGCACCACAAAAACCCACCTCTCTGGAAGAGAGCCAGTGAAATCTGATGCGGTGGGAGCAATCTGAACACTTCACCCCTCTTTGACCTGCCTTTAAATCTCAGCAGTTGACACTTTGCAGCAAGCACAACATGGCTCATTTACAGTTAATACCCAGTTTGTGGAGATTTATGGGCTCTGCAAGTGGGATGAAAGGCATTTGCATTTTTGGGGGGATTATGGAGGAAGCCCTGCTTTGTGTTCCCATGCACTTAAAAATTGAAGGAAGTTTTTTTTTTTCTTTCTTTCTTTGCAATTGTTCTGTCATAATTGGCTTTTAGCGACTGCAGCCGCTTGGCAGCTAACAGCAGAGACATTTGTAATACTCGTCGGAGACAGATCAGAAAGTAAAGCCACTGAACCCTTGCGTGGCATTTGCTTTCTGGTCCTCGTGTAGTGTTCCAGGAGAGTCATTAGCATAGATCATTAATTTTTCTGATTTTTGTTTCCGCATGGCAGCAGGCAGGTGCTCCGGGGTCTTGTCATGTTGTTTTAAATGCTAATCCGGCTGGCAGCAAGAGTGATGTCTGTGGTTCTGATCCAATAATATTAGCATTGATAACACACACACACACACACACACGGGCCTTTCTGCTGGCTGCTTTTAATGATTTAACAGGGAAGCATCAAACTCCTGTCATTTCCAGCGCGGGCGGGGCTGTTTACACAGGGATGAAACAAACAACAGCCTTGTGATCATCTGCCAATGTAATTCTCTACTTCATCTCCTCCCAGGCTCTATGAGAACAAAGGAGAGGCCGACTTCATGGAGTCCTTGAGGAACCTTTTCACATCCTTTAATGACATGATGAACAGTAATTCAGAGAACACTGGCATGGTGAAGGTAGGCGGACTCTCACACAAGTCCAACTGCATGCTATCGCTCAAGCTGCGAGCCAAGAAGTATCTGCTGCTGCATGAATAGTAAATAACTGCTGCTGTGTGGATAGTAAATAAATCTGCTGTGATTTGCTCTGGATGACACGCTCTGTAATTGGGGATGCACGTCTTGTTCCATGCAGCTTTTTCTACATTAGTGGAATGGTTCCTCCTGTTCAGTGATGTTCTTTATGTCCTGCTGTATTTGTTTTCTTCACCTTTGTCACATCTGTGCAGAATTTCCTCATCCTCGCTCTCGTTTGTTCTCTGTGTCACCTTGTTAGGGCTGCACATACAATGGAATGAGGTGTATTGCAAGGTATATAATGTAGGTCAAAGGAACAGTGCAGCATGTTGGGAAAAAAAGCTTATTTGTTTTCTTTCTGGAGCCCGTTAGCTTAGTATAAGACTGGAAATAGGTGGATGCCTTGTTTTTCACATGTTTAATTTAAACCAAACTTGCAGCAACCTCCGAGGGTCAAAAATCACACTCAAAATTCCCACATATTCAGTATATTATTCTCATAGCACTAGCTTGATGAGCAGGAACAGCTAAATGTTGCAGCATGCTTCAAAATGTATGTCATTAATCACTTTTATGTGCATAGCTGCTGATGCGATGTGCGCTGTTTTTGGAAATATGACTCGCGATAAACAGTCTTTAGAAGTGCATGATTCAACTTTTTCCCATGGTCTATGGTTTAAAAAAAGCAAACAAAACTCGCAGTTAATTTTGATATCTAATCGCAGTACTTGTAGAATCGACACCCGCCTCGTGAGATCGTACTGAATTGCGAGATAAGCATATCGTCCCTGCCCTCGTACCTGAGCTAAGCTAACCGGCTGCTGGCACTGTACATTCATACAGTGGAATGAATCTTCTCATCTAACTCCAGATAAGAAAGCAATTAAGTGTATTTCCCAAAATGTTGAACTGTTCCTTGAAGATTTTGCCTCCATCAGGGACCTCAATGCTTTTTAGGCACCGAAATGCATCTGCAGCAACCCAAAGTCAAACTCTGGGTTACTCAGCGTTCACATGCAACGCTTTATCATATTCTTAGTGTTCTTTACTTATTCTCTGATCATGTGTCCTAAATTAAGTCAGAAATTTCGCTGATTTTAGTCCTATATAATGTGGTCTTCTATGGCTTATTTTTTCTATTTGAGAAGAAAAAAAAGTTTTGTCCTGGTCTCAAAAACAATATAAGAACTCTGAAAAACTGAACACTATATTTTACTGCATGCCTATATAATATAAATATGTATTTTAGAAAAGGCGAGACTCCTCAATAGGACTTCTTTTGTTTCTTCAGGGGGTGATTGTAGTTTCAGGCACTGCGGGCTGAATTTTAAACGCTGGTCAAGGTGACTTACTGTATTTGTTATTTATTGGATGGAAGGGGGGCGTTCAGGCGTTTCTGTGCAGCCCAAACCTTTCAGATTGTTCCTGCATCTGCACATTATATGCGTCTGTCCTGTGTTGTTTCTCTTGTCTTGTACTTTCTATATGTGTGTTTGTGTTTTTCCTCTCTTTCCGTCTCACTCTGACCTTGACTGTCCTGTGGTCTGGGGCTCCTCTGGCCTTCTGCTTTGTAGCTGCTCCTTAAGGTATTTATTGCGCTGCCTCGCTCCGTCCGCCTTTAAGCTCCCTCCATTGTGTTTTCATTTCATCGTCCTTGACCCCAAACTCAGCGACTCCGGCTCGGAAACAAACACGCACGCTCCAAAACCGCACATGCGCACACACGCACCTATGCTTTTCGAGATAACATAATCAGTGTACATGCACCTTGGCACACCTACAGTAGATCCATGTGCACGCTCAACCATAGGAGAAGCTCAGGAGTCAATTAGGAGTCAGTTGCTGTGTAATTGGGTGAGATATTAGCTTTACTGTCAGTAAATTAAAAACTGATCTTGAGGAACGGGCATGAAAGCGAGGAATCCTGGTTTCTTCCCAAGTCCGCCCTTGTGAAAGCAGCTGTGACAGGTGGAAGCTAATGAGCAGTCCCATCATACCTCAAGTCTGAATCCTGATGCTGATGAACATCTGGACAGACTGACACACGTGCAGCAGGAACTTCTAAAACTTAACGCACGCGCAAATGCATGCGTCTGTCGAGTGTGAGGCTCGTACATGAGCAGCAGGCGCAGCACGTCCCTGCACAGCGTAAGGAAAGACACGCCGTTAAAATGGCTTTTTAGCAGAAAGGGCCAGGATCACGAAGTCAGAGGACGCCTTCGCCTTCCCTTTGTCTGCAGACAGAGGTGGAGGTGTTGAGTTTTGCATATTAAAGCAGTAAAAATATCCTTTGGGATGAGGGTAAAGCAGGATTTTATTTAGAGGTCACAGCTATGTCCAGATGTTCAGAAACCTCCTCTCCAGACAGACTTTCTGGCTCCTTTCACATCATTACATTCAATGAAGTCGCCGACCATTTTTTTTCAACACCGATAATTACCTCTCCCATATTTCCAGGCATAAACTCAGCAACAAACAGTAGCAGGTGACGTGCAGTGTGCTACATCGCTACGGCTAATCGACCTGTATGAGACAGACTGGCACTGCTGCTAATTTGCACAGATGCTGTATAAACACCCCAGCCCACCTTGGCCGGCGTTTAGCAGCAGTCGGTTAGAGAGGGAAGTGTCAGCTCGGGTAATCATTCCCATTATTAATGGATGGCTCCGCAATCAGCCGCTGGGTGCTCGCACATGATGACTTCGCTATCGTATCGATGGGCTAACGTAGATCACATCTAGCTGTTTCTATCGAGGTGTCAGCGCGGAGAGATGCACGCCCTGCTCTCAGGAAGGCCGAGGGAAATAAATGAAGCGTAGCCACTTAGAGGCATTGAAACCAAACATACCTGTCATCACAAAAGCAGAAAAAATCCTGGTCATCAACTGTTGGCTCACAGTCCCACAGCATGCGTGCTCCTTAGAGGCATTATTTCATCAGTGCAGCAGAAAAGGAGGAGACAGGATCAGCTGTATCAAACTACGAGACACGTTTACGCTTCACTCAACGCATCAGCACACAACTCACTGAATTACATAATGTGGGAAGGAGCTGCCGCATCTGAATATCAATCAGCGACTGAACTGATGAACTTGGAGCTGCTAATAATTTGCTAATTGCTTCTTTTATTTTTCTGGCTCAGGGTGCCGCGCTGAAGTACATCCCCACCATCGTCAACGACGTCAAGCTGGTGTTTGATCCAAAGGAGCTCAGGTAACTTCTTACGACCTGCTGCGTGTCCTCAGGACGCAGTCAGAGTTTGAGCGAGAGGCGTTCACTGCGAGAGAACTTCATCCCAGCAGATCGCACAGCGCTCTGTTTCTTCTTTTATTTTGGGTAATACCTGACTGCAATTTGCATCTTTCTGTGAGCTTCTGAAGACTGAAGAGCATCACAGCAGCTCATTAAAGTGTTTAGAAAATGTTCAAATGCTGCAGAATGAAAGGAGAATTTTTGCTTTTGTTTGTTTTGGGTTCTTTTTTATTTGAAGCCTGAATTAAAATTTCATGTTTGGATGTGTCCCTAACAAGCTGATGGGATGTAAAGACGCGGAAGCACCAATTACCCTTTTGTCTGACTCCTCTGGCTGTTTTTACTCAGCTCAACATTCAGGGGCTTTGCTGCGATGGGCGCTGGTTAAACATGCCTCAGAAACACACCGACTGCTCCACTCAAGTGTCCATTTCAGTTAACGCCGCCTGCCGTGAACGTCATCTGCTGCGGCTTAATGCTCGTCTTCATAATAAATGACACAGGCTGGCGTCACTGCGGTGCTGAATCACATATTTATGATAATGTTGAACAAAACGGAAGAGAAAACGTGATAATCTGTCCACCTGAAGGTGCCATTCTCTGCCGTGAATTTCAGCCTTTACAAAGACAATAAAGTTCAGGTGCGATTGACGCACGCAGAGAGGAGTCAGTTTAACCATTTTTGAGGTTGTAGTATGCATGGATTCCTAATATTTTAGCCACCCCAGACCACTTTTCAGTGTAATGCACTAATAATAAGTCTCAGAAAAGCAGAATTCATGCCACATTGCGTCACATCAGATTGGACACGTGAGTGAAGAAGTGAATGGACTGTGAATCCCTGAAGACCTTGTTTCGTAACCTTTGACCACAGCTTCCCATTCTGGGCGGCAGCGTTCCAGAGCGGGAGGACGCCACGTTTGTGACAAATGCCTCGTGGGTGTGCCCTTGATTTTCTGTCCCATTTGAATGTCTTTAATCTGTGATGCTGAAAGGATGAAAACAAGATGGAATGGCCTCATTTACGGAGCAATGTGTGCGTGTCGGGGGTGGGGGGGTGGGGGGGCTTTTTTAATATATTCAGTGAGATACTTTTCAGCTGCAAACGAGACTTTTAAAAACACTTTTTGTCCCGATTGTCTCCTGCTGAAACGTGCATCCTGTACGCCCATCAGGAGGATCCGCAGTCTGATGTTTGTCAGTAAAAACTAAATCATGTAATATATATATCTTGTGCTGAAGGTCAGGAGGGAAGTTGAATAAGAAATGAAGTCTTTGAAAAGTGTTAGAGCTCCTTGTTGGGTCCGTCTCAGTCAGATTATCTCAAAATAATCTCATCATTAATTAAAAACTTTACACGTTAGATCAAGAAGGGTGCGTATTTTGTTTTCCGCAGCCGCTGGTGGAAGAAGGATTTAACACACTCGCATGAAATCAAAGCAGAAGTACTGTTTCGCACAGCAGAGCCCTTCTATTTGATGATTGAGGCTGTTGCTTATACTTTCATCCAGCCACTAAATGAATCCAACAAGACGCTGACAGGATCTGTCCTCCTCCTCTTCATCACATTTCTCTGGGGGAACCCTCTTTTGCGCGTTATTTCAACAAATATTTTACTGAAACGATCTGTCTGTCTGGCAGCTCGAAGACTGGCACATGTTGTACATGTGGGCATTTTTCAGACCTTGAAATGTGCTTTGCCTGTTCATTGCAAGCACTCAGCAAGGAGCCCCTTCCCATTTGCCCACGTCCAGCGCCTGGGCAGCTGCCATTTCCACAGCAGATTCTGGGCCACACAGGGGCTGCCAATCCCTGCCTCTGGCCTCCACTCCGCCGCCGTCCAAGGTGGAAGACTCTGAGTCTTCCAGCCCATCCGTCCTGCCTACCCTGCGCCATTTCTTCTTCAGCTCTGAGCGATTTTATTTCTTAACATTCCCTCTTGATTTAATCCACCCGAGTGTGTCCTTCTCCGCGTGACACTGATTCTGTTTCGTTTCAGGCGAATCGAGAAGTGCTCAGTCTTAACTGTGTCACTCGCGATAAGACACATTCGAAATTTAGTCGAAACAAATAGATCCACACACCAAGTAGCTCCTGGAAGAGGGATTTTAAAGCCGCTTTGGTGGGAATTTGTGGAATTGGAGAGACAGATTGGAAAGATTTGGAAATGAGTGAATTATTGGATCACACCTGTGTTTAATATAATAATATATAGTATGAGTGTTGACGTTACCTGGTCTGAACCTGATCGTCACTCAGTAACACTGAGGTGAAACAACATAACGAGCGCCTTGCTGCACGCCATCTTTGATGCAGTGGGAGTCGACGTGAGAAAAGCGGTTGATTTCAGCTTTAATTGTGAAAGCTGCGGTCCGTTCACCGAGCACCAAATCACAGGTCTGGCTCTTTTTCCTGCCCGAGCAAAGGTGGCATCAGCTGTTGCTGTTGTTTGCGCAGACCTGGCTGAGCGGCTGAGCTGGAGGCGACTAAATTGAAGCCTTGGGGGCGGGGGTGTTTCATCCCCTGCCAGAACCTTTTCTCTCCTCCTTGAGCCTCAGCTCGCCGGCATAATGAGCATCCGTCCTCCTCGTTGAGGGGGGGAACTGTCAGCTTTACGTCTGCGCATGAATGAGGATTTATCTTTCAGGCTCCGAACTGTTGAACGCTCGTAGTTTGATCTTGCTGAGCGGCGTGTTCTTTGGGAAATGAATCAACACTTTGGAAATATACGGTTGAATGGTGTGCATCGGCATACAGGCTGTATGGAAGTAGACTTCCTTCAGGACAGCAGCTTTGTGAGTCCACTGAAGCCATCGGAGGTGAAGGTGGCACACACCCACACAGGTGTTTTCATTTGTTCAGGCTGATTAGACACTCCGGACTCAGGGCTGCGTGGGTGCACAGACTGTGCCTGATTGACATTTCTCTGACGCCAATGTCAGTTTATTGAACCTGCTGGCGACTTTTATAATTAGCCCAGCTTCATTCTTATTAGCCAGAACTGGAGGTAGACCATAAAGATGAAGTCTTTCATCAAGTTACGAACAGTTTGACAAAGGATTAGCAGCACGAGGTCACTTGAGGTTTTAGCACGATCTCATAGCCTTGTAGCTGAAAGCCTCTGACTATTTTCAGTCAGTGACCTTGTGATGAGGTTTTTTTTTTGTCAATTTACTGTTCACAAGGTCAGTAATAAACCTCCAAGCTAAAGTTATGTTCCATTATATATTACAGTAGCGACGACAACCTTGATTCCAAAATGACGGGACTTTGTGTGCAACATAAAAACAACAGAACATGATGATTTGTTAATCCTTTTTTGACATATACTTGAACTGAAAACAGTGCAAAGACAATATAATATAATAATGTTTAACCTCATTCATTGGTTTTTGTAAATATCTGCTTATTCTGAATTTTAATGCATGCTTCTAATAAGTTGGGACAGGAGCAACTAAAGACTGGGAGAGATGTGGAATGATCCAAAAACACCTGTTTGGATCATTCCACAGGTAAACAGGTTCATTGGTAACAGGTGAGAGTATCATGATTGGGTATGAAAGGGGCGTCCTGGAAAGGCTCAGTCATTCACTAGCAAGGATGGAGCGAGGTTCACCACTTTGTGAACACATGATTGGATGAAGGATATTACTGCATGGACTCAGGAGTGGTTTGAGCCGTTGTTGCCTAACTAAGCAATTAAATACCCTAAAAATGAAGGTGCTTTATCACATAAATACCAAACTCCAGTGAATCAACCACCGTTCTTGTCATTGATCTGCAACATGGACCGTAATCCTCTAATCCAATCAGATCTAGAGAAATCTATTTATCCAGCTGTTGCTGGAGTTCATCATGGGTCAGTCCCTCTGACAAATCTGTATTGTCTTGCCTATATATTGTTGTGTCCTTCAACCATAGCCAGAATATCTGAAAGGTACCTGTGCGGGTTTGTGGGACCTTTTAATTGTGTTTTGGATGATCGCTCCGAATGGGACGCAGTCAACCGGCCCAAGATGCCTGATCAGTTTGACCTCTCATTGTCCTCCCTCTGTCTCCATAGCAAGCTGTTCACCGAGTTCATCCTGAAGGTTCCTCTGGGTCGCCTGGTGAAACAGAAGCTCGACTGTCTGATTGACATTGTCCACAGCGATCTCTTTACTCATCACGGTGAGAGCACACACACACACACAAACACACACACACACACTGTACTCACAGCTCTTCAGTGCATGCACCTTCACTCACGATGCAGTAATATAGGCAATCACACACAGCAGCTGCCTCCCTGAGGCAGGCAGCCCGTGAGCCCGCAGTGAAGGTCACTGGATCCCTCTTGTTCAGTTTCCTGTTGCTAAAGTCACCTGCACTCATCTGTATCAGAATATCAGCATGTCCATCTATCCACTCTTCAAGCCCTCCTCTGCTCTTTATTAAACTCTTTAATCCCAGTGTGTTTATCAGGTCACCTCTGTTCTCATTTCCCTCCCACTGTCTCCTTCATACCCTCTCGAATAGCTCTATTAAACAAATCCTGCTGATATGAGCCGTGCGTCTCTTGCATTGTAATGAATTCCTAATTCTTTGTTGTGAAACGTCTGCTTTTAATTGTAATGTCTCCTCTTTTGTGCTTGTATCTGACAGTTGCCGCAGACACAAAGAATATTTCCAAAAGGACGATAAACTCAACTTAACTACAAAAACTAACCTTGTCTCATCCTTACAGCAATCAGCTGCAACACTTTCCTACAGCACTTACATGCTCTGTAGTAATGCCAAGTATGAAGGGCAGACATGTAAAGATGGTTAATGAGGACCTGCACTGTCCAGTCTCTGCAGCCATGCTCGCCTGCGGCGTCCTGGGGACAGGCCACGGCTCCGGTGGCGGTCAAGGGGCCAAACGTTTTGCTAGAGGCAGCAGTCCTCTGAGGCCACGTTAGGTTAGCTCGTGATTTAGAGACAAACACGCACACACGCACACACTGTCCCATGGTGGTAAATTAAATGCAAAGTTCCCAACCCAATAAAATGGCAACAGTGATTTAATGTGGCTGGCAGGGACAACGCGTGCCTCAGAGCGCTTAGGAAGCGGACAACAGAACAACCCACTCGCACGGCTGCGCTCTGCCTCCGTCATCAGCAGATGTTCAGTTCAGCATGAAAGTACGAAAATGATGAGATGGGAGTTGGACGGGGCGTAATGGGATGCTGAATAATCTCTGATATTGAGCATAACCATGTAAATGTCTCAGCGTTCAACATAATGATCCAGTCCTTTCATACGATATGCCGGTTTAGTGAGTAACTCTTGAAGGGCAACGCTCGGCGCCCGCTCCTCTGGTCATTACTATTGATCTGTTGGTATAATTGTGGACAAGCAAGCCTCCCTGATGCTTTCCAATGGCCTGCTGATCAGCAGGAGGACTTGTTGCTGTGCTGTAGATACAGCTGCTGCTGCTCTGTTCACACAGCAGCTCTGTGCACCTCCAGTCGTCTTTAAGGTGCGTGTGTGATGGAGAGCGCTTAATTGCCGAGTAAATCTGTCCTTTTTGCATTAGGATCAAGCTGAGCTCCACTTTGGAGATGTTTTATTACAGATAAAGGCCGCTGCAATGAGCAAATGAGTCAGCCAGGCAGTTTTAAGGTGCTCTAATCAGCTGCAGTAAGTGCATATGCTCATGGGAGCCATTATTAGATGCATCCTGATCCCCGGGTGGTCCCTGAAACGTTCCCTGCCAGCCAATCCCCGAGGTGAAATGTACCGGAATGCTCCGAGCGAATGAATGCCCAACAAGACGAGTCAGCCTCGGTGTTCAGTCGTCAGCGTGGAGTTTGTTAGCGCGCTCATCAGTATGCATTGAGTGCGATCACTGATGGAAGTGTTTTCTTTCCTGTAGGCTGCGCAGTGATTAGCATATTAACCGTCGGTGTGTAAAGGCGTGCGTCATTTTTGTACTTTTCAGTCCTCGATGGGCTTATTTCTGCTCAAAATGAGACCTTTAGACAATAAGATGACATCCCTTTCTCCACGGGCCTCACCTGCACGTTTGAAATTGAAATGCAGCGAGTGCTGATGGTGATTGGTATGCGTGCGCCGTTCCCCGCTGCAGGTGAGAACTTAATGAACTCAGGAAAGAAAGCGGTTTTTCGCTTCTTTTTTTTTTTTTTTTTTTTTTAATTCGGGAGGGGGGCCGGCGACGTCGTGTCACCTTCGCTGTTGACGCTGTGAAAGGAGAGAGCGGGACGGGCGCATAAATCACTTGCAAATGGGCTCATTTGAAGAGAACAAATATGTCAGCTGCTCTCCTGATCTGTGTTAAAGGGGAAAATCGCTGTAGCGGCCAAAATCTGTTTGCGCTGGAAGTTTGAGGAAAGCGCTCATGGCCCAGCTTGATAGTTCCAGTCTGCTTGCCTGCGACCAGTGTGTGAGTGAGCTTGTGTATGTATGCGTGCGCTCACATGTCCATTTATGTGTGTGCGCTTTGAGTGTGGAGGAGGCTTAAAGGGGATGAGGATTGGACCCCTGTAAAAACAAGGTATTAAACACTCCACACAATGTTCGACGCCCTCAGATAAGAGATTTGCTTTTGTGTTGAAGCGCTGCAAGATTGCTAAGCACACACACACCGATACAGAGACAACACACAGTTTCCCTTTGAGCCGTATCGGCTTGAGAGCTCTGTTCCACCAAAAATGCTTCAGTGCAGACACGGCTGTCACTTTGTGTTAGGGCTAGCTTACACGTGACAAGGCAAGCTCTTAGCATCTGGAACGTTTCTTTTCAGGTGTTTACCAATGAGAGCTTTATGTGAGTGACAGCGCAGCCTGTCCACAATGCTGCCACCAGCCATCAGAGGCTATTTGATGATGATTTGTGGAGCTTTTTAAGTCAGAGCACATGCTCTGAACTCTGTTGGAGTCTTGCATTGGTAAAATGTTTTGGTTGAGCCACCACTGAGGAGGAGTTGTGTGTCTGATAATGGGGCTTTAAAGCTGCAGTAGGTAAGATGGAGGAGAGAGCAGACTTAGCCTGAAACAAGTTCAGGTCACTCCCCCTCCCTCTCCACTGCACTCACGTCCTGCGGTGTCTGCTGTGACAACCAGTAACGTTAGCCTTAGCATTGGAAACAAGCTAACTCCGCCCAGCTGCTACATCACCCTCGCTAACATCCATACGCGCTGTGGAGCATTACTGTAACAATCACCATATTAGCTTTATGGTTATTTGTTGTCTTAGCTGTATATGCTGTTGTTAGCGGTATGGGCAGTTTCTCCTTTGTGATTGGCTGTTGCTCCGCCATAGCCTTCACTCGCCTCCTGACGCCGCTCACAGAGCTGTTTGACTGAGCGGCAGCATGAGCGGAGGAAGGGGGCGGTTCGCAGCGCATATGAGTAGTGATTGACAGATGTCAGACACTCCCTCAGACGCTCCTCTGGCTCTGATTGGCTGTTTTGTGTTGGGCTCCGTGGATTCTTGCAAATAGCAGTAGGAGCAGTAGTTGTTTTTTTTTTTTTTCACAGATTACGTTTCATGTGCTGCTGTCTGGGCACGGGACAGTTTTAGCAAATATGAGAAAAAATTACTTTTATGCAAGTTACCTACTGCAGCTTTAAGGGTGGCAGTACTTTGGTCCAAAGTATAGTAACACATCCTAGAGAGTTTGGGTGGTGCTCTGAGCTTTCTTCCAGCGCTTCCTGAATATTCAGAGGAATGACTGTTGGACTTCCATGTCGTTTTGCACTGACTATGGGCCCTGGTCATCAGAGGATAAATATTCTTGATTTTGAAGACCTCCAGCCCTGTCCTGCAGCACCACACTCAGGCCAGCCTGTCAACTCGTCACACAAGCCGCCTCCTCGTACACAGGAAACAAGAGCCGTGACATTTACAGAGCGCAATCACGCTCCCCAAAGAGTGAACTCTCCGGACTTAGGTGTCAGCTCAACCTTTCATCTCGTGCCACCTTGTTTCTTTTCCATGTAATACGTCTCGAAATGCACGAGGTGGGTCGCTGTGAAATTGAGAGAGCAATTAAATGATCCTTAAGAGGATAAGCCTCATGTATTTTCTGGTCACAGTGTTACCTGCCTATTGCACCGCCATTGAGCCAAAAAGTGAGAATTGACATGCAAATATTGGTGCGCTTTTGTTCTCATAGGAGGATAAACTCTTTTGTTGGGTGTAATTAATCTCCCCGGACTGCCATAGCTGCAGAGTCTTAGTCTGCAAACACCTCCGGCTTGTTCTCGATGCCTCTCGAGTGTCTTTTTTAGTGTTTCTCCACAAAAACTCTTACAGCAACCGCTCATCAGTGTCATTTTATAACATAATTGCAAAATAATGATCGATCATTTGGTCCCCATATTTAGCTGATCTTCCCTGTAATTATTTTCACATTAGGATTATTAAAAGCAATTCAAAGGGAGTCCAGCGGCTGTGAGAGGTTTCCGGGACTTCTAGACGAGAATCATCGCGTAATAGATGAGCTAATTAATGTCTGAGACATTAAAAATGAAATTTCAAATTCTCCAGGAGTCTTTATTTGTTCCATTTCCAATTACTACAAAATTTATTCAGCAGCCTTTTATTACACGGCTCTGTGCGGAGCTCTGAACTCCAGTTACACTGAAAACAGCTTCTGAAACGTGGAGACGCTCTCCTCAGTCAAAGACGCTGTTTTGTGGGTTTTGGTAGCTCGTTGGGATGAAAGCTTTTCCTTTCTTCGCCCGTCTTCGTGGAATCTCGCGTACAGTAGCGCCTTCAGCGAGGGGCCTGATTCATGTTCAGTACGGCGGGTCAGAGGGGAAGAGGTCACCGCAGTCCGGGCTGCTCATTATGCGTTGCATCCGGCTGCTTATCACCTGGCCTTGAGCAGTATTGGCAACTGGCAGAGCTTCATGTTTGTGTGCGATTTGATGAGTAATGAAGTTAGAATTTCATTGCGCCCCAGCTGATTGGCTCATTAAAGGTGCAGCCTTATCTGTGAAGCAGAGAGATTGTATTGATCGTGAACTGAAATCCATCGCTGCGTGGCCGGCGCACCTCTGATTGTTATTCGAAGGGGACTGTTGTCTCTGCAGGCCGGCTGATTGGTGATGTTTGAACTCGTTCTTTTCTTCCAATATGACATTGCTATCAATGCTACGTGTCAGTGCACCGCATGGGGACATTTTTACAGCTTTGTCTTTCCGTTTCCTGCCTTCCAGAGGCGTTATCAATTTTTCAAAGTGGACAGAAAACTGTTATGCGATTGCTCTCCTCTCCAGAAATCTATAAAACACTCACTTAACCCGCTAACCGATGCTCCCCATCCTCTAAATTGAACCAACCTAACTCCGGTGTTTGTCCCCAGGCTTTAAATATGACCCACACATACACAAATGCCAGTAAGATTGAAATCAGAAGGTTTAATAAAAAATATGATAATTTTGTGGCAGACTGCCCCCGTGAGAATACTGCCGGGCTTATCGCTGCTGTCCTCCATGTCCAATCGCCAGCCAAATTCTCTACCCTGCGCGTATGGAAATTCCCTTTTTGATGTTACCATCAACACCAGCCGGACCCTTTTGCTTGGGTTTGGTTGCGCATCGTGTAGAATTTTAATTGCGAGTTAGCGAGAAAGTGGCTGTTTTCTGCTGCCTTGACCTGCTCGCTCAGGTGCAAAGGAGGAATAAATCTAATACTCTGTCATCCATGTTTTTCTTTAACATGTCCATGCTTTCCAAAGATCTGACACATGGGGATCAATTTGGCTTATTTTTCACCCTGATCTTGAGCTATAGGTAGCTTAAGTGTTGGCGCTTTGGTAATTTTATTTTCCCTCCATGGCAGGAGGAATATGTTCATGGCTCTGATTGGCTTTTGTGCTGTTGCCACATTCAGTTTAAATAATAAGTTCATTCTGTGTATTGTTTTAATTTAATCCTCCGAGCTGCGAGGAAGCCGTTAACGAGCTGCGTGCGTCTCCATCGAGAGCGTGTCGGCAGCATATGCTGCGCCGCCTCGCGCGATCCATCATCTGCTCCGCGTGTTGAGCGGCGTTGTCACCGTGTGTGTTTGGTGATGTCTCCGCAGACTGCCGTGAAATCCTCCTGCCGCTGATGACGGACCAGCTGAAGTTCCACCTGGAGAAGCGAGAGGAGCCGAAGTCTTGCTGCCAGCTGCTGAGCGACATCCTGGAGGTGCTCTACAGGAAGGATGTGGTGAGCCTTTTATTTTTTTTTTTTAATCTCCCTCTGGGGCAAACAGCAGCATTACAGGGGGATCCAGGACTCCCTCCATAAAGAAGAAGCACATTTGGGCTGCTGTTATTTTACTGAATAGCTACTAATAAGTGTGCTGTTCTTAATTTATTTTATTGCCCTGCGTGTCCTGAAAGGAGCACATTTTACAGCGCTGTTAATTTACTAACCTGTAGAGTTGGCTGGGCTCAGTAATTCATTGCTCAAGGCGACTAGAGGCCTGCTTCAATACCAGGAAAGTGCTCCAAGAACATGGTGATGAGCTGTGCTTCATCCCATAGTGGTTTAGACCCTAATCCTAGCCCCTAACCCAAGGCAGTTGAGACTACCTCATAACAAAGTGGTCTACGTGATGATGAAGCAGTCATTGAAGTCTCACAGCGATAGTTATGTCACCAGTCAAGCCACTGATTCTTTTCATTTTTTCCATTTAATCACATCATTGTTTAGTTTCTGAAGACGCCACATTTTCGCCACATGTTCCCAGAGCCCGAGGTGACCTCTTCAAATCGCCTGTTTTGTCTGACCAACAGTCCAAAACCCCCAAAACATTAAATCACAAAGTGGCTAAAAACAGCAAATATTGCATATTTTTCCCTCAATAAATGATTGAAAACAGTTATCAAAATTGGCATCAGCTGTCTGCAGATCATCTATGTATTCGTCGTCTTATTTAGCTGCTGAAGTTAATTGCGTCCACATCCCTCACACACACACAGACCTCACATGCACACATATAATAACGCACACACACACACACACACACACACCCCGAAACACTCAGCTGCTCCTCGAGTGTGTTTCATCCTCTTCCATGCTCAGACTCCCAGTGTCCTCCCCCGGGCCCTCTCAGACTCCCCTCGCCATTGATCACCACGGCCTGGCCTCCCACACTCCACTCTGCTCGGGATTATCCACCTCTCCCACTCGCTCTGCCTTTCACGCTCGTCTCTCTCTGTCTCTGGCTTTGCTGCTTCCTCTCCCCGCCTCGCCCTCTCTTTCATACCTGCACTGCACACTTCCATGCACACACACACAAACCGCTGCGGGTGCTTCCGCCCATCTCAGTTTCTAAGTTCTCAAACGACTTATACCTCGTTAGAAATGAGGATCTAATTGTGTATTCTCCTCTTGAGTAGCTCAATTTTTAGCTTAGAAAACAAAAAAAGGGTGTCACACATGCTGTGTTGGAAGCCAGTATCTTCAAATAGTTGATTCTCCTTAGCGCCGCTCTGTGATTTTGTGAATGATTCTGTGTGCGCATGTGCACACATTGGGAGTCCTTCAGTCGCAGAGAGAGCTCGGTAAATTATTGAAGGTTTAGGTTGATGCTGCAGAGCTCGGCCTGTGTAGATGATTCCCCCCGCAGACAGGTAGAGACGGCGAGAAACAGCCCGAGCTCCCTCAAAGTCGCTAATAAGCAAGTCCAAGGAAAATTGGCCCACTTATGACAGCGGTGCCCCATGGGTGTTTCCCTCTGCGGAGGCAAAGATTTGCTATGTGTGAATCATTTTAGCAGCATCAGTCATATTTGTCAGGTCTCTCAGCACAAAATGTCTTCAGGTTTTTAGGTTTTTGAAGAGCGGTGTGAAAATTTTCCACATCTTTTGATGAAGACAAACCTGTTCTTTGTTTTGAGCGGCCCTCACTCTGTGGCAATGCATTTGTAGAAAAGACAGACTTAAATGTACACGAAGACCTTTGATGTCCAGCATGTCAGAATTTAGGTTTTAGTTTGTTCTTTCAAATGTAAAACAGATGGAGCCGCCATTGTTTGGGTAAGAAGTAGCCTCAGTAGACTAGAATAGACCTTCTGAAAGGTCATTATACTAATTATGACAAAATTGCACATACAGGGTGAAATAACACTTTTCCAGCCATTAATCAAGACCATAACTCAGGAACAGAAGGCGAGACTGTGGCCATATTTCACATTTGGTCAGATCCTGAACTGCTGACACTAATCTTGGGCGTCCTCCTTCAAACTGTGCTGATTGTTTAGACCTTCTGTGCTACCTGGTTGATGATGTGTGCGAAGCGTCCACGTTTTACAGTTTATAGCTTCTTTGCAGCAGCATCCATATTTGAAGCGTTGTATTCCACCACAAGCTCATTGATTCTGCTGATATCGATCCTCAGGTGATTGTCGTTGCACCATGTGTTGAAGCTCTCCATCAGTCCTCTGGAGAAACAGTCTCTAAGTGAAGACAGCATGTTTCTCACTTCAAATGTGTCACTATAATCATAAATGTCATTATAGTGATAACCTCCAATTCACCAGAAAATACACTTTATACCTTTGATTAAACTCTGCAGTGCATATATTATTTGAGTCTGGACAGACGTGGATGGAAACTGCACCTGGTTGGCGGATGAGTTCAACCTCAAGGCGGTAATTCTGCTTTCTGCCTTCAATGCTCTCAACGCAGCTTTATGTGCAGTATGACTCATGCAAATAATGTCTGCTCTGTCGGACGTGTTTACAGTCACCGTGGGAAATGAAGGAAACTTGGAACTGAAGGAGAAACAGGTTGTAGGAGGATGGACGCACTAAAAGTTCGAGTACGTGTCATCACAAAATAAGTCTTTGAATGTCCTGAACGTGTGTGTGTGTGTGTGTGTGTGTGTGTGTGTGTGTGTGTGTGTGTGTGTCCTGCAGGGTCCCACCCAGTGGCACGTTCAGATCATCATGGAGAAGCTGCTGAGGACCGTCAACAGGACCGTCATTTCCATGGGCCGCGATTCCCCTCACATCGTAAGTTTGTCTGATTCTCTGCCCGCAGCACGCACACACACACACACACACACACACACACACACACACACACACACACACACACACACACACACACACACACACTCTCTCTCCAATTTAGAGGCCCCTGTACCACAACCATCTTAACTCCCACAGGCCCACTGCAACTCCAACCCCATTCTAAAGCTATCATTAAAGGTCAGGTCTACCATGGCGGAAAGCTTTCACACGACCTCCATCCAAGAGCGGCTTCATATGCTCATATTGTTCTCCAGCCAGCTGTTTGTGTGCGTTTGTTTCATGATTTATTTTATGTGTGCGTCCGCCCGTTTGTGCGTCCGATCCCTCGCTTGTACGAACATTTCCGATTCTCGCCGCTCTCATCAGTCAGTGCGTAAATATGCTGTCTGCCTGAGTCCCGAGAGTCCAATAAATGTCAACTTTCTGTATTCTTTGACTTGTTCTTCTGCATCCTGTTGGTGCTGTTATTCATCAGAGCTGCATGGAGCTCGTGACATATAAACATATGTAGTTTTTACACACAGTTTTATGATTTAGGTTCCTCTGAGGGCACTTAAAGCTACTTTTATAGCCCATTTAAAAAGAGGTAAGAATATATTGGAGAATGGGGGAGTCATATGATTCTGAATGATTACATTGATGCTGTTAGTGGTTGACGTGGCTACCGTTGTCCTCCTGTCTCGGGTTATTTATGGCGTGTGTGTGCAGGCACAGCGGCCCGCTTCGTCTGTGGAGCAGCAGGAAAACGGCATCACCTGTTTAAATGGAGGCTTATCTGCTTTTATTACCAGTCACAGAGCCACACCAGCAGAGAGTGATTTAATAAAGCCAACTGTAGCCAGAGTTATCACACTAATCACCCGGTGTGTGTTTGTGTGTTATGTCACAGGGGTGTGATCCGTCCGCAGCACTCATCCTTTGTCCCCTGTGTCCTTCTCCTCTCTTCTTCGTTCCTCTCTCACGTTTCCTTTCTCTCTCGGGTTGCAGTGAAGTGATTTCGTGTCGTAGAGATTCTCTTTATTCCGCCTCCCCCTCTGTTTAGAGGTGCTTCAGCGCCGCACCAAGCCTTGTTGTAATAGCGTAAACGGGGAGCCCTGTGTCGTATAAGAGATCGCCAGCGTGCATCGCACTACATAATGCAAAGCCAACGAAGCTGAGAGTGGAGCTCGGGCCTCCCTGATGCCCCTTCTCTCCCAGCCATCTGCCTGGAGGGGGTCTAGGACTCCCATTTACTCTCCCTCTCCAGCTCTCCAGTCTCTCCATTCTTACGCCAGACATACAGGCTCTGCATCGTCCCGCTTGGCTCGTGGTCAGAGAGTTTAGAAAGTCGGATTTGGAAAAAATTCCAGCTTGCGCCAGCTGCCTTTTGCAGCCCGCCGTCCACTCCTGCCATTGTTCCCTCTGTTGTTTTTCACTGCAGAAGGGTTCTTTTCATCGCGTATTTCACATCTGGAACTCACCTTCCACTTTGTCTAAAAGGCTATCAACACTCACGAAGGCAGCACATGCAGGCCCTCTCTCTGCTGTATTATACTAAGTGCATCCCTTTCAGCGTCCCTCCCCACTGCGGTGAAGGTGAAATGTCGTCATTCGGTGGCTGCTGAATGGCATGAAGGCAGAGCGGCCTCCTTCTAATGAAACTGCTCTACCCATGACCTCCTGTGGCCCTTATTGAAACTATTAGCTTAGTATACATGTGCTGCAGCTGCCCGCTATCTTACTTCACTCCCTTATACACAGCTTGCCTTTCTGTCCCTGCTGACCCCTGCCTTTCGTCAGCTGCTGCCTCTATAGGTAGCCAGCCACTGTACTTGACTGCCTTGACATTTCTAAGTGTGTGCATAATATTTAACACCGGTGTGCAATGTCCTTTTACCCAGTGGGAGTTAGAGGTCACATCAGAGCTTTGTCTTTCCGAATGCACTGCGACTCTTTTACTCACTCACTATACGTTGCACAGTGCTTGGGACAGGAGCTGCATTTGAAGCACGTCTCCAAATCACTATTTAATCATCAATAAGGAGGGTGTGAATTTTTAACAGCTATGAGACCCAGTTAGCGCTACTAGAAGTGTCGTCGCTCTCTAATCAGAGGTCTGCTGTTGCTACCACTAGGTACTGCTGCCTACTCTGCAGGCTGCTGCTAACACAACACCGCAGCCAACCACCGACCTTGTTCTTGTGAGTGGCAGCCTCTTACATTTAGATTTATGCATTAACGTTCTACTCTGTCTCCCACCGCTCTCTCCCCTCCTCTCTCCTCGCTCCTGGTGGTGGTGGTGGACACAGAATGTTGATGAGAATGATCACAGTGACGGCTTGGGGGCGTCTGTTTTGTTGTGTGTTGTCACTGCAGTGCTACGCCTGTTAGCAACTTAGACACAGCATTGCCGCACATTTGCCTCGTTGGACATCCCAGCGGGCTGTGTCTTTTATATTCATGTCCACCCTCACACAGGTTGAGATGAGACCTCGTGAATACATTTACTTTAGGATGGTAGCAGAAACATTTTGGCTGTCCCTGCTGAAATTACCAAGTTCTGCCTTTATGCCCTTGAATTACATTTCCTCTAGTTCAGGCATCAGGACGAATCCTGCAGAAAGACGCGGAAAAGAAGCTGCAGCTGGAGAAAAATCAGCATGTTAGACACTCGTCTTCTGCAACAAAAAGCAGTGAGACAAGCCTTTGTCTTATTCAGTCACATTGACCTTTGCATATTTTGCATGTAAACACCTAAAAATGTAAACTTAGTAAAGTATTATACCTAAGAGACAAACACTTGGCTTTTCCCTGATGTCGTCTCCATGACCTCTTCAACTTTTCATCGCTGTAGTATTGAGAAATAACCGACAACAGGTTGTGTGGAGGGTTACTGTTATTGTGATTTCCCTGCAGTGTGCAGAAAGAATGAGTGCAAAGCTGCAGAGCAAGGACTCTCTGTTATTGATTGACAGTATGGGGCTGACCGACTACAAGGGCTGGAGCTCGTTCTGTGCTGCATGCACTCACTGACCGAGTACGATGCAACAAAGCCACCTCAATGTCGTCTGTTCAGATCAGAGTCCTCTCCTGCATCTTTGCCGCTCCATATCATCGACTCTTTTTATCTCTCTGTGTCTGTTTCCGTCTGAATATTTCTCTCAGCATCTCCTTGCTTCTCTCTTTCCGTCCTCTCTCTCCCTCCCCCTCTCTATCTCTCTCCTGCTGGCCAGACTGCTGCAGAGCTCTTACAGAAGAGAAGCATAGTGAGATATGGCACTGCATCATAATGCCTCAAACATGCACTTATCACTCACTCGCTGCACCTCTACTCTCCAGTGCTGAAACTTTGACTGAGCATTCTGTCGGGGTTGCTGACCCCACAACAGCTCCGGTCAGACGTGTGCTCACTGTTGACGCTGTTTGAAAACCGCTGGGACTCAAGCGGTGATGCTCACCACCTTCAAACCGCAGAAGGACCGCGGTTAAGGGGTGCAAGAATGCAAGATGTGACGGTGCAGTTGGTGTCTTGTTTGGACCCATAATACTTCACGACCTGAGGGAAGACCCCTGGATGTGGCCACAGAGGAGGCAGGTGCGGTGCTGCCCTCGAGCAACATTGGTTCATGCATCCATTTGAGGGGTGACTCTGCATCTCTGGGGCATTTACTCAGAGCTTTGTCCCCAGTTTACCTCATAGATTCACCTCTTTGCTGGTCTACACCAACACCGAGCAGGTGCACGCATGCACGCCAGTGGGTGAACGTGCTCGAAAGTCCATAGATTGCATTAAAGTAAGGATTACTGGGGCGAGAACTGTGCTGTGAGTGTAAGCTTTGTATCAGAAGCGGGTTGTAAGGCAAGTTCCTGCACCAGAAGCCCTCTGCTGCTTATCCCCCTGTTGTATTCTGCTCTCGTGTTGTGCCACCTCACTACATCAAAGAGATGCAGGGCTGATTCAGGCAGAGTTTCTTCCTTATCTTCTGCTTTTCATCACATAAGATTGCGGAGTTTATGCATTACAGAGTTTTTCCAAACTAAGCCTAAGTGAAGTCCTAAATGACAGGATTGCTTCACCCAAATGACAAAAAACAATCCTTACTTATCCCATAGAAACAGCCGTGCAGCAGTTTTACTTTTGTTCACTTCAGGTTATCTGATGACACCCCAGTGCAATTGAAGTTAATGACATTTTGTTTGTGGTGTGCTGCTGGTCCAAAAGTCCTTGGAGATTTCAATGTCCAGGACAAATGGGAGAGATTCTAGTTAAACAGTAGCTGTGGACACTTTATGGACAGGTTTTTCCCATGTTTTTTTTATACAAGTGACTGATGGGGACAACAACTTTTGGAACTTGTCTAGTATTTAGCGAGAACGCTGCATTCATCAGCGACAAAACAGGCTTCAATGTGATCCCTCTGGATGTTTACGCGCCGTCAAAGTATGTCCACTAAAAGTGTTTGTTTTTGCCACTGACAGCCTCAGATTGTTATTCTAAGTGTCTGGAAACTATATTGAAAGGATTCTTAAAGAGACAGACCTTTTTGTTAAAGAGTAAAATCCTTTTTGTCTAACCAGGAACGACCGCCCCATCACCAAAGCCACCAGACTCCCTTTACAAAAACATCAGTTTTATCATATGTAGTATGTAAAATACACTACATTCAAACTCAAATGAAACAAAGTACAACTCAACAAAACCTTCTTGCTTTGGCTTTTAACTGTTCTGACAATCACCACCAATCGATTTTGGCTGAAATAAGTTAGATGTGAAAATATCAGGAGGGGAGCGAGAGGGAAGGGGCTCATTACGGCCAGCGAGATTTAAATATGTTGGACTTCAGCAGACTGTCCCGGAAACCCTGCTTACAGCACTGAAAAAAATTAAACGCAGCCCAATTTAACAGAAACAGTGACACTGACTAATCCACAGCTACATAGCATGAGATCTTTTTTTCATCATCCGGGCAAGCCGACCTTTTCCCTTAATGAAAGTGACGTCCTGCAATGCTACTCGCTGTGCTACGCAAATGATACTCGGTCTCCCTTCAGGCTTTGAGAGCTCTGTAGATGTCTGTTTTTATTTTTCATATTTTGCATATTAAATATCTTTTTTTTTTTTTTCTTTTTTAAAAAAACAGTAGAAAATACACAGTATTGCACATAATAAATCAATTGCACTTCTTTAAGGTACAGATAAACATCTACTTCTCTCTTGATGCTACAGCGTAACTACTGAAAGAAACCAACCCGGCATGTACAAGAGTGGAGGTGTGAATCACATGTAGCCAACAGAAAGCAGCATGTTGGAGCTCGTGAAAGTCAAACCAGTGATATCTAGTAGTTTGCAAGGTATTGTTGTGACAGTAGATAAATACGTTTCCTTTATGCCCTTGAAACCACTTTGGCACACTTCCTGTCTTTTGGGGCAGTGTTTTTGGCTTTGAGAGCGACTTCTGTTTTCTGCTCCTGCAGGACGCAATGTTTTCTTTTCGGTATTGGCTGCTTTCCCACCTCATCAAAATCGTATTAGCCCTATCTGATGCTATACAACATATATTTATATATAGTAAATGCAAATATTATTTTGGCTGTACATAGTATTTCAACCCTGTATGGAGTCACTACATGAGTTTTTATTTTACAGTCAAATAGATGGGAAGCAATGAGCGGGAGCTAGCAATTTTTAAAAAAGGGGGGAGGAGAGGAAAAAAACAACTTCTTGTAATTCTCTTTAAAAACTGTTTCTTTAAAAGCTAGAAAATATCCTGCAAAATCCGAGGGTTGTAAAAAGCATGCAAGGCTACACGCCTGCCACCCTGCACTGTAGAAGCCCTGGTTGTGATCAGAAGTGGCACATTCAGTCTTTCTGGCTTGGTTTAGTGACGTTCGCGGTAGCTGATGCAGGATACTGCAGCAATACAATCATAGCTATCTTCTGTTACCTCTCACATGTGCTAAGAACCACCGTTGTTTATTATACTTGGTTTTGTGACTGAAACTTTGTTTTCTGTGTTGAGCCAGAACTCTCTGCAGTTTCACACTAATGAAGTTTGACTATATGGATTTCCTCTTTTCTTTAGGGTGTTGGGTTTCAGTCAGTGAGGTTAGTAAGAACAAAGTTTGACGTATGAAAAGGAATTAGGAATCGGAAATGATCGACCTCCTTTGCACTGTAGTTTTTGAAATGCACAGCCCCCTTCACAGCAGCTCAAATAAATATATTCCACTAAACCTTAAAGTGAATGTATATAGATATATATATATATGTATTTATATAGAAAAAAGTACATTGACGTCTACCTTTGCAAATGTTATTAAGAAAATAAGTGTTATTTATTCATTCTTTACTTCAAAGTCAGTTGATTCAAGGAGACATTTTAGCGATGGATAGAAAGTTGATCATAGAATTCCAATAAACAGCTCTGACTTCTTTGTCCTTTAGGTCTCTTCTGTAGATATTATGAAAGTCTTCAACCTGTTAGGGTTAGTAGGTGATCTACATGTGTGAGTTAATACTCAAAATAGTTCTTTTTAGTTATTCTGGAGAAAACGTATCCTGAACAGTGTTAATTGTGCTTTGCAGTACGGTGATATGCTGTCGATGTAGACCTCAGAGCATCGTGGCTGACTTGCCAGCCTCTCCTGGAGGCAGGGAAGAAAGACAAAGTCCCGACTGGCGAATAGAAATTTGACGGCCGCTGAACCATTATCATAGGATAGGAACCCCGTAAGCGCCAGCTAGAAAAATATATGCAAATAGAGGGAAATCAAATTCGTCATCTCACCTTTCTGATCTCCAAATATGTTGCCCTGGTGTGATTTCACACCCTGTTTGAAGAAGTTAGTTCAAAATAACTCTGAATCCATTTTTGGTAAGCATGACATTTTGAATTTTCCACGGAATCCACTCTTGTGTCCCATTACACATCCTGTCATCTCTGTGAAGGGGGTTCAGTATCCGGTGGTGGAGCTCTCCATTAACACTGGTTACCAGGTCTACAAAAAGCCAAGTGACAAAACGGAGGATGATGGAGAAAGCAAACAAATATGGACGTCCGGACGCACGCATTAATCCTGCGCGTCATTAAGGGGGAGGAGACGGTCCTGTGTGTTCACAGGAACCAAAGTTTCCAGCGAGCATGCTTCTTGGAGTCAGCTTTGGACTTGCGTTTCGGGGTGGAGGTGAAGGCCTCCTGGGGGTAAGGCAGGGGGGCGAAGTGGCCGTCCTCCGTAGGGCAAAGCCTCTTCATCAGCGGCTGCAGCTTGTCCTCCTGCTGCTTGAAGTCCAGCTCCACGCTGCAGCAAAGAAACAGACAGGCATGCAATCAGCTCAAACTGTGGTTAAATGCTACGTGCAGCTGTTAACACCACCTCGTCCAGTTGCTGTGAAGAATGCCATAATCTGTCACACGTTTCACTGGAAAGCCTCCCTGTTTTCTGATTTTCCTACTTCTTTTAATTTGCTGTTCCCGCTTGCTGTCGTGAATGCAAACCAGACAGGATCATCACTGCTCACATTAAAGCCCATGAGGCAACAATAATCCCTCCCATTTCCACATTTATGGTAAAAGGTTTACAGAATTGATCAGTTTGAATGAATTTCTAATTATTCACAGCAATGGAATCGGGAGTGTAGCACCGCCATGTTATCATATTGATTAAATAAATATTGTGCAAATGTGAATTCAGAAGGGTGAATGAGTCATGTAGTCAGGTACCAGTTATTTAAAATTTCCCCCCTTTATTCTTCATTTCATTGAACAGGCTGCAAACCTGGTCATCATTTGAATGCTGGCTTTTATTCAACGCTTCTACCGTGTTTATTCATCCTTCGTAGACTCTGCATCCACTCTGGCTTTCTTTCCCCTTCGCGCTTCTTTTAATGTCGACATGTTTTGACTTCTCCACTCTCCCTCAAACCATATTAAGTATCTATGTTGTGGCCTGTTCTCACTTGACCCTTGCGCAAGCATCTGTCACAGCACTGCTCAGCCTGGTAGAGTGACCTACATTCCACGCTTACTTCATCCTTATTCCCAGTAAAATCTCCCAATTTAGATTGTTTATTTAATTGCATCTGGCTGGCCACTCTGGCTGCTGTGTCTGCCACTGCGGTCGATTTAATAAAAAAAAAAAAAAAAAAAAAAAAAAAGAAGAAGAAGAAGAATTATTTGCATTCTTATTGTGATTCATAAAGCGAGAGGGAAGCCCATTAGTATTTTTTCCCAGTGAGGACCGCTGGGTCAGTGGAGGAGGTGTTCATCCAAAGATCATTTGCTTTGCTAAAACTGAGATCAGAGCCGTGGTATTGATGTGAGCCTTTTAGGATTTTAGTTAATATCATGTTACTTTGATCCCTGCACAATATTACAACATCGGCAGGAGGTAATGGGGATGCCGAAGGATTTCATCTGCGGGATTTCTGCACACGCACCCGCAAGCAGTCTTGTCCTTCTTGGTGTACTCCACGTTTCCCCAGGGTGCTACGGGATTTATCTGTACCAGCCATCGTTGTAATCCCACGCCCGCGCACATCTGACTGCTAGGTTCTGTTAAGTGAACCTCAGATTACAGCCCCAGCTGTGGTAAGTGTAAAGGACTTTAATCTGCTAAAGCTTCCTCCAGCCACCAGCGTCGGGGTGGTGGAGACTCTGAGGGACAGACTTACATAATGGCAGCAGGATCCACTTCATGAATACTGCAGTTTGTCTGGCTACCATGTAGCACTGTGAGAGATTATGCAGTGTCAAGGTGATCTTGGCAGTAAACTGCCTGCTCTGATTGAAATACAAGGCATCGGTAACGATTGCCTGCTGCAACACTAAGACATCTTTTTGACTGACTTCTTCATAAAGTGTGCATTGAATAGAACTCCATCAAAAGAAGTACTGGATGTTGGTAATGATTGTGTTGCAAGTGAGCTGTAGGTACAGACGTATAAATACACATATACACACTCCTGTATGGACATGCGTGCTTTTGACAGTGAATAGAATAGAACAGACAGTTGTAGGTGTCTGACAATGACTCAAGTGAATGTTGGGTGCTGAACCAGACACTCAGCACTTTGCATTTGTTTGACTCAGGCCTTTAGCCAGGGCCAAGAACACTGCAGCTATTAGCAATAAATCACAGGCTGTTAATTACTCTGGTATAAATCCACCTCACTTTGTGTTGACTGTGTTGGAGTTTGCACATGCACATTTGTATCATATTTATTAGGGTGAATCCCTTGAGATGAACCATCTCATTTTTAGTGGGCGCTTAACACAAATGTACATAAAATAAGACTAGTAAGAAGGATAGTTAAAGACAATACATTAAAAAATAAATTGCTTCCAGTGAAAATGTTCTTTTCTACAAAGACCTATATAATAATCTCTGTATCACTGAGTCAAAATGGGACTTATTTCTTATTCAATTCAATAGAATCAGACTGTAATGTTCACTGAATTTGCGAGACATCAAGCTTGGAAGAATAAATCATCGTATCGTCTGCATATAGTTGAATATGACATCTCTAGCAGATTTGTGGGGGATCTTCCATAAAAACTGGGAACAGCAATGACCTTGGAGATCAGTGTTTATCTACACGTGGAAACAGTTGCATGTGCAGTTTCAGCAAACTGTAATTTCCTGGTTCATGCAGTGCTGATCATGCAGGATAAGCCAATGAACAAGTGGCTTGACAGGCCAGGTGACTTCAAATTTCTAAATCTTTGTTCTCCTTTTGTGTACCAAAATTTGTAATTATGTATGAACCTGGAACGGAAAGTAAAACTAAAAGGCATCAATGAATCTTCTGCCTTAAATTTCAGGAAAACCTTGCAGGCCTTCATCCAAAGCTCCTGCACACGAAATGTCTGTGTTTTGGTTTTGCTCCAAATTACTTTTTTGACACTTGGGAATAGAGATTTGTCCTGGTGTCTCATTCAGCTCAGTAATATCTCCAAAATAAAACCTTCGCTCATGCTTTGATATTGTCTCACCTCAGCCGCTGCAGCTCCCTTTGCTCAAACTATTCAAAGTCTCTCTGGCATACAGCTGGTCCAAAGCAAAGCAGCTGCCAGGAAACAGCCCTTTTTTACCCTGCACTGGTCTCAGTTTTGTGTATCACAAATGAATTGGCTGCAGAATGTATTTCAGACCTCTTTAGCTGCCTGTACACCCCAGAACCTGCCCTTAAGCCTGCCAATAAGCTTCTCTCATTTGCGAAAATCCTCCGCATTTCAAAGTTTGATTGAGCAGTAGCGGTCAGAATCAGCTCTTAAACAATCTAAATTGATTTTAAATTCCATCTAAAAACCTTCGGCTACAAACATGCTTTTACCCGATGTTGTGTAATTTATCCTGCTTTATCCAGTCTGCTTTGGATTTCATCATTTTAGTGTCTTGCATTTCCTGATTCCTTTAACGATGTACTCTTTTATTTGTCCTTTTTTTCCTATAAATGCACTTTGCTGCCACTTCTGGATAATTGAGATTTCCTTTGGTCAGACCCAAGGGAACTGAACAACATGTGTGAACAGCCCTCAGGGTCATGACGTAAAACAAGATCACGATGTCCTCTGAAGTCAAACACGAGCTCAGATATTAAACACAATTCACAGGCTGCAAAATTAACAGGCTCTTTCAGCTGAAGTAACTGTCGTAAGGCAGCATCAAAGGATCCTGTGATCAATGGCTGTGTTTGTCAGAGCGTAATGAGCGCGTGCTGGTGTCATTGGTGAAGCGGTATACTGAGTATCTCATTGTGCCTTTTTCATCTCTTAAAAAACCTTCAGTTAATACTGTGTAAAGGCACAGAAAGACGGATCTCTACCATTTTTTGGGCATCTTTGGGGAAGTTCTGTAGCTTAATGCTGTGTCAGTTTTGTGTGCTTCTCACACACACACACACACACACACACAGATACACTCTAACAGTGATAGGATTTTCCCTGCTCTTCAGTATAAGCCTCTAATGCTGCTGAGACTCTTGTTGTTGTGCATCCACGGCTTCAGATAATTGCCCTTCATGGACACACAGCCATTACACCTGATTAAAAACAACTACTATTTTTATTGGTACGAGCATTAGATGTATTTTCAATTCATGCGTTTGAGAGTGTGCTGTACATCATCAGTGCATTTCAGATCATAGTACTTGTATGGCTGTGATTGCATTTAGGTTCATGCCTCTGTAGACTGACTATACAGTCACGTAAGAATTATTTTAGGATTTCTTTTCTACCTTATTGCTTATTTTCCTTGCTGTAGATATTGGTGTCCTCTTAAATTTAAGTTTAAAGGTGAGGTTAGTCAATCTGAAAATCATTGATATTGCATCTCAGCAACGTTAGCATGCCTGGTGTACCTTTGTCCTGTGCAAAAGCACGAATTCCACCTGTTGCTGATTGGCTGAAACAGTGTTGCCTGCCTCCTTCTAAGCCACTTTGTTTCCCATTTACAGAGCCAGGGCTGCATGGAAAAACCAGGTTTTGAATGACTTACTCTTACTCTACACTTACTTAAATCAAGTATCATATCAAAGTGAGCAAAGAATGACTACATACTGCAGACAAACAAGTCCTTATATCTAATAGACAGAAGAGAAATTATCCATTTGCTGTCAAACACCTGTATGTTTGATGCTGATGCAGCATAGCCACTTTCATCTCTGTCGCAGAGAGTCATTAGTTGCACATCTGCAAGAGACTGCTTGTCAGGAAAATGTTTGCAGCAAATAAACAATACTGTCATTTTTCTGATGGGGACAGCCACTGTTCATAATACGTCTGGTAAAATTCTGCCGCAGCGACGGTGCTTTAACTTGAGCTGTCGATCCAGATCTTGAACAAACGGCAGCGACCGGGGATTAGCCTACAAGAGCAGTCGCCACAGAGAGGGCTCAAACATCGTCTTGAACGCTGCGAGTTCGAATCAGTGCTTCGACCTTTGTTGCATGCTAATCCTTCCCTCTCCTCCGTGTCTCGTGCTGGATCCTGTGCTACGCTGCCCAGTGAAACAGAAATGTCATGACATGATTTTCAACAGATGAAGGTTCACACTGAACTCTGAGCTCATGTGCAGAAACGCTGTTTATACATCTCAGTTTGCTGGATTAGATGTGTTTACACGCCTCACCTGACATCTTTTACACCGCTCATCCTGCTTGATACGTGTGTGTGATGTCAGATTGGAAAGTAATATTCAGCTACGATCATTTGAATGCTCTTTCAGGTTCACATGCTACCTGTGTATTAGCAGGTAGGCTTAATAAAGCTCAATAGCTGCATTGTAGTCAGACTAAATCCTTGAACACACACTGTCAAAGATCCTCAGCCCACCTGTTTGAACAACCTGTAGATTTGTGATGCTCAGAACACATCTGTGGCCCTAGCTGTTTATTTTTGTAAGGCAGAGTCGACTCTTTAATTAAATTTGCTAGTCTTAACAGAAACATAGCCCTCAATCTGCCAAGAAAATCAAACAGAGTGGGGGCAAAGTGGCCTGTGGCTTGGGAAAAGCATAGCGAGAAAACGCAAATGTCACTTAAAAAAAAAAAATCTGCATAATTTCATTTGGGGAGTGAAAAGATAATCATCTCATCATTGAAACATACTCAAAAGGCCTTTTAATGAAAGATTTATTAGTCTCTATCCAGCCCAGTTATCAGCATCTCCTGATGAAACTGTCACGGGCCCTGCCGCGTCTCTCCACATTTTGATTTTTTTTTTTTTAGCTGAAAGCGAAAAGTGAAGCGTTGTTGGCATTTTCCCGTCCACCGGCTGCCACTCCCCAGAGGCTCGTCGCTTCGGAACAAATTGAAGACGGCACTTTGGACCTCGTCGGTCTTTAACCTCTCTCCTGCACTCGCTCTGACTGCCTGTTGTCTCTCTTTTCCCGTCGTCCAAAAAACAAAATGAATAAATAAAAAAAAAATGCACATACGAGAAAAACAAAAAGCTCACCTCTCACTTCATCTCATCATTGACATCGGCGCCTCTCACCTGCCCTCTCCCCCTCTTTAAACACCCGTGTGCCTTTATCTCCCCTTGTCTCCCTCGTCTCCCTCGTCCCCTCTCTCTGTCTGCCTGTTTCACATTCTCACCCTGCCTTCCCTTTTTGTTCCCTTATCTTCCTCGGGTGTGAATGTGCTCTTCCTGACTGTCCTCGCTGTCCTCTCGCACTGTCTGTCCCACTGAGGATCCGTCTTGTAGCTATGGTAACCAGCTGGCCACCATGTTGGGAAACATCATTATGCTTGCACAAAAAGAGATATCTTCCCCCAGCAGAGTCGTGCGGTAGGACAGCCTTGCTCCTCAATAATTTCCATATGTTATAATGTAATCAGCTCTGCAGCCTTTAGCTACGCTTAATTGATTTTCATAGCCGTGCACAATAGATTGGATTTTTTCCCTCCTTTTAAATACCCATTGCCTTTTTATTTTTTTTTATTATCCTTTTATTTGCACAGCACTGTGTTATCCAAAGAATGTTTTATCATTAGATCGTTTAATGATCAGCTGCGGGTCCCCGTTTCTGAATTAATTGCGAGACATGCAAGCTATTGACGAAATGAAACGGGAAGTAGCTGTAGTCCGTTGTGAACAATGATAGCAAGTCGCGGGGACCTCCCCAATCAACTTCCTTAATCGCAGCCACTTAAACCTATCTCCCTGTTTGATCAGCACATTAGCCCATATAAATGCAGCGTGAGGAAAATGAGATTACAGGGTTTCTGCGTCAGGACGCATCGCGGCTTAATGCCTGTGGACTTGAAATAAGTGGAATGCATCTCAAATCCCCGGCTTTTCCGCACCATCCCATCTGTTTCATTTTCCTCCTTTGCAGCGTCTCCCTGCATTTGTCTCCCATGCTTACTCCCTGACTCCTTTTCGCCGCCCCTCCCCTCGCCCCCACCTCTCTCAGGTAACAAATATTACATCACCTGGCAAGATGGAATGAATCGCAATAATCTTTTCATCCTTTTCTCTTGCCATAATGTCACGCGCGTTGCATTAAGCGCCGAATCCTCAGGTTCATTTGGACGCACGCTGTTAGCCGTCAGGAGGAGATGCTCCTCAGAAAAGGTTGAGAAAGTTAGCGAGGGAGGATGAAAGAAAGGCAAAGTTCAGGATGGTTCAGAATGAGGAAAGCGGGACCAGACAAGGACAAGAGACAACAGCAGCTTGTGTATTCTGTTTGAAGTCCATACCCACAGACCACAGCACCGTATTGATCTGGCACTGTTGTTATGCTAAGGATGGGCTCTGAGATGATGCCATATACTCTTGGACAAATTGATTATGCTGAAGAGTGCAAGGCTGGCTCCTTACCGGGCTGCGTTAAAATGATTTATGGACCCATATGTCCACTCCGGTCATGAGCTTCATCATAAACATAAGAGTTAGGGTTTTGGCCCTGACACAAAGACACTCTCGGAAAAAAAAGAAAAATCCTAATAGATATTATAGACAGCTATTCTTCCCACGTACAGTGTGTGTTCCTTCTGTCTCCTATCTTGTGTTCCTCCACCTCCAGAGAGGTTGTTTTCATGGAGATCTAAGTAATTAGATTGCCATTTAATCCTCCTGCCTGTGTGAATACAACTGCTATATTTGATTCTGTGTCCAATCAACACAATTCACCATGCCAAGCGAGTCTCTTAAAGGAGAACTCAGATCAATTTAACAGATTTCAAACATCTCACTTCGAAATTTCTGCCCTTTGTCAAGTTGAAACCCTGCCAGGTGCCGACAAGGTTTGTCAAAAACGAGCCTTCTATTTTGTATTGAGTTTGTGTTTTTCTGCACTTCCTCCGCAGATGAAGCGTTTCAATTGATTGTGGCAGATCTGGGAAGCCGAACGTGGGGTTCTGATGTTAATATAGCGCCTGATTTGAAGACAGTTGTCATTGTGTGCGTGATCGGCATCGACCGAGTCGAGGGACAAATCTACCCCGACTTTGTCTGTCACACCTTTTTGTAATATTCACTTGGTTTCTCTCTGGGTTTTTCAAATACAGGTGAGAAATATTTAGATGATACAGGTATTTCTGACAACTCACTGGCATGTATGTATAATTGGCTCGTGTTCAAATGGGCACACTTAATCATAGCTTTTATTGCAGCCTGCGTTTTACATATTTTAATCCTTCATTGGGAATTCAGGTCACGGCGATATTTAAATGAAGCACCTTTCCCAACACACCGCTGATTATTATAGGTACGCTGTGAGCTGCCAAGAATATCTTGACAAAAAGAGCTTTTTAATGGAATCGCTCATTTTTTTTAAATTTAGACGTGTTATCACATTTTGTCCTCACAGACTCAGATGCAGCTGAGATGGGGATAGGTAGACCAGAGGGAGCGAGGCCTCCTCTTCTCCAGGGCCAAATCATACAGAGTTAGCATTAAAACGTGGTGCTGACTAATTTATAATGCCAGGCGAGCTCCCGTCTCAGCAGTCTGTCCCATTTCATCCATCCTTTAACCCTGCGCTCAATCCACCACCTCTTATTGCTGTGTTGTGCTCTTCCCGTGTCCTTCACATCATGTGCCGTATTTCAGCCCGCCTCACTTCATCTTGCTGTCATTGAATTGTGGGAAAAGCGACCGCTCTTGTTGTCCACCCCGCAGCTATGTGGGAGACCTGCTGCGATTGAAACGCCCCGCTTTACGACACGATGCACCTTCCTCAGCTCGAACATCGGAGGGAACAGAGCCGTGCCCCGCTCCTTCATTTTCAGAGGCCAATTGAAGTTTGGCCAGTGGCTTATCAGTTATTGAGAGCAGGGACAGAAAATGATTTAAATGGCTCATCAGAGGCAAAACGCCGACTGAGTCGAACAGCAGTGTCCACAAAAACAGTTTTATTGATCGCCTCTCACCCTCTTACTCTTTAAATCTCTTGTCTCTCTCATCTTTTCCCTCCTCCTGTTCTTTCTGATTGTTGGAATCGTACTTTTTCTAAGCACCAGCATGAAAAACAGACAGACATACGCGTGTGCACATGCAGGTCGTGTTAAGCAAAGACTGAACTGTGAGGTGACTTCATGCAGTTTCACATTAGGGCTGTAAGTACTGGTGTTTTTTATCATATGATTCATGTGTGGATTTCCTTTAGCAAGGCGAGCAGCATGTCTCCAGGCATGGAAATGTCACTCTTTCAGTCAGTTAACAACTTTAATCCAGATACTTCAGCAACTATTAGATGGATTTCCATGAAGTGTTTGCGGTGACATTCATGGTCCCCAGAGGATTCATCCTAATAGCTTTGCTGATCCTCTGACTTTTCCTCCAGCGCCACGAGGTTCACATTTGTGGTTCAGAGTGAAATATCCTGACAGCTAACTCGGATGGATTGCTGTGAAATTTAATACATATATTCAAGGTCCCTAAACCATAAATTCCATTGACTCCCTTGATTTTTCATCCTGAAGTGTTATCGGGGTAAAATTTTAATTTTGCTTGGGTATATGACTAAAACCTGCAAAACTAGGACCTGTCCATCAAACAGGCTACAGCAGGAGAGGGTGACCATCAGCATGTTGGCATTGTCACTGTGAGCATGTTAGCTCACAGCACCGCTGTGGGGCTGCTGATCCTCTGTCTTGTTTTTGATTAATTTGAGTTTAGTGTAGTCTTTAAAGTGTCTAAAAATTAAGTCCTGAATACCCAACACAAGCTCTGAGAGCCCAAAAGAACCACCAGTCAGTAACCAGAAGGGACTCAGTTTACAGCAAATCCTCCCGTCAGAGAAGCTGGAAGCAGACACTTTTTCTTGAAAAGCTACCGAAACAATTAATTATTGAAATGGATGGCAATTAATTTTCTGCCGACCGACCAATCGATAGATCGACTTCCTCTCTCAGCATCATTTCACATGCAGTCATTGAAACACGTTCACACACAAAGAAGCCGAGGCAGCGCCGCATTGACACGTACTTCTACGCACGCATGCCTTCATAAAGAGATAAACTACGCACCCTGGCAGGCTAATGACTTTGGACTCACGTCTGTACTGGTTGTCAAATAAATTGAGCCGAATTTGAAAGTATGCAGGGGATCAGTTGGCTTGGCAACGGCACACAGTCATGAAATTTCATGATGTTTTGATGGTAATTAATTTCACCTTTCGCTGCCCTGTGCTCACTCATTCTGTAGTGCGTACCCTCTCTGCCTTTCAACCTTGTGCCCTTTTGTCTCTAAATGCAGCCATCCTTACACCTGCTACACACCCCTCCGGTGAGTGAAGGGGTGTGAAGAGTCGCCCGGGAGGCTGACAGAGATGTATATATTCAGAGAGAGAGCGTGGTGTGTAAATGTCACACGTCCCCATGTGCTCATTAACAGCATCCACATTAGTCTTGCGTCCCCTGCCCCTTCCCCCGCTCTGCACCGCCACCACCACCTTTTTCCACCTGTTCACTTTCCCTGAAGGAGAAAGGACAGGGCACATTTGGATCATCGTGTCTTTGAAGAGGAATGACCACTCACCTGTAAATAATGCATGCGCTGTTCCGGCATGTGTCACAGTTGGCCGTGTCCTGTCCGGTTCGATAGGAGAGTCTGCAGGGAAGATAAGAGTCGTGAATGAGTAATTACAGGACTCGTTAAGCCGCTCCCTCGCACCTTCCTTTCTCGTCTTGTTTGTCGTCCCTCGTTAGCAGGGCAGAAGTAAATGAGGCTGATGAGGAGTCACGCTGGCCTCCTGAGTGGCCTGTGTCCACCAGCCAGGGCACAGAGAGCGCAGTGTCGGCCATTAGCTGTGGTTGACTGATTGGAGGTCAGGCAAGGCAAACTAGTACACAGGATGAGTTTCTAGGCTACAATGAGTCTCGGCTGTACATCTATATTTATAAAATGTGACAAAAATGCCTGACGTGGTTTCCCAGAGCCCAATGTGACATCCTCTATCCCTCCGCTACTTTTCCCAGTATCAAGCTCTTTTACCCGCTAGAGAAAACCCACCATTGATTGAGCCATTGATTGCTGTAAAGCAAACGGCAAGTTATTTCCAGTTTGAACCATTTACTACATGAAAAAGCTGAGAATCATTTGAAGTTAATGGGTCCTCAAAGCAGATAAAATTTGACAGTTTTGTTTAGGACAGCAGCCCTTTGGCTTTATACCACCAGTCCGTCTTTATTTCATTGCGCTATTGATTTCCTAAATTCACACTGAAACCCATCAATATCCTATTATATCATATCCTGCGTGTCCTATTGTTTTATTATCAGTTGTCAGCTGAGATAAAATATCGTCATGAACCAAGTTCCCATTATAGATCCCTATTCCTCACGGGCATCTAAAGACCAGGTGATGGCCCTGATGGATCTATTTGGTTACATGCTTCAAAGGTTCAATAGCTTCTCTCATTGGATTAGCATGTGGAAATGTGCATATTGATTGACAGCAAGTGTTTCTCCTGATTAATGACATGTTACAACAGACGGACTGTGGACTCACTTCACCAATGACCTGCACGAGAAGGAAATCCTCTGCTGGCTGGATTTTGTGGTTATGACCTGCACTGCTGCGTCAATAGAATTGAGCCTTAGAAGCCCCAGTACAGATGTGACCAGGGCATCAACCACTGTGGTTGTCACGCATATTAGATAATAGCAAGTGCAACCACCCTCTGACTAAGATTCATTTTTAGTTTGATGGAAACATTTGTAGGTGTAGAAAGCCTTTGCTTGTATACTTTGTCTTAACAAGTCTCGAGTGCCCCATCGGCACAGAGGTATGAAATCTGTGCAGCTGACTTTAACACAGCAAATATGGATGTTAAAAAGGTCAATTCACCCGAATTACACACATCTGCTTACCAGTGGCACCCAGTTGTTATGATATCGCTTTGGTTTTATTTCCTCACGTGTCTACTTTTGAGATTTCTGCCTTCACCCCGTTACGGTAGAGGTCAATGGAATTTCATTGGTGTTGCTCACAGCAATGAAAAATATATTAAAACGAATGAACAGCAATGTTTTTTCTTGTTGTTCTTCTTGTTACTCTAATCTGCAGACCTCAGTGTGAAAACAGTAATAACATGGAATTCCATTTACCTCCATTGAATTGGGGTGAAGGCAGTAATCACAGAGGCTGGATATCACTGGAGGTAATTGACAAAATGCGTTTTTGTTTGTTTGTTTTTCGTAATTTGGATGAACTGACCCTCTAACAAGGTTTCCCACATGGACATTGCTGCAAAAGCCACTGAATTCTTCTCCTCATTGAGGTTAATGTGATAACTTTCACATTTATTTCCCGTCTCTCATCTTCGCAGGCGCAGAGACATTTTTCAGATCTCTCTCAGGGACTCTTGTCACGCTGTCCATAAGGTACAGCACCAATAAAAATTAAACCGCTGTCATAAATTTCCCCTCCTTATCTACTCCTTTCTATGCTGTATGCTGTGACAGGTATATTAGAGGTGTTGATATCAATATTTTTATTTAAGGCTGTCGCAGAATGAGGTAATGGGGAGAGTCTGAGGAGAGGACAAGGGTAGTGATACAGGGAGGTTTGCACCTTGGATTAAGCGTAATTAAGGGGGTTGGCATTGGGGGTAGGGGGTGACAGTGGGGAAGTTCAAGACCGTCTTCACCTTCCAACCAGGTGAGCCGATCAATAAGCAGTCTGTGGGGTGCATGGGCAACTGGATCACAACTCGCCTGCTCTCTCACCCTCACGCTGTCTGGATCTCGTCCTCCCTCTATCTTTCATCCCTCGCCACCTCCCTCTCTCACACTGAGTTGATAAGCGAAAATAAGGGCGCAGAGCTCATTTCGGCAGGCCTCCCCGGGGAGAGCCAAGCCAAAAGTGCCATTAACAATATATTCATGCACCCTACCCCCTTTGTGCTTCTAGGTGAGCTCTTCCAAAGGTCGCTGAGTGGGTGGGAGTCCAAAGACATAAAAACATGGACACATACGCAGTGTTAATAGGCAACAAGTCCCCATGAGTGTGATTAATTGGGTCCGGCCTGCCAACACTGGCTGATGATGCAGCAAATTTATTCCCGAGCTTCGTGTTGTTGATGCAACCAATGATGTAGAACTGCACAGCACCCTTTACACTGAGTTGTACGCCCAGGACGGCGCTACCCTGAGGGATGCATATGTGTGTGCCGGCATTAGGTGACTTGCATTTAGATTCCCAGTTGAATCCTCAGTGCAAAATATCTTTTAGAAAATAGGTGCAAGTCTTTGCACATAAACACTGAAGCGTAAAAGTCAGCTATGAATACAGCAGTTAGAAATACATCATCACAGAGTTTAAAATTCAGATCCAGTGGTTGAATCCAGCAACAATGGCGTCATAGTTTACTCTCAATTGCAACAACGAGGCATTTGCTGCAGCTTTGATTTGCGCCTCTGTCTGGCGTCTTCACCGTAAAGACTTCAGCTGAGGTTTCATGGTTTCTGTGTCGAGGAACATTTAGGATATCACTGAAAAACTCTCCCACTTTCTTGCTCTATTCTCCTTTTTTTTCCATTCCACACATTTGCTGTCCATGCCACTTCCTCACACAGATCGGAGGAATGAAAGTTTAAATGGTGTTATCATCACTACGGCCAGCTTCTGGTCAAATGGCTTTTTGATCTCAGCTGATTTGAATTTTAGTTTGTTTTAGCAGAGATCAATGGAAGATTCCTTCATTCCCTCCTTTTTATCAAGAGGAACAAAGCTCATGAAAGTGCTATTTTTTCCTTTGTAGGTGTTGTTTGTGTGTGTGTTTGTATGTGTGAGGCGGTGGGTTGAGTGTTTGTTCGCCTCAGCACATGAGCCATCGCATTTCAATTCATGTCTGAGCGGCATGTCGTGAACACGTCTGGTGATGAAATGCACACGGCGTTGCATTTCCTTCAATGAAAAATGGATGTCCTACAACACAAGCACTTATATATCAGATGTAATTGCGCGCACACTTCACCTATAGCCCGCGGGCACTCCTATTTGTTGTGTCACTGACATTTATGTAATGGCAGTAGGAAGCTAATGCGGTGTGACTAAAGCAGCATTACAATTTTTGCTTGGTTCGCTAAAAATCCGACTTTGGAAATTGGAAATATGTACAAGAAGAAGACGACTGTGCTTGTATGGAAAAGCAGTGGTTCGCTTGGGCTCAGATGGATTACAAGAGGCTTATACTGCTCACTGACTTTAACTGAATGTAGGCTTTTATAATTAACGCATGCATTGTGTCTTTATGTGTGTGACCAGATGGTACTATTAAACAGTCGTCACTAACTTTCATACACAAACCAAGCCCCTCCTCTCCACTCTTCTCCTCTCCCACCTGCCACTTTAGACACATCTGATAAGCCAGATGTGTTTGGAAGCACGCAGAAGATGGCTCCCCGTGCTGCACCACATGTCTGCTCACGCTTCCACTCACAATGCACTTTTATGAGTTTGGCGATAAGGAGATTATGGCTGCCTTGTGCAGGATTGAAGGAGAGTAATTGTCTTTTTAGATGTGTAAACTCAAGCCCAGTTGGATGGGAGGCTTACTCCGTCGCTCAGTCAACTTGATATTGAGAGTTGCTTTTCGAAGCATTTGTGGTTGTATGCCCCTTGTTTATAAGCTTGACCGGTGTGTGTAATTCCCAGAGGCTTTAGACTCTGGGTTGGTATGATGTTGATTATATGGATTTTCTCACTCTGTACCTCGCCACAGTGCTGGTCAAAACAGATAGGGATCTGAGTGCAGAGCCCTAGCAATTCACTCAACAAATTGGCCATTTTGTTTGCCTCATCCCTTTGGATAGACAATCCTCTATTTCAGCGGCCTAGATGCTATCTACAGCCCTTTTGTATATACTCAGTATCCACTGGACAGTAAATGGCTTTTTCACAGGCCATGGCTTTTTCAAAGGCCTTGGACGTGCTAGATAAACAGGGCATGCAGCCGGAGGAGGCCAATTATTAAACGTCCAGTTTTGTATTTTACTTCCGAAGTAAAACTTGAAAGTGCGACACTGATTTTACGTCCTCTTCATCAATATTCTTATTAATTCTAAAGGAAGCTACTGGCTGAAACAAGCTGCATTACAGCTAATACCAATCAGGGTTTTGTTTTGAGTGGCTGAATCAGTTCCATTCAAAAACAGAGAGAATAGTCTGCCGTTCCCCAGCTTTGGGTTCAGTGTGCTTTAAAGGCCACATTCACTGTGTCAGTGTTTCATACAATGAGTCTTCAAACCTCTTGGGGCAAATCGAGTGCGATAATTTGTCTGTAAATACGTTCCGCAGCAGCTCCGTCAGATCTGGAGGGAAATCATCACAAAAGGACATTGTGCTGTAATAGTGCTGCGGGGCACATCAGGTGAAAGTCACATCATCCCACGCTACGTGCCACTCTGATCTCCTTTTTGACACCCTTTGGGTGGTTCAGTCAGACTCTGCTGAACAGCTGTCACACATACAAGCTGCTTCCTAAGATCTAGAAATAATGTGACACATCAAGAGGGTACTTTTCCTGTTCGTGCTGAATCATGAATGTGCTCTGTGTCTCTGATGTTTCCTTGGCTTTACCCTGTGAACACCAGGCACTTTCCTCAAACCTGATTTATCGATAAATGACATTTAACTTTTTTTTTTTTTTTTTGGCAAATTATCCCTGGCACTGGTGTACAATAGAGAGGTCTTATTAAGATTGAGTATCAGCCATGATGTGACCAATCCACTTTTTTTTTTGTGTTAATGTTCTAGAATTTTCCGCTATTATGCTAATCTAAGTGGGCTGCCACCTTAGTTTTTAGTGCAGCATTCTCTGGCTTCATGTCATCTTCAATAAATTTTGTTAATTTGAGTTCTGTGCTGTGAGCTGTACAGATTTTAGGTTTGGGAAAAAGAGAGCACTGATAACGCACCGGTGCTCCATATCAGCAGGTACCCTGAGCTGAAGTATAGCAATCAGCACTGGGAAAGAAAAAGCTGAAGCTGAAGCATCTGTGGTGTGAAGAACAGGCTTTAAGTGAGATGTCTTACCCTTCTCTGTGGGCCTCCCCCTTCTCCAGTTCCTGGATGACCCCCAGCAGCACCTTGATGGTCTCTTGGCTGGAGCTGATGAGATTTTCCATGGCCTGGAGCTGTGCTTTAACATCCCCGTCCTGATTCATAGGCACTATTTGCTTACAGGCCTCCTGTGTGTGGTCGGGCGGTGCCCCACCTGCCTCACCACCTGTGCAGGGCGACAGAGGCTCCTCCATGCCCCGAAGAGGCCGGGCAGATAACTGTCCTGTGTGGCACTGTGCCTGCGTTGTACAGCCTCTGCTGGAACGTGGTAGCGTCTCACTCTGCAGCCCGTTGAGCTGCAGGGCTTTCTTCCGCTTGCTCCTCACAGACGGGCTGTCCAAGCACTCCACCTGGGTAAGGGAGTTCCAGGCGATGGGGCCCGTAACCTTGGAGGCCCTGTCCGGCAGGGTTCGGGATGAGCCCTCCTCCAGATTGAGCAGCTGCCTCTTGGTCGAGCGGTCTGTGTTGGCCTCCCTGTGTTGTAATCCTGTCCTGCCTTTGGATGGGACGCTGCAGAGCTGGTACTCTGCCTGTGCTCTGGCGCCGCTTCCTCTCTGTGTGTCTGCAAGGCAGTCTGTGTCTGCAGAGCAACTGAGCAGCAGAGCGTCAGAGCACAGGCCATCAGGTGCAGTGTGCTGCTCCACTGTGGCAATGCACTCATTAGTATGGAGCAGAGCCCTGGTCCTCCGGACTCCACTCCCCCCGCAGGCTCCCTCCTCCTCCTCATCTAAACCCTGCTCAGCAGCCTTGGACTGCTTCACCTCCATGACAAAACCGTTATTCTGACCTTTATAAGTTTCCACGGCCGCCACGTGTTTAAAGGTATGGCCTTTCTTGCGCTCAAAGGGAAAGGTCTGATAGCGTTTCTTCAAGTCTGGGGACGTCTGCACGCCTGTGCTCCTTGTGACGTTTGGGATGGATCTGCGGGCGGGGACGGTCATGTACTTGCGGTACGCCACTTTGTATGAGATCGGCTTGCCACCTTTCCCAGCTGCCTGCAACTCCGCCTCCCTTTGCTCGTTCTGCGCCTCGCAGATATCCTTGAAACGCACTTGCAGGGCCTTGTTTCTCTTCCTCACCTGTCGACTGGCTTCCAGGGAATACTTCACCTCCAGCGCCAGCGAGGTGGAGGGCAAGGGCGCTGCCTCCGAGTCAGACTCTGAGTTGGTGAGCATGCATTTGCCACCCTCCTTGCTCACCATGTTTCCTGAGAGGCATGGAGAAAGATGCTGTGTTAATCACCAGTAATGGATGGCTTAGACAAACACCGTAGCCTCACTGTTACATCCCATTTGACATAACGCACACTCTTTCTAAACTTGGGGGGGGCTGTGCGGCTATTTAATGAATGTTGTTAGAAAGTGCTTTTATCAGACACGTGTCATTATTCATGTCAAAAAGAACAGCAAAAACAAATATTAAAGGAGCAAAATTTCAAGTCACTTCCCTTGAAAACTGAGTGTAATAGGAATAAGTGAGCCTTGCATTGAATAAAGCTTCTACATTTGACCCTGAAGGTGTGGTAATGTCATGCAACTCTTGAGTTTCCATATGCTTGAACAGTACGTCTCCCGTTGCATGAAAACCCTTTCGTTTCTTTTTTAATGCCGGTTTGCAAGCATCTGTTATGCTTGCCAATCCGTCTGTGTTTATTTACTGAAAGACTGCATGGGTTATCGTTGTAGCATGCCCTAAAAATAATCCTCGCAGATTTCCATGATGCATTTAATCTTCTTCTCCGTGAAACCAATAACTCCAATTTCAGCATTATTTTCATTCGCTTATCATTGCCAGTTAAAATATCTTCCACCAGCAATTCCTCCTCCCCCTCCTCTCTCACCATCTAAGTTGATGAGTATTAGTGTCTCAGTTTGTATGGGAACTCTTACACAGTCCAATGCACTTTGTCAACAGTAGCAATATGCTGTGGACTTTTCTGAAGACTGCCTGAGGTTTGCAGTTTGCCTCCATGCTTCATTAGGTCCAGCAGGACTCTTCACTGCCTGACCTTTCCCTCTGATGGTTAATAATTAAGTAAAAACAGGATTTTTGGCCGATTTGTGGGCACATTAGCACTCTTCTAGCGTATGCGAAGATGGCATCTGTTCATATTGTAAACGAACAGAAAGAAGAGAACAGAAAAACCTGTGTCTGATAACTGTACAACAAACCCCGGAGGAGAAACATCCTTGGCAGGAATAATATGAATCATCCTTTCCAGCTACTACAGTGCCATCACAAGGCTGCAGTCTGATGCTCTGACGCACATATAATTTGCCCTCTGCCTGTTGATTTACAATAAGCCACACGCTCATATAGATGTGAAATCGGGACAATTACCCTCCTCAGCTTATCTGCCATGACTGCTCTCATTCAACAGGGAATGACTTCCTGTTTCAGACCTGTCTGTTTATTCACCTGGGAGCTATAGAATAGACATTTTGTCTTACTGTGTTCACATTATCACCCTGGCAGTTTCTGCCTCAGTTTGGAGATAGACAGCCACCCGTCTTTGTCTGTATCGTGTCAGATCTCATGTACAGGCATGAAAAGCCCCTTGTAGACATGCAGTATCATTTATAAATGCCATTTTTCAATGTTGCCGTAATCATTCAGTAATGTCTCTGCAAAAGATGCTCTGGCAGTCTGCCTGCTAGGGACATAGTAACATTTCTCAGCATGAATATATAAATAAAAGCCGTCATATTGCCAATAAAGACATGCCCGAGATAGTAAGATTAAGCTCTTCCATACAGTGTTCTTACATTCAGCAAATCCTGCCCCACACTGAGCGTGAGAAATCAGAACGGTTTTTGCTGTGAATAATATCTTAACTTGGTACATTATACCTAACTTTCAGAGTAGCCAGATGCCAAATATCTCACGGGCATTGGCGCTCTGTTTGCAACAGTCCTGTGATGTTTGAACAGTGTCCTCATTGAAGTTGTTTCATAAAAGGAACCAGTGTTTGAAACTTAAGAAGCCATTACAAACAGATGGACCCAGACATGGTAACAGATTGACACCCCCCCCCCCCCGAAACTCTCCAAATATTGCTCAGTAATATCACTGGAAACCCTGTCTGAGAACAGCACAGCATGCCCATATAGACAGGTTAGAGACGGCAGCTTTCTGCTGTGCTGGCAGATGACTGTTTGATTCTCACCAGACAGGTAATTACTGATGTGACTAATTGACCAAGGAGAGCAGAGCAGTGCAGTTTTTTGTGGAAACTGTCTATAAGCCCAATATATAAGACATTAGGAAAGATATTCCGACCCCCCAACAGACCCAGATAGTTGAGTAAAAGCTAGCATCATACAGCAGACAATATATTCAGAAGTTCTCAAGAATAAGCCAGCACCAGTCGTGCAGAAAAGCCGAGGCAGGCAGCGTAGAAACACAAAGAAACAGCGCTACCAGAAACATCGCCACCTGTATTGTATGCATTATGATCACTTAATCACTCCTGATCTCCTTTGCCATTAGGTTGATTGAGCTGTGAAAGAAAAGGGACATACTAGCATGTAAAGGGTTAATAGGACGGCTGCGTATAGCAAAATCCAATACATTAATTTTCCAATTATTACTCAGGCTGTGCAGAGGCTGGACCATGTGGCATTTATTCCCAGAGTATTATCTATTCGCCTGCGTGGCATTGCTCTCCTGGCCTATCATTGTCAGCGTCCTCTCCGTGTTTGTCCAAAGGATGACGTCGTGAATGAGAGATTAAGCCGTTACCCCACGTCCCCTCTCCGAATGAGGTCAGTGAATACTTCTGTGTTATCAACTAGGCCCAAATTAAACATTATATTCAACGTCTCCAAATTCATATCTGGCTCCGATCCAGGACGCTACCCGGTTTTAAAGCATCAGATATTGAGACGTGAATGTAGTGTGTCAGCACAGACAGCAACAGTGTTTACTCATTACTTTACTCTCCCTTCCCTACACGCGGGCTCCACAATGCATACAGTTTCATGGTATTGTATCATATCCTCATTTAAATTTGATCCTTTTTGACATGGCTGCACTGCGGGCTGAATGATGTGTCCCTGGCTCAACGTATCTGATTTGTTACCCATTGGGTTCAGGCCCGGGCGACTGTAGCAGCACTCGCATCTCACCTCCGGCTGGAACACCACCCCCTGGCCTCTTGCATAAACAGCATGACTCATCACGCAAGGCTGTGACAACTGCCCCTTTCTAGGGTGGCCCTGATCCTTTTTTCCTAATTTATGGGCAAGTAAGTGAAGTGAACTGACCCACTATTTTCTACCCAGTAGGACAGACCAAAAACAGACCTCACAGGGTCATGTGCGCGTGGCAACACACATCAGACGTGTTCACATCTGACCTTGTTTTAGCAGCGCGGCTCACATGGCTGCCACGCTGGCGCTATTTGGGTTATTTCTCGGGGCGCAAGTGCGTTTTGTCCACGATGAGAGCCTGTTTATCGAGGCTGGTTCTTGGGAGGATTGTCTCTGCTAATTCAGCCATTCTTTGAAGCTTTGGAGCGCTGCAAGGACAATCCAGATTACCGCAGCGATGCCTTTCATTATTCTTTCATGAAAATGGTCTTTATGCTCAGAGCACGTGTTCATTTAATGAAACGCACTTTGACTTTAAAAACGGGTCCCCATTACTTCCATTATTTCAAACTGCACATATGAGTCTGCAGTTTTGTGAATGGCACTTTCCTAATTGAACTTTGGGCTGCCTGAGGTAAGATCTTAAAAGGTGGAAATTTCAGTGTCCTGATTAAACCTGGGGATTTAATGTTTACCGTAACTTTGTGCACGACTAATTTTGCTTTATCACTTCTGCTTCACCGAAGGGAAAATTCATTAATATAGTATGCATCACAAAACCAGCGAATTGACTAAACGCTGGAAATACACCGTACATGTCAATTAGCAACAGCTGCCTAAACAGCCTTTTCTTGTTTAAGCAGTGTTTCATTGAGATTTTCCATTATCTATTTATTCCTTTTACTTTACTTCTATCTTTTTCCATTTTCTGTATGTTTTAGCAGTTTGATTGACAGCTTAGAACAAACAGTATAGCAGCAAGCTATTGAGTCACATTATTATATGGACACATAATTTAATGCACTTTTGGTCTGGGGCTGTTTTCCATTGGTTCAGGGCTTTTAGTTCCCGTTGGGGGAAATCTTAATGTGACAGCATACAGTGATAGTTTAGACAGCAGTTGGAGAAGGCCCCTTCCTGTTTTAACCATAGTCAGAATAATAAGTGGATGTAGCCTCTGGGCTTGAAAAGTAAAGCCAGTGTGGAAGTCCCTCAAACATTTTTTCTAACGGCCAGCAGGGGCAATTATACTGGTTGCAAAAAGAAGTCCGATATCATGTAAGCTTATGGGAAACTTTTTGCTTCATATACTTTTTCCCCGTGGGTTTATGGTGTCAATCACTAGTTTCAGGTCTTCTTCAATACAGCAAAATGTTCATTTAGTCATTTATGGTCCAATTTAGTGTAAAATCGTTGATAAAGTAGTAGGCGTTGCTACCTTACAGTCACAACTAGGACGTGTCCTTGGGTTCTCGGGCAGATCCAATCAGGATAAAGGCGTAGGAGTGTGTATCAGTGGCAGCTCCAGCCTCTTGATCAAATACTGTCACTTCTGGCTCTGAAAAACTAAGATGGTGATGGCCATAATGCCAAACTGGAGGTTTAAAAAGGTAGTCCACAAACCAATGGCCGACGTCATCCACTGCAGTCTGTGGCTTCAACGTAACAAAGCTCCATGCACATGTTTTTCTGAGTTTAGTGTGAGCCTCAACCTCGTCCAACACCTTTGGGAGCCCTGACTGAGAGCCACGCCTTTTTACCCAGCATCAGTGGACAACCTCATTTATGCTTCTGGAGCTGAATAGAACAAATCCCTGCAGCCAGGGTCCATCCAGAAGACTGGACACGGTCGTACTAACACACTATGAAAATCCCAGGCAAATATATGCAGCCGGCTTTTGACTGAGACAAAGTGAGCTTGAAGTCTGCCCCCATGCTACATGATCATCAACAAAAAATATTCCTGCTCTTCCATTACTGCAATCTTACATTATTACAGCTCAGCATGGGCTCAGACGCTGCTTGAACAAATGAGTGTGGCAGCATCGTCGCAGCCGTGGAAGTTCCAAACTCTACTGTAATCCAGCTTTATCTGCTCAGGTTTTGTTTTCCCCCTTTCTCTCCTGTCAGCTTCCTCTCATAATCACACGGGGCTTAGCAGTGTTTTGAAAAGTCTTTGATCTGTCTCGTAAGAGCACACTGATTATGCAGTAAAAAGACACGCCGGCTCGTCGTTCGCTTCTGATCGTGCCGGGAAGGTCAGTCCACACTGTGGGTTTACTGACTTTTATTTTGCCTCTGTGCTGCAGCCGTGCTCTCGGGGTGTGATGTGAGGGTGTATATATAGCCGAATGATTGACTGAACAGGTCAGCGTTGAGGGATAACAGCGGTACAGTGCATTAGGCCGACACCAAATGCAGCAAATCCTTTGTCAGTTAATGGTAGCTTAATGCTGTAAGATGGAATGGCACTGGAAATCACAGGATTTTAAGGGATTGTCTTTCTAGTAATTGTTGCTCAGTCATTGTGGACCACAGCGCTGTTGCCAAGCACCATTTTAAAGATTTTGCTCAGAATCACCATGTAGTGTTGCAGTAATGACTAAGTAACACCTAGAACATATTTTTTGTGGAGAGTATTAAATGTGCTAAGGCTAAACAAAGGAGAAGGCAACATGTTTTAGCCCGTCATGCCGTCATTGAGATTCCATGGCAACCTCTGAAAATACTAGAAATCTGTGCTGCATTATTCTGTTCTGTAGCCTTTGTTAAATTTAAGGTCAGATAAACTTCTAATCAGATAATGTCCCAATAAAACACGGCTTTAATTGAAACCGGAGCTTCCTAAATTGGTTGACAAACCTCATGGAGGAGGCCAAATTATTTGGTTTCCAGACATAATGCAAAAAGTATTTAAGTATTAATGTTTCATGCTGAGGCTTAACACGGTATCGTAGCAGTTAGCGGTGGGACTGATCTGATCCAGTATCAGTATCGAGTCACTGATCCAGATACAGTTAGTGTTTTTTGACAGCGTAGATATTTATTTCTCCGCACAGTTCTTGCACTTTTATTTCAAATATTCACTTTGAAAAGCTTACGAAGGAGCTGTCAATTTGCCTTTGCGCCCTTTGAAATTCTCTTTATTACTTTTGAACTCATGTACAGAAATCTGCTTACTTGTAGCTGATAATGCGCTGCTGTGCACTTGATTTGTTCGAGCTTTTCAGAAGATTAAAGGAGTAGCCGGAGCAATTTTCTCTCCTGCACCTGTTTGCGTGCGGAGCTTATTTCAGCCCTCAGCTCCAATACACTGCAGTACATTTAAATTTAATGCATTTTTGCATGTGCTATGTTTTTTGGTCTTTTAATTGGAAGTGCTGTGTGGTTTACTTCAGAATCATTTTACCTTCCACATAATAAGAATAATAATCAAGATAAAAAAGCTTTGCAGACATCCACAGTCAGGTATCGTAACCGGATCAGAAGTGAAGAAAAAGTGGATCATGCATCTCTGATAGCTGTTATGGATCTGTGCAGTAACGCTCGTTCAGACGTCTGATGCTGCCACAGGATGGATCCAGATTTGCTGTTCATCCACAGCACTTTGAATATCCTTATCTGTCAAGTTTCTACCACATCCACAGCATTTATTGAAAAACCATTTGTGCATTATGTCGTATTTTTTGCACTGGCGTTGTATATTTGCAATACATCTATATTGCTTCCAGCTGTGAGAGCTACAAGATTACAAGATTTTATGGAGGCTAAAGGCTTCTCAGGCCCCTCAGAGTGCATGCTGCACACGTCATGTATGATGCTTGAAAATGCTATCATGAAACAATCAGTGCAGCGTGTAGATCTGCTGCTGCTTCATGGTGGAGTTTTTTATCCTTGAACTGTAGCCTGCGGACATTATAGCCTTATTATTTTTTTACTCGCTTTGTCCCCGCTGAATTGCACTTGTTTTCTTTATTTCCTCGCTCGTTGTTAGTTGGCTTTGTGCGCTACGCCTGCACCCATGTGGGTTCTTGGGAGCTTGATGAATTTGCAGGAAACCTGTAATCCATACGTCATTGAACATACAGATGGAGATCAGACCTCAGGAAAGGATCTATGCTGCAGAGGCTCTAATCAGAATGCATCAGATCGCTCTCTCCTTTCCTCTCCTCTTCATCTATCTACAGAACGTTATATCTCTTCTTTCTGTTTCTCATTTTTTTGTTCTCTCCCTCTTGTACTCTCCCCCTTTGTTTCCCTCTCCCTCTCTCTGCGTCTTTCTGGCTCTCTCTTTGCCTTCTAGACACGCTGAGGCTTCAAAGCTGATGGGTAACTGGAGAACTCCCCTGCTGCTCTCAGATTCCTCCTAGTCATCCCTAGCAAAAAAAAAAAAACGACACACGCACACAACCGCGCAGTACGATGGAAAGCGAGACAAAAAGACTGGAATAAACAGGTGCAGGGGCAAAGGATGTGGAGTTTTCGCTGTGCTCGGATGGAGCAGAATCGAATGTGGGTAAAATAGACAGAGGTAGTGATGAGGAGGGAAGATGAAGCCATGGAGAAGAATCCATGACAAGAATAGACCCGGAGGGGGGAGACAGACGGTGAGAGCGGTGTCTTGTCGATAAGATGTATCATTTTGTCAGGCCGGCTGAATCTCATGAAAGCCCAATGTGGTGAAGGCTGCGTGAAGCCACTGTACGAGCATCAAAAAAACATTAGAGCCGTCCTTCCTCAGTGTGCTGGACTCTCCACGGGACACGGACATGTCAAGGTCCAGTTAGCTTTGTGCATGAAATACATGTCAGGCTTTTAGCTAACAGTCTTTCCCAGAAGGATTTGATGTGAGTGACAGCTTAAGTGTCTTTTAAAGTGACTGTTTGCTGGATGCGTCCAGTAACTATTACTCTGATGGCTCAGTCCCCCCCCCCCCCCCCAAAAAAAGGAAGATCTTCAGATGATTCACCTCGAGTAGCACTGTGGAGCTGGGCTTTTTTACACTCTGTTTTCTCATGCACATGGGTGATGCAATGCACACTCCTGCCAATGCAGTCACACTGTTCCACCAATCAACAGGTGGCAGTGACACGCCAAAATATGCTGCAGTGCATCAGCAAAGGCAGAGAAGGCTGCAAGCTAGTAAACATGGATGTGAATGACGCAGGATTTAAAATAGTTCAGATCAGTCCTTTAAGAAATAAGAAAAAGAAAGGGGATGTGTTGCAGGGATGATGTGTTTTTGTAGGCCATCCTAGAAGTTAGCATCATACTGATTTTGAGATAAAAGCCATTTTTTTTCCTTTGGTTTTGGATTTTGCTGGTCTGCGAGTACAAACACAACGAGGCTGTAAAGACGAGCGAGTAGATGAGTTTCCATGTTTGGCGTGATGACCACTGTAGTCTCATTTAGCCTCTCGTTAGCAATTAAAAGGTTCAAAAATCAGTCGGGTATTTAGTGATGTTTTTTATGTTCAAGGAGAAACTGTGAAAATCTCTCATCCCTGTGTTTACCACAGGCTTAATTTCAGACATCTAACCCAACACCTACTGATGTGGATACCAGGGAACCCAAAGAGTAGCAATGCTAACTAACGTCTGAGTTTTAGGACTTATTCCTGCAGCTCTCTTTGTGCACAGCGTCATTTGTTTCAAGCTTTAGTGTCTAAAACGACAAATCGAAGTGTGTCGTATTTTAAGCTAAATCGTCATTTTTCAAGCAAAACTGCAAAACACAGCCTTGTTCAGCCTTCTCAGACATAAGAATTAGATTTTTTTTTTTCTTTGAGGTAATAGAAAATGTAATATTCGTGAGCTTTGGACTCACAAAACAAGCAGTTTAAAGCAGTTTGCCTTGCTCTGGGAAACTGTGGCGTATGTCACTTTTTTGTAGATGAAACTCGTAACTGACAAAACAATAAACGAATGAATTTTAACTTAAAAGAGCTGTTAGTGACAGTGTTAATCGGAATAAATCAGTAGAGATATAGGTCCATACTGTAGACTGTGGAGAAGCCTGGCTTCTGTTCCTCTGCCTCTGGGCCTGTCACAGCCCCGGCTGAATGGGCCCCTACTGCAAAGCAGTGGGGAACACATGCTTTACACACACATACACCAGCGCACACTGACAACAACACCCAGGTGGGATCAGGTGCGAAGCCTCTTCTTCTGTATGCAACAGACGTACAAGCCACACACACACACACACACACACACACACACACACACACACACACACAAACACACACACCTTCTCCTCTTCAGCAGCAGACACACACGAGTCACCTCAGCTGCGTGGCGTTGCTGTGGCGCTCCCAGGGAAAAAAAAAAAAATCAGACTCTTAATGAATAATCCTGTTAGCACATGAAAGGTAACATCTGGCATGTTCCAAAAGCAGTCATTCTTTTATAGAAGAGCAATTTGTTTTCTGGATGAATGAGTACCCCTCCCAGCGAGCAGGGCCACGGGAGGCGAGTGCCCACTTCCCCGCTCGTTTGGAAACCCTGCACTCTCCCTCACTCCCCCCCTCCTCCCCCTCCTCTTCCCACACTCTGCTTGGCTCAGGGAGTGTCTTGCAAAAATAAAGTTCCCAAAAATGCTATTTGTGCAGGCCACTTCTGCTACATTTCCTGCCTGCCAGTTCTCTCTGTTGCGTGCGTGACGCCTCTGTTTGGAGGAAGGCTTCGTTCTGCCTCTCCTCCTCCTGCGTTTGGAGCGGATGTGCACAGAGGTGTCGTGCACGCGCTCCCAAACGTTCAGTCTTCCTCCTCTCCAGAACATTAGCAGGTAAGGTGCAGACTGCTATCTCTGATGTCCTAAAAATAAAGATTAGCTCTGAAGCGGTGGGCCGTCGAGCGCATCACTCCTGGACGGCCGTGCCCAGGTTCTGGCACGAAGGTTAGAGGAAGACAGGCAGCGACGGGTGAAGGGCAACATGACATCTTATTTATCTTACATACTCCTTCCATCCCTGTAATTCTGATTTTATTTATGTTGCATGAATGAGGCTGCAGCAGCAGGTATGCACTTTTCATGTCACTCCTGTCAGCGCATAATACCCTTCAATTGTGGAAAAAATTCAATATCCTCTCCTGCCAAACTCTCTCTATTATTTCTCTCAGTCTCTTCTTCCCCTCGCTGTATATCTCTTTCTCTCTGCGCGTCTATCTTCATCTGTTTCCCTCCTCTTCTCTGTGTCTGCGCAAAGTGAAATAGAGCAGAGGGGAGATTGTATCAGAGCGCTGATGTGAGATAGGGTTGAAGGGGAGACGGGGAGCGATGGCAGGAGGGTTTGTGGGGAAGAGTGGGAGTGACGTGCGTTTTGTGTGGCGACTGAAGGACGGTGGCGATGTGAGGGCTCTAGGCAGCCCATGCTCTCTCTCCCTCCCCCTCTCACACACACACACACTCACAAACACACACCCATGCTCCAATAATCTGTTAGGAGATTGTGACTTCAGCCAGTCTATTAATCTAGATTAGTCTTTAGTTTAGGTCCTTCATCAGAGGCGGCCAACTGTCTGATGCCCAGCTCTCATTATCTATTCCTCTGTGCTGCAAGCTTACCTGCCTTCAAAGGCACTGTGGGACAACAGCTTCATGCAACAATTCTGCAGTTTTTCCATTTGGTCTAGATATCAGTGTGTTTTATGTAACGCTCACTCCGCTGCAAAACCGAGAGGAAATGCAGCATCATGCAAGCTTGTACGCAAGCACTGTTTTAGCTATGTGTGCGGAGCCAGTCAGGTTAAATCTGGATCAGAATTGTCTCGGAAACAGAAAAACTGACCTGCCGGATCTGATAAATGTCAGCCAGCAGTGGCATGGATTGTCCCCCACCCCCCCAGTATTTACCTGACATGTAAACATTTTTCATGCTTAAAGTTTTCTGAACTGACTGAATCGTCCCTTAAACTCAGCACATTCCACAACTGGCAAGAACCCTCCATTAACCACTTCACCCCAGCAGAGGCGATTAAACCTCTCTGAGACTTCCCTCCTTTCATCTGCCACACATATTTGATATTTTATCAGCCAACTATAAAGGGAAAATCTTCAGTGAAAACACACACCCTGTGGATTATCCTGCGTTCAGAGTGAGATCCCTCGGATTTCCCCCTCCAGAGGTTATTTGAACTGACTTTCCCCCTTGCAGACCGAGAGGTGAAACAGAGGAGAGGAGAGAAGAGCGACTCACCTCAGACTGTGAATTACTGACGTAAAGGATGCGATAGCCTAGATCCCTGGTTATGCCCATGCATGCCCGTTTCCTTGGTGGATTAGAGGCGAGCTGGAAGAGGGGGCTATGCCATGGCAGAAGTTGAGAGCGCAGGCAGGCGGCGGCACGCAGGCAGAGCAGCAGCGGCAGTTGTTGGAGGAGTTGTTGCACATCGGCGTCCTCTGATCCAGTGGCGTGAGGTTCCTCTAAGCCCCAGTCAGTCAACACTCCCCCTCTTTCCCTCCTCTCCACCCGCTCTCCTCTGTTTCCCCTTTCCTTTCTCTGCACGGCGTCGGCAGGGGCTCTCACTCACTCACACATGCACACACACACACACACACTCACACACACACACACACTCACACACACACACACGCACGCATATACAGTGGCTGAACTCCGGACGCCTCAGCGACAGAGCCCACGCAGGCAGAATATCCCCATCGTGCCGCTGCAGTTCTCCTCTCTGGCTTTCTCCTCTTTTCTGCGTGTGTGCGTCTGAGTGTGTGTGTGTGGAGAGACAGATCGAGAGAGAGAGAGAGAGAGAGAGAGAGAGAGATTAAGCAAGAGGGGGAGGGAGTATGGGAGGGAGAGAGAGAGCAGAGGGAGGAGGGAAGGTTGCAGTGGAGAAAGTGCAGCCCTGGTTTTGGCTACATGTGGCAGGTTCATGCATCATCCCTTCACCTCATCATCAGTGGAAGCAGTTCTGTCAGTGACCTCACTTCCACGGAGACCGCGCGCACATCAAAACTTGCTGCACTTTCTCCGTCGGCAGCAGGCGAACTAAATCCCAACTTTGAACGGATCCCTTTCACGCTGCACTTCTCCTCGGCGTGCGAGCGCGAACGCGTCGGCGGGTGCGCTCGCGAGACTCGCCGGGCTGCGTGCACACCTGTGTCTCGGTTGTTGCCCGGCGTCTCCGCAGAGTGACGCGTGTTATCAACCTTTAGAGTTTCATTCCAAGTCGATTCGCCTCCTGTCTTTTCAGTTCGCCTCGAGTCCTCACCGCTCTTGCCTTTGTGTGGGAAGAAGATTCCATCTGCTTGTTTGCCTGATCTCCTTGTAGCTTTTTATCCGTCTGTCATGGGCTACTTACTGGTTAACATTGTTTGTGCAGGAGAAGGCTTGTTTTTCATCGGAGAATGTGCATTTTCCTTTTAGACTAAATTGGATTTGCGTTGTGCCATTGTAGTGTTAAATGAACAGAATAAGGAAGGAGGGAAGTAACACTCCTTGATCACGGGGCTGTAAATGCCTGTTTGGCTCGCCCTCACTCTCTCACAGGGAAACCCCTAGTCCTGCTCTAAGCCTCAGGTACCATGGTAATGAGCAGTGGTCTCCAGACACCAGCAGCTGCTGCTGCTACCGTGCGTTTTAAGTGTGTGTGTGTTAGTATATGTGAATTTTTACCCCATGACCAGCGAAGCAGCAGATAAATAAAAACTGACATTTTGGTGAAAATGAAACCCATTCATCAAAGCCCCTGTAAAGTCGTCAGAGGAAAAAATAAGATGTTTAATCGTTTCTAACATTGAGTGCAAAAGCTGCGCACCTTATATGCTTTAATTAACTTTCTCCCACCTTCCTTCACACAGCAGCTCAAATGGAGCCGTAATGCATTCCTCTTTATTTAATGAAAGCAAGCTGTCTTATGATAACGCCATCTTTCCTCATTCTGAGCCATTCTTCTGAGTGTGACACTTCTCATTAGACTGGCTTTTTTATTATTATTGTGCTCTTTCTCATTAGGCGCGTTTCCCTGTCGATACTAAATCGTTAGTAAGAAACTTCTCTGTTGGATCATTCTGTGTTATTGGATCATTTTTTCCCCTCATCATCATTAAAATCCTGTCTTCTGCTGCGAGGTCCTTTCTTGTTATTAATTTTGGAAATTTTGCATTTTTCTACTGCTATTTAACAAATGTATGATGCAGGATATCCATCACATTGATGACCTGAAATGATAGAACCCTGAATGTGAAGTTAAAAACTTATATAAATGTAATGTTTATGTGTATTTTTAGCTGCCTAGATGTGATGCAAGCTAGAGATGAGAGCAAATCCTGTTCCATATCATATTCAATTCAACTGATGATGGAAATTCTTCATGTGTTTCATTTCTGTCTTAATAATTTATGGGCAGAATTAATAAAACAGATGCCTTAGTGAGAGTATATCTACACATATACATGTAAATCAGTGCATATATATGTTCCAATATATTCTACATAATTTAAGATGAATCCGTAAGTGTCCACATGTGTTTTTGACCACATGTTGTAGCCATCCATCCATCCTTTTTCTATACCCGACTATCCCTTTCAGGGTTGCGGGAGGGCTGGAGCCTATCCCAGCTGTCAACGGGCGAGAGGCGGGGTACACCCTGGACCGGTCGCCAGTCGATCGCAGGGCAGCATATACACAGACGACCATTCACACTCACACTCACACCTAGGGGCAATTTTAGAGTCACCAATTCATCTAACGAGCATGTTTTTGGTCTGTGGGAGGAAGAGAGAACCCACGCATGCACGGGAAGAACATGCAAACTTCGTACAGAAAGGCCCCGCCCGGGGATCGAACCGGCAACCTTCTTGCTGTGAGGCATGTGCACTACCTGCTGCTCCACCGTGCTGCCCGTGTTGTAGCCAATGAACCAAATATACAAATTAAACCATTATGTAAACTAGCACGATGTCGAGCGACAGTTCAAAATGACTTAAAAGATACAAAATATTAAAATATCCAAAGTAAAACAACTCATTAAAAAGAGTATAGAAGCGCAGTTCATAAAAGATGCAAGATACAAAATTCATTTAAAACAGGTACAAACAGAAGCTGTTAAATTCATCGGGGGCTAGCAAATTATTCATTTTTAGGAGGCTTTGTAAAGAGGTCCAGGTAAGTCCGGGCATACTGACTGAAAGCAGGTTTCAGGTTCAGTAAAGTTGAGGGACTCGCTGTGAAGGCGGTCCTCGCAGGTACACATGCATGGCTGCAGCCAGCAGGACAGCTGCTCCAGCTGTGGAAGAAAGGCCCGAGAAATGTTTTGGAGGATGAAAAGGGAGACGGGACTGAATTACTGCAGAGTCTCAGGTTCACTTCACACTTAAATCCATTAGACCTCCTTCCCTTGTTTATCGCTCTCTCCCAGCTCTCTCAGTCGAAGCCCTTTTATGACACTTGTGAATAGCAGAAAGTTTTGTTTTTCTTTGTTCCTCCCCTCGCCTCATCTCGAGTCTCTTCAACGTGACATAAAATACCCCTGCTTCCTGACTGACTGACTGCTCCTTCAAGGCGCTGAACGCCGCGCTCGCACTCCCAGCGCAGTTCTATGAGACTGGCTTCTTGTTTTGGAGTGACAGTAACATATCTGCTTCACAGCCTTGTTATTGCTCTGCAAGGCAACAACAAGCTGCAGGTTCGACACAGGAGAAAGCTGAAGAGCGCGCGTCAAGATTTAACCTTGGACTGTCTCTGCGCTCGGCATGTGTTTTGCATTTGACCCCGGGGTTCAAAGGTTGCTTCGTGGCTAGAACCCCTTTGGGGGGCGATGGCTGCTGTATGTGGGATTGGAAGAGGCTTTGCTGTTTTCTTTTATTGGAATCTGCTCTGTGTTCTGCTTGTGCAAGCGAACTGTTTCTCAGATGGATAAACCGGTGGCAGTGGACAAGTCACTGGAGTGACTCTCTTCTCCTATTGATTTCATTACCTCAGAGCCAAGCCCTCGAGGGACTCCTGTTTGATGTCCCCTGCATCTCGGGTACACACAGTGCTGCGGTCAAAGGAAGAGCAAGGCCCAGTCCTCACTTTCTGCTGCTCGGGCTTTTTTTTTTTTTTTTGATTGCGGTTCAGTTCAAGTTTCTCTGCTGTTGCTATCAAATGCAGGCAAAATGTCTAACAAATCCAACAAATATATTATGTATGAAATATTGCAAAAATAATGAGACTTCTGAGCCTTGGCTGAGGTGGAACAGAGAGGACATGAAACATAGAAGACTTGGGTTGCACGATTCTGTCATCAAGGCGGAAACTTAACATGGGAATTTATTGAAATCTTTGGAAAAATAACGGGACAAAAATGGAAGTAGAGATGTTGTTTGCTCAGCCTGTGTTTACCATGCAGACACAAGTGAAAACCCTCTCTAGTAGAAAATTAAAAAAATCAAGAATGAATGGAAATAAAACTCAATCAGCATGCTCAGTCAAACCAACCCCCGCATGGTAACGGCTAGCTAGCACAAACTAGCATCTAAACTGTGTGCTTTACTTTTGGCTGCTAACTGAAATATAACACAGAAACATCAAATATATCCAGTCCAGCAACATAATGAAGTTCAGATTGAAAGCCTGTGGTGGTTTGGCTCAGACCGTGTGGTAGTGTTGGCCGTCCATGTGATGGGAGGACGCACTGTGCGTGAAGAGGGTTGTAAATTAATTCCTGCTCAATAGGATGCTGAAAAATGATGTGTACACATGATGGAAGAGTGCTGCTGAATGCAGAGCATGGTCACAATTCAATTAAAGGGACAAACTTATTACCAAAACATGTCATAAGACTCAGTTTTGCTTTTTTATGCAGATTTTTATACTGAAATTGTGCAAAATTCCCAAGCTTAACTGCTCTCGCAAATCTTCTGGAAATTTACTGACCCTGAAGTTGGAGGCAGAGGGGACGTAGTGGCTACTAAAAACACATGGATCACAAGTGACAACAACGCCATCTTGCATGGGAAGCAATAATTGATGATGCAATCCCGTCACTTCCTCTTGAATCTATTCCCGCGACGCTCCTTGATTCCTGTTATAGAAGTCTGTTCTGATGGACGCATTCTGTGACTTAAGTGCTGCGTTTCCAGCGCGGGAACGTTCCTCTCGTTGTCACCTCTCATGCTGCTTTTCCTCAGCTCACACTGCTGTCGCACTCAAGTCAAAGTGCTAATTGGTGTTGCATGTGTTAGCGTTACCCAAGTGGAATGGGAAGTAAGCCTTTTTACTGCGTTTTTACCCACTCTCAAGTCCCTGATTTTCTCACTGTTTTTGCTTCGTGGAAAGCATACCTGCAAAACTGCTCCTTCCCCAGGATGGACACAGCAAATCTAATGCACCCAAACGTCTGAACTGCTGATACCTAGATTACACACGTATGCAGCTTTCATTTTATTGGCCTCACTGTCGCCACTCCAATCCTGAGTGCATTCATCCACACAGAGTGCATTAGAGTGTCGAATCTGTATGGAACCAAACTACTGGATGGTGAAGAGAGCTGTCAATTTATTGTAGCTTAGATCTCTCAGCAATCGTGAAAGAGAAAGGCAAAGTTTTCTGTGCGTGTGTTTCAGCTGACAGGCTGATATGATGTGTCTGCTGTGCAGCAGCACTTCCCCAGCAAGTCTCCGAGTGAGAAGCAAAGCTGAAAATGTGCCTAGCAGATACGTCAGCGAGAGTCTGTCCCCATCTGCTGCAGTCTTTTGGTCTTTTCATCAAACGTGGGTACAAAGCTGGCTCTGAGCCTGTCCAAAAAAAGCATCCAGGGTACGAGGCGGGTTAAAACAGCGTCAGCACAAGCGCGCTTGTCATGCAAGATAAATGAGGGGGATATTTTGTCAAAAGTAGACGTTATTAAGTCGATAGGAATGAAATACAAAGAACCTGCAGTTTGTTTCGCGCTGATTTGGGAGCTGGTAGCTCTGCTCCTTCTTACAGAAATGTCTGATTTCCTGCCTGAGGCTCATTGACCGCATATTCAAAACATCAAGTCGAGTCAGATTTGTTTGTATAGCCTGTTTCATACAATGTAAGCTCAGAGTGCTTCACACACAACAAATATAAGCAAAAGAAAATGCTATTTAAATGCATATAAAGCCACACAGACAGAGAGAGTCATGAGCCTGAGAGAACAGGCAGGTCTTCAGCTTGCTTTCAGAAGGTGGCACAGCTGTGGTACATCTTCTATCATCAGGCGGTTTGTTCCAGAGAGTGTGCCCTCGGTCACTGCATGCACCAGATTTACTCCTGTTCATTCAGTTAGGAGGCTCCTGCGGGCTGAGCAGACATATTCAGGAGCTAGACCGTGAACTGATTTGTAAACAGTGAGTCATATTTTGAAATCAATTATTTATTTTGATCGGAAGCCAGTGAAGTAGTCGAAGTGTAGTACATAGTATGTTTGTTTTTTTCTTGTGGCAGTGAGTACTCTGGGACGAGCTGGAGCCCGTCCACAGTCTTTGTGGGAAGTCAGTAATCTGGACCGAGACAACATTTAACTAGATGGATTTAAATATTCTTTAGGCGGTAAAATACTGTCGTAGTTATACTCTTAATGCAGCTTGTGGAGGTGAGTTTCCTAATCCAAGATAACGCCTCGATTTCTAATCTGCGTGGCAGAGACAGCGACATCAGTTTGGAGTGGATCTCCTGTCTCTGACCTCCAGCATGGGGCCGTGTCCAACCATAATATTTAAAGCTCATTTTGACCTTTAGAAACAAAGAGTCTGAGCTATTTGGGAAGCGTGTTATGGCTTAAAGACACGTCGGCGCCTTACTGACCTGCAGAATCCTCCAGTCCGACCACGCAATCTGCCGCACTGACCTGGATGTCGTCGGCAACATCTATTGCCTTCCCGGCGAGTGATACGCCGGCATTGGACACACAGCAGCTTCTTTTGAAAGAAAGTGGCCCATGCTCACTGGAGTTTCCTGCACGAATTAAGGTGTCTGCTGAAGGAAGTACTATTCTTTGATGTATCAGAGTGTGAAAGTGCCTCCTCAGGCTTGCCTTAGTTGGACGCTGTCTGAATGAATGGCACAACGGGTCACTGTCCTGGCTGGCTGCCCGGGTTTTTCCGTGGTTATTATTTATCCTTATGTATTCTGAAGTGTTTACCCAGACGTCACCATGCATTACGCCAAACGCTGCTGAAGAGGAAAATGAAGTGTGAGTGGTTTCAGCTGGCCTCGAGCAGGTCCTCCGCTTGTCCCCGTCGGCTGACCCGCCTGCCTGCCTGCCTGCCTGCCTGCCACCTTGTTGGCCTGATGCTGGAGCCAAGTGGGCTCGCTGTTGAATCCCGCAGCAGTGGCCAAGTGTCACGCATGTGTCAGCTCTGCCTCCCTTTGATGGCCCAGTGTGAAAAGTGTTCAAGTGTTTCCAGCCTCTGTGGTCCGCCTGTGCTGCTGGCGTGCACGTGGCCGTGGTGTGTTGAGGAAGAGGAGGTGGATTTGCCCCTCTGGTACATCAGCAACAAGATATACTACGATATATAGTGATTTTAGAGCATCTGCATGGAGTCATTCGTGTTTCTATTAACCTTACAGATGTTATTGTTTTAAGAAATAATTGTTATATTATGATTAGAGCTGAACAATTAATGGAAATCTTATCAAAATCCCAATATGGTGCAATATCTCAAATATATCTATATATAATAGTGTGTGAAAAGAAATGCAAAAATTACCATTCCCATTAAAACTGCCTGTCAAAATAATGGCTATATGATTTTTTTATTGCATACATTCAGCCCTACTTATGATAATCCTCCCATATATCAGATTTCAGTGGGATCCTGTCATTGTATAGAATGAATGAATGAAAATGAGTTATTAACGTCTGGTTTGTATGTGTGAAGAGTTCTGTCTCATGTCTTAACGCCACGGCTCATTGCTTTGAACATCAGTTTTATTCCATTAAAATTTGTACGCATCGTGATGTATATTGTTGTATATTGATTTTGTTTCGCTTTGTGAGAGTTGTGTTCAGAAAAGTAAAATGTAAACTGGCTGAAAGGACATCATAAGCAGCAGCGGAGGAGACTCGTCCTTGGACGTTTTAAAGGCGTTTGATCCACAGCTCCTTTATGTGTCTTTATATAAGTTTCTCTCTCCTGTTTTTTTTTCTCTGTCAGTCTATTGATACCATTTGAGCTCAGAAAATCACCTCAACTGGCAGTTTTGACTCTCAGCTCCAGCAACGCTTTATTCTGCTCCCGAGTGAGGACGCAAACTGAAGGGAGTAACCGTCGGTTGCCTCTACCAGCCGAGTCCGTCATCCTTAACTCCTCTCTCGCTCTTTGTCGTGAGATCTTTCCACTCGAAGCCCCCAAAGGTGGCTTACGGTGTGGATCGCTCGTGTTTGCTTAAGAGGAGTGTCTCCGTCCCCCCTCGGACTAAAAGGCGCCGTGGCCTTGTGAGGTTTTCTCTGCGCTCGTGTAATTTCCGTCGTAATGAGCCAGCAAATTCATATTTCATCAAGCCTGAAGCTAACAGAGCGGATGAAGGAGTCATTTTGGTCCCTGTTGGTCACCCCCCCCCATCATCCCCATCTTTCTCTCTTCTCCCGTGTCAGTTTTCTCCCCTCCAGAGACGGGCTGAGCCTCAGTCTACGTCTCTCTGGGGGCCGGCGTTCCTTTTCCCTGCTGGCTTAATTAAAGGCTTAAAACAATGCTCTGTTTATGAGGCAACCCTTCACTACTTGAACAAACATCCATTCTTGTCTCTCCGCTGTCAGGTGCTCAAGTGAGATGAATTATCAGAGAGATGCGAGCTACAGAGCGGCGTATGATGGATCAGGCCCTGCCCTCTAATCACCGCTGTTTCATTTCCGCTAAGATTCTGCCTCATTTGGCCTCAAGCGTAAGATGGATATGGAGGCAGTCAGCAGCCTCTGTGATAGATATCAATGGTAAAGTTTCCGCTTTATTGTTTATCTTGAGAAATTGTTCCAGGAGATAAATGCTTGAGATTGATGATAGCTCGATTGGCGGCTATTAAATGATTGACTCGTGGAGGCGTTTTCGTCTTGACCACCAGGTGCTTCATCATCTGCAGTGGATGCTCAGCAGTTGATGGAGAAGTCATGCTTTGCTCATGATGTTTCTGTCTGAAATCGCCCGATGCAAACAAAGCAGCTGTTTTTTCCATTTTTTTATCCATCAAAAAAATTGGTTTGTAGCTCGTAGCGAAGAGCCTCACAGAGCTGTTAGCATGTCTCTAGATGTTTATCCTTATTGGCTGTTTGCTCAGCGGGTCACATTCACATTGCTGATGAAACTCCGTCGTCAGGATAGCAGGAGGAGTCACTCGTCTGTTGAAGTGACCTTGAGGTATAGAAAAAAGAGTGAAAGGAGTTGCGTCAGGATGTTTTGGCTGTCATGTCAGGCAGGCATACTGAGGGAGTGTTTTCCAGCTCTAACTCCCCCCCCAGGTGCCGCTGGTCACCCTGACAGACCTGCGTGCGACAGCGAAGGCCACACCCACCAACTCCCAGCCGGAGACCGCAGAGGAGCGCACCTGAACTTTTCCCTTGCCGTCATGCCCCACATCTCTTTTTCGCGCATTACCCCTTAACAGCTGGCGCGGCATGTGTTCGCGTTCCACATTTAGATCTTAATTGCCGTACAGTGAAATGTCTGAATCCCTTCTCGGGGAGAGACGTTCTCTGCGTCTTCCACTCTGAAACCACATCAAGCGGGGAATACGGCAGCTAGATCCCTCACCTGTATTTAATTTGCCATCAGGATTTGCCAGCTGATCCCGCTGCCTCTAGCAGCAATTACACTTGTTTGGAAGCTTAAGATTCATTCATGAGCAACATATTGCAGCAATCCAATCAATAGTAACGTTGGTGTTTGTGTCGCTGTGCTGTTGGCAGCCTTGATTGAATGTTGGTAGTGAGCTTAAGGGGCTTATGCTACTGTATGCAGTGCTGGAGCCTTATGGCCTCACTGAGGCTTGCAGCATGTAAAGTTTGCTCTAAAGGCTTTTTATCTCGGGGATTCATTCGCAGCTGCAGAGGGGGAAAGAATGAAGGAGCATGGGATACCCTGCAGCTGACTTAGCTTCTGTCGTCTGCATAGTGAGTGAAGCTGCTGCAACAGCTGCCAATTACTTCTTAGGACTGCTGCACGCTTTGAAGGTCTTGCTCCTTTATATTGATGAAGTGAACTGCAGCTGCCTGTGCCTGCCCTTCATGCTCGTAACCCTGGTGGATCTGGGAATTTAGAGTTCGACATGTTGTTGGTGGCACAGTGGGACAGTGGCAACACTGTCCCCTAGCAGCTAGAAGGTACTGGGTTCGATTCCCGTCTGGGGCGCTGTGGGTGTGTCCTCCACCATGCCTTCGGTGCCTTTCTGTGTAGAGTTTGCATGTTCTCCCTATGTTCACCTGGGTTATCTTCCATAAAAAAAACCCACCTGATCAATCACCACCTGACCAACGGTGACGAAAAGAAATGGCTGCGGGCGCCGCTGTCGACTGGCAGCCCACCGCTCCTGGTCTGCCGTGGAGGAAGGACTGACCAAGGATGCGGAGAAATAATTTCACAAGAAGCACGGCGTGTGCATTGTGATGTGTGCGTCTCTTCTTTCAATGCCACCAACCCACCTTTAACTCCAGGTGGTCGTCTAACTTCAACCTCAGTTAAGAGAAGAAGAGACGCCGCGGAAATATGAGCGAACCGCCTCCTTACACATTTGATTCACACTTGTCTCTGTTCTACTTGCTAATCAGGCTCTGTCTGAATTTGTTCTCCCTCTTTAACGCTGAGTAACCGAGGCCAACCGAGGCTGGCGTGCCCTCACAGATGAGTCTTGCCCTCTGCGCTTTAGAAAAACATTTCCATATTAATATAACATGAGTCACGCTGGCTTCTGTGAAGCATTACTGAGAGGGAAGTGAAGCAGTCATCAGCTCCACGCAGCATAATGAGGAAAAAGTGAAAGAAACATGAATAATAGATGTTCGCATTAGTGATTGTTTTGGTGCACGATTGTCTTACTGTTGGTGTTGATGCGGCGAGCGGCGATTCCATACATATTAATAATAATAATTAACCATTGTCTAAAGTTGTGCCGCACTGAAAAGAGGAAAAAACAGAATTGGAGAGAGGGCTGTGATGAGGTAGCAGTGTGTGTGTGTGTGTGTGTGTGTGTGTGTGTGTGTGTTCAGCATCGTTTCAGCTCTGCCGTGCTTTGGTGGGTCAGGCCTAATTACAGCTCAAGGAGAGGTTCTCCAGCGAAACAGAATGCCTTGTGAGGATTAACCGCCATGAAGCAGCTGAGTTATATCCATCGCATGAGGGCTGCGCTAACAGAGTCCTCACCGCAGCGAGGTAGTCCCTGTCCAGATTAAAGTCCCAACCTGGGCTCTGCTCAGGTGATTAGTTGTGGGATGAGACCCGCTTGTGGAAAATGGGTCGGCGTTGTTGCAACCAAGTCTCACTGCAGCTCAGAGTACGTGTTGGCTTTGCTCGAATTCACTCTGTTTTACAGCCGACACACCTTTCACTCCTGAAAAACGTGTGTCAAAGCTGCCTCGTGAGTCTGCCTTTGCGTGAAGGGAGATGCTTTCAGTCGAAGATTAAAATAAATCAGTTGAAAAAAAAAAAAACGTTCCTTTGAAAGAGCTTTTTTCTCCCCTTTGAAATATTGGCTGCTCGTGGATCGTTGCTTTTGTGAGCTCTCGTTTCATTTCAAACACTAAAGTTAAAGATAAAGATAAACAGGATAAAACACGGATGAGGTTAAAACTGCAGCAGGAGGCTTGTGGTTCTGGTTTTAAATTGATTTTTAGCTTTTATTCAAGATCATTCCTGGAGTTTGGGACATTAGCTTTCCAAATTCAGAGCAGGCTCGGGGGAACGTAAGCATAAGATCATTTCTGTCGCCTGCTTCATGTGATGGAGTTACACGGCCGGAGTGTATATGTGTTAATTCCTCTGTGATAGCTGGAGCGGAAAGTGTCCCGTTCATCCTCTCCAGCTCAACTCCTGGTGTCAGTGGCTAGCAGTGCTTCAAGTATATCACTCGGAGAGAAGGGCTGAAAGGTAAAATGTAAAAAGTGTTCATGCACAATCATTATTAGTCAGAGGGAGCCTCAGTAATCCCTCTCAATAAGTGCCCAGCATCAGCAAAGTGTATTGAAAGCTCTCCAAACTTTTGCAGTTTAAGATGTCGTTGAAAAGGTCCGGCGGTGTGATCAAGTTTCTGAGCCGTTTTGACAGTCGCTTGCATTTCTTGTGAATCTCAATGCTTATCAGACCTCAGGCTCGTTCACCTGGGTGTGCTCTCATGCATTCTCCCACAAAGCGCTTTTAATTGCTTTCTCTTCGGTGCATTTTCCGAGCAGCTAGTTGAGGCAAAACGGGGGGAGAATTCCAATGTTGATATTGTATGTGCTTGTTCTTCAAAAGTATGGTTACAGCTTTGCTTATTAGCATGCGTATTAGTAGCATATTAGCTCTTTATTAGTCATAATAAAGCACTGATTAATGGAGGTTAGGGTTAGGCTTAGGTTATAAAGATGCTAATCGACAATAACTGCCTTTCTTACTATCAATAAGCAGTAATTAGGAGGTTATTGAGAGAAAACTTTGTTAATGCTGCAGAATAAAGCATTGATAAGTGCTTTATAAGGACTAATATTGAAACCAGTTTGCTGCTGATGTGCATGCTGATAAGCAGGCAGCTAATTGTGAATATGTGTACCTTCATATGAAGTGTGTTAATGCAAATTCTTGAACTCATTGTCGAGGTTTATTTCTGTCTTTAGTTCCTTTAATACCAGCCTAATGAATGCACTTGCACCATCATCTCTGTGCCATCTGTGTCTTTCTGCTTTTCTTTTGTTCCTGTATGAGTCTCTGGGTAGCTGATTATCATGACTCTCTGTTTAAACCCTTTGCTTATTTCATCTATTCTCGAGAATTTCTCACGCAACCTAACTGAAATAATCAAGAGGAGCCCTTCCAAAATGCATCCCGTATGCCTCCGAATGCATCCCTGGCATGGTGGCGACCTCTCTCCATCCATTTGCCTTCCCTTATCTACCCTCCGCAGCACATGTACAGCGTGCTAACCAGAGCCAGGATGGAAAGACAGCACTTTAGGGACCTCACAGACGTTATAATCAGTGCAGACAAAGAGCTGGGGAGTGGAGGGCAGTAGGTTAATGAGATCAGCCACTGGGTGAGGGCGCCTACCTTTCCAAACCTGGGGGGCCAGGCCCGCTTCAGTACTCAGATCCAATCAGCTCAGATACTCAGTATCCATCGAAATCACAGGCACAGAGTCACGCCGTCCTCAGCCTTCAATTTTAACTTGATTGTGTATTGAATGCACTTCTTTCTCGTCTCCAGGGGAGCTTCGTGGCCAGCATGACTGCCACACTGAGGCAGATGGACGACTATCATTATGCTCATCTGATCAGCACCTTTGGCAAGATAAGGAGTGATGTGGTGGTGAGTACACCTTATCAGCGTGTCCGAGGCGTCTGGATGAGCCGCTGCAGGCTACATTGTCGCGTAATAACTTAAAATGCAGGGCCGTAGTTCAGCGCAAGCTTGCCCTGTCTTCTCTAGAAATCAAAAGTTAGATTAGATATGTTAGGAAAATGTTTTCCCCCCACAATAAAGTATGAAATTGAATTTCTGTTGGTCCTTGCTCTCGGGCTGCTACGCACACAGCATGCTCTTGATGATAGTAACTCCAAAGGGAAGCAGATCACTCGTTGTAGCCAACAAGTTGTGGAGGAGGGATAAATCTCATTGATGTTATGGGTTTCAACTCTGAATAATTCCCCCCTGCAGGCGGTGTTTCTCTAGTATCTGCTGCCAGATTAGCATTATGTTACTCTGCTCTGACAAGTAGGAAAATCCTGCTGTTTGTCTTTACCCCAACAAACGCATTGGAGTGTCATGAAGGACAGGGATCAGATTTATATCACAGGTGAAGCTTAATGATTTGTAGAATTAGAAAGACTACTGCTTGACCATGCTCGATTGAGCTTGTGTGTGCTGCTAAGCCGTGTTTATTTATGAACACAACTCTCTGACCTTCATGACTGCGTACGGTGGCTTGTTTGAGGCCGCCCGTCCAGTTCCCACAGCAGGATAAACACTGCGATGAAGCTGGATCTTTCCACGGATTTATTGTTCCTGAAGCTGGCGTGGGCCATATCCACATTTCAGAACTGGCCGCAGCCCAAAGGACTTTGTTGTTTTGCAGTTGTTCTCTAAACACACCAGCACAAAACACAGGGATTCATCCAGGAGTGAAACATCCACCGCCAGAAATAGATCTCCATGCATATTCATGTTTTAGGTATTTAGCTGCTACAGATATTAAGAGGAAACTGTTGCAAGTGTGACGGTAGAATGAAACTGACTGACTAGAGAATTTAGAGGGTATCTATTAGTTTAACTGAACCTACTTATCAAGCTGTCACATTATGCTTCGATAGCTGCTAATTATACGTCCGGTTTTGTTATCTAAATATCACCTGAATGGTTTTCGTGTGAGAGGCACGATAGCTGTAATCTCTTTGTACTACAGTGTGTGAGCGCTGAGGACACGCGGGATTACAGGTCTCAAGTGCCACCTGCAGAAGGGAGCTACTGTATTTGAGTCACCTTGACCTTAAAAACGAATTCAAAAGCCGTTTCAGCCTGAAAGCCACAAACTCCTCTAACAGTTCAGTTCAGATTGCTCTTATCTCAGGAGGGAAGAATAACAGTTTTCATTTTGGAAACTCTCTCTCTCTCTCTTGCAGGATTTCCTAATGGAAACATTTATCATGTTTAAAGATCTCATCGGGAAAAACGTCTACCCCTCAGACTGGGTCATAATGAACATGATGCAGAATAAGTAAGTGCGACACCGCTGGACACACACACACACACACACACACACACACACACACACACACACACACACACACACACATACGAGCACGCTGCTTTAAACGCCCCACACTGTTGTTGCTAAGGAACAGCAGTCAGAAGTGGGTAAGGGTATTTTCCAATGTTTTTCTCTCCATGCAAATATCGGCACAAGGCCTCAGCAGTGGAGCAATCAGATGAGCAGTCAGCGCAGCCGCAAACAATCACATGAATTATAGATGCTCAGGCGTATGCTGCCTGCTAATCTCCAAACTTAGTCTCAGCATCTCTTTACTTTGTTGCTTGTTGTGCTGCCGCGGCCTTCTGTTTTATTAATGTGAACCTTGCCTGATTCCATTTTAGTTGAAAAGAGAAAAAGATGAAATGTGCTTTGCAGTTTAGCAGTTTAGTCAAGAGCTGTGATTTTTTTTTTGTGCATTTGGCACATAAAGTTAGGGCTGCTGAAGTATGAAAAGGTCTTTTTGTGACTCTTTTTTTCATTTGCATCTTTTCAGAAAAGACGCATATTAGACAGTCTTCTTCCCCTGTAGCATCCGTGGATTATTGAAACTGCTAGATGTGTCTCGAAAAGGCCAAAGATCCATGGTCAGTGTGAAATTTACATGCCGGCTTCGTGGATTTGGCATTGCACTCCTGGAACACTGTCAGGTTCACGAGTTCACAGTTAAAAAGAATCAAAATGATGCAACGGATTCAAGATTTCAGGTGCGTTGTGCTCGTGGCAGCTAACGTAGCTTTGTGCTGCAGAGACGGGAAGCAGGCTACAGAGGTCTGATAGCATCGCCGCTTTGTGGAACTTTTCCTCCACATATGCAGTTGTGCTCCCCAAGATCTGTCATCAGACCTCGATGTGTTAAAGAGTTACCCTTTAACGGAGCATGCATCAGACCAAAAACAATGTAAAACCGCAAACACGAAGGCTTTTCGTAATTCAGCAGACGACCTGGAGCTGCATCTGCTTCGAAGTGGCCTTTTATTTCAGGTGCAGAGCTTACAGAGGCAGCCCCTGGTTGACTGTGAGCAGCTTTACTCCCTGCCCACCCACTCTTTTCAAAACTACTCCAACATCATCACCAGCTAGGATATTTGACTAGAGGTTGTATTGCTGCTCAATTTTGCCTCTATTACCTTCATCAGTCCATGCGATCGCTACAAGGCAGATTCCTTTCAGAATTCATGCTGCGGCCACTAAAAACATCGTCAGCCACCTGGGTTACAACGCAGACGACATCGGCGCAGCTTGGCGATGATGCTCCCCTGTGCCCCGCAGGTGTGCTAATCTCATCTGTTCTGCTGTAGACTCAGCAGCAGTGTTAGAGAATAAAAACCGTGCAGTCCTGACCCTCCACACAAGCCACACAACGCATCAGCAACGCCTGCTCCCACGTGCTTGGACTGGCCTAACGAGCTTTCAAACCCTCCACACCCGCTGTGATCCTGTGCTTTCTGGAGCAGCTTTAGGGATGTGATGAGCATCGCTGAGCCCCCAGCAGTTTATTCTCAGATCATGCTTTGTAGTGTATGAAATGTTTTATTTCTGACACGCAGACTAGAGGCCAGCGTGTCGTTTCCCATGCCTCAGCAGAATCTCCCCCGGTTGGACCTTTTGTCTTTACTCGTACTTGACAGCCGTTAGATCAGTTTTGCATTCTAGTCGGCGCATTCAGCCGCTTCTTCAACTCAATGAAAAACAAGCCGGTCAATGTCTGCCTCATCTCGCAGTCTTTATGCTCGAGCCTGCTTGAATACTGCAGGTGTCAACTTTGCGACAAATTAGCGAAATTCTTCCATTTGACGCCGTCTGTCAGAGCGTGTTTGATCGGTTGTTTCCGGCTCCCCGCGGTGAGAGGAACCCAAGGTGACGCACTCATTCATCCCATGAGAGCGCTATAAATGTTTTGTATTACCAATCTAAGAGCAGAGAAGATGTGAGCGTGCGTCATGCTCTTTTGCTGCGCGCTGCTTGATTGCCAGAGACTGAATAAATTCATGGCAGCCTCTGCAAACTTAAAAAATGCCACAACTCAGAGGCACTTAACGAGGACCGCCGATTTATTTTTTTAAAGCTGTGTCAGCGTTTGTTTTCTGTGCTTTTCTGTTCTCAAAAACAAGTGAAAAATACACACCTCAGGCGTACTACCCCCTCACATTTGGTCTGGAAGACATGGCTGTTATTGGACGTTGCTCTGTTTTGGTCTCCACCAGCTGATGAGGAAAACGTCTGACTCTTTGGCTTTAGATGTTCGGCTGTGATCAGCAGCTGGCTGTTAGTTCTGTCTGTCTGTCCCTTTGTGGCAGACAGTTAGTGGACAGTAAGTTCATCAAGGCTCGTTTGTTGAAAACACCTCCCTGCTGCTGCTGGAAGCCCACGGATCTCCATATAAGATTTTCAGACATCTCGATTACAACAATTCCTTGATTTCATCTGTCGTCGTTTGGCACTTAAGGCACATTTGGAGGCCTCATGAAGCACATTTGAGTATCCTCAGTCCTTCCTCATAGCGTCTTGTTCCTGGCCAGTCCACACATGCCACGTTTAGCACAGTTAGCCACCCTTGGCTTGGACAGACGGTTCTTTTATGTCCACACATTATGATAGTGCCACTAATGAGATGGGCATCAGCAGCAGCAGCAGTCATTTCCTCCCACTCTTCCTTCTCCACCCATCGCCTCCTACTTTCTCCAGGTTGTAAACTGATTTATGGGCTCTAATTGCCCCGGGGACAGCTGCATCAGGCTGGTTAGCCACCGACTGCCATTTCCGCCCATGCCAACTGGTCAGGGCTTGGTACTGACAGCTAATTGGCAGTAGAGACGGACTCACATGTTCTTCAAAACGACAGGGTTTGCTCGCTCAGGTCAGTTGTTGACGTGCCTCCTGACGCAGAAACTTCTAGGTCGTATTCTTATTTGGAGTGCATAACATTTAGCATTTTAGCCGTCTCTGCTGCAGGTTTGCAGTAGAACCTGCAACCTGAATGCTCCTTGTTAAAATACTTAAAATAAGCATCAAGCAGTTTAAGCTCTTCTTTAAAGGTGGTGATACTACAGAGGCTGCAGGGAAGTGGATCTAACACTCCATGTGAATTTATTCCTGCCTTTTTAGACAATGCCCTGTAGGTAAACCTTGATTTTTTTTTGTTAAGGAGTGCTTACTGAATTAGCACAAGTTGGCATTTGCTTAAACACTACAGTCAGGTTTTCTCTCAGGGATGGAAAACCTTGTATCGCACTCTTAACCAGACAACAGCTGCTGGCTGCTTCGTACAGTCAGCCAAATGTGCTCCCTCGCAGATTTCCATAGAAAACTTTTCAAGAGCTCAACCTTATTGCCTGAGAAGCGCTGAATCACCGCATATTAACTGCAGTCATCATCATCAATCTGAACAATGTTTTGTTTATTTCTTCCAGTCATAAGGTGAAGCTCTCGAGCAGCTGCGCACGCCGCTGCAACCAAAAGACTTAATTAGCAGGCTGAGGAAAAATTATGTGAGATGATCAACTGTAATTTGTGATATTTAACAAATTGATAAAGTGTTGAGTCTTTTTTCTCCCAGTATAAAAGCTAATTACCAAAATGATACCCGTTTTAAAGGTTAAAACCAAGTTTTAAAAGTGAGAATCCACTGATTTTCTAACAAGCAGAGGTAAACAGAGCAGCTGTCTCCGTCTTTGTTCGACATTAAGGCTTCCCAGCACATGTGATCAAACTCTTTATACATTAGATTTGAGTTAACATCAGGTGACCTTCTCATAATCAGTTCATTTCCCCAAATGACACCAAAAGTTTCTTGCCAAGCTGTTAATTAAGTGTAAGAATAGTAGATTGAGAGATGAATGGGGAGTTCTCAGAGAGCCCGGCGTGGCAGATGAAAAGATGAAAGCCCAGATGAGCTGAAGAGGCAGCTCTTTAACTCGATAACCCATGCCATCAGTCCCACACAGACTCATTAGGAGAGGCTTTCTGAAGCTGGATGGCAGCCGTTCGGAGTTCTCTCCATGACTAATCCAGGACCTGGAGGGCAGGTCTGGAAGGCAGGAAGTAAGGAGGACTCGCAGAGAGTGAAGAGACTGCTGCTGTGATACCAAACGCGCCGGTGCAACCCACCATCCACCAATAGTTTAAAAAAAAGAAAAACAGTTCCTGTGGGATTATGGGTAGCTAATTCGATACACTCTCCTCTTAAGTTGTGTGCTCGTTGATGAACCTCACATCTCCACTTATAGTTACTTTCAGACAGGTTGCATGATCCTGTTGGGGTGAAAATTCTTGAAATCCTTTCGAGCTCTTTTACATGGCTTCTGCATGTCGATATTCAACAACTTCAAGGCCAAGAGATTTTCCACAGTAACCTCCTAATTACTGCTAATTAATAGTAATTAAGCACGTTTTTGTTACATTATGATCATAATGACCTAACCCTTAATAACCCTCCAGAATAAGCCATTGATAAGAGCTAGATAATGACTGTTAAAGTGCCAATATGCTTTGAATATGCATGCAAATAAGCAGCTAATTAATGAGTATGTGCACCTTAAAGACTCAGACACTGTACAGCACCGTGCTTGACAGACTAATAATGTGTTTCTGATATAGTTTTTTCCTTGTAAAATTCCTTAATCACTTCCTTTATCTCTATTCAAGCATGTGTCGTGTGTGTCGATCCGTGCACGCTCGTGTCAACGCACGCCACCGGTGCTTCTCGAGCCTCAGCCTTTGGGTATTGTGCGCTGAAAAGAAAAGCCTGACCTTTACATGGCTTTGCTGCTATGCTGCGTTCTGAGCATGGCCACAGTCTCCTCTCTCTCTCTCTGTCTTGTGTGTGGTTCGTGTCTGCATGTTGGCACCCTCAGTGGTAATTCTGCAAAAAAGAGATTAAGACACAGCCTTACAGAGGAACCATGGGATACTGCACGGCGTCACCAGCTGCTGCTAGATGTTGCGGTGTTTGTTTGCCAACATGCCGGTGTAGGTTAGAAGCTTTAAGCTAATCTACATACTGCGCACAGAGCTCTGATGCAAATGCCAAACACATCACCTTCACAGACTGCTTTGAATGCGCTACTCTGAGCTCGTGTTGATGTCTGTTGCTGTGTGCGCATCGAGCCTCCGCCCGGCCGAGTAATATTGTTTTTTCCCATGAAGTGCGTTTAAATAGTGCCCCCTGAGGAGCGATAACGTCCAGCGTGATTTCTCTCAACATGGTTTTATCAAAGTCATTATCGAGAAGCAGCGGGGAGGCTCGCTGCGCAGCAATGCTATCTGTTAGCTGGACCGTACTACACTGGGAGCCCGAGTGGGAGACTGTAAAAATACTCTGCATCCAGAATTCTGCTTATTTACAACATAAAAAAGCATTAGGAGCAAACTGAAGCATTTAACTTGTAACTACGAAGCCTTCTTAACCATGGTAGCAGCACAGTTATCAAGAAAAAATGACCAAATCAGCTAAATCTGCAAAGTCTCATCACGATGCGGTGGAATCTCGGGGTTAGGAGCTGAATTTATAACAGCACATTACAATTTTAAAGATGGTCGTGTGTGTTGTATCTACAGGAAAGTCTTTATGTGAAAAGTTCACAAAGCTGACAAATGACTGTAGAGGAGTAAAAAGTACAATATTTCCCTATAAAGTGCAGAGAAGCATAAAATGGAAATGCAGCACCTCAAATTTGGAAAATGTTTTACTTTTCCGCCTCTGTTTTGTCAGTGAACCTGACTTTTTATTGTCTCTTTCTGTCAGACGAGCAAAATGTGTTTTGTTTTGTTTTTTCTGTCAGCTATAAACTAAGGATCGCTCACTGCGGTGAGGGAGATGCTTCATTGGAGACCCAGTGAATATGCTGGAGCTCATTTCTGTCTCTCCTCTATGAACATAACTGACGTGTTTGCTGTACACTCGATGAACGCTCCTTTCGCTTTGATAACCCAATCGCTTCTGTCTTTAGCTGAAGAGTGTCGAACCAAATTCATCACTGCATGTCTGATGTGGATTTGATTTGGCATTCAAATGAGCATTGATGCAAACTGCGAACAACACTGACTAAAAGGGCGCCCATGGCATGAATGTCAGTCTGCTAATATGCCCAGGCCATATATATAATCACCTCTAATACACTGATTGCGAATGCAGCTGAGGGTATGAAGTCATGTAAACTGTTTGACTTATGGTGGGACATACCCTGCGGACAGTAGAAATGTCTCCACAGGTGGAGATTTGGCATCCTTTGTGCCTGTTCGGGGCAGGATATGTCGCAGATCAGGGACTGATTCTTGCGCGATAGCATGATTTTCACGTGAGCTCATGAGCTCAGCTGCCTTGCAAGGTCACGTGATTTGTGCTCATCATGTTCTCATATGCCGTGAGTGTGACTTTTGGTGGCGGTAACACACCTGTGAGCTGGTTTGCCAACCAAATCTGACACAGCATGGTTATATTTGACCATTTCTTAAGGACAGTTAATGTATCGTGACATATACTGTAAATTACATACAGCCGTTTCATCCACACGTGGCTTCACTGTTTGGAAATCCTCGTAATGTGTTTGGAGCTAAAAGTCTTGCATGCTTTTTTCTTCACTCCCTCGTTTTCTACAGACTTCCATTTGTTTTTAAGCGAAATCGTGAACAAGAGGCAAAATGTTAAAAGTTTGGACTGTTAGAATGTGTTTTAATTGCTTCGTGATTCATCTGATAGCTTTGAATATGCCTCATTATCTCATTGCTCAACGTGAACTTGGCCAACAGTCTGACTCCTGCGCAGAATATTTGGACTTCTGTCGGAATCAGCCCGTGTTGCCTCATTAGTAATCCGTTCACCTCTTCATAAACTTTTGGCCTGGATGAAAAGCAGCCTCAGCTGTCATTGTTACATCTCAGATCTCTGTGTTTGTAGGCTGGCGGAAGCTAGCGCTCTTCAGCTCTGACAGCGGCATCACGCTGCCTGGTGCTGCCAAGTCAAAGGGACTGCAGCTTTTTTTCCCACAGCATTCGAATGGCAGACAGGCCTGTGGGGTCAGTCAGAAGTCTCTGCCGCTGTCATTTTATTCAGCCGCGCAGACACTTTATATCTGTGCTAATTCACAAACACACATATCCAACGTAACTTTTTACTTGGCCTCTGTCATCAGTTCAGTTTTCTGCAGAGAAATGCAACAAAAGTCCTCAAAAGATCTTCTGCTTCTGGCCTTCTGCCTTCTGGCAGTAACTTCCAAGAAATATCGGTCGAACTCGACTGTATGCATCAACATATTCACCATATAATAGTATTTATGAAACGGAAAGGTGAAATCCGGCAATCTGATTGGCTGTTAACTGTGATATAATGAGCGTATACCACAGCTACTATTCTAAAAAGCCTTATCACAGCATATCACTCCGCTTCAGGGAAGCAACAATGTTTCCATGATAACAACCAACTGTTACAGTACGCAGCAAAAAATGAGTAATTAGGAGTCAAATAGCGCAGTGCCATGGACAGCTCCCGCATAATGACAGTCACAGGATCAGCACCTTGACAGCGACTATGACACTTCTGTAGAGTGATCTGTCACTGTCTGATTGAACAGCCTCATGGAAATGATATTTTACAATCCTTCACATTATTTACCAACGAAATTCGTTAAGGCAAGTAATTTGGTGCTTTTAAAGTCATGATATTCAGATGCCGCTGCTGCATCTCCCGGTGCCTGCCGCGATGTCACATATAGTCGGCTTAATAAAGTCAGTGATCACTAACTAAAACTAGTTAAACTATTAAAAAAACTCTCATTCATTGAGGATTTGGTGGATTTTTCCGGACCACTCACTCATAGTAAACTGTTACGGGGCTGATTGTCAGAGAAGCAACAATGTATCCATGACAACAAACTGTTACAGTCGGAAGCAAAAGGTTGCTGCGGTGTTTTGACAACGTTAGCAAATAGACTAAATTAGTCGAATTCACATGTTTAAGGTTAACTTTCACCTCCAGATAGGGTTAACAATGGTAGAGTTGATTGAGCAGTGACTTTCTCCTGAAAAAAGGTGAGGAATAGACGACATGCAGAGCTAACGTACGGAGAAGTGGGACTATTTTTTTCACAGCGGGGCTATTTAATTAGATAATATGTATTACTGTTTAATTAAAAACTGCATGAAAATTATTGTGTATTCCTCTTTCATACTGCCATTATTGGTAACCGTTTCCGCTATGCGTCAGGCCGAAGAATGCCCCTTAGCTGTGGTATAATGAGCGTATATCACGGCCTGTCGTGATGTATTGCTTAATTATTTGTTTCCTTGTATATGATATGTAGTTATGTATATATATCTATGTATGTGCATATATGGTTTGTTTTGTTTTTTGGATTTATTTGGTTTATTTATTTGGTTTGTTCAGTTTATTTCTCAGGGAATGTGCATATGAATAAACATTACTGTAAATTGGCCAAGAGGCCAGTTTTCATCCATAGTCTCCAGCCAGGTGTGAAGCCTAAAATTAAGTTAAAAGCAATAATCATGGCATGTCCATTACAGTGAAAGCCAAACACAGATATACGCAGCAATAAAAGCAGAGCAAATTACAGTTCAACAAAGCAAAAACAAACAACAAGGGAACACAAGCAAGGACAGACATGACAAGTATATCTCGGAACAGCTTTGCAAAAACAGAAATAAGGGGAGACAGACACGAGCAACAGGACAACAGCAGCACGAAAGTAGGTCAAGCAGCAGGGCAGTTTAGCAGCACACAAGTTGTACACTGACAGACATTTGCCAAATGATGACGGCGTCTGACAGATTCGATCACCGTGTTCTGTCAGGAGAAGGACATGTAAATGGGGAGTTCCCTGATGCAGACTGGTACAGCTTTCCATTCATGTGCTGCTTTAATTGAAAAGGCAGATTGTCTGATAGTAGATTTTCTTGGTGGGATAAGGCAGATTCCTCTTGTGTCTCCTCTTGTAATCTGATTTTTATTTACTCATTGCCTAACAAAGCAGCTGAGTGGGGGAGCATTCGTGCCATGAATCATTTTATAGATGAGACATGCATTATTTGCTTGTTTGATGAGGGTTTTCCAGCTCAGGAGCTTATTTTTCCGATGTATGACAGTGGTGAACACGACTAGGTTTCGCCTAATTACGGCTGTGTGTTTTACTGCTGGCTGGACTGACATGATCCTCCAGCAGTTCACATATCCACAGTGCTGAGAGGATGATTCCTAAAGACTTTGGTGAGCCCCTGACTTTGCCTCAAGCACCACTAGCAGATCAAAGTTTCCACTTATCCTGTGAAATATCCCTACATCTAGTCCATAGACCGGTACCACTATCAAGTCCAAAGCTTGGGTTCATGACCAAATACCTGAAAAACTGCAGACACTCTCATCCTCTGCAGCAAATATTAGCATGTTAACACACTAAAGTAAGGCACCACGGTTGGATTTATAACTGCTAAACATCAGCATGTTAGCATCGTCATTGTGAACACATTGGCATGCCAGAGTTAGCATTTAGCTCAAAACACCGCTGTGCTAAAGTATAGCCCCATACAGCTTGTATGTATTATTTGTTGCAACCCGACCAACTCCATAAACATTTCAAGTTAATGCCGTGTTTTAGTGCTACAGCACACTCCACCATTCACCACTCCAGATGTGTCCATTAAAGGACGTAATGGATTTCAGCTTTATGACACAAGCTGCATTTTGTATTTGGTGCAAAGACCATATTTTTGCACCATCATCCCAGCTAGGTTTAACAGCCCTTTATTGCGAAGCGGTTTAAATGTTAAAGTGAAGTAGAGGAAGTGAGGAGTTCTTTTTCCCTCAGTGCAGGAATGAAAAGGTCTAACAGATGAGAGCGGCCCTTTGACTCACCCCAGTGATATTTTTGAGTCATTAGAGCTTCCCTTGGCTTCCCTGGGGTGTGCTGCTCAGTGTAAATTCTTACAACCGAGTTGATCTGAAAAGCCATGATAAACTTGAGTCGGATACTCTGCGCTTAAGATGCACTGAAGGAAGGCTGTCACACAGCAGTGAGAATTTAATTGCAAGTGTGTTGACAGATAAATGGATCTAATATTAGATCAGGTGTCTGAAATAAAGGTAATCTAATTTAATAAATTGGTCTGATAATGAAGGTTTTTGACCTTGCCTTATCTCTGAGCACAGGCAGATACGCCAGCTATTCGGCAATGGTATGCTAATAGATAATGATCATTATCGGGGATGCTCTCTGAACTCAATTAGCAAGTATGATCTGCTGATAACTTTTCATTAGCATATATGCTAGGTGTCTGTGGCGCAGGTGATCTGGCAGAGCTGACGCCCGGGCGCCACGGCTGCAGGAAGTCGGATGATTTAAAAACATTCGAAAAAGTAGCAAAGGGGATGACGAGCAAAAGCCTCTGTTGTCTGTGCCGGAGTGAAAATGTACTGCTCACCCATCAATCAGCAGTAATGGGGTGATTTTTCTGACACTGACAGTTTGATGGAGCTTATTTATCATAATGATGCCATATGTGTACAGTATCGGAATGACTCTAATGCGTAGGAGATGCTATCATCCTCCTGCACTGCCTAATTAGCAAGTTAAAGGATCTCCAAGTTGTGTTTTTGTCTCCCTAAGCAGAAAATAGGAAAAGCCTGTGATTTCTGGAGATGATTGCAGCTACCTTGATTTCCCTGCTGAACTGCTGATGGTAAAAAAGCAGAAAGCAGCAAGAGGGCAGGCTGTTTTTAGGAATTACGCATTTCCAGGGCGTCCCCAGAAATGATGTCTTAGCTGAAGGCGGAACGCAAACACTAAATCCACTGGATAAGTCTTTGATTACATTTACAGCAGCGGCTTAAATTTCCCAGTCATTAACATTTTCCGCGCAGCTGTAATGAAGTTATAAAGAACTGGCTTGTCACTGTTTCTCCCTCTGCATCCGAGCATCTTATTTTCCCTCTGCAGCATAATGACTGGCCTTCGCAGATGTTGCAAGGCAGCCAAGCATCTTCCCCCTGGCATTTGGCTTTGTTAATAATGCAAGCTTAAAAGAGCAGTGGCACCACAGAATGTATAATATGCAGTTAATGTTCTCCATGCAAACAGTCCTGAGTCACACCAATATCGCTGCGTCTGCGTGAATATTCCCTGGCTCAAATGCAGGCAGCAGAGCTTCTCTTAGTATATCACGTGTATTTAAGGGCCGCAATTTTAAAATTTCATGCTTTTAAGCCCACATTAACAAAATATACTCCCAAGTTTAAGATATTAGCCCGGTATGCCTTTAATCTTGTTTGAAATGGCCTTTTCGGAGTGTCTTAGCCAGAGCCCGCTGTGAGGGAGAGTGTATTCTATTTTCATCCGCCTCATTAAGTTTTTCACTTTAATTAATGGCAGGATGTGCTCACAGAGGAACTGTCCTGTCTGTTCGTTAAAGTCCATTATATGTCTGAGCTCAGGCGGGCTGCTGGCTTCAAATAGGCTGTCAGGTAATGGAGTTTACTTCGCAACGCGCGAGACAGAGGCGCTGCTAGACAGGAAGCGCCTGACGTTAGCGCGCGGGCCGCTCATGCAGAGAGCACGGGAGAAGTCCTCTGCCTGCATCATCAACCGTTTGCGGAAGCCGCGGAGGAGCGTCGCCGCTGCAAAGGGAAATCAAGCAGAAACGGTTGATTACAGCAACATTTTGCCTGTTGAGTTGATATTTAGCCAGAAGCTGTGAAGAGTATTGATCTCGCTCTTTTCTCCGCTGTGTGACCCAGCGGTGGGAGCTGTGTGCTACCTTGGTAATGTGTGTAAAGCTCACAGCTATTGGTGATTAGAAATGAGTTTAGCTGGGCCCATCCCCCCCCCCCTCAGTTAAAAAGTAGCCTCTGTCACTGCAGTTGAGTTTAGCTAAAGTTGAACCCCTGCCTTCGCCTATGATCACTGATGTTTCACGTCCACGTCTGAGCATTTTACCACTGGTTAGAGTTGGTGTAATGTAGATTTGCAGGTCAGTAGTTGTGTCTGTTTTCATCCAGTTAGATACACCGTAGAGATAAAGCCCATCCTTTGTGTTTTACATTGATTTTCGACTGGAAAAATATTTAAGAAAAAGGACATGATTGCTTTAGATTTCTGCGAAAGTGAAAGTTATTGCTTGATAATGCACACTACTTTTTTTTTTTTTTTCTCCTGTGGTCCCATTAGTGGAGGCTGCTGGCGATGCACAGATGGATACGTTAAAAGCAACAGGAACAGACAGTAGCTGTGAACATAACAGTGGGCTTCAAAACAAACACAACATCATTAATATTAATTACCAGTACTAAAATGCTCATTAACTCCACAATAAAACCAGAGTCTTGTTACCAGCTAGCCATCATCACATCTGCATATGAAACATAATTAGCATGAAACAGTTTGTATCCTGGTTAAATCTTTTACACTGGCCGGTCTTAAGTTTTCCAGTGGTCTCCTGTTCCTTTAATATTCAAGGTGAACAATAATATTCTCCATTTTGGAAATTAAAAACTGTAAATAATGAGCCCCGCGTATCGAGCTGTAATATTTCTCAGCCCACAGGTGCAGTGGATGGAAACACATTTGAGCATTAGTCCAGTGTTAAGCGTATCAACTATATTGACATGTGCACAGCTGCAGAAAATTGAGTGAGGTGTGCAGAGGGGGAGCCTGCGCTCGTGCAGACAGGATGCTGGTAATAGGCTGTCTGAGTGCTTATGAGATGGGAGGAGGGGCTCTCCCGCGCTGAGGCCAGAGAGCCAGAGAAATGGACTTCTAATGGCTTATCCAGAGGTGTTAAATGACAGTTAACCTTTCCGGCTAATGATTAAGATGACTCTCACTATGTATGGCACACCAGCCCCAGATAGCATTTAGTCAGCAATGGAGATAAATGTGGGACATGCATATTGTTTAGCTTTAAAACACCCCTCATCTCACAGCATTGCCGCCTCAACACTGATGGTTACACCTGGTCAAGGTCAGACAGACGGCGGCGAGGGGAAACCCTAGCTCTACGTCAGTAAGATTCAGACCTTCAGTGAGCCCAGGTGGAAGGGACTCTTATTGCCATAACATAAAGCAAGAGACTCAGAGAAGACGTGTGAGGACTTTCTGATTCCCACGGTGAGACCCAGTTCAAGCAAGGGTTCAGCTTCAGCCTCAGAGGCAGAAGCAGAAGGCGCCCTCAGAGCTGCCTGTGCAGCAGATGTCTGCTCACCTGCCAGCGTCGGTTACATGAGCGTTACGTCTTCATGCCGCTTTATGGCCCGCGCATGAAACCCTGATGCAATCCACTTAAGTAGCAGAGCAGTTGTCCTTGTTTCACCTTGCCGTTTACGTTTTATCTGACATATATGCTGCCGTGAGCAAGCGTTTGTTAACTGATTAGTGGTTGTGTGGGAAATACTCGCAATGCACGCGTGTCACTGCTTCAAAACAGGCTGCGTGTTGGTTACAGAGGGTGACTATGCTGTCTTATAGTAACTGGCACCACGCGGGCAGGCTTAGCAGAAAACCTGAAAAAAAAAGAAGAAGGATTCATCCATTTTAGATGATAACAGATTAGACAGCGGAGTCACATGCATGCCTACGCTGTGTTCAGACTCATGATAAAACACCTACGTTTTTTCACAGAGGAAAGTGATCAGGAATCAATCAGGGAATGGACAGAGAATCAGAGAGAACCGATAACGGCATTAGTATCAATACAACCCTATCAGATCCCAGCTCTGCAGCTGAAACAGGGGCTAGGACGGAGAAGCCACCAGACCCTGGAGCCTCCTCAGATAAAGTAAGCCAGGTTATTGAATATGCTCCGCTCCACACTTTTTCTCCCGCACTCGTGATAAGGGCTTTTTTTTCCTCGTGGGTAATTCTTAGAGATTAGTACACACATTGTTGTATGGCTGGTTCAGCCAGGGAATGAAGTTAAATAGCGGACGGGCCTCTGACTCTGTAAGTAGCAATCATAATTCCCCTCTAAAAGCTTCATGCCACTTAAGTTATTAACATTTAATTTTGCAACATCAGAGTGGATTAACCCATCAGACAGTGTTCTCATTAAGGTCTCCTCCTCGCATCTTTTTTCGGGAGCGCCTCCAGCCCTTCTGTACTCCGGAAAGGCTCAGTCTGCGTTTCACCTCTGCTGGCAGCACATGCTTTCACAAGGTCAAAGATCTGTTCTTTGTGAAAGTACAAACTGCTAATGTCTCTCTTCTTGTCTGCCTGCAGCTTCGGCTGACCGCCGTTCAGTTTTCCAGCAAATGAGTTCATGTCGGGCGATTCTGAAGTGCACAATGTAAATCTCAGGCGTTTGTTTTAGGGTGGTGGATGGTATTGCTTGACTTTTGACATCAAAAACCACCAAACTTTTTTGCAGTCGGGCGTTTCTGTGCACATTGCGTGGTGCATGTTTTGCATCTTGTAGAGTTTGAGTTTACCCGCCTGGGGACTCCAGATGGAAAGTAGCTGTCGGCTAAAAACGGCGCAAAGCTTCTCTTCTCTTGAATTGAGATTAATGTTCTTATGAATGGGTCTCTAAGAAATACATTTAATAAGATATGATAAAAGGAGGGCATGGTGTGCAGCAGGTAGCGCGTGTGCCTCACAGCAAGAAGGTCGCCGGTTCGATTCCCGGGTCGGGCCTTTCTGTGTGAAGTTTGCATGTTCTCCCGTGCATGCGTGGGTTCTCTCCGGGCACTCTGGCTTCCTCCCACAGACCAAAAACATGCTCATTAGGTTGATTGGTGACTCTAAAATTGTCCTTAGGTATGTTATATGTAGGTAGGTAGGTATATGTTGCCCTGCGATTGGCTGGCAACCGGTTCAGGGTGTACCCCGCCTCTCGTCCATTGTCAGCTTGGATAGGCTCCAGCCCCCCCGCAACCCCAAAAAGGGATAGTCGGGTATAGACGATGGATGGATGGATGATAAAAATAAAAAACATGACACTTCAGCCTCCTGGAGCTTGTACACTGTGTACATATGAGGTCACAGCAATAACGCATAGTGGTTTGATCCATTACGTGGTGTAAATGTAACGAAAATGTTGGTATTGACTGCTCTTCATCAGCAAGTGAAGTGGTTTCAATGGGGAATGCACAGCTTTGCCTGAAAGCGAACTTTAAGCCCATTTCATCAGAAACTATGGGATGTAAATAGCTTCATTTCACCAGTAAGAAGACTAGATCTGAACCCTTTCCTCTTATCTTTCCAGAGTGTTCCTACGGGCCATTAATCAGTATGCAGCAGTGCTGAGCAAGAAATTTCTGGATCAAACCAACTTTGAGCTACAGGTAAGAGCTTTTTTTAAACAGCCTTGATGCCGGCCCCCACCCTCCCAAAGACTTTGTTCTTTCAGTCAAGGCAACGCTGGATTATGGTTTTAAGTGCTATTAACAGGAAAAGATTCGGATGGCATTTTTGAAGCCGTCTCTTCCCTTCAGTTCCACGCTGAGGCTGCTTTTTAATGTGCGGCAGCGTTGGACATTCTGAATAGGAGGAGGAAAAAAAAACACTGACGGCAGTCGACATAAAAATTGTGGCGAGAACACCAATTACTGTGTAATGACCGGCAATTTGATGTGCATTTCAGAGTATTTTAACCCCCCCCATCAGAGTAGAGCAACTTCCTCTGCTTGCTGTAAATGTCTGACATAAGGAAGAATGTAGTCAACAGCTGAACTGTGCTTAGCTTTTAAAGCCTTTATGGATTCATCATATTAACAACATTTGTAGCACTTGTAACTTCCTTCACAGCGTGTGAATAAAGTGTTCAGCTTTCCTTATTTTAAGATGCTTGGTGTTGTAAAGATAATTCATCCGGATAGAATCTCGCACAGCCATTTGGAGCTCAAAGCGTCGTGTGTTTTGTCTTAGGGGTGTTCTCATTAGAAAGTGTGACTCTATGATTTGAGACTTATTTTGTATGCGTGCTTGGGCTGTTTGCACAGCAGTGACGAATGGTGGCGTCAGTCGCGCTCCTTTTAGCCGCTGTCGTTACTGTCTGATTGAGAGTGCGCTCTGGAGGCCGGTGGCCTAAATCACCAACCTCTCCCTCCTCTGGGACAGCCTCCCGACACACAAGTACACCCATTTCATCGCAAACCCTTTGATTTAATGAACCTGTAAAGCGTTCCAGCCCACATAGCGAGCCGTGGTCCTCGACGTTATTGCTGTAAAACTGTGTTTTGACTGCGAGTTAAATGTCCTTTTTATTCTTTCCGCCCCTCACCCCCTCCGTCCATCTTTATCTGCTTCAGCTGTGGAACAACTACTTTCACCTGGCGGTAGCCTTCCTCACCCAGGAGTCGCTGCAGCTGGAGAACTTCTCAAGCGACAAAAGAGCCAAGATCTTCCACAAGTGAGTACAGATGCTCTCTCAATCCGCAGGACATCCTCAGCACGCACTGACACGGCCCGAGCTCCCTCCCCAGCAGGAGCAGGCTTTATATAATTCATCACATGGAGGCTCACAGGGATACCCAACACCCCATGGCTCTGGTAGAGCTTCGCCCCTCTGAACAAAGCAGAGCAGCCCAATAGTAACTCCAGGGGTTGTGAAGAGCACAATACTCAAATCCCAGGTATCAGTCAAAGTTAGAAATCCCCTCTTTGGTTTCTCCTCAAAGCATCTCATACATGCCCCCCCCCCCCCCCCTTCATATTCCCTCAACAGATGCACAAAGTTGAGATATTTATTGCCTCTGAAAATCTGACCTGAGAACAGGTCATTGAGCGGTTTCGTTTCCCGATCACCCGCCGCCCGTGTCTACAAAAAGCCATTCATCCACATTAGCATTTCTCATAGAGGCTGGTAATGCAGCCAAACGTGTAAATGCTTTCTGGGCAGACGTGGAGCACGTTGGCTCTCATCTTCATTTGGAGGAGCTTTTGTCGCTGAAGCATGCATCACACTGGCCTGTGCTTGACAGCGAGACTGCTCGTTGGTCAGTGCTTTATTATCAGCCCTGAAAAACTCCCACACAAACAGTCAAACTCAGTAAACAAGACGTCCCCCCCCCCCCCCCCCCCCTCCCCCCCCCCCCACCCCCCACCCCGCCGTCCTCCACTTGTCAGCCTTCCCCGAAAGAAACAGCTTTTTGATTCACGTACACAAGAGCTGCCGTTCCTGGCATCAGCACAGAAAAGGGCAGATCTCTGCATCGCTATTTCCACACTGCTTATTTGACATTCCCAAATATGTCATTCAAATACAACCAGGTAGCTTCCAGAGCGAGCAGAGGGGATATTATACAGCCTTTGCCAGTTTCTCTTTCACCCACTCTTTCTACCTCTACCCACCCACTCTCCTTCTCCGTCTCTGAGCGTGCAACCACTCACCTTACCTCTTTTACCTCTCCCCCTCCCTGCGTCCCGTTTCCCTGTGTGCTGGCGCATGAACTGTCAGCGCTGCCTGCAATGCCAATTATCGCGCCCCTGCTCGGGAGCAGAGAACAGAGGGTTGAAATCACAGATGTGTGGAGCACGAGCGTTTAACGCTCTGCATCGGCTTTTTCGCCTGCGTCACACGTCACCCCGAGCCGTTTGTCCAGGACTGGTCCTTTACTGGTGTCTGCGGGATCCTCGTTTCCTTCTCACATGTATTGACAGACGCGTGCAGCATTGGCCTGGATAGGAGGATAAACGCACCTCTGTGTGTAGTCATGTGTCTGTGTTTCCAGACTGCAGCAACTACCTCTGTGTCGGCATTAGCTGCAGCCAGAAACTGTCTGTATGTACAAATATACGTACGTATGTCTCATTCTTGACACTGTGGTAGCTCAGGAGCAAAGGTCCACTTTAACTCAAGAATTCATACACTAATTAACACACAATCTGACACAAATGTCCATCCATCCATTATCTATACCGCCTATCCCTTTCGGGGTTGTGGGGGGGCTGGAGCCTATCCCAGCTACAATGGGCGAGAGGCGGGGTACACCCTGAACCGGTCGCCAGCCGATTGCAGGGCCACATGCAAGGACAAACAAACATTCACACTCACATTCACACCTACGGACAATTTAGAGTCATCAATTAACCTAATGAGCATGTTTTTGGTCTGTGGGAGGAAGCCGGAGTACCCGGAGAGAACCCACGCATGCACGGGAAGAACATGCAAACTTCACACAGAAAGGCCCCGCCTGACCCGGGGATCGAACCGGCAACCTTCTTGCTGTGAGGCACGCGCACTACCTGCTGCGCCACCGTGCAGCCGACACAAATGTCTCAAACGATAAAATGACGAAGTGATTTGGTCAGATACTGAATTGGCGATGCTAATCTTGGCCGTCCACCTTCAAACTGTGCTGATTGTTTAGATCTTCTCTGCTGCAGGGTTGAAGAAGCATCTACGTTTTACAGTTTGCAGCTTCTGTGCAGCAGCATCCATGTGTGAAGCATTGTAGTCCACCACAAACTGATATTGATCTGCAGGTGATTGTCGTTGCACCATGTGATGAAGCGCTCTGTCAGTCCTCTGCACTCCTCTGGAAGAAAGTTTCTCACTGGAAATTATTCACTGGAATCATGCATGTCAGTATTACAAAAAAGACACTTAATACCTTTAAATCCTTCAAAGTCGTCGCTGCACATGCTCCGTGAGTCGGGACAGACGTGGATGTAAATGCATATTGAGTGGTTGGCAGAGACGTACAACCACGAGATGGTAATTCTACTCGATGAGTGCGCTGTTATCGTTACCAACAAAAATAGGAGTTTTGATAAACCGCAGCTTTTCCAGAGGGGCTCTGGACAGAGGCCATGCAAATGCAGCCACTCATACAGGTAGAGAGCTGGATAAATGAGCATGCAGCGGTGTCATTGTCGGGATATGTGAGTGGAAGTGATGAGGAGAGGGACTGTCATATTGTCAAATTTTGTGAGCATCTCGCACTTCCTTTGCTTCGGGCTTTGATCACATCTCATCTGTTCTTACAGGCCATTGCTCGTCAGCCGCTGGTTTGTTTGTTTCTTCTCCCTCCCTGTATCTGTTATTCTCTCTGTATTCTCTCCTTTTTCTTCCTGTTTTTTTTCCTGCCTGCACGCCCATTTCCTCCTCTCAGCCTTGATCTTTGTCCCCTGACCCAGTTGCATTACACAGTACAAGCCGCCGAGAGCCCCAGATCAACTCGCTGCGCGCCGCCGTCCCTCCGTAGACATGTTATTCTTAGTTAACCTCTCTGAGAGCTCTCCGCCCCGTAGATGACAGGTATGCGTTGTAGGTCCTGACAGCCGACAGTCATAGCTGCCTGTCTGGCTGCCTGCAGGAGTGTGACAGAACAGCGCCCTGCGTCTGTCTCAGCTCAGATGAGCGCATGATGCCTCACGTCCGCATGTAGAGACACAAACCCACGTGTTTCCACCGCAGCACACACACACACACACAGTCATGCCCGGGAATTAATTAGAAAATGCACACACACACACTGCATTAAAGTGTGGATGAGAGGGGAAAACAGTCATAAATGTAATACATAATGCATTACAAATTCTCTTTTTGCATGCAGCTTTACTGTAATTTGTAGAGGCGGGCATCTATTTATATTTATCATCTTGCCAATACTCTGCCTAAAGATCAATCCTGGGGCTTTGCAGCACTCCTCCCTTTGACAGCTAAATATGGTAAAAGGTTTTGACCTGGCCGGGCTGCAAAGCGGTGACGCAGCTCCTTTGTTCCAGATTCTTTCAACGCTCCTCTCCTCTCTGTCAAAGTACGTTAGTGTGTCTTTGCACGATATCGGCAAAACAATCAATTGGGTTTTCAGGATTCCGCCAGTGCTCTGAAATGTCACCATGTGGGAAAGAGGCTCTGAATAGATATTAATCAGAGGTCAGGAGACGTGTCACGCTCAGCCCTCAAACGCTCATCTTTTTACTCCTCTGCAATGTCGTGCCAAGGTGTCGCATCATCAGCGTGTTACGAGGAGGAGACAGAGGTGCCACCGTCTCTGCGCCGCCCCATCCGTCACTCAGTGTGATCGTCCCGATGTCTGACAGGCGTCCCTCTCGGCGCGAGTCACCTGCAGCGCCACCAGCTGGAGGAAGAAAAGCGTTATTGACACCTCTGACACCTCTTGACTTTAATCGCCCCTCAAAGTGCTGTCGGATATTTGATTTAAAAGGAAACCGACACTCGCTCTGCTCTCCTCGCTCGGCTTAGGAGAGCAACTTTTGAGATCGCCTTTGCTTCTTTGGGCTCACATCGATTAAACAAATGTTTATTCGGACGTTGGTTTAATTCAAACTCTGTTATCGCTGCGTCATTGTGCTGCAGATGCATCAGGATTAGAGTTTTGGAACCACACACACGCTTGCTCGCTCTAGAATCTCCTAAAAAGAGGCTGTTCAGATTTAGTTAGCTAGCTTTTGCACAAGGTTGCGGATGCTTCCAGTCTTCCTTTTTGCTAAATTTCCCAGCAGTCCGAGGTGATCTGTAGGCACCGTTTGACATTTTTAATCTTAATTAATGCTTAAGCATGTTATAGAACAGCGGGGAGCACAGCAGTCGGTATAGATTTATCTGTCGACTCTGTGCTTTGCGTTAGCCGATTAGCTGCACACCCTCATGGCTTAGCTGAGGGCAGACACTGTGAGGGTTTGGCACCGCTTCAAAACAGAACCACAATATTGCAGCTCAGTGCAGTTATTCCCCACGGCGAGCCAGCAGCGGAAACACATCTGACTGCTTCTCAGCATGCAGCGGTGCGGCTAAAGCGTGCTGCATCAGGCCGGTGGGAGCAGGGTGAAACTGGCCACAAGTAGCTCTCCCAGGACTGTTGTGTCCTCTATATTCTTGATCTTAAAAACAATTTCAGGCTTGCTCTCTTTTCTCATCACGTGTCCAGACGGTTTTCTAAGCGCTAAATCCATTACTTTTGTTTCATGTGATCGGTTTCTCTTTCTGCCTCTCTGCCCGCTGATTCCACTCGTGTTAGTCTCTCCATCATTCACTGTCTGTCTTTTCCACTTCATTGTTTGTCCTCTCTGCAACCTGGGCCCGTGCTGCGTGTGGAGAGATGTCCCCGAGCTGCCGCTCGGTTCATGACCTAGACATGGCAGAGCTGGTCAGCTTATAAGCCCTCATTCAGAAAAGTCAGGACGGGAGCGATCCGTCCGGCTTCTTGGGCAAATCTTTGTTTTATATATAAGGACCCTCAACACAGAGAGGCGACCTCAAAGGACGGGCACCGACAAAGACTGTCCGATCAAATGCTTTGTCTTCTGCGTGTTCAAATGCATACACGGAGCAGAGGACAGACCGTAGCCAGACGACTGTTTGTTGCAAACTTGCATGTGTGGAAGAGGCTCATTAGTGTGCATTTGTATTCCAAAAACATCATAGGAAGACAAAACGGACTTCAATGCTGATTCCAAAAACAGTCGGGACGCAGTGCAAAACATAAATAAAACAGAATGTGATCATTTGCTGATTCTTTTCGACGTGCCTTCAATTGAAAACAGTGCAAAGTCAGTATATTTAATGTTTAACTCATCCGCTTCCTTGATTTTTGTAAATATCTGCTTACGCTCCAAAAGCACCTGTTTGGATCATTCCACAGGTAAAAAGGTTGATTGGTAACAGGTGATAGCATCATGATTGGGTGTGAAAGGGGCGTCCTGGAAAGGCTCAGTCGTTCACAAGCGAGGATGGAGCGAGGTTCACCACTTTGTGAACACATGATCGGATAAATGTTACTACACGGACTCTGGTTTTCACACAGCGTCACCGCTTTGGAGCCCCGGAATCTGTTTAAATCTTCTCATTATATGCTTGTGTGACAGGTGTCATTCAGGCATAAATGAGAGAGACTCGAGGAAAATCTGTCCAACATTAATTTCGCTCTCTGATGGGAGACAAAAGGAAACACGTGCTGCATGTTGTCTTTACCTCCGTCACTGCACATGAGGACCTCCATCGGAGCAGAGCAGCACTCAGAGGGCTTATGAAATACATTTTTAGCTCTGTGACACCTGGAATTAAAGAAACAGGATCAGATTTAAACAGCAGCCGCTTCGTGTTGCATCTCACCTTCTTACTTCACATCCGCCGTGTCGCAGACGTCCGCCGGAAACTGAGGAAGCAGCCTGTTTCTTAGCATCCATATTTCATTATTTTATAAGCAACATTGACTCTGACTTTGGTTCTGGAAGCCGCGGCACAGCTGAAACGTGACACAGCCGTTCATCTATCCGGTGTTACATTGCATCCAGTTAAAATTTGTATTTCTGTTGCATTCATTAACTAAATAAATCACTTGAGCCCAAATCATTTTATCCTCCAAAGCTGCTTTAACATTCGTTCCTGTTTGTGTTTCAGGTACCAGGACATGAGAAGACAAATTGGCTTTGAAATCAGGGATATGTGGTACAATCTAGGTAATTTAACCAGCTCCTTGTGTCAGTATCGTTCACGCTCGCTTGTAATCAGATACTTTTTTCTTCTGAAGGAATTCACTGATGATCAATCACACAAACTGCGCGGTGGAACGCCAGCAAATTGACACGTGTTCCAAGTGTTGTTTTCTCAATTTATGCTTATGATTATCTTCCAGCTAAGTGCTCTCGCGCTCATTACGAGTCAACCCAACAAAGAACAGCAGCTAAATATAGACAATCATGTGTTAATTAGCTTTATGTCGTGCGATCAGAGAGGCTCAACAGTCAGGTCTCGGTGGAATGGGATTGGAGTTCAGGGACTGGGGTCTTAGATTTGGCCACCTGTGCCTCCTGTAAAGTCTTCCATTGTAATCTACACCATCTGATCCCTTAATTAAAGCTTTCCACCAGATTAGATTGACTCATTCACTGGGTTTTTAATGAGCCCCTTGCTATTTTTTACCTGAGGTGTTTGAAGTTATTTACTGCACGTCTGTCACAGAATATTCCAACGAGAGGAGGCTTTTTTTTTTTGTTTGCAACAGCTGCTTTTAAATTTGCAGCAACAATTATCCGAGTTCGATAAGGATCAACATGTTGCACTTGTTTAGTCCAAACTGAAGCCTGCAGATGAGTTGTGTTGCATTCTGTGCCTGTTTTTACACATTTACATGTCATTTTTTTCTTCTCTTAAGGCCCCCACAAGATAAAATTCATTCCGGAGATGGTGGGTCCGATCCTGGAGATGACGCTAGTCCCCGAGATCGAGTTGCGAAAGGCCACCATCGCCATCTTCTTCGACATGATGCAGTGCGAGTTCCACTTCACGTGCAGCTTCCAGCGGGTGCGTCCTCTGAAATATGACAACACAAACAGGATGTAGCAAACAGAAAAAAAGGCTTGATGAGACGTGGTGGGTGCTGGTGTGAGGAGCAAACACTGCCGGGGGATCGTCTGCGTAAGAAAAAGTTTCACAGCCACGAGCTCAGTTGTAATTCTGCAAATCTCATTTTGTTGTGTCGCGATTATCAACAGCCACGGTAAGTGGAACTTAATGTTCTGCCCCATTACAGTGCAGAATTAAGCCTTTCTGCAAGAGGAAATCCGTTTGGCTCCAGCTGTTCTGCCGTAAGATGTCTCAGGCAGTTTTCAGCTTTGTGACGTTCATGTGGGCTCCCAAAGCGCGCGACGCTTATTGTGCTTGGATCAAACTGTAAAGCAGCACAAAGGCTTCCACGTGTCTCGGCTGGCCCTTGTAGTCCTGTGAAGACAGCAACGTCTGTCTCTCAAGGGAAAAGCGCTGCTAATTAAGTCAATGTGTCACTCTGACTCGTTGAAGGTGAATGCCACTTTCTTATTCTTTCCCTTCAGTGAAATGTGATCAATTTCACTTTGGCCTGACCCCTTTTAATGCTGTAAGCCGGTAATATTCCCTTTACTGCGTCTCTTTCTCCATGTGTGTTGTAAATCCTTGGCTTAGCAGAGAGCAGCATTTATATCTTTTCCTACTTGGCTGCTTTCTCCTCTCCTGTTCTGCGTTCGCGCGTGGACAGCGCACGAGCAAATCAGCGAAAATGGCTTCGTTGCCGCACGATAAAACCTGTTTGTTATACAGCTGCTGCGTGCAAACACGGGAGAAATAAGGCCCATGCATCACTCACTATGTTTACACACCAAGCACACTCATTTTCCACTATTACTCCAAATATGACAGAGTTCCTAATTTCATACGGATCATATAAACAGCATATTCCCAATTATTCTGAATGTTGCGTTTTCCGATTAAGACATGTGGGATATGCCGATGGTATTCGGGTTTTATGTCCACGCTCATTTGGAAAATGGGCCTCAGCCTGGGTTTTTACAGCAGTTTGTCACACTTGCATTGTGCATTGCTTAGCCAGCAGTTGGCAACGTGCCTGCACCAAAGAAAAGCCCACATTTCCAGTCAGAAAGGAGGAACACACCTACTTTTAAACATTATGAAAGACTTGGGTGTCAGCAGGTTTTCGGAAATGTGCAAGTATCCCAAGGCCGACCTTTTCAAGAAAGAGGCTGAACGGGTGAAAGGGGGTTAATTGGACGATGCTCGGCTGCATGAAAGCAGGAATATTAGTGGAATATTCATTTTTGTTTGCCATATAAACAGCTTAGTGGGAATACTGTCTTTTTTGGAATAAGGGTGAAAATCAGTTTGTGCATGTAAATGAAGTCACTGCGCGAAGCTACAGCCACAACAGAGCAAAAGGAAAGCCGATGTGACGATGCAGCCTTGTACACGTAAAGAAAAGCTTTCTCGCGATCAGCTGGGCTGCAAGCGAGGGACGATTAAAGTCAGAGCACAGAGCCCCCTCAGCCGAGCCTTGATGCAGAGAGAGAGCGGGAGTGAGACAGGGAGATGGCGTTAATGAATTGAAAAATTAGCCACACTGATTATTTACGCCTGCTCTGTCTAATTGCAGTTTGAGAACGAGATCATCACCAAGCTGGATCACGAGGTGGAGGGGGGCCGCGGAGACGAGCAGTACAAAGTTCTCTTTCAGAAAATGTAAGTGCTGATTAATGGGCAGGATTACGCCTGAGCCTCTCACAAGTTAGATAATGCTAATTGCAACATAGCACTCCTCAAAATAATCACAGTGCGCTGATGATCACACGACTTCTCATCACAGCTTGCCTCTGTGATATTTGCTTTCAGCGCAGTTGGATGCTAACTCTGCTTTAATGGGCGAAAGAACACTTCCTCGAGTCCTTAGTGGCAAAAGTCTGACATTTTAAACCACAGAAGAAGCTCTTATACATGCTTCACATTTGTTTTCCTCTCTGCCTCTGGCCTCTCTTCTCTCCATCGCCACATGTGCACACAAAAACCCCCCCCTCCCTGCACGCCTCCTCTTTGTGCCAACACACACCAGTTTACTGGAGCACTGCAGGAAGCACAAGTACTTGGCCAAGACGGGCGAGAACTTCGTCACCCTGGTGGTCCGTCTGCTGGAGAGGTTGCTGGACTACAGGACCATCATGCACGACGAGAACAAGGAAAACCGCATGAGCTGCACCGTCAACGTGCTCGTAAGATGGTTTCTTTTCCTCAGTTCCCGAATGCACACGAGCCCAGAAACGGTGGAATTTAGCCTTATTAGCCGTATGAACAGTCAGAATCAGGCCTCATTAGCCATATAAACACAGCCCACAAACACCAGCAGCCGCCTCCACATGTCAGAGTGCATTAAGACGTTATCGCCGAGCAGCTCACCTGAAACGTCTCTCCTCCGTGATGTGACATTTCATCTGGGAGCACCGAAATGTCAGTTTTGTCTCACGTGACGACTGGCATTGAACTGCAGGCCTCTGGCCTACATTCAGCATTTATCTGAGTCATGTTCGAGTTTTTCAGCTTCAGCCAAGAGAGCAGCGTGACTGCTCCACCGCTGCGATTCTGATGTCAGCCAACGTACTTTTCTTTAGTATACACTCTCTGCGTCTCGCCTGCTGCAAGCCAGACCCTGAATTTACTCGTATTTTTAGGAAATTAATTTGTCACACTGCCAAAGTATTTTTTCTTTTAAAGGTATTCAGGAATAATCCCCAGTCCAGAGAGTTGTGCAGTGTAAGCGTGATGCGCTGAATCTGTGTAAACAGTATAATGTCGTTGTTTTTACTAGAAATCTGTGAACCCTTTTAAACCCCTTTTAATGGTCTGTCTCTTTCCTTTCCTGCAGAACTTTTACAAGGAGATAGACAGAGAGGAGATGTACATCAGGTAAGACACAGTCTTATCCGGAGTTCGTTTGATCCTCCTCTGAGGCACATGACATACGTTACTGCTGTGACATTCAGCTGAGCTCAGTTTTAACCTGCCAAAGACTCAGTGCGGTACGTTTTTGGCTCTTGTCCTCCCAGCTGCATGTCCCCAGAGATCCCGAATGAAATGTTAGATTTTGTTAAATTACATTTCCATTTCCACAATCTCACCAATCAGAGTTTTCCATCTGTCTGTCGAGCGTTATTCGAGGTAAAAGGGGCTGTCAAGACGCATCAGTCTGGCGGAGTTAACTTTCTGTCTGTCGCTAAAGTGCGAGAGGCCCACACAGGCGTAACCCATAAATCACTGCTATTTCCTCCCAGGTACCTGTACAAGCTCTGTGACCTCCACAAAGAGTGCGACAACTACACTGAGGCTGCCTACACTCTGCTGCTACACGCCAAACTGCTCAAGGTAAACAGATAGCGATAAATGAATGTGGAAGTACACTCTGAAAGACCTCAAACAGCGTAGATCGCAGAGCTCAAATACACTGTAAAGCTATTGTCAGGCAGATGACATTTAACCTCGGGCATTAAACAAGGTGTGCAGGACTTAGAGAGATAGGGCCGCATCCCTTTAAACCCACCACGGCATGAGACGGCTGCTAAGAGGCCAGGATTGCTTAGCAGCATCTTTTTCGCCGGTGTAGTCGATGCAAATCGCGGCTATTATCTGATCTCCCCTGAACAAAAGCAAAGACATAGTTTAAAGCAGAGCGAAGAGCAGCAACAGCCACCTGAGGTGGCTGGTGATAACGGTGTACTTTTACTGTCGTCTCTGTGAGCTGGAAATGAATAATCCTCTGCTGGAAATCACGTGGTTCAGCACAAGGCAGCTGCGGTTTCAGGTGGAAAAGAGGCCGGTTTCCGTCGCATCTTTAGCGCTCCCATGTCTTTAATTATACACATAAATAATTACAAGCTATCCTGAAGCATTTCTTTAACCTTTTTGTTTGTGTAACGCTGCTCTGTGCCTCCAAAGTTTTCATCCTCGCCCAAAATACACGCCATGCACGCACAAAGCACTGCAGTGTCTATTCCCAGTCGAGGTTTGGAACACCCTGAATGTGGAGGTTGCTCCTCTCTGCGTTTTATCCAAATTTATTTGCATAAATAGCTGGCTGCCTCAGCCTCCGTGCAGGTCCCGACAGGGGAGAGCGGGCTGCGACTGACTCACAGTTAACAGCCGCGGCAGCTTTCGCAGGAGTTGCTTGTGTTGTTGTTATTTTAATTCCGCTCGTCTCCCGGCGGCTGTGGCATTCCTGAGCGCACCTTCAGAGAGGGATTCACTATTGTATCGTGGAAATTGGTTAATTTTGTTCCACCTGAGTCTGGATCAATCCTTTCTTCTCCAATAAGCTCTGCAACGTATTCTTTGAAGTCACTGCCGTCCTTTTGTGCTCACACAAAGGCAAGTGTAAACAAGCTTGAAGGGGGATGAATGATGTCGGCCTGCGACTGACGATTGCTTTCCTTTTTGCATTAATCTGCCACGATTCATTGATTAATTGTTGTAGTGTATAAAGTGTGACACAAAATAGTGAAAAATCACATTTACCCCAAAGCCCCAAGTGACGTCTTCAAATTGCTTCTTTTGTCCAGCCAACCGTCCAAAACACAAATGACGAAGAACATTAAAGAAGCTGGAAACAGCAAATGATTGACATTTTTAACGATTTAGACGATTAAATCAATTAGCCAAATCCGTCAATTTCCTTTCCACTAACAATTAACTGACTAATCGTTGCAGCTCTGGAATGATGATTGTTAATTTCTGCAACCGCCAGAAGTTACAGAGTAAAACAGGCTCCTGTGATAATAATTCAGTGAAGTACCTGCAGCAGTATAATAATGCTTTGTGTACTGTCAGACGTATCAGCGCTTCAGTTCTGTCGATGCAGGCTCGCCGACCATCCGTGAATAAACAGGGGTCCTTTTCACCATGTAAATGCTGCGCTTCAGCTGTAAATGAATCAATAACCTGATCCAGAGCCTCGCAGCATCCATCCTCGTGCCATGACCACGTGCGCAGCGATTACTTTCCCCTCCACCAGCAGCGCAGTGAATGCAAATGCCCCGGCTTTGCTGTTCAAACACGGCCCTCACTCAAACCTTGGTCAGATTAAGCCTTCGTGTTACTTGCAACACTACAGAATTAAAACGTGTATAAATTAGTCGAGAACAATCGAATCAGCCCCAGAAGGACGCACGGGATTATGCTTCCGAGGCCAATCGGATTGTCCATCTCCCTGTTAGCCGAGCTGCTCTGGCCTGTCAGAAACCTCATTATCCTCCATGTTGGGTGAAGGAGAGGCATGATGGAGTACACGGTCGGTTCCTTTTTTCCCCGCTCTTCCCTGCCTGCCTTTGTTTGCACCGGTCTGGCTTCCAGCGGGCTCGAGCAGGCATTAGCCACAGCGAGCTAAGCGCCGATGCTCCCTCCGAGCCATTCAATATGTATCGACGCCTGTTTCATTGCCCGTGCCTCAAGTTCTCATCTTTCCCTGCCAGAGTGCTGGGCAGCTTTAAAAAGAATTACACATCAATCTCACCCCATTTGCATTGGCTATAACTCAGTGATTGATTTCTTGTCACCTGTTCCCCTTTTGCTCTGCGTTGTATTGCCTGGTGTTGACCCCGCTGCTGACTCGTCCTCTGTAGTGGTCCGACGAGCCGTGCGCAGCCCACCTGACCCAGAGAGACGGCTACCAGGCCACCACCCAAGGACAGCTTAAAGACCAGCTCTACCAGCAGATTATCAATTACTTCGACAAGGGCAAGGTAAGACACACGTTCTGGCACGCACACGCAGAAGATTGGTCATAATCATGATGAATCCTGCTATTTTTAGACGCTGTCATCTCTGTTAAATACCTCCTCTGGCCGGTTGCGAAGAAGAATGGAAGTTTTATGTTCTGCAGAACGGGGATTGTAAATAATCCCCCTCTTTTATTTTATGGAGAACATCAGACCACGCAGGCATTAATGTGGCTCCTTTGTGATGTCCCCCTTCCTTCCATTAAACCCTTTCTCCTGCTCTTCCCACCGTCCTGTCCTGTCGTCTGATGCCGCTGTACTGTGACGTGCAGAGCAGGCTCACGTGGACCTCATGCATGCTCCAGTTGTGTAGACCTAGTTGCTGTTCTATTCTTCTACACTCAGATTTTGTTCCAGAGGAGAAAAATGTTTTTCAGCCTGTAAGCTAACGTCTGGAATGGGTGTGCAGGACTGCAGCCAGAGCTTCTCAGAGATGATGTCCCAAGGCTTTGCATGTGTCATCAGTGCTGGGGTGCAGCCACCGCTCTTGCTTCTCTAGCCAACTGTCACTCAGCAGGATGTGGGTAGAGAGACAAACAAATTGGAAAAACAATCGCACACAAACACACCAGGAAGTGTTGCAGCGGCTGCAAGAATACATCAACGCCCAAGAGAGGAGGGTATCAACTGAGGGCATTTTCAAAGCGTGTCATCGGAGTCATCCAGAAAGCAGTCCCAGATGGTGTCGCCGCCGCCGCTCTCGCTGATGGCGGGCCGGTCTGAGTGGCAGTCTGGACTTGGTCCACCTCCATCATGGCCCCGATCTGCTCAGCCCAATCGAGTCTGTCAGGGAGCCACTTAGGCGCCTTTCAACATGCTCAAGTGGCTCCCGCCTATGTATCCATGACACCACTCGACTGCGATCGATGAGTCTCGGGGGGGGGGGGGTATGCATGATAAATTTGCTTTTCCCAAGAGGGCGGCATCTGAGATTTAGTGAAGAATAAAACAAAAGAATATCGACATGATAAGAGGAAGTTTTTTATTTTTGAATCTCATTACCTGGGAGAGATGCTTTGTTTTATTCAGCTGGCTGAACACTTTGTATCAGCTTGAATCTTGATAATTAATTCATTTCCTAAGCGTCTCTGTTTGTGTGCCCAATAGATGTGGGAGGAGGCCATCATTTTGGGGAAGGAATTGGCTGAGCAGTACGAGAATGAAATGTTTGACTTTGAGCAGCTCAGTGCGTCTTTGGTAAGTCATTTTATATTCACGCTTCATGTTTTCAGTGTATTAATCTGAAATGATATGTTGAGAGCAAATGAGAGATAAAGAAGACTGTGGTGTGTGTTCAGTTTATTTGTTTAACCAGGAAAGCCTCATTGAGATTAAAATCAGATATATACAAAGCTTTTTGAAGAGCGTTCTGGCCCAAATCTGCAGGAACAACATAAAAGAGATGACGCAAAACATGTCACAAGATCAGAATTGAGCATTTGAAGAACTCCCCACAAATGATCGCACAGAAGAATAAATGTTTGCATCTCCCAACAGCGGAAGCAAGCCCAGTTCTATGAGAACATCGTGAAGGTCATCCGGCCCAAACCAGACTACTTCGCCGTCGGCTATTACGGCATGGGGTTCCCCTCCTTCCTACGCGTGAGTACTCGCATCGACATACATCCCCCGCACGTCAAAACAGACGATCAATAGGTTTACCAGCGCTCGCTTCGCTCTCAGCCCGAGCCGGCGGTACGTATGTGTTTCGCACACGCCTCGCTCCCACGGGTTCGGGCTGTTTTGGCGAGACTCGCTTGTTCAACATCCCACCTGGTCCGACTTTCACCGGCTGACTCACCGAGGAGAAAACAAACTGTGAATCACAGCAGCTGCTCTGTGTGTGGGCTATGGAGTAGATCTGGGATAATGTGCTGGACTGATGCCCTTCAGTGTGGCAGAGTGGCTCTCAGGGGAAAAGTTGTGAATTAAAGTCTTCCTCCTCCTCTTCCTCCTCCTGTCTCATTCATGCTCTGTCTCTCCTGTGGCCTTCCTCCTTTCTTATTTGCTTCTTTGCAGCTTTCACTACAAGTCGCTCTGTCTGCAGGTCAGCCGGTCCGTCCTAAAACGTCCCCCAGAATCCGTTTATGTCTAGCTACAATAACTGCTGATCCCAGACGAATGACCACAAGAAACCACTCAATCTAGTTTGTCCGATCGAAAGGCTGATCACGCAGCCGCAAGCGCTGCCTTTAATTCCATCACCTGAGCTTCAGCTGAACACCCTTTTCTCCACGCCGCGAGCGTGGTCTGCATCGCAAGGCGTCCCATCGCCGCCTGCACAACAGAGCCATGCAGCCGGTACACAGTGAGAGGAAGTGATACGGTCACATAGTAAATTGCTTTTGGTGGCTGCTGAGTCATGGGCCGTAATCCCAAAACATTCAGACTCTGAATGTTCTTGCAAGTGGTGGCAGCGCGGAGTGGCAGCCATCCATTAGTCGGCCATTGATCATGGTGAATACTTGATGAAACTGAATGAACACGGAGCATTCTCAGCCGCTAAACCTGAACTGATCTGCACCCCCCCTCCTCCTAAATGCCCCGGCTGCCTTTGTGCTTATCATAAATTCAGCATAACAGCCGTTTGATATCTCCTCACCGGCCTTATTCGGTGCTACTGTGTGCACATCTTTTGCTCTCTGCCTGCGAAGGGCGTCCATGCATCCAGCAGAAAATGAAACTGATGAGCTGTTGGTGTGAAGAACGTGGACGGCGCTGACGCAGGACTATATGTTTGCCTTTAATATATTCCCCGTTACAGCTGTTTTCAGGCTGTCATCTCATGCTGCTGGAGGTGCTGGAGGAGCCATTTTCAGCACACTGAAAGGCCCAAAAGTCCTCACAGGATAAGATAATATGAAAGTCCAGTTTCGGGAACAGCGATCTCCAGATCACACCCTTTTCATTCCATTATGAAAAACAGCCGTTTCACGAGGGTCTTTTGCCACTCTCCATCTCCCGGTGCCCCTCCTAACTCCTTTCATCTAGCAGGGCAGAAACTCCATTACAGACAGGGCAAGCTGTACTGGCCTAATCTAACTGGCTATTTAAACAGCCTTTGAGGACAGCTTTGAGCCCTCCTTTCTCCTCTCCTCTTTATTCTTTTGACTTTACCTGAAATAACAGGGCGTGAGAACGCCAGGCTGCCTTTTACCAATAGGAATCTGCACTTAATTTTCCCTTTTATTGTCATTTTTTTATGCTACATTAGAGACAGGGGAGTGCACAAGCTGGTCTTAAATACTCAGGCCAGTACAAATCAGCCTTGATTGCGACCCAGTTTTATTTTCCAGCAGCAGCCAAACAGATGTAAAGCATTTTGTCCTTATTTTGTCCTGCAATCAGTCTTCTGATTTTGTCCCCCTCTTGACGTATTTCATAACAGCGCTGAGAGACGTCTGTGACGAGTTTTCAAGTGTGGGTAACTTATTAAGATAAATATACTTCGGAGGGTTTTTGTTTCACACCCCGTGGTGCCGTTTGCGTGGCAGCATCGCAGTGTCCTCGGGGAAAAGTCAATTATGTGAGAAAATCAATACTCTGATAAAGGCATTTTGGGCCCACCCCCCTTAAGAATTGATTTTATGCACGAGTGCTTAATTCAGCTGCTTATGATTTATTGGTTGTTAACGTGGTTCGACGCTGGGGTGCTTGCTAATTGTAAAACGCTCTCGATCATGTCATTTGTTTAGATGTGCAGATGCAACCAAGCCATTGAGCCCACTCACCTTCTTCTTCATGTGTCTCTGTGTAAAAGCCAGGTGCTTGATATACAGGCACAGAATATTTATCCTGTCATTATTACAACCTTGACAGTCACAATGCCTTGTCAAGAGAAGAAGAAGACTTCAAGCTTGTGTTGTATTTATTTGCTCTGTAAAAAAATCCTGACTTCCTTTCAGCTTTCAGGCGCATTCAAGGTATTCTCCGAATTTCAAAGACAGATTTCCTCTACAGTTGTTTCTCTCACTTTACATCCAGCCGGCGTATTTCTCCTCCTCTCCCTTCTCGTCCTATCAATCCTAAACTTTACTTAATCCCTGTATTGAGTTTCCTGTGAGCGCTCGGCTTAAAGAGCGGCTGAGGGTGTGCGAAAGTTTGTTTGAAATATGAATCCTAACCCGCCACGTTCGGAGACACTCGGATATGAGCTGTCATGTTCGATCATTCAAAATGTTCCTCAGACCAGACCCCCGAGCGCACTCGGGGAGATGAAGGAATGTTTCTGGCTCATGCATTTTTAGGAGCACTCTGTGCACTCTTGTCATATAACTGTTTTTTCTTTTTTTTTTTGCAATAAAACAAGATTACCTTTTTATTGGCCTCTGTGCTAAAGCTGCAGAAGGCAAATTGAACACCGACGAGGTGAAACTGTCTGCCGCCGCCTCGTGTCGCTCCGCTAAACGGCGCATCAGATGGGCTCGACCTGGAACATCAGGCTTGTTAGTAACTAGTGAACCAGCGGCTGTTCTGCTCGCCTAGTTATGTCTGACTTGCTGTGATTGGCTAGTTACGTTCAACCTGGGTCCAGTTTTTCTTTAAAAAAACTAAATACAAAGAGGCGAGTGCTCACTTTTTTAAAGGACCCCTTCAGTTAAATATTGCAATGGTCAGAATTAGTTCTTAATATCATCTACTGCAGCTTAAAAGCTCATCTGATTCTGCAGTTTGAAAAGGACACCGACGTCTCATTTTCCCCTTTGTCCTTTTCCTCATATGTTACAAAGCTTCCAGTCTTGCTAAAGCATGTCCAAAGAGCTTTGAACCTCCTGTATGTATCTCATATGATAACTCTGCAGCCGTATGAACTGTTGCTGCTTTGTCTCCTGACTGTATGAAATTGCCCTTTTACCCTCCAGCCATGAAAGAAAATACCATTTTAGAATGAATTATTATCTCAGTGATGATGATTTTCTTTGCCAGCACTAGCCAGTGTAGGTTTGAGGCCAATGAAAAGGAGAAATGTGGCATTTAGATTTCTGTATACACGACCAGAATGCTCAAAAGCATAATGGGAATATCCTGTCCCCTTATGAACCGCCATGAAATATGCAGTAATGGAAAAGAAGTAGATGTCCTTGGTCAGATTTGAATGATTTAGAGAAAATTTCCGAAGCCGGTCTCGCAGGTTGTTCACCGTCTGAAAATTGCAGCAGCTTTAGCGGGCTGTCCTGCGGTTGGAAGGGATGACTCTGGAAATCAGTGTGCTTTTGTCAACTCATCTGTCAAAGCAAATTTGAAAACGGCCCCGGGCATATTTCATGGCTGCAATTTTTTTAATTAATTGGGGAGTTGAGATGTGTGCCGTGCATGAGCGCAGGGCGAGCTGTGTGTGAGCTGCTGTGCGGCGACGGCGTAGGAAAGAAAGGAGGAAATGGAAAAATGGCGAGGCTGTTCACTGGAGTTTCAAGCTGTGTTTATAGTCTAATGTCCGCGTTAAGCAGCTAGCCCACCGTGAGGCCCACTGATGGTTTCCAGAGGAGGTCAAGCTGCTAACACGTGAACAGGTGCCCGCCCTCAGGTGCTGAGGTCTTACCAGGTGGATTTGAAATGAGCAAGACGTCTGAACCACCGCAGTGGCTTGAAGGCAACTTCATCAGTCGCTGTAGTTTGCAGCAGGTTGTCAAAGAGCCCCCTGGCAGAGCGGTGGAAGCCATTTTCAGTCTGTCAGTTGGCTAAAACAGAAGGCCTCCCCAAGCAAGCTGTGCTGAACTCAGCTGGGATTGGCTAATCGCTGAATCAGCGCCAAGAACTTTCTGTCACCCTCATTTCAATGTGTTCAATATGGAGGTTATGATAATGTGTTTTAACCCAGTCACAGCACCGGACCAGGCAGATTTACAGATCAAAGCCGCTCTCGTCCATGTAACTTTCCCTTAATGTCACAGTTTGTCTTTGTCCCACGTCTGTCCTTACAGCCATCACTGGATGTATTTTAGCTACTGGATCTAATCGTCTTGTGAAATGGTCTATGAAGTCGGCGCTGCCATAGTCATAAAATAGGGACAGTGTAACTAATGTCCACATAATGTGTGCAAACTAGCGCCTGCCTGCATGATTGTGTCTGTCCAAGGCGTCACCGTCTTTCTTTGCTGTCCTCCAGAACAAAATGTTCATCTACCGCGGGAAGGAGTACGAGCGCAGGGAGGATTTTGAAGCGCGTCTTCTCACGCAGTTTCCCAACGCGGAGAAGATGAAGACGACCACGCCGCCCAGCGAGGACACAAAGTCTTCCTCCGGACAGTGTATCCTCAGCAGCCAGTCATTTGTTTTTGCTGCAGAGCGGAAAATGTTTAGTCAGTTTCTGCCTTTTAGAATAATCAAATTTCATGGAAATGTGTTTGTTATGCTCCACGAAGGGACGATGCTTCCTTATGGAGCGCTATGAATGTCATTAATAATCCATCTGCATTACAATGTGCTCAGCATATATGTAAAATCCTATTCAAAGTCATGAAATTCATGTCAAATGCAATCAACTGCCTTTCATTGTTACCTAAGACAAACTGCTTCACATGTAAGAAACTAAAACTTCAACAACTTAGTTTTTAATTGCTGAAAATCATTTATTTGAGTAATAGAATTTTGTGAAGCGATTGCACACTAAGATTGGATTTTACAATGTGATTGAACTGATTGCAGATTAGCGACAGTGCTGAACTGTCACCAGGTCCTAATTCACTCTGTTTCTTTGGAGTTCAGCCGTTTCGTGTATTTCCTTGACGTTTCCCGCTGAAGACATCCAGTGTTTCACGGTGAAGCCCATCCTGGACCTGCCTGCCAAGTTCCAAAATAAGCCCGTCTCTGAACAAATAGTGAGGTGAGCAGGATGTCCCCGCTCCACACACACACACACGCACACACACACACATGCACACACTCATTTCTTTACAATTACAGAGTGTGTTACTCAAAGTCACACAGCATGCATTTCAATCCAACAAGCCCAATTTGCTTTCCCCAGTCACTCAAGAACAAATTAAAGAGCTGGTGATGACATGCAAAAAAAAAGAAGTGCATTAGCATCTTTTTAAGAGTGCGGCGCGCCGAGGGTGAAAGCGATTCAATCCTGATGTAAATGTGTGTCTGTGCAGAACAAACAGCGGTTGACCTTCTTGTCGTTCGCATGGATATTAAGTTGAACCAGCCATCTGCTATTAGTCGCTGTGCCAAGTACAACATTGTTTCCCTGACATCATTAATACCTTTGTGTCGCGCACCGGGGGCCCCGGCAAACACGGGGGCCCCCTCACGATCCCGCTTGTTTGCCTGATCTGTATGCCAGCCGTCACCCGCTGCATCGCTCAGCTGTGCAAACTCACTTTGATATGCCACCCACTGCATCAATGGACATAATTAAAAGAAGACATTTACTTGGAAAACCTTTAGGCAAATATACCTGCGCACTGATCTTATCGCAAGCCTGCACCGCCGGTCACATCCGCCGACGGCAGCCTGTTTGTTTGTCTGCAAACTGTGTCTGATTGGAATATGCAACTCTGTTAATAGCCTAGATTAGACAGCCGTGTTCAGAGAGGGATGGAGGGCTGTTCCACACCAGCTGTCTGTCCGTCTCTCTGTCTCTGCCAGCTCTGCCCTCTCTGGTTCTCTCTCCAGCGCTCGCTGTGCTTTTTCCAGGTTCTATCTCTCTGTTCCTATCTCTCTTTTCTCTCATTTACTCTCTCATTCGCCGCGAAAGATCAACGGTGCATAGCAATGAGACTGAGCTCTTTGAGCCAAAGGGGGTCGCGAGCAGCGGGCGGAGCGCCCACCCTGCCTTCTGACCTTGCTTTGTCCGGACCATGCTGCTGCATCATCTGTAGCTCGCCAGCTAATGACAAGTAAAAGGCTTAATTGGTGTCGCGCAGCAGATTCAAAGCCACTTTATTAATCTGTTTATTAGATCGGGAGCTCAGAGGCTCCGTTTTTTTTAGGTTAATGCGTCGTATTCTCAGCTAATTTGGGAATGGGCCTCATCATGTTCATTAAATACTGCGTCACCCTTGTGACCAAGCACATCTGATTGCCGGTGTAATATAAATGGCTCAAGCGCCAGTTAGGCCTGAGCCCAGCGTGTCAAGTGTCACAAAAGCTTCGTGTGGTCTGGTCATTAGCGAAACACTGACAGTCCCCGAGTAGAAACATTTCAAAAGTTGTAGCGTCCCATCTGCACACACTCACTGCTGCTGGTGCAAACATAAAAGGGCAGCGGTTTTTGGAACGGCACTCATTCCTTTCATATTTTATTCATAATTGCTTGCTAATAAAGGCAAAGCGTGCTCTTCGTACCATATGGTGTGATTTTAGGAACGGGAAATGCAATATGCTGTGTGAGTATAATAGATCTGTTTTCTGTCGGCAGGAGAGCCAGATAGAAAGGTGGAAAGAGAGCGAGTGATGCGTCCGTGTTGGGGAGCATGTATGTGCCCAGACAGCTGCTCCCGCCGTGTAACGCCATCGTTTTCCTAGTGTGAAAAGTCTATTAACCTGATTTGGCAAAGTTCAGCCCTGCTACCCCCGCGCCTCTGTCACGTGTGCTCCAGCTTCTCTACATGTCTGACATGCCGGACTCACTCCAGGGTCTGCCAGCGACGCCTGTGCCCCAGAAATGAATTTATTTACCGTGTAGATAAGGTCGTACCTGCAGGGGGCCTGTCCTGTGTTTGACCTCAAGCAAAGCAATCAACCTTTGCATCAAGCTGTAGATTGCCGGTAACAGTTTTAATTTACGCAGGTGCTGATTTTCTCCCTCCCCAGCTTCTACACAGTCAATGAAGTCCATAAATTCCAGTATTCCAAGCCAGTGAGGAAGGGCGAGAAGGACCCCGACAACGAGTTCGCGGTAATTGCCTTTTTCTCCCCCCTATCATCACTTAGCTTGTCCATTTTACTTTCATTTTAAAGGTCTTGTGTATTATTTTATAACATTAAAAGACACAAACAAAGTTTTCATGCTATTATAAATAAAACATCAAGTGAGACAGTGTGGATTTCTAAAGATAACATGAAGACTGCTTGGCATTGAACTGTAATACGGAACATTTGAGCTTCTGCCGGGCCTGCATGTATGCAAACATTGTCAGGGCTAACAGGAGGTTTTAGAGACGGGTACCAGGCTGCAGTGAGCCACCTGTTTCTGTTTGCCAAAGTTACTGAATTTGAATTATTTCTGCTTGGAGTGATAATTTACAGGCTGTGTTTTGGTTTGACAAACGATGCCTGGAATGGGTCAACATATATTACAAAACAAGGATTCTCTTAAATGGCTCTTGTTAGTCTCTCACCCACACACGCTCACAGATTAAACACACACACACACAGAGTTATTATGGCAGCCATATTCTGCAACTACTAGGCCATTAACTGGGAGGTTTCCCCTCAATCACCTTTTAATTTCTGCTTATTGTTAGTGAGTAAAGATGTTGTTGCTGTCATAGTAAGCTAACTCTAACCCTTAATAACCCTAACCCCCAGAATAAGGCATTAATCAATGCTTTATAATGACTCAGAAAGAGCAAAAATGCTAATATGCATGCTAATAAGCACATGAATATACACACATTTGTGTATATAGATATATACATACCTGTGTGTGCGCACAGGGGAATATGTACATACATTTCCCTCAATAACCTATATAGACATATATCTGTGTGTGTGTGTGTGTGTGTGTGTGTGTGTGTGTGTGTGTGTGTGTGTGTGTGTGTGCGGATTGCTGTAGGAACAAGCGACTCTACTCACGGGACAAAAAACTGCACAGACAGAAGAATGATCAAATAGTTTGTCAGCCTTCTCCGAGGCTGAAAAGGACTTTTCATTTTTGTCTCTTCTGACGAGGCCTCTGCTCGTTTGTCTCGGCACCGCTACAGCTGTTTTGTAATTTATTATGGGATGCTGCCGGATTATTGTTCAAGGTTTATCCTGCACGCGTATTTTTAGTTTTCTTCGGCGGAGTGAAATCAATAGCATAGCACAACTCTCATTTTCATAAGCAAAAGATTTCACAGCACGGAAGAGGGATACAAAGGTTTATTTTTATTTTTAAGCACGGGAAACGTGGCTGCCAAAAGGAAGATCCAGGCTAAGTAAGATTGCTGACAGTGATCCAGATCTGGCTGTCTAGTGCAACTATTACTGTCGAGCCCTGTTTTTAGCACATCTAATGAATTATGTTTTGTGCACACTTAATATCCAGGTTGCAAATGACAGGGGCGACAAATTAAACCCATTCACAATTTCTTCCCCCTGTTTACTGTGGCATCACTTCAGCAGAGCGGGATGATGCATTTAACTCATCTCAGACTTCCTCTATTATGTGAGACTGATTTCTCTCCGTCCTGACACAGAGCTGATGGATGCCCATTGCTAGACACATTGTATAAACATGTCGATATACACACATCTGTGTAATTTTCATCCCTCCAACATGAGTGCTAAATGCGCTCAGCAGCTGGCTTTTTACTTTAATCGTTCAAATTGGGGTGTTTTTGTTTTTTTCTGGCGCACTCAGGAAAACGTTTAATTGTCGAAACCGTGCTGCAAAGGAAGTCATCATCTCCTGCGGCGTATGTTTTTCTTCTTCAGATTTAAAATCGTTATTTGAGCCTCGTGACGTATCCGAGGAAATTCCATCGTATTTGGAATCCCTTCCCATCAGCTCACAGCCGCTGCTTCTTACTCTCATTCACGCGACGGCACTCTTCGAGCTTGTTTCAGTGTGCTTTGGCACAGCAGGCCTGTGTGTTTCCAGCGCCTCGTCATGCCAGCTGATTTAGCGTCTTTGCCGCTCTCTCAACAGAACATGTGGATCGAGAGGACCACGTACACGACGGCCTACAAACTTCCTGGCATCCTGCGCTGGTTTGAAGTCAAGTCAGTCTCCACGGTGAGTATGAAGGGCCTGTGTGCCAGCAAGGCCTCCTAATCAGATGAGGATCTGCAGCCTTGCTCAGAAGTAATCGATATGATTTGTCCACTTAAGCTGTATAGACAGGCGCGTGGACGCTGGCGTGCAACTCCCCAGACTGACGACAGGGCACGTTCGCTCTCGGCCAGAGGGCCTGCATTGATTCACTGAGCGCTCCTTAAAGCCTGTTTCCACTGAAAATAGCTACACAGCACAAATACAACAGAGCTCCCTCACTGTTGATTTTCCTGTAATAGAATTACCTGGATTGCTGTATTGAAACCCTGCTGATGACAGGACGGTCGGACTGTGACAAACCGATTTTAGCGATAAGTGTTGAGCTTCCATCCAACCGCAGCCACATTAAAAATGCAGTGTTTAAGCTCTTGTTTCGACTGATTTAAATGCTGATCCGGTGTCCCCATTTCTGGCTTGGATGTTGGATGATCTTTTTAATTTGTCATCAGTTTGCCCAAAAACAAACGCACTGCTTGGCGTAATTAGTTTGCGTACGCAGTCCAAAATCAGTGGCGTGGCGCAGGTATGCAGCTTATTTTTCAATCAACATTGCATATGCCTACTTAAATCCCCTCTGATGAGCATGAGCAGCTGTGTTCTGCAGGATTTTTTTTTCCTAGGATGGCGAAGGCACCATGAAGAAAGCAAACCCTTAGTGAGATGAAATCTCTGAGTTCAAGGCAATAATATGTTTGAGTTTTTTTCGTCTGACAGGATCTTGTACCCACCCTACTCTGCCTCTGATTGGCTAATACTCATCGCCTTCATTGGTTGGGTTGGTTAGATTTAGGCATGAAAAGTGATGATTGGTTAGGGTAACCCCTAAATTCTGCTGCAGCGCTTTTCAGAAACGTCCCACAAGTGACTGCCGATTGCAGTTTACCTGCCCTTTTGGTTTACCTCAACAAAATACAGCCTTTGGAATATTTAATTTATGAAATTAATAGGAAAGATGAGGCAAAATGCTCCTCTTTATTTGAAACTTTGCATCCATAACCTTAAAAACAGCACCACATGACACCCACACAGCCAGGCAGCTTGGCCATTCAGCTCTCCACAATGGTCCTTCAGGTCGCTGCATCCTTAGCACAATCATTCCACTACAAAGATCGGATCCCGCATTGTACTCTCGAGTCAATGTAGTGAAGTGTTATTCTCCATTGCCACACTAATTCAAAGCAGAAGCCTCTTCCTTCAGGCGAGGTTGGAACATACTGTCAGGAGCAGCTTGCCCTCCAGATGAGCCAGGGAGAGGCCAGGTCCCCGAGGTCAGACTCTCTATTTAAAGCTTAATGACTGGGCTGAGATTCACCAAGCTAAAGCCATCCATCTGACAATTCTTTTTACCAAGCTGGCCTCAGACATACCGGCACAGATTGGAGATTTGTCTCCCTGGCACAACATCTTTATTTTCTTTGGCCGGGGTCTGAATCTGACATTTACTCAACAGTCCACTCTTGTTCCTACTAAATTCTTACTAGCAGGCTTGGAGGAGGTGATATTGTTCTCATCTAAAGTAATGAGATTGCCCACATGTGGAGCACTTGCTTTCACACTGTAGAGAAATTAATGACAGCATTTCCATGTATTTTATTCACCGTTTCTTGGGAATGCCAATCGCATTTTGTCAACATGGGAAGTGAAATTCCCTACACCAACACTCTATCCATCTTCATTTGACACTTGCAGGCTCATGTATGGGCACAGTAAAAAATGATTCATCGCTTCTCTATCCTACATGATGTATCTGTCTAGTTAAGGGTTGCTAAGCCCATCTTCTAATAACCTATCCCCGGTCTCTGAGCACAATGTGTTTCCACTTGGCAATGGTGCTGTATGTGTCAATATCTGATGCCACCTTCGCTTGCAGGAGGAGATCAGTCCACTGGAGAACGCCATGGAAACCATGCAGCTGACCAATGAGAAGATCAGCAGCATGGTGCAGAGACACCTCAACGATCCCAACCTTCCCATCAATCCCCTCTCCATGCTGCTGAATGGGATTGTGGACCCAGCTGTCATGGGAGGTTTTACCAACTATGAGAAGGTACTGAGGTCAACATGACAAAAGTTGTATTACCTTTCAAATCTCCATTTTTATCTTGACTTTACTTTAAAGACACGCTGCAATGGAGAGTAAAATCAGCAGTCAACACCGTGGCTGAACTTTCTAGGACTGTAGTGGACCAATGACAGCCTCAGAAACATTCAGACAGCCAGAGTTTCATACGTCACATACCCAAGGAGCCAATCCCGTCAACTTGCATCATCTTGCAACATCAGTTACCGTATTGTTTCTAACACTGTACACAGCGATACATAAATCCATTAGCACTCTGATACATCGACTCGTAGGCGACCCTGTACGGGTCTGTTTCTGGTTCAAACACGTATGGCTGATTTACTCCTGTATTACCTCTTGCCCTTGCGTAGCATATAGTAGCTAGCAAAACAGAAAACAAGCAGAGGTTTGAGTGTTTGACGAGCAGAGTGGAAGGTGAGCAGTGGAGGGGCGGGTGGAGATAGAGGCGAAGGCTATTTGCATATTCATTCATATATCGATGCATACTCAATGAGGCATAGGTGTCGAGTTACATCTAAGCCGTTTTAAGGCATGAACTGATTTTTTTCATGGAAAAAAACTTCAAAATGTGTGATTTTGCTGAACAGAGATGAACTTTTAGGGGTTTAATCAGTGTAAGAAGAGGAACTTTAACAGAAGCCTTAAAGGCAGTGGCTGGAAAGTAACCAAGTACATTTACCCAATTACTGCACTTGAGTACAATTGAGAGGTACTTTTACTTTTCTTGTGTATTTCTGTTGCATGATACTTTATACTTATATACTGTATTTTTACTTCACTACATCGCATTAAACTTTTAAATAAAAACATACAATACTGCTAATTGCTACACAGTGCCATAGATTAAACCAGTCACTCCCAACCTTTGTGGTCTGCGAAGCTCTTAGAGAAATAAAACAACGTCTGGGCCCCTCGTCATGTTTCAGATGTTATGAGTTCCACCAAAAAGAGATTTCCCCCAAAAGTTCCTCATATAACTGTTCAGGTCAGATTATCCAATAATTGTAAGAGTTTGACATAGAGTTAAAGTTAGATTAGAAGATCAATACCACTCTCATGTCCGTCCACTGTATCTGAAGCTGTGAAGCTGCCTCTCAACATCATCAGTTTCATGAGTTTGTTTGATGTGACCCGGAAAGGCTCGACTCAATCTTCCTGTTTCTCATCGCGTTTCTGGTCTTCTCGCCGGTTGGTGAGCTGCACGCTCCATTCGCCGGAACACAATAGCAGCTCATGTGGAAAAGGAAATTCTTTTTGCCGCATGTCGGATGATAAAAAAAAATGATAGCCTGTTGGTTTCCCAGCATATATCATGACCTGGAATAGATTCATATTGGTCTTGTGTATGAGTCGAGGAGGAGTGATGTGAATTCTTTGCCCTCGGGTCACTCCTTCATCTCGGTGAAATACTGCAGGCGGTGGAGGAGAGGCGGTTGTCTTGACTACATTTCTCTCATCCTAACAGCCCTTCACTATGCTTTTCCCCCTTGAATCGTCAGTTTTTTCTCTCCCCTGTTTCAGATTCAGATTGCTCCTTCTGTATTCCCTCTACACTTACTCCTTCTCTTCCTCCCAGCATGCTCACTCCAGTGTCTGTTCTCCCTCCTCGCCAGGCCTTCTTCAACGATAAGTACATGCAGGAACACCCAGAGGACCTGGAGAAGATAGAGAAGCTGAAGGACCTAATCGCCTGGCAGGTGAGAATGAAGTTCAGAATGCATGTGCCAAAGATGTCAGGCGTCCAGGAAAGATGTCGTGACCTGCTTATCAAATCAAATCAAACTTTATTTATATCACTTTTCATACACGATAAAATGCAACACAAAGTGCTTCACAACAGTTAAAAACATTATAAAAGAAAACTTAAAAACAGAGAAAACCCGCCCCTCCCACTCTCCGTGTGTACATATGCACACCCACGACTACACTCAGGCACACACGCACACACACACACACACACACACACACACACACACACACACACACACACACACACACACGCACACACTGTAGTGAGACATGGCAAGGCACTGAGGATCGGGGAAAATGCCACTTTTGGGGCCGTCCACACCTGGGCCCCCCTGACTCCGACAGACAGGTGGACCCCCACACCAAGGTGGGGAGCCAGGACCAGCGCCCCCAGCAGTAGACCAGACACAACTCTCAGTGTGGAGGACCCCCCTGAGGAAACAGGAAACACTGCAGTTAAAAGTAAAAGGCATTATATAAGATAAGTAAAATAAATTAGACAGTTACAGGAAGAAAAATACATAAGATAATAAATAAAGTAGATTAAATAGGATAAAATACTACAGAATAAAAGGCATCAACATAAGATAAATGATAAGAACGTAAGAGAATTGAAAGGTCAGTTAAAAGCCTGATTAAAAAGGTGTCTTTAACCTTCTTTTAAAAATATCAACAGCATGAAATCATGAAAGCCCATTTGCTTTAAAAGATGACATCTTTCAACCTCTTCCATGATATTTCTTCGGCCTTGAAGGCATGAGAGGCATGAAAATATCATGCCGCTTGGGTCTAATTGAGCTTTCTTAATTAAGGTTATTCACTTTTCCTTTAAGGTGCTGAACACATAGTGGCCTTATGTGTTAGTTACATTATTGGAACCAGAAATCTGGGAGCCGTGCACCACCCGATAAGGGCACCACGCAGCATGTTTTCCCATCTGAACGTCCTTCATATTTCTATATTATGTCATCGGTATCTGAGACGCCATCCCGCCACTAAAGCCGCTCACTCTGAAAGGTTCCAGCTGAAAGTACAATATCACTTGAAGAACTTGCGAGCGCGCTGCCAAGAGCGTCCAGTGACAGTAAGTGAAGCGAGCAAGGGGAAAAGTGTGTTAAAGAGTTCAGTGGAGATAATAGCGAGGCAGAGTGCTGAAGCAAACACTTCTCGAGCCGGGGAGGACGCTCCGCTGTGCGAGGAGACAGCGAGACATCAGCGCTGGCAGTTTTTTTTTTTTGTGGGAACTCTGCTCCCTCGCCGAGCCTGAAGGAAGTGCACACGCAGCAAAGAGCCGCACGCACGCACAGTGTCGGGGAACACGTGCGGATCTTTAGCGGCTCATCTTTGATTTATAAACTCTGGCTATCTGCTTTCTAGAGGAATAACAAAAACTTACCCCCTTTTGTGAGCTTCGAAAGCCGCGCTGTAGGTTCTGTTTGGCTTCTTTTAGCGCTCGCTCGCTCTCTCTCTCGGCGCTTTAGCTCTGAAGGGTCACTTTAATACTCGGGAAGTCATGGTTTCCTGCTTCAGGAATTGAGCGCAGATGCAAGAAGTTTCCGTGCCTGCTTCCTATCGCTAGCTGAAAGGAAAAAAGGGAAGTTAATTGAATTTGCACTAGTTGTTCTCCTCTCCGTCGTTGTAAAATAGGTCAACTTTGTGCTCTGCATCTCTGGTGGAACTCCTCCGAATCTGAAAAGTTAGTGTCTTTTGTGTTTGTGAAACCTTTTGTCTTTATAAGGCACGATGCTTCACACGGGAATGTGCCTCCGTGTCTTATTGGCTTCAAGCCCGATGTCATTCCTGTTGCTGCGTAGAAGTGATTTTCTTTTTTTCATAATCGCTGTTTTCCATATTAGCTGCTACTCCAGGTTTTCCGCCATGTTCAAATTGAGTGAATGTGGGGAAACGGAGGATCTCACTGACTGAAGCAGAAGTTGACAAAGCAGGTGAGGGTAAGCTAAAAATAAACGTGTCGCTTCTTCATTACTCCTGGAAAGAAGTGGAAATCACAAATACATTAAATCTGACAAGCTTGGAGTATGCAGCTGGATTTTTACCTTTAGCACCTATCAGTTATTTTTATATCCATCTCCAGGCAAAGCACCAAACAGTAATGTCGCTTTGTTTCAAAGCTTTGTGCTGCCTCCAGCGTCTCAGCATCAGCTTGAGATTCCAGCTGGGCTAAAGTAGTGTTAGAAAACATGCTGCAGTTTTGAAATGATCCACCACCCACAATCCACAGCGCTAATTAGCGGGAGCTCCTGTACACCCCAGTCACAGCGTCTCTTTTAACATGTCCTTCACATCATGCTAACTAAGCGTTTGAAATCACAAATCTCCCATAAGCGCGGAAAGACAAAGCGGTTCGGTGTGATCATCGCAGCCGCACGACGCGGAGAAAGCACAGACGCGTTTGCCGAGCCCACGCCAAACACACAGGGAACTTTTAAAGAGATGACTAAGGCTGAGTTGTTGATTTGAAATGGTAACAGCTGTCTCCTTGCCAGAGCCGGCATGCTTGTTTATCTGGCGTCTAGAATCTGTCTAAATGAGACAAATGAAGGCGAGCCTGCTCCAGTGAACAAACTAAACGGTTCGAAATGAGCCAGTGTGCGCTGTTATTCTGAAATTTCCATTGTCCTCGTCTCGCAATTAGAGAGGAAATGAGCAACTGGAAATCAGGAAATTAGGTATTGTAAAAAGCTCCCCGGCAAATACAAAGTAGGTGTTTTCTGTGATGTTTCTGGTTATAATTAGCAAATGCTCTAGACAGATGCCTGAATTAGTACCTCAAGCTTCTCACTGCTGTGTGAGGCTCTATTAAAGGGTAGCTGGGTGATTAATACGTTGAATCACAGACCCAAGGGGGCCATTTTCACCAGTGCATCAGCAGCATACAAACAGAATGTTTTAGAGCGTCCTTCATGTTGTCTTTTAAGTTTTTTTTGACTTGTGCTTTTGGTCCCTTCATCTCACATATAGCGCAGCCTGTCTGCCTATTAGTCTGTCTGACTCACCGCCGGCCGTGTGCGTCTCTGAGACCTTCGTGACCCTCATGAAAGGTCTTAATATGTCATCGTAGCCTTAATAGCAGGCGTCTTAAAGGCAATGTGGCTATCCCAGCACCCTAGGGTGTGGCTCAGAAGTCTGCTGGCTGTGCATTAGAGAGCAATGGAGTGACGGGGTTCAGCTGAGAGACCCTGCTGATATTAAACAGCGATGCCTTTTCTTTCATACTTCTTACGATGGCAGCGTTCGTCTGTTTATAAATGGGATCGGGGCTTCGTTTGTAACAGCCGCGCGCCCATAAAGTGCAGCTTGAAAGGTGAAAATTTAGTTCAAAAGCTGTTTGCGTGCAGTGATGATGGGCGAATGTGTGTGCGTGCAAAAGGAAACGTCAGCCCTGCAAGACAGATAAAGCGTAGTGCTCATATTGCAGAGGAACATCTGGACTTTTTTCATTTGTTGCTTTGTTCTAAACGCTTTCTAGTTCGCTCCAATTATTTGTACCACATTTAAAGCTGCAGCAAATGATTTAAGACCACTAGTGGGCGCAAAAGCTCAGAAACAAGTTACGAGATGTTCATCGAGTGTTCTGATTAACCTAAACTGTATCAGGAAGTCATAGCTAGTTAAAGGCTAAAGTGAAGAGTAGGGCTGCAACGATTAGTCGACGTTGTCGACAAAAATCGATAATAGAGGTAGTCGACAATGAATTCCATTGTCGACTATTGTCGCCAGACGCGTTTTTCCAACAGAGTGAGGCATCTCACCTGATTATAATCTCTGCCGAGAGTCGCTCATGCGCAATAGCGTCTCTGTCTCTGAGCGGTAATATACGGAGATGGCGGTGTCAACATTAGGTACACGTACCAAAACTTCTAAAGTTTGGGAGCATTTTAGCCTGGATACAGCGAATAAAAAGACTACTTGCAAGGTTTGCAAAGCAGACCTTGCGTGTAATGGCAGTACCTCGGTGATGCACGAACATTTAAAGAGAAAGCACGTCGGGCAGTTGAACGAAACGGAGTCTGACTCGCCTCGGTAAAATTCAAGTAATATTCAAGCCAATACGGTTTTTATGACATACATTGTACATTTTATAAGCATATTTTCGCTATAAAAGAGAGCTTGAGCGTTATGCCAGACTGTGCCTGACAAACGTATTTTATTTTATTTTATTTTTTTAATTTTTGTACGAATCCGCAGTATGTTCAATAAAAGATGTATTTTTCATTGTACCCATCTTTCTTGTGTTTATTATCATTTGCCACATAATTAAATCAACTTCATGCTAAATTTAAGAAAAAATTAATAATTATCCGATTAGTCGACTAATCGTTTCAATAGTCGGTGACTAGTCGACTATTAAAATAGTCGTTAGTTGCAGCTCTAGTGAAGAGATTCGTTTTTAGCTTTTAATGATGACACATTAATGACACATTTTACCTCGAACCAAAAAAAACGCAGCTCCTGTCATTTGGATATTGTCCACGTTGTGAGTAATTTTCTGTTAAAAATTGTTCAGCCCTATTTACAGGTCATTTTCATGCTGTCCTTGGATATGAGTTGTATACAATTGACAGCTATTCAGCTAATTGAATCATTGGCTGGGTGAATCAGCGGCATTGAAAATGATCCGTCCCTTTAGCTGTCGCAGGTTCAACTCTAACAGCTCATTTAGTTGCTGTTTTGTGCTGGGAAGGTATCATTAGCATACATTCGACTTGTCTGACCTCGCTAGCTGTCTACAGGTCTGTAAGTGGTTGGTTAGACCGGTCATGCTTAACCACTGGTAAGTGTCTCATTAGCAGGAAAGTAAGCTCAAATATGTTCACATTGTGATTCTTGGCATTTTTCATGTATCTGGACATTTGCTTTTTTATAAAGAGTTTAACTTTTACAGCTGGCACCGTGACGTCTGCTAAGATCACCAAACAAAGCCTCCGGCCCTCCCTCACTTTTCCACCTCATCGCTTCAGTATCCACACACCAGAAATTTCTATCCGGCACTCCATCTTTTGCCTTTTCTCCTTTAAAAACAACCAGCATTGCCCGTTTCTCAGTCCATGCTACATGCTAACGCTGTAAGTCTTTGCAGTGTGCATTGTTAGTCTTTGAAAGCCGACGTCTTAAGAGTGAAATCCCCGCTGGTGTTTTAGAAATGCAGCCCCAGGCCTCCGGTGTCCAATTATCTGATATTAACATCAGCCTCACATGAGGTAATACCTCTAAATGATATCCCAAATCATAAACCTGCTGTCTCTGATAGACTGCTGGAGAGGAATAAAAACTTTTTTCAAAGTTGATACATGTAATTAAACTACTTAACTTGTGCGTGTGTGTGTTAGCAACCTTGAGCCCAAGTGTCTTCCACAATGAGCTTATCTCTCCGCAGCCACCAAGCTGAATGCTGTTGCCATGCCGCCACTCAGTCGCACTCAATCATCCTAAGGTCTATAAAAAGATGTGGGTATCCTGGGAGACGTGAATCTTGCCTCAGCTTTCGCTCTCGCTGTGTTTTTTCCTCCGTCTTTTTCGTCTCACAGCACTTTGTCCCTCCGAAGTCCTCTCCCTCCCCTGTGTCTTACTCCTGACCCCTCTGCCTCTCTCTCCTCTTCGCCCTTCTCCCTCTCGGCCTCCTCCTCGCTCCCTCTCTCTCCTCCAAGAGGTCCCAGCGGTGATGATGAAGGTGCTCAGTATCAGGGGAAATCCTCGCAGGGTGTCTGCTGCCTTCTCTCGTTTATCTTTCTGTGCCAGGGCTCTGCTTTTGTGGAGCACAGTAACACTATGATCCATGCTCAATATCTCTTTTTCAAGCTGATCTGCCCGCCGTGCGCTTCTCCTGTCGTAGGATGCTGTTTAATGTAGTAGAGCGATGCATCACACGCGGCTGAGAACCTGAGGCTGTCTGATGTTTTTAATCAGTAACCTTAAAGATGTATGTTTCTGCATTAGCATCTTCTCATTCTCTTTGTTAATAAGCCCACCACATGGTGAAACGTGTGTAAATAAAACATGCGCCATTTGAGATTATTACAAAAGGTTGCATCACGAAAGTGAATCGGTGCTGTGTGCCAGCTGAGTGAAGTCGGCTCTCGCTGTAGCCCGCCGTGGAGGGGGCAGCTTGCCTTCAGAGAAAACGAAGAAAGGCGAGCAGTCTCCAGGGACTGCGAGGTTAGCACACACGCCGCCTTCTCTTTACTGGCCCACCTATGCCAGATACTTCACACGCGTCTTTGTACTCTGAGCAGGCTCTTTGTTCCATTTGCTCAGGGCTTAGGTGACTTTGTTAGCCGTAAAAGCTGCCGTACTTAAGATGAGGCACCAGATGCACTCTGCAGGTTAGTGTTTCCTTGTTTTTCAAGTGTGCAAAAGCATTACTCTGACTGGGCCCGATCGCTGTAAACGTTTGAATTAAATCTCCTCTAATGCAGTTTGTTTTTTTGGTTTGTTTTTACTTATTCGTCAGCATGAAAGCATTAAAGCCGCTTTCCCTCCACCTTTAACTGTAAGTCTCACTTATAGCGGTGAGACAGTCAGGGAAGATTTTTGCGGTTGCCATGGGAAAGAAAAGGTCTGCCATTACCACAGCTGACTGTAACATCTCTGCTGGTTTCTGGTGAGTTACTGTTACTCTTCAGCGCCGCACCACAGCTGGGCAAACAGCAGAGATGACTTAACCTGTGATTTCGACCAGGAGAGAGGAAGCAACTGTAAACACTTTGCATGAAGGGACACAAATGCACCATTAACTAGCTGCTTATTAGCGTGCATGTTAGTAACATATTTGCTCTTTATTAGCCATTTGGTCATGGTAACGAGATCGTGGACCCGACTGCTAACAAGAAAGTGGGATACCTCTATGCTTTTGTCTGCTTTCATGTGTTTTCTGGAGTAGAACGACGGTTGAATGAGCAGGTAGTTGCTTATATCTGCCGCCTCAATAGCAGCAAATCTTTCAGCTCAGTTGAAAAATTGCTCCTCTTCACAACACAAGGGTGACATCCAACATATGTCCTGATTTTCTGTTTATACCTTTCTCTCATAATTCCATCTAAACTAGCACCGTAACAACTTTCCTCCATCTCCTCCATTGCAGATTTCACTACCTGCCCTCCATCTGGATTTAACGTCACATGACTGCGAACAACCTTTTCCGTATAAAGAGCCAGTACGCTCCTAACATGCATGCTAGTTAATGATGAAAATGTGTCCCTTTTATATAAAGTGAGACCAAAAAGGGTTCTGGCTCCCCGAGGGACGACGCTTCCTCCTCTCACCAGATTTCGTCAGCAGAGCTCGCTGACACCAACTGTGGCGCTGGGGTTTCCTAATTACTAGTTTTCAGCAGTTTTCAGTCTCTCCCTCGCACTCGCTTTCTCCCTCTCCCTCTCCCTCCCTCTCCCTCTACCTGAGCTGCCTCTGTTATGTGTTTAGATTTTGCTATTCGCCAGCTGCCGACAGTGCGAGAGGCAGCGGCGTGCCCGAAAGGGTGCATTGCGTTTTTAATGGCGTCAGAGGTGGAGAGGAAAACATCACGACATGCCTATACTGTACATGTAGTCCGTCTGTGCTTTCTCATTGCCTTGTTTAGCATACCTGTGTTCTGATGTGTTGATGTCAGTGGTGGGAGACGGGGGAGGGGGTGTCATGGCAACAGACTTCTCTAATATAGTCTGCTTCCACCTGGATGAGGTTGCGGTGATATTTCCTCTTTGTGCACACAGACACACTCAGATTGATGCACAATCTTCGCCTGCGCTGGGCGCGCACAGCCGCGGGGCTAAAGGTCGTGAGCGTTAGATTGGATGTACGTGGCGTGTGCCTCTGGTGAGCGAGGCACAGCCAGGATACGCTGGATGGCGGTTTCTCACACTTCTGTTTCCCCCCCCCCTCAGATCCCGCACCTCGCCGAAGGTGTTCGCATCCACGGAGAGAAGGTCACGGAGGCGCTGAGGCCTTTCCACGACCGCTTGGAGGCCTGCTTCAAGCAGCTGCGGGAGAAGGTGGAGAAACAGTATGGGGCAAAGTCCTTGGTAAGAGCTTTCGCCTGTTCGTGACCTTTTCTTTGGCATGAAAAGTGCTTCAGCTCAGTGTGCTGGTTTTTAGCCGGCACTAATGGAACATGCAGCCGTTTCTTTTATTTCTTCTGTTGTGTCTGAGTGAAGATTTCCCGGAAATGAATATGTATGTTATTGTTCTGCAAACTTTCAGAAATCCATTATGTAGGATTCTGGTCTTCCCGCTCCTTTGTTTGATCAACTGTGCTCGTACTTTTAACATTCATTCCACACTGTTTTTTTTTCTTTTTGCATTTCACTGATGCATTTACTTAAACAGGATGACATGTGGAAAATATTTATTTTCCAAATCTTTCAGGAGAAGAATTAAAGGCCTGGTTTGTTTGTTTTTGTCTGCTTTAAAGTTACAGGATACTTGATTTAGAGTCATGTATCTGTAGGAATATGTGTATTGTACAAAACGCATTTAAAGTGACAGCAAACATCAAATAAAATCCTCAAATTTTTCCGACTTTTCCGACACATAAAATCAAGGTGACCAAGGAAGCAACAAATCCATGTGGCAGCACACAAACGCAGTGTAAAGGTGACTGAGGAGAGCCGTGTTCCCTGTTTGGATCTGCTTTCCAGTGAGGAGGCGCTGCCAAACTGAGGCGCTACCTCCCACTTCTCTCCTCCTTTACAGATTTAATTGTTGCTCGGGCAAGCTTTTCCCGCAATCTGGCCTGAGATAAAGGAGCCCTCGCTCGATTTAAAGGGTGAGAGAGAGGGCGGCGACCTCTCCAACGAGAGAAAAGCCATCACTTTCCGGGTGTGATGATAAGGTTATCCTATCAGATGTGCGATGGCCCCTCTCTTCGCTGGAAAAGACTCTTTAAATGCAGAAGGGTTCATTGTTGGATTTTTCTTTTTACAGAAGTGAAGGAATGAACAGCATCAGCAGACTTTTTCTTTCCCCTTAACTTTATGTTCATTCATGTTGCTGCAGCTGGAGGTCTGTACTGTACATGGGATGACTGCTATAATGCTGTGAACGGCCTTCACCCTGACAGTTTCCCTGCCCTTCACCAGCGTGGACAGTCACAAGCAGCTGTACATTGAACAGTTCAAGACTGAGAAAGACATTCTGACCTCACTTAAACTTGGTATTAAAATGTGATCTGTGTCCGGACACGTTATCCAGATGAGGATGTTAACGAAAGGTGTCAATGCATCCAAATGTGATCCGATCGGCGGCATGCATTGCGTTTGGGTCTTAGAAGAAGACATCCTTTACTGGTCACAAACACACAACATGCAGAGTTAGGGGGGGGAAACTGCACACGCCATGCTTATGTAAAATCCTTCTCCGCTTTTGACCCATCCTTGGTCAGTCCTTCCTCCATGTCAGACCAGGAGCGGTGGGCTGCCAGCCGACCGGCGCCCGGGGACCCAGTTCCTTTGGTCACCATTGGTCAGGTGGTGATCTTCTTGCATGTTTTTAATGGGTTTTTTTATGGAGGATACCCCAGGTGAGCACAGGGAGAACATGCAAACATGCAAAAAATGCCCCTTTTCTTGAACAGCAGGCATCAAAGGCATGGTGGAGGACACGCCACCAGCACCCCAGGTGGGAATCGAACCCGGGACCTTCTAGCTGTGAGGCAACAGTGTTACCCCTGTGTTCCGTGCCACCAAAAGGGAGGTGCGAGCGCAATCTGTGCAATGCACTGCTCTCTGAACACGACTTAACTGATACAGATATTTGTTTTCAGCAGGCACAAAACGGGGATTGTTCAAATTTTGAGAGCGAGCAAACGAGAAGGCTGGAGGAGAAACGCCTCTAATTGCTGATTATACGTCTATTCTGTGCCATAAAAGCGCCAAAGATGCGTCATTAAGCAGAAGTGCATGAGTGGGAAATGAATGATATCCAGTGCGAAATAAGTGTGTGTGTCTGTGTGTGTGTGTTGCAGCTGATCTGCTGTTAACAAGGCACGTAATTTATCTAGTCAGAGTAGACGGTACTGCAACGCACCAGGACAACCGAACACTGTGTTTGTTTATCGAAAGCAAAGAGGAGACAAGTAATTAAGAATGTGTCATAGACAGCATTTTACAAAGTTTAGAAAGTTTCCCAAACTCTACATCTCACAAAACTCAGTGATGTTTTGTTTTTTTTTAAGGGTATCTCGGGCTGATTTTCACCACCTCAAATTACTCACGTGCAGGTTTCGTCCTGGAGGTCTTCATTGAGACCTGATCTCAATGAAGACAGCGAGACTGCACTGAAATACCAAATAATAAACCCAAATAATAAAGGCCAGATCAGATTATTTATTATCCGGACATTGTGTCCGGATACAGATCCCATTTCAGTGCCATCTGATCTTTATGCCACTGCGCTTACCGACAGCGTGATTTTAAATTAGATTTTTTCTTGATGTATCAGTAATGACACCCGCTCTGTGGAAGCTATAAAGCATAAATTGGCAAAAATGCTGACGGTGGCACCTTGCTTGCCACCTGCTAAAGATCAGCACATTCACATCATCATTGTGAGCGTGATGATATACTGACATTAGCTTTTAGCTGAAGCACTGCTGTGGTACAGCCTCGCAGAGCTGCAAGCAAGGCTGTACACTCTCTGTCTTCTTAGAATCACTCTACCATAAAAGAGATATTAGGCTCAGAGAGTCATGTGTCTTAGGTCCTGTTTTCATAAATGGCAGCCATCCATCATATTACACTGCCTATACCTCTTCAGCTTCTTCTCCTTTGCCCATTTGATTTTTTATTCGCCCGTATCTGGCAAACATGGCTGCACATGTCGAATCCAGCCATCCATCCATCTCCCTCCACACTTAATAAAAAAGGCAGATAAGAGAACGTGTGCTGTACCTTAAACGAGAATACAAATGCACAGATCACTTCGAAGCATGCAGCGGCTTTTCGGCTCAATTCTTTCTGTTTTCTTCTTCTCAGCCGGCAGCAGACGAGCGGCGGGGGCCTCGTCCGCACTCCATGGTGCGCTCCTTCACGATGCCCTCCTCCCAGAGGCCGCTGTCAGTGGCTTCAGTCACCTCCATCTCCTCTGACAACTCCCCCTCCAGACCTGGCTCAGATGGGTAACTCCTGATTTACAGTTCTTCACGGCATAAAATAGCATACGTCCTACACAGCTTTTTGGTCTTCCCATCAGAGGCGTTGAGAAATAGTTTTTAATACGAAAACAAACAGGAGCACTGCAGTTACAGTACCTCTGATAGAAGAACGCTTCAGCATCCTCTCTTGCATGGTTCAGTACATCATATGAAGTACATGAAGAGACGCTCACTGTTTGCTTGCTCCATCATCATGTTCTCTTTTAATTCAGCTTTGCCCTGGAGCCCCTCCTGCCAAAGAAGCTGCACACCAAGTCTCAGGACAAGCTGGACCGGGACGAGCCCGAGAGGGAGCGCAAGGAGAAAAAGAAGGAGAAGAGGAACAGCAAACACCAGGAGATCTTTGACAAAGAGATGAAGACCACGGAGATCCCTCTGCAGCCCGCTGAAGCTGTCATACTGTCAGAGACGGTACTGAAAAAGTGCCCTGTACAAGGAATTTTGCGCTTCGGTCTCTTCTCCTCTCTCCTCCTCTGCATGTCCTCTTACATGTTTTCCTACTTGAACTTCTCATCCATTGCTCCCCTGAACCATTCTTTTTTCCCCTGCTCCTCTTTTCTTTTCCCTCTTGTGCCGTTTGCGGTTCAGAAAGAAGAAAGTAGGGGCGATGTTGAATGCAGTAATGCCGGCACTTACTGGCTCAAAGAACACAGAAGGGCTTAGGCTGGCTGCGGCTCTTTATTGCAGAGCATTTCAAGCTCGCTGCTCTCCCTCAGGCATCGTCGTGATTCTTCATCTTTGCGTCACTACTGACCCGCTTGGCAAACCTTTTTCCTCTGTTTTGTTGCGGTTTCCTGGATATTCATATTTCCTGCAGATTAGTGGCACTATCAGGCCACCACTAGGGACGCACGATAATATCTGCACGTCACTGGTATCGAAGTGCTTTGAAATGAAACGTCGGCCTGAAATGAACATTACGGCCGATAAGATAACGCTTTAATTATGCATATGCAACACGAGTATAGGTTGGAGATTGTAGGTCTGGATGTTTTTTGAAGCGTCCGAAACAGATAGAAAAGTTGCATTTGCATTGCACATGCAAAGGAGGAGCCAAATCACATTCCTTCAACACTGCACATTTATTCGTGATGCGATCATTATGGCGAATTTGTGAAGAGCACAGAAAAAAAGGCACCAGGCATCATAGTATGTTAATTCTCCATAGACAAGCAGCCAAAATGAGTTAGAAAATATCGGCTTTTTGGCAAAAATCTAATATCGTGCATCTGAAGCCGCCATTTTTGTGCACAAGAATAACCAAAATCTGAGGGCCGGATTACCACCGTCAGGTAAAGTTGTTCAGTTTGCACACAAGATAACTAAATAGCAGATCAGAGGACATCATACAGTATATGTGCATACGTGTGCAGCTGTGTCATTCAGTCTGCCCAGCACATTTATATTATGCGTTGCAGTTAGCATTGTATCTCCAGCAGTCTTCATCTCTCACTTTGTTCTCTTCCTACTCTTCCATCTTCTCCTTTTCACATCACATTCTCCCAACCCCCCCCCGCTCCTCTCTTCTGTGTTCATGCCCCTCTTTACCACCGCTGTGTGCATCACAGCAGAGAGGGTATCGCTGTGTTCTGCGTGCCCAGTGGGAATGCTCCCTGGCTAACGGCATTAAGATAAGGGCAGGAATGAGATCCAAAAGAGGCTCCTGGGAGCCGTGGAGCCGTCTGGCTTGTGATAGGAGCCTCCTGCCTCGGGGGTCAAGGGTAGACCACCAAGGGGTCTTTGGTAGTTGCCAAGCAGTTGTAGGATATAATGGTTTTAACTGTGGAACACTGGAACACAATTTTCACCCTCAATACAAATGTTTTGTGTTTTAGTGTTCTGGAAAGAAAAAACGCCTCTCTGAATGAAGTGTGTTGGTATTTTCAGTGTCTCCCTCGTGGCTCACTGTTTGAGTTTGGCCAATTACAAAGTTATTTGTTAATGTAGCCTACAGTGTGGAATAGCCCTGAGGAAATCTTTTCATATTCAAATTCCAAGCATAATAAAGCTGGGAGAACGCAGTCTTGCATGCAAACAATGATTTGTAACCACAAATAAGATATTGCAACCCAACGAGCACATTTATCCAAATGGTTTCTCTTTTAGGAATACAAATAGCCAACTTAAAATGCGCGTGGATATGCACACAACAGTCCCAGCGGAGATTCGAAACTAATTTTCTCCTTTAAATGATCTTTTATTGATCTTCTGCTGTATCCCATCATGAACTCGAGCCATTCGCCACGCAGTAAATTCTGTTCTCGGTTCAGTTTTATTGACTTGTTGTGTAATTCAGATTAGTTTTATTTCCAGCACTCAGTAATGACTCAATCCCTGATAGCGTCGACTCCTTTTCTTTGTGCATGATCGCTCAGATCAGCCCCCTGCGGCCCCAGAGACCACGGAGTCAAGTCCTCAGCCAGATCGGTGGAGACCGTCGCCTCTCCGTGTCCCCTGGACCCCCTTCCTCTGCCTCCAACTCCTCCTCCTCGCCTGGACCCCCACCCATCACTCCCCGGAGCAAACTCTCCTTCAGCCTGCACACTGTTTCCAGTAAGATCAGACGCCTCACTCGTATTCAAACACACTCACTCGGTTAAGAGGTTGTTGCATCTTTAGGCGGGAGCTTGCACGGTCTCTGCAGGCCCCCTCTGCCTTTGTTTTACCTCTTGCATCACTGTTACCACACGTGACGTCACTGAGTTCGAGCTGAGCTGTGTGTCCTCTCAGCAACTGTACAAAATTCAAATTCACGCTCAACAAGGCTTAAAACGAAACATTCCACCTGATCAGAGACGCTGAGTCATATTTTATTACTTGGAGTCGCAGGACTCTTGTATAAAGATCTGCACTTTGTTGCAGCTCAAGAAGCACTCCATCGATTTAGTGCCGCGCTCCTGTAAAGTCAGGGGACAGAGGCAGAGATGTCCTGACTTTTAGTTGATTGTATGGGTTAAGCTGAAAAACAGTGGATGCTGCAATTCCCAGAGTGCAACTCTAATAGCATAGCGACTAAAAGCTTCTTCTTTTAGATGCTCTTTGCCTTGTAAATACCGAAGATTTGGTGATTTTGCATGTTTTTCCATGGAGGACAGTACATTACATCACTTAGAGGGAATTAAATGTAGTTGTACAGTGAAAAAATTCTATTTAAAATATGAATAAAATGCATTTTTATTTTATTTATTTGTTATACGCCACTCACTTTCAGGCTGTCCACTACAAATTTATGGTAACACTTAACTTTAACCCCCCCCCCTTATATTAAGTGTTACCAGATTTGGAGTCTTAAAGCTCACACTTGACCTTGGAAATAATATTTTAACAAATCTTAGATCCACTTCTGAGTCACAGAGGACATTATACAACAGTAGCACAGTCCACTACCCCTCTTGACCACTAAACTGATCTTAATGTGTAAAATTAATCAAGTTCTCCTTTAAGTGTGCAGGAATTTCTTCATTTTCTCTCATTTTTTCTTTTTGCTTCAGCACATACGTTGAGTCTTAATGATAGGGAGTTCACCATAATAGGCCATTTCGTCTATTTTGGGTCCCGGCAGCACTGCCTAAGCGATACCCACGTAGTGTGATGATGAGTGTGAGCTGATGAGCGCCCCTCTTACGCAGATCTGGAGCTGAACGGGATGGGCTGCTCTGACAAAGGTGAAATCCCTCCTCCGCTGCCTGTGAAAGGCAGCACGGCTGATTACGGCAACCTGCTAGATAATCAAGACTTGACGAGTCCCTCGACGCCTCCGCCGCCCCCGCCACATCAAAGGGTAGGTGTTTTAATTAGGGCTGAGAGGAGCTCCTTAATGATGCATGGCACTTATAATGAAACAAGAGGTTGATACAAGCACTTGACATTCAGGTCAGCCTCCTTCACTGTCCCCTACCCCTGTACTTCCTGCGTGAGCCCTCATGTCTGTCGCATGTTTCACATTCGTGAGCCTCTGCTGCCTCATTTTCGGTGTCGCAGAAGAGTGTAGGCATCAGGCAGTTAGCAGCGAGGGCCCACACCCGCCTGTCCACCCCGCTGTTATTTATGCTTGCCCCCACCACCAGCTGGCCCGGCGCTCAGACGTGATTGATTGGATGATTACTTTACCTCTAGCATCCATCAGGAGCTCTCCCGCTGTTAATCAGCGGCTCGTCTCTCCACGCTTGCCGACGTGTACGCCAGCCATCCTCTCGCCGCGCCAGTCTGTTAACTAATCCTATTTATCCGCCGTCACGGCTCGTGGACAGGTAGTAAAACGGAGCCTCTGCACGCGGCGTGGAAGAAGGCTGACAGTACTGTAGTGAGAGCAGATGTTCTGAGTGACAGCCGCTCTTCATTCACAGTCCTTGATGGAGGCAGAGGTGAGGGCGCTGATGACCGTTTGACTGCTTGGCTGTTGGCTCTGCGGTGAACTTTGATTTTTAAGGTCCCTCAATGTAACATAATCTTCATTCTCCTTCTTAAAGATCACATTATCTCCAGCCACTATTATCCTAAAGCCCCTTTTTGACCACATATATATGGAGCACGCTCGTTAAAGTAACATAAAAATGAACATTTTGTGTCGCTCTTCTAATACAGCCCTGTTCTCTTGTGGTTTTTTTAAACATTATGGATTAAAAAAACACTTACTAGCATCATAAAACATTGATATCTCAGATTTAGGTCCAGTGCTGCAGCAGGATCAGCCTACATCCAACAGATGTTCGGCATCCAGAAGGAAAATTAGCCTCCTTTTATAACTTACATTAAAATGTATCCAGATAGTAGCTAGATAGGATTTACTCCTGTATTAATAACGTGTTCTCAGTGTCCACATTGAGATCCGATTCGATCCGATCCCGTTCTTCTTCCCTCCTCTCGTTTACATAAAAACATGGCTGCCGTCCGTGAAGCTGCGCTACTGTATGAGCTTTTGATCGCTTTTCAGTCAAAATCGAAGGCGCCATCACTGTCCAGAGGACGATCTGGATGCGGGAGACTTACCATACTTTCATGTGGTCAAGCGCTATTCTACCGATCAGATCACCCAAAACGCATTTTAAGACGGGGTGTGAAGGCTGTGTGTCATCATGCAAGGCAGCAGATTTGTGCTCTCGCCTTGTTTCTGCTCTCTCTTCGCTCCTTTGCTGACTGATTGGTCGAGTTTCGACGTGGCGCTGACAAACATGCGGTCTGACAATTTAAGGCACCATGATCTCCTAATCTGACATAGTGACCATCAACAGAAATGTTGTGTAAGCTGCTCCCTGCACGAAAACACCTGTCAGTCAGTTCGGCAGTGATAGCAGCTTTAAATCCTAGAGGACAACCGAGTGGTCCTTATTTGGGAAAACTGCAATTTCAAGGTTATTGTTTTGTCTGCTTGCAGCCCGGCCCGCCTCCTCTGCCCAGCAAGACCCCCCCTCCACCTCCTCCCAAGACCACCAGGAAACAGGCCTCCATCGATTCAGGAATTGTACAGTGAACAAAGACGCTGACAGTAGGACCAAACAGCACACTGACAACAACAACAAAAACGACATCAACAGTAACCGCTCCCCTCCCTCCCAAAAAAGAAAAAGCAGTTGTTTTTACCCACACATTCCTCGCTCCCTGTCCCAGCTTGACAAGATGAATACCTCACTGCAGCCCGCCCCTCCTTATCATCTTTTTCTTTTCTTGTTTTGCCTTCAGTTTGACGATGATGCAGTCTGCAACGGGGAGCATGTTGCACAGATGAATAGTCACTGAATTTAGAGACGCTGTCTTTATGCCCCTTCGAGACTTTATCAGGACATTGTGCTCAGACAGATAAGCTTGGACCAAAAGCTTTCCAATACTGACCCCCTCTCAAGCATATGAGAGCTCATAGCGCATTTAAGGATTACTCTTTTTATTCATATTCCCACTATGTACAGAGGTTTGTATATATGATTTTATTTTATTTTTTTTTGTATGTGATTTGATCATGACTCTTTTTGTATTAACGTATCATTAGTTTAAGTGGCATTTATATGAGACAAAAAAGGGCTTGTAGGTTTTGAATTGACAGGGACTTGACCGAGTTGGTATGTGAGAAGCTATCATGGATTTTATTGGTAAAATTTTGGAGTGCACATACAACTAACTCCTATGGCGTTATCGTTGTTCAGACCTTGTCCTAGATTGCTGTAACCTTGGATTTCAATAATATTGACTGTTCCCAATTCACTACTGACATGACTTCTGAATAAACTTTCAAATGTATGTATTTTTAAAAAAAAAAAAGATGTCTGCCTCATTATTTTGGCGTGCAGCGAGAGATGCTGAAAATAGACGCGAGTGTTTTTCTTATTTCTGAAATCCTAAACAAACTGGCGATCTGTACGCGTTTCCTCACTTCCACTGAACGCTCGCTAACGAAGCTTTCCGCCTGCTTGATTGACAGCCATCACAGCAGCCACTTCATTATCAGCACAGAGGCGTTTTACACCGGGATGTGTAACGCCACAGGATGACTTCTATAAGGGCTAATGCAATCTCATTTACATAATGTGTCCGCTCACCAAGCGATCATTTCTCTCTGGAAGGTGGCCCATGTTGGAATAGTGTAGCGGTGAAGACGAGCCAACGATCCACAGGCGCCAGCTTTGTGCTTATAAAGAAGATGCTGAAGGTCACGCTTAAACTCCCCTGTTAAAAACTTCCTTCATGCTGCTGCGGCGTAATAACACATCGTGTGAGTCAGTGAATCATTTTCTTTAATTTTGTTGTTTGATTATGGATCGGGCCTCACGGGACCCCCCGTCCCAGACAGGCTAACAAGTTTTTCCTCGGCTTTTTATGCTTGGTGGGTTTAATGTATTTTGAAATTAATGATTGGAGTTTGAAGCAGTAAGTAAGTGTGTAATTATATCTGTTGTGTAGCAGCTTTAAATTGAATTACACTTTAATTAGTTTCGCAGTATTTGCATGACTTTGGGTGGAATAACTTCACTGATGCAAAGTTCAGTGACAGCGATGATTTTGGCATTGACAGTTTTTAGGAAATAGTCTTTAATCATGAAGCTTTTCTGTTCTGTATCTTGAAGCAAGATGTTTTAGATACTTTAAACAATCAACCAGTTGTAAGAAGAAAATCCTATATTTTCACCATACAGCTTTATTAGTCATTTTTTTTCCCATATTAAGAAAACCAATTCATTAGCTGAGCATGTATTAAGCTTTTTACCAGCTTCCAGCTGTTATTTGTGCTCCAGTGACTCAAAGCAGCTGTAAAATTGTGCTGTTGAACCTTCAATTTCCAAACCGTCATTTGCACATTTTGTAAATATATTTACAGGCCTCGCTGTCTGTACCATAAAACCAGCTTGTGGGACCTTTTTGAAGTGTTTGCCCCAGGTGGCTCATATTGCTCCACTCTCCTATTCTGCTGACACTTTGTGAGTGGGTGTCTGCCTGAGGAGAAATACTCAAACTGGAGCATCTGTTGTTTGAAGGTGTTTTTTTTATTATTATTTTTAATATCTCGAGAAAGTCGGGGTTTATAAAGCTCCCTTGTCCTAATTAGGAACACTGAATGACATCTTCTCCCTCGGTGTTTTATTTGGGTGGTCATAGGAGACGACTTGTAATTCTGCAGCTCACGGGTGGTCTTAACGTATTCTGTCAGACTATATAATGTCTCATTAATCTTGCTAATTCAGAGCTGTTTCGTAATTGCTCATCAATAAACCGGGTAAGTAATGGAGCCCATGTATATGATTCTCAGCAGAAGAAGTTATCCAGGTAGGTGATGAAGCTTTGAAAATCATTATTAGCATCTATGCGTTGATGCTCATCTGCAGCCTATCCCATTTCCCGCCATGCTTCCTGTAGCTTTCACACAAGCTCCCTCTTTCCTCATGTGTATATGGTCAAACAGTAAAATCCATTTAATCCTGGTGAGGGCCGATCATTGTTGTGTACATGTTAGCATGGCTGAGTACAAGCTACTGTGTGTGCGCCATCAGACCTTCATTTGACCACCTGTCTAGCTGATAAATTGCCTTCCACACACAAAGAAATGGAGTAAGTAATATTCAATAAAAATGCAACTTTTACTATCTTACCAATGATACTTTCTCTCATGGTTTCCTGCTGTCCTTGTTCTTTTTTTCCAGTTCCTCTCAAGGCTTCGCCACCTGACTCTCTCTCAGGACTATTACCCTTTCTACAATGCAGTACTGTACTCTGCTTACAATAACAATACCACGATGGTGTTCATTAAAGCCTTTGCTCAGTGCTAATGCGCGTTCGACCCGCTGCGTTGGCAACATTAACATGGCGCTGTTGAATTTATGGTTTCCAATGATTCCACGTGAAAAGCTTGGGGAGTGTGTAAGGCACCGCGTTAGAAAAATGGAAGAGCTTTAATGGTCGCTAACTAATCAACCGCTCCTAACTGCAGATCAATAGCAACAAGCCGGAGAGTGAGAGTACAGTGTGCTGGACTCTGCACTGCTACAGCCTGTGCAGAGATGATGTAACCATGCATTTTCTGCATGTAGTGCCCAGAAAAAGCATTCTGCTACCCCTTTAGAAGTAGGACTCACAAACTCAACCAATCGGTGCCTTTGAAGCAAACAGAGTCTCCCAATTTCTTGATGGACACAGGTTCACCACTGGTCGTGATTAACTGAAACAAGCCTGATTTAGCCTCTCGCCAGAACGCCTTCCCACAGGTGTAAACTCACCGTGGTTTAAAGTGTGTCGGACACAACCGAAGCCGCCCCAGGAAAGAACACCCTGTTGTGGTGCTGTTGGGGTTAAAAAACACACATCACAGTCTTTCATAACTAGAGTGACTCACATAAAATAGAAAATGAAACCCATTAAATAGTAGTAGTGAAATAAAGGTAGTAATAAAGTAATAATGGCAATAATCTGAGTACGTGTGGACTACACATGAGGCAGCTAAATGGAAGTCAGCCGTCATCCATTTCACCTGACGCACCTGCACTCATCGATGCAGCAGTTGTTTTTAGAAGTCATATAATTAGTTGTAATAAAGGTGTGACAGTTGATAGTTAGTAGATACTAAAAACACTTGAACATGGATGTGCTGGTAAAAACTGTACCGTGAATAAATGTGGCAAACAAATCTGCGACATGGTTACTGAAACAACGTGCAATAAAAAAGGCACAGCTGTAAATCTGCCTGGAGCGGCCCTGTGGGCTCTCTGAAGCAGCCACGGGGTATTATGGCGAAGGTTGGAGACCGGGTGCATACAACAACTGTTGCCCCTGTGATTCACCAAGAGTGGCTTTGTGGAACAGTGGCAAACAGAAAGCCACTGTAACAAACAAACAAACAAACAAACAAACAAAACGTGGGACACCGTCATGCCTGCCGGTGGGAACGTCTCTCTGCAGCCGGGAAGCTTTGTGAAGGTAGAGGGAACAAAAATGCATCAAAACACAGAGAAATCCTGGAGGAGAAGCTGCTGCAGCCTGCAAGAGATGAGCGATTTGCAAGATTCATATCCCAACAAGACGACGACAGCAAAGCTAACAACGATGCTGCACAGGAACGTCTTCCGAGCGACACTGCTGATGAAGAATCCAAACTTCAACCCATCCTGTTTGTTTATGGTGAGCTTTATTTAGAGAGCTCCTTTCAGTAAAGCAGTAAAGTATGCTACAATAGTCGGACACCAAGACAGAAAAGTAGCACAAAACAGATGCTTTTAAATAATCAGGTTACCACAGAGTTGATCTGCTTTAGAGTGATGAGTGTCAAAGCTTCATTACTCTCACAGTCATATGAAGTCGCAAAACAGTAAAACTTAAAGTTAAAGTGCAAAGGGGGTCCAATGCTTCCCCCCCCCCCCCCCCACTTTAACCTACTTGCATTGCCTTGATAAGTTCATTCTCTCCAAACTATGAGGTGGGAATAAAAAGTTTCATCAATGGCATAATTCACTTATCAAGAATACCCAGTGCACACTCAATATCTAGTCTTCAATTGAAAAGGGATAACGGGTGAAGCATTTCAGCAGCGGTAATATTACATAGTTAACTGGCAGCTATTTCAATGGGCTCTCAGTGATTTGTGCTCAGGCATTATGCTTCACCCTCTCTCTCCTCAAAGCATAGGGAAATGCATCGCTTAATTGAGAGGATTTCCAGAGGCTTTGTCGGGGGAACGCTGCGAGCTAGCTCCTTCTCTCCGGGAGGAATGTATTTACAACACATTCTATCCCCATCTCATTTGTCATTTCAGCCTGGAATAATGTGTATATTTTCCTTCCCTCTTGACACACTTTCATTTGCTGGGAGGCTGCAAATGTGCGCGCTTCTCTTTAAGTGTCTCCTTTGCGTGATGAACGAGGGCAATATTTCCATACATCAACAGCCGAGCATATATCCAGTCACAACTGTCTCTGGGCTTTTCATGGCTTTTTTTTCCCCCAAATGCAGACTCACTACAAGTGATGGAAGTGGTTGGCAGTTGCTTTTATACTGTTAATGCAGCATACACTCATAGAGTACCTAGCTTTTCAGGTGTTCTGATATGCAGATTCATTTATTATGCTCCTTAACTGCCAACACCATGAACAAGACTAGTAGGGGTTAAGCTATCGGAAACTCTGTTGTTTAATTTAATCAATCTTCAAAAGACTTAGCAGTGGCCATTTTCGGATGAAACTATGAGTTACAGCCATGCTAACAGCTCTGTGAGGCTTTACTTCAGCTAAATGTGAATCTTGGCACGCTAACATGCTCAGGATGCTAACATGCTAATGTACAGTGTAATGTGTACCATGTTCACCAGATTAATTTGGCATATTAGCATGCCGCTAACACACAAAGCTAACATTTTGCTCAATATCAGTCAACAAACAGTATGGCTGAGGATGAAATGTTGTTTGTTTTGCAACTATTTCGGCATAAACTAAGGTAATTTGCACCAAATGTCATTGTTATTTGTCCAAAAGTCAAAATTGAAATTGTCAACCTGCTGGTGGTGTGAGAGCACAGGTCTCAAACTCATTCCACAAAGGGCCGAGTGGCTGAAGGTTTTCTTTCCAACCAAGCAGCAGCACACCAGACTTGACTCATTTCATCAGCTGATCTCAGTCTTCAGACAGCTGATTGGTCAGACTGCGTGCTCTTGATTGGTTGGAGGAAAAACCTGCAGCCCTTTGTGGAATGAGTTTGAGACGCCTGTGCTAGAGAAAAAATCAGGGGATCACCAAAGTCAATACGATTGATCATCTGGGGACCTTGAATGTCTGTACAAAATCTCTTTCTAGTAATTGTTGAAATATTTCAGTCTGGACCAAAACAGTGGCCCATCTGACCGACATTGCCATTCATAGAGCTAACATGGCTAAGAACTTAGCATTTAGCAGCAGTTGTTTGATGCAAGTGTGAAACTTTCTGGAGGCTTAGTTACATATCATGCAAATATGGTGCCCCATGTTCCAACCCAGCTTAAAAAAATGTCATCATATGCCATCCCTGTCTCCTTCTCCCTGTCTTTACTGATGCTATTTACAGTTAGCTGTCTGATAAAGAAGAACATGCCATGTAATTAGCCCTAAAAGCAGCATGGTAATTGTCATTCTACATGTCAGCCTGTCTAGAAATGAAAAAGATCTGCACTGACATCACCGATCCACTGTCAGCCAGATGTACAGCTGCCTGTTGCAGCTCCTCGCAAACAAACATGTAGCTTCTCCAGCAATCAATAGATTGTCAGCATGACAGTGGAGTGTTGTGTGTAGCTGTCACAGATAGCGTCATGCAGGATCCATAAGGCCTCTTTCTTTCTCACCAGAGTTGTCACCGAATGGTTCAGTGAACTGACTCAATGAATTGTGTTTCGTAACAGAGCGAACGTCTCTCGTGTCGCGATACAAGGCTCGTGTCTTTTCACTCTATTGTGTGAACATCTGCGTCGCTCTTCAGAAGTATGAACCGAACATTGAGTCAACCGCTCGCATTAATGTCACTCTAATGAGATTCTTTATTCAGTTTCTTTAAAACATAAGAGTTTAATCACTGAAGACATGACGCCGTAGAATTATTTCAGCTGTGGTCCTCATCTAAAATCCACAGGAGTTTAGTGACACGGCGGTAATTTAAGTTTCAAATCCGACCTGCAGCAGTTAGTCAATCGATTAGTCGTTTGACCGAAAATGAATCTGCAGCTAGTTTGATAATAATGTGAGAATTAAGAGCTTTTACTGGTCTTAAGTTATACAAAACAAATTTTTATTTGATCAAGATGGGATTATCCTAGAGGTTGATTGATTAGTTGATTAATTAGTAAGTCCGTCAAAAGAGTTGACTTGTTTATTATTATTATTAGAAGCAAAAATCCACTGATTTTCCTTGTAAATCTGTGAACTAAATTTCTACGTTTGAGACAATTAGTTGGACAAAACAAACAATCTGACGCTGTGTATGATCGAGAAAGCAATAATCAAAAGACTAATTGATTGCGGCCCCACAGTGCTCCTGTGCTGGATGAATCTACCTTTCCCTGGTTTTCTGTTTGTATAAATATATGCGCATGAGCTCAACACAAACTAAAATGAGAATTTTGTAAAAAGAAATTGAGACATTGCACCTCTACAAGTTTAGAGCCAGGTACTAAAGGACCCCTCTCGGCTGATTTTGGGCCCCTGGGTGCCCGCTGTGCATGTTTAAGGATCTCGCCTTGCATTTGATGACAACACCCTGTGCTCTCACTGCTTTCTGGTGAATATAGTCCTCTGAACGGGCTGCAGTAAATACAGAAGCAGAGTTATTCCTGTCTGTGAAGTTTCGAATGCCTCTATCCTGTTAAAGTGTGAGATTCTGCTGATTTTGCAAACTGTCCTTTGAGCATGTTTCTAATCTGTCGAAAGGGCTCATAATAAACACCTGCGCTGGTAGCTGCGAGCCAAGCCTTTGATTGAACACTTTAATGTTGTTTTTCTGTACGGCCTCCAACTTTACACACTCCAGACAGACACTCCATCACTCTCTTATCAAGAGCAGCTCTTACAAGCGCAGAGAGACACTGGACTGTAAAGCACAGGAGGACTGTTGGCATTTCAGATCCCAGCCTGTTAGTGTGCATGTTATATTGTGCTGCATTCAGCACTAAATGCAAAATGTACATCCTGTATGCAGGCTTATTATCTTGGTTTGAGGGAGAGAGCCAAGTGGTTGTGATCTATATTAGCTGAGGCTATTATGAAGCATTGGGTTTTCCCAGGCAGTCAGAGAGACGTGTTGCTAGGAAACATACCTAGAGATCGGGGGTGGAGAACCGGTTTGATGAAGAAGCAGAGTTCCCAGCCTCACATGGAAGTGCCCAATAGCAGAATATTGATTTTAGCCGGTTAATTAAATCTTTGCAATTTGCTTTTTGATCTCGCTCGTATGATTTTGAGCTGCTTCGGAAGTGTTTCTTATGCAAATATCAAACAGGGGGCTGCTTTTCATAGATTCCCACCAATATGATGAGACTCATAACTAAGACCGCTGAGAGCAAGGTTTTCATCATAGTTCTGACTGTTAAATGGCAAAATGTGATGAATTATCACACCGCACAGATTCATACAGCTGACATTACAGCACGCTGGCATCCTGTTGACCTTTTCAGAGCAGAATTTATTATTATTGTAATATGATACATAAGTCTAAAGCAGCAAGGAAAAACAGTGAATATTGGAGGAGCCGTGAAGTCAAAATCCTCTGTGCTGAACTTTCGAACAGTGGATCATATTTCATCACTTTAAATTCCAAAGCCTGTGGATTTTTTTTTAAATTCTGCATGATTAAAATCAATACTCTGATCAGATTGTGGATTTTGATATATTTTGCCTCCCAGAAAGCTCCATGGCATGGTTGATGAATGGGTGTTTTGGTTTTTCTGAGTAATGCTGAAGGCAAAATGTCTGAAGCAATGCTGCCCTCACCTGGACGCTGTGCAGCCTGCCTGCCACATCGCCCTGCCGATGAGTGATTACCAAAGTGACATAAACCTTTGGCTTGTGTATATATAATTTTAAGGTCAAATGAATAGTCTCAATACCACCTCTTTCCTACTACATCAAATCATGTCTGCGCAGCCTTTGCGCCAGTGAATTGAAGCAGCAGTTATTTAATGGCTGATGGCATTTTAGAGTTGAAATATCTCCGCTTACAAAATCTCATTTCATGGCTCTCCCTGTGCCACATTAATGTTTTTTAAGGACCACACGAGGAAACACAGTATATCTAACCTCCCTGCTCTAACAGACCGGTAACATCTGATCTCTCCAAGGATGTAATCAGGGGCAGAGGTGTAAATCTGCCCAGAATTAAGATAATGCAACCAGCAGCAGAGAAGCAGAAGGCCGGGCTGGTTGTATTTCTCCCTCGGTCAGCCTGCTGTCTGCAGGGCTGCCTCCTTAGCTCCTGGAGACTGACTGTCAGGGCCAAACAGTAATTGGTCAGAGGGGACTGCACAGAGAGGAGCATCTAATTACTAAGAAACATGCTCTCCTCCTTGGGCCTCACAGATAGACAAACGCCTTGTGATATTTATGCACGGTAGCTGAAACTTGAGGTGAGGCTACTGACCCAAACCTAAAGCCCCCACCTGCTTAAAAATATGCCTGGTGTCCTCTGGATGTTTGGCCTTCACTGTGCAGAATGGTGGACTTTGTTTTCATGTTTGTCTGCTGAACATTTCTCTGTGCTCACCTTAAATCTGAGTTGAAGACGTACATGTACCAGGTGGTTTTGTGACATCACAACTGGCTTGCCAGCAGCGCCTCTTCTGCCTGCGGAAGCTCGCTAAGTTGGGTGTTGACAGGTCCCTGATGGCTCTGCTTTACAGATCTTTTACTGAGTCTATTTTTATGTTCCCTTGGTACGCTTCTCTCATTCTTAAAGAGAAAAATGCATTAATAAAGGTGATCAAGGTCTGCAGCAGCATCACGGGTACGCGGCGGAAAAGCCTGATTTGTATGTGTTTTGTCACATAATTCAGTTGTTAAAGAAAGCAGAATCCTTCCTGTCTGACAACAGCCACCTCCTGCACCCAGAGGTTCAGACCTCGCCTTCAGGTTCCCGCCTCAAATAGCCACAAGCCAAAACCAACAGGTACAAACAATCTGTCACAGCCTCATTTTACATTTCACAGCTAAACTGCAGCGGTAAAAGCTAAAATCAGTAAATCTGAATATTTTCATATTCCCAGATGCTGGATTTTCAGAGAGGGGGGATGAGTAAACATAGTTTTCAGAAAAAACAAAACAAAACAAAACAAAAAAATACTGGACACAAATTATTATTCTGAACAGAATATTTCTACATATTTGTAACACATGGAGCCATCTTTAACTTAAAATCCAGTTGTTTTTATGATCACTCTGTTGCTCATTTAGAAATATATCGTCGGCCTTTCAAATTGGCGTCTCTGCAGAGATCTTGCATTGTGCTGCAGCCAAATGTGGGTTTAAAATGCTGTACATCATTTTATTAACATCCACATTGTTTGTCACAAAACAACACAATGTGAAATTTGAAGCGTTTGATAAGAGAAGTGACAGCTTGCTCTTAAAAATACCCATTATTCATCCCCTTAAACTCCTGAAACGAGTTGAAAAAAAAGTGCAAAGCTCAGCTAGTGATCCATTATAAATGTTTCTTACAGCGGATGTGTCTGCCATCTTGAAGAATAAAGACCAGTGAGTGTAGTGATGAAGGATGCTCAGAGGCCAGACAGTTTCTCTGCCTGCCAAGTTTCACATCACAACACTTCAAGTGTCTTTAAATCTCCTGCACAGTCAGGGCTGCGGAGGAATCAACTTTCTGCAAAGTATTCAGCAAGAGCAGCTTTTAGTCTCACACGTCACTCTGCGCCCAGGCTGAGCATTAATTAGCACTCAAGCTGTGTTGTCTGTTTTGGCTTTGTTCCTCCACTGGGGGGAGACTCTGAGAAGGACAAGCCTCTGGCTGCACAAAGGGATCATTTTGTTTACACAGTCAGAATTAATGACTTTATCTGGGCCTCTCATGATTTTATTGGCCTTAAGTGCATCTAATGGTCTGGTAATTACTTCAAAGCAATAAACAGTTAGCAGATGTCTAATTCATGCAGCCACATGGTTAAAGCCAAGGTAGAAAACAAGCATTATTAACCCAGAGGGCCTTTGTTGATTCCTGTAAGTATTTAGCTGTAGTCCCAGGAGTAAAGTGTGCTGAGTAAGTACTGAACGGAGCAGCACGGGTGATTCTCCCATCACCTGCAGCACCACGGCTCAGCCTGAAGGGGCCTGTGGCAGCTCTGCCCTGCTGCCGTGACCCCACCGTGATTGACCTGATCTCCCAAAGAAAAGCTCCTGTGACCTCAAAAAGCTTGAGGAAACAGGGGATGAAGACAGACATGGCAGAGCAACAATAGACAACCCGTCCCACCCCTCCCCTCCCCTCCCACACACACAGTCAGCATGTTTGAGTTATTGCTTTACAATGACACGGGGGCTTGAGGTTGCCATGTCGAGGCCAAGTTTGACATCTCTGAACTTAATCTGAGAGGGAAAAAGGATAGAAAACGGTGATTGATGGCTGCTTCAGCACAAAAATTGCCTACACCTGATTTTTGATGTCTGCCTATTTTTAATCAACCGCCGTGCGAAAGAGCTGATGGGTGAGACGACAGCCCTGAAGGCTGGGCTGCCGTGTAAAACATCAATAAAACAGAATATGATCAATTGCTCATCCTTATTGACACAAATGAAAACAGCACACAGACAATATATTTAATGTTTTGCCTCATTAACTTTATTCATTTTTGTAAATACTCTTATTCTGAATTTTATGCCAGCATCAAAAAAAAAGTTGAGACAGGAGCTACTAAAGACTGGGAAAGTCGTGCAATGCTCCAAAAACACCTGTTTGGATCATTCCACAGGTAAACAGGCTCATTGGTTACAGGTGATAGTGTGGGCATGAAAGGGGCATCCTGGAGAGGCTCAGTCGATCACAAGCGAGGATGGAGCGAGGTTCACCACTTTGTGAACACATGATTGGATGAAGGATGTTACTGCATGAGCTCAGAGTCCACAGCTTGTTTGCAATGACTGCAGCATCCCAACTTTTTTTGGAATCGGTGCTGTCTAATAAAAAAAATCTGAAAGTCCTTGCAACACAAATTACATTGTTATCTGCCTCCAGAAAAAAAAGTTTTAGAAGTCATAAAGGATCCTGATATCTGCAGCTACACAAAACCTCCTTCAAGATTGTGAATATTTAGTGTTCGGCTGAGGAGGAGCAGTGCAGTCTTTGCTTGAACTGTTCCACATTCAGATGTCCAGTCAGCAGTCAGCAGTAATTAGCTGCACTGGGTGTTAGACACCTAACAGGTTGTGTTGTTTTCATCTGGGGGTTAAATGCCACCTCCCCCCCGTGGAGTCCACTGCTTGCTGCTGCTGTACAGCCTGTGGTCGGGACAACACCTCGGAGCCAAACAATTACATCAAGGTCATGGAGAGGAGGAATGTTCGGCCGATTAGTGCGGGGTCCGGCAGCAGCCTGCAGAGCGCACTGTTCGCAGGGATGACAGCAGACCTGAATGCATCCAAATCCCAAACTGACTTGTTCGGCTTCATTTTCACTGGAGTCCACAACACGCCACAGACAGAGCTTCAGGCCTGTTTCCAGACTCAGGAAAGTTCAAATCTGTGCGGATTATTAGTCTGTAGCGGTTGTGTTAAATTAGAAATAAAATTACACAAATCTTCCAGAGCGACTGAAGGATCGGTTGGCTTTATCGTCTTTAATTTCCACTTTCCTCTCAATCGAAACTCGGACTATTTGCCTGCCAGAGGTCAGCTTTAGAAACCACCAGGGGTTGGCAGGGTCCACCTGAACAAATTCATGAAATTAGAGTAAAGTTTGTTGAAGCAGATTCTTATTTTTGAGCAAAAGCTCCATATTCTTACACTGTGTGACATACTGGCCTGCAGACACTTGTTATAGTTAAAGTCACCCTCATTTATTCCTCATCTTATTCTAATCTTTTCACGTTATTATACAATAAAAGTTCAAGTTGTGCCTCTGATTTCAGTGATCTGATTTATTAAACCACTTTCGTGTATCTCATTCAAATGATAAAGTAGGAGAAAACCTGTTGAACGCTGTTACTCTGTTCGGTTTTGTTTGTTGTTAAATTCAGGTTAATGTAATAGAATGACACGATTACACATTAGCGGGGGTTTATTACAGGGCAGGTACAGTAAAGGTGTTTTCTTTGGAGGCCTCCTGCCTGTATTTTTTTTCCACGAGTCACTTGTTGACACTAAACTTGCGGCACTTGTGAAGTGTTTATTGCAAACGAGTTTCTTTCAATAGAGGGTGGCTTCTTACAAAGACATGCGGGTCTCCGTTGTTTAAGTTTGACACTAAACCTGCGCAAAGTTCAGCGAGTTCTTACATGGTGACATTAAGTGCGCAAAACCACTTGAATTAGAATTAATTCTATTTTTATCGAGCTGTTACGGCCCTTATTTATCGTTCATCGACGGTGCTGATACATGTATTTGTAGACGTGCATTTACTTGTGACTGATGATGATCTGTTTGTGACACTTGAAGTTTGTAAAAGATAATCAAATATTTGCTTTTCATGCATGAGTGCGCCGCTGTAACCTGAATTAGTCCTTGAATCACTGTTTCATGACAACAAAGATGAAATATCAGGAAAAAAAATGAACTGAATATATATATAATATATTTGCAAACCGTAAAAGTTCAGGACAAATAATTATTCTGCTGACCTTTAATATTTTATCACTCTGGCTCCACTCTGTACTTCACTTTGTCTTTGCGAGTTTTGTTAAAAATAAAGTGCAAATATAGTTTGCCATGGCCAACACAAGCTCCAGTGCGTAATTACGCACGAGCAATCGTTAGAAGTCACTAACGTGCCTTAAAGGCGCTTAAAGGCAGTATCGGTGCTCATTGTTAGGGAGATTGGCTCAATACAACAGGGCTGTAGCAGGACAGAAAACAGGGGTGTGACCAGCCCAAAAGTTTTCTTCAATGGGCTACCTGTGGAGGCTGCGGGCGCTGCGCATAAATACTCCTCCCTCTGAGGATGAGTTCAGTCCTGAGGGAGAGAAGCACAGACGAAATTAGTTTGGGAATCTGGTTAGGGCGGATTATGAACGCTTTTGGACACCAACCCTCTAACCAGCAGACCAGCCCTCTTCAGCACCACAGCGCTCAGGAGCTCCTAGATATGGCCGTGTACTGCGACAACTACGGGGTGTACCAGCAGAACCTCCACCACCATCACCCCCAGAGGCCGCCGACGCACCCCTCCAGCTACGGCCTCGGAGAGTACACTTCACCGTCCACGAACCCGTACCTGTGGCTGAACGGACCCAGCATCAACTCCTCTCCTTATCTTCCCGGGAACAACGGCACGTCCTATATTCAGTCCGGATACGGGTCGAACCAGAGGCAGTTCTTACCGCCTCCCACCGGGTTCGGTGGAGCAGATCTGGGGTGGCTGTCCATATCCAGCCAGCAGGAACTCTTCAAGATGGTCAGACCGCCTTACTCCTACTCAGCACTGATAGCGATGGCCATCCAGAACGCCCAAGACAAAAAGCTGACTCTGAGTCAGATCTATCAGTACGTAGCTGACAACTTCCCTTTCTACAAGAAGAGTAAAGCTGGATGGCAGAATTCAATCCGCCACAACTTGTCACTGAACGACTGCTTCAAAAAAGTGGCTCGAGACGAAGATGACCCCGGTGAGTCTCGGATGTTTTTGACAAAATGAAATATTTTTTATTGAATCTGTGGCTTGAATCACGTGTGCAGTATTGATGTTTTGTTTTTGTTTTGTTTTTTCTTGGTAAAACTCTTGATGAAAATTGATGACACCGCTCTCAGAACAACTGGCACAATCCCGGTTTATTGTCGGTTCAGCAGTGCGCGGGGAAAATCTGAGCCAAAAGTTTGACCTTTATTATTTTTACCCCTCATCCAGGTAAAGGAAACTACTGGACGCTGGACCCCAACTGTGAGAAGATGTTCGACAACGGGAACTTCAGGCGGAAGAGGAAAAGGAGAGCAGACATAAACGGTGCTGACAGCGGCGCAGCTCTCCCCGTCAAGTCAGAGGACGGCCCGCACAAGCTCTCCGACACCGCCAGCCTCCTCAGCTCCTCCCCGCCCAGCTTGCACGGATCCCCGGCCTCCACGGAGCCCAAGTCGTCCCCGTCTCCCTCCGCGGAGCACAGTCCGTGTTTCAGCAGCTTCGTGTCCAGCGTCAACTCGCTGCTGGCGGCCAGCGGCGGCGGCAGCGACGGCTCCCGGGGCGGGGAGCGGGACTACGGCTCCGGGCACCTCGGGGGACTGTCTCAGACCAGAGAGGGCATGTCAGGACTGGGCTCCTACTCGCCCACTTTAATCTCTCCTCTGAACTCTGACAACAACAGAATGAACTATTACACATCAGTACAGAGCCTCTCCAACCATTTCAGTGTTAATAACCTCATATACAGCCGGGAAGGAACAGAGGTGTAGACCGTCTGTCTGCGTCTGCTGGGCTGCGTCATGAAAGACTAATTTATCCTCCATTAGCATTCACATCTCTAAAGAATTGCCTACTTATTCCACATGTTCTGCTTTAGTGGGCCTCATGGTAAAAGTACTGGAACTGAACTGGTATTTTTGTCACAATAACCCTCTCTAACTGGGAAAATATAGTTCGGTGCATTAGAAAGGAATATCCACGTCCATACTAGCGCAACACATGATAATTTGTAGTAAATTAATTCACCAGTGAGCCCACGGAAATTTATCAATGAACTGACTGATGGACGCGTACTTTACTTATTTTTTTTATTGTTGTAGCAAGAAGAAGACAATATGTACAGAGATTATTTTCATAAGAAAATACGAAACATGTATTTTAGACTGGGATTGTGTTTTATTTAAACTCGTCGATGTTTGAATAAAAGTCATTTATTTTAACTCCATGACTGAGGCTTTATGTGTCATTTTCCTGCTTTATGGGTGCTGGGTGGAAAAGCCAAGGCGGCTTTGAGATATTACACTTCATAAAACACACTGTGTTTAGCTCCTATTTGGCTCTTTCCTGTTGAAAATCGCTTTAATGTTCCTATAATATTCTCACAGCGGTGCATTTCTTTTGTCTGCTTTATTCTGTTGTGTAGTAATTTTAACATCCTTGCAGCTCATCCTGTGCGTTTTTCAGATAAAGCACCCTTCTCTGTTGGATTTCAAACATTTCTGTTTCACACAGGCCTTGCAAATATTCACACTGAGTCCTCAAAAGTGTTGGTCTTGCAGGAAAGAGCTAAATAAACCAGTATAAATGCCTCGGCGCCTGTCAGGAAATCTGAAGTCAAGTGGCCATAAGCGGTAAAGTGTGCAAGACAGAGACATTTTCCGCTTGTCACTTCCAATCGCCCCATTTCATCAAGCAATCAGACCTTTAACTTACGTCCACGAGGTTCAGGAGTTCAGCTTTTTGTCTGGGCTGGATTTGACGCAGACTGCGCCCGTTTGATGTTGACCTGTTTGCGGAATATTAGCACCTGTCTCCATCTATTCCCAAAGTCTTGTCACGCAAAACGCTGTCTGTTTCGTGTGTGTCTGTGTGAATCCCCTTAATGGGATTTGTTTGTTTTGTTTCTTGCTTTTTTTTCTTCTTCTCCTTTTTTCTGTATCGGGCGCCACTGTGGAAGAGGGTTCAACGGCATGTAAGGTTCTTTTGTTGCGCTTGTGTGACCCAAGGGACGGAACAGAGAGGCTGCTACCGGGGAGAAAACAATGTTCAAGTGATTTAACACCCCTGTCCTGTCTTATTTTCAAACAATATGGATACGCACGGAATCAAAGCCTGTCAATAAAAGGAAACACCTCTTAATTGGTTGATAATTGAAATCACTCAGGCGCTCTGTGGTCTGGAATAAAAGAAAAATTAATTGACAAGACTTTCGTGCCCCTTGTTGGAACACAAAGGAAGCTGGCAATTCAAGAGATCCCCTCCTGGGCTCAAATGAAAATATTGCGATCTGAAGATCTGGGAACAAATTATCTCCCTCAGGCCACATTTTGCTCTATTATCTGTGGAGCAGGGCCACGGATCAGACAAAGAGGATTTTTGTCATCCAGGAGCAGGTTCTCACAGTAACTAGTTTTCTGATGAAATCCTCATCACATCCAGTGAATGGAGTGTAAAGCCTTTCACAATAAGAGGCCTTTTAGTGCTTATTACTGTCATTTCTTGCTCCCTCAGTCACTATTTTTTTTACTTTTCGGAACACTGTAATTCAGTTTTACCCTAAAAAGTCTATGAAATCAGGCAGCTGTGGAGCGTAACGTAGTACATTTACTCAAGTACTGTGCTTAAGTACAATTTTGAGGTACTTTACTGCCACATTTTGGAAGCAAATACTGTCCTTTTCAGCTTTAGTCATTAGTTATAGATTCAGATTACTCACATAAATAAACTCAAGTAACACATCTTACTGTGTTATTACAGATTAGGCTACCCTGCAGTTTATAAGTTAAGTTGATGCTGATGCAATAACTGTAATACATTCATTGTTAATATACACTGCATTATTCTGAAATGGGCCATTAAGGGGTGCTTTTGCTTTTGATACTTTAAATATTTTGTGATGGTAACACTCACATACTTTTATTTAAGAGCATTTTGCATGCAGAACTTGTTTGCACAAAGCATTTCTAAGCAGTGGTTATTTACTCCAGCGAAAGATCTGAGCACTTCATCCACCATCAAGGCGCAACCCAAAGCTTGCATGCAAAGCAAACAACAGAGCATCTCCACTTGCTTTCCAAGTTCGATTCCGCCCTCTCAGTTCTCAGAAATGTAACGCTCCAGTGCCCTGTGCCTGAAGGGCACATTTACCCGGCTCACATGAATATCAGTCAGGCCACCATGTCTCTGCTCCACCTGCTTGAGGGCCCCTGGCTCCAGGGCTGAAGGCCCAGGCCCAGCAGAATACCTCAGCATAAGGGTGGCCGCCAGTCCCCACACATGCCTAGTGGGCTAAACCCATAATGATGGGTTTCAGCCTCAAAGGGTCATCCCTCCAAGGCGAGGTTGGCTCATAATTGAAGGAGCTGGTGTTTCAGAACTGGATTATTTTAATCCTCTTTCTCTTTACGGGACTAGATACTCCAGCAAGTCATCCGGTGCCAACTGAGAGCAGGGATGGGTATTTCCTGAAAAGTGCATCATCTGCTTCACCTGCAGTGAGTTTTATAGAGAAAGACCAAATCTCACCGCTCCAGAGAGAGAGAGTACACAGACTGACAGAGCTGGTGCTGTGTTTAGTTTAAGCTGTTTTTTTGGTTTAGGATGTGACAGTTTAGATATCACAGCCAGAACGACGTGAGGAAGAGTCGTCTGCAGCTCGGGACCCGGGGGCTCGTCCATGTTAGTCAGTGAGCACCATGAGCTGCAGTGATGAATCACTGCTGGATAAAGTTGCACTCAGCAAAGTGAGAAACTTAACCCCCATTAGCTGTTGAGCGAGATCTCGTCAACTGATAAATAAGCAACTATAACAAGACGTGGCACCCTCCTTCACTCAGAAACCTGCTTATGAATCTGCAGGTTTTTGCTTGCCATGTGCTGCAGACTTATTTCTGAGGATGCAGATTAAATTTAAGATGTGCTTTGCGAGACAATTTGTTGGTTTGTAAAGCATTCAGGATTTCAAATAAAAAGATGTGTCCAGAGCCTAATAATTCTCCACAGCCCATATAACACCAGCTTACAGACAAATCTGAGGGGTTATATGAAAAGGGAGACTGCACGTCTGACCCCAGTCAAGAACATGATAGCTTGGCCATAGGGGGGCTGATTACAGTCTGGGTCTACCCTGAAATTTCACATCTGTTTGTAGCAGTCAGCGGGAATTATAGGGATAATTTCTTATATTACAGCTCAATCTCTTGAGGAAGTTAAATATTTAAGAGAACAATATGATGACAGCTTCTGGGGAAGCCACTGTACGGCTGTGAGGGGCGCAGGGAGGGGCTCCTCTCCTCCCTGCACTTTAAAAGAAATGTGTGTGCAAACGATAGCTGAGGAGAATGTCTATCAATTGGCATGACCTGATTCGGTTTCATCATACCCCTACCGAGGCCCATAAAAAGCCTAACGTATGGGCCGTTAACGGCATGGAATCCCCGCTCCGGATGAGCAGCCATATGGATTATTTTATACAGAACAAGAGGCATCAGAGCGCAAAGTGCTCGGTTGTTGAGAGCACATGAAAAATGTGGAGACACTTCTCACTACACTTGTCAAACTTAGCTTTGCTCTTTGTTTTAAATTCAAATTTCTGCTTTAGATCTGATTCAGATAAACAGATTTTACACGTCTGTTCTGCAGCTTAAAATACTCAAAGCTGAACGCCAAAATGCCTAAAAACACGAGAACCTCTCACAGTTAAAACAGCCTCCCCACCGTGCAATCAGCTGGTTCTGTTGCACATATAATTTTCTTTTATCATGTCAACCTCGAGCGCTTCTCTCCGTTCTAGCAGTGATTTGGATACCAGGACCTAGAATTACTGGTGAGCACAGGAAGGGCAGCCACTTCAGAGCCCGTGAGGATTGCCAGCAGAGGAACCTGCTGAAAGAGTCTGAAAGAGATACAAGGATTAACGGACTAGAACGAGTCCCAGTAAATCCACAACCAGGGCCTGTCTTCACGTTGCTCTGCCTGGAAAACCTATCCCCAAAACAATGTAACTTATCCCCCGCTCACTCTATTGCTGGAATATATTTTGACAAAGTCTTTGTTCTCACATTAGGGAACTGTAGGCAGATCATCCGTTATCCGTGACCTTTGTCATAACAAACCATGGCGGTGGTTTTACACACCAGGAGAGAAAGTTCTCATCATCCAGACTGATGTTTCAAACAAGTTCTGGGTCATTCTGACTCACTTGAAGCCAACTGTGTGATAAAAAATCCAAAATCAGCCACAGTATGTAAAAAAAATGCACTCACTTTAGAAATCTCAATACAGAGAAAGGCTCACAAGCTCCTCAATAAATCTGCAGCCATTCATCACCTACATGAAATTCCAAACCGTGACCTTATGAGAACAATATCCAGGGTTCATGGAACATCAATTTCTACGTGCAGTGCAGCAGAACAAATATCTGAGTAACGGCCAATATGTAATCATTTTAGCTCGGTTCAGGGACCACTTTAAGTCTCGCACATGATAATGGTTCATTTGACCTGTCGGCGCACACTAAAACCCACCATGGTGATTGCTGCAGTGTGTGAATAAGCTGGAGACATACTGTAAAAAAATCAAATCAAATCGAATCACATAAAAAAAATCCAACATTGTGACATTAAAACATCTGAACCAAATACCATTTCAGGGGACAATAGCATGTTTGTGCAGCAGACGCCTTGCAGTGATACCACCCGGCTAGCAACACCTGCGTGCTGTCATTACCTGCTCTTCACAGACAGGAAGTGGTGACAGATGACAGAGGAAGTAGCTTCCCAGAGGGAATCCATTTTACCCGCTGCAGCCTGGACTTTCGGCGGCAAGACGGAAGTGAGGAGATCATTTGGTACTCGGGGGATCCTCAAAATAGCTACCTCTGAACCACTTGTCAGTCATTGTCAGTGGTTCCAAAGGAAGCTATCTCTCAGTGTGAATGTTGTCAAAAGACGCAGCCCACCTGGAGCGCTTTTTAACTCTGGGACACGTACAGATATGGAGCCATGTTTTGCTGCACAGACGCCGCAGAAGCAACGACATTATGTGCTTTTTATGACCGGCTCCCACGATGCATTATTCAGCTTCAGTCCCGTCTGATGCTGGTGCATCTGCCCCGAGGAATTCATTGACTGCTCCCCCCCAAAACAACACTCCCCCGGCCCCTAATGAGACCCCCTACCTCCTGCCTCTATTATGAGGGATGCATACCAATAGAGAGACAGGAGAGGGGAGACAGACTGAAGCCTCGGAGACCTCTGGAGCCCTCCGTGGCCTAAACCATCAAACGCACCCCTCACAGAGAGTCAAATAATGGGCCTGATCAACATTTAACCAAGTTTTCCCCATGTAAGCCGCAGATGATCTGTGGCTGAAGGCTCTAAATGATGGCCTTTCAAAAGGGACAGGCATGCCCCCTCCAAATGCTCCTTTTGTGTTCGTCACTAATCCCGGCCTCCACTTCAAGGCCCTGGCTCACTTCTGAGGCAGCTGCTATCATCTTAAAGAGGAGGGAAAGAAAGGCAGCACTTTTAAAGCGCTTTAATCAAGAAGATGTAACACCATGATAAGCTGATCACCCCCTTAAAGCATGTAATTATACCACAATCAGCCATTAATATTATTACCATTCACGGCTTTCATTCTTTCATTCCCCAGAATAATTAACGTGCTGAAATTTCTACACAGTATGAAAATACAGGCTCAGCATTATTTCGCCATTTTATTACTGCCTTTAAAAACTGTGTCAATGCAGTCACCTCCTTGTGGAGCACGCGTGCTATTTTAGGAGCATGGAGATACCACGCACATGAAAATCAGGCCGGCTTGCCCAGGAAACAGAAAAAAGGAGATGCTTATTTGCCAGACAAGTGTTCAAACAAACATCAGCGCGCAGCAAGTGCTATGTGTTGACTCTGGTTTTGGAGTCTATCAACCCCAAACAGCTTGTGTGTCAACCATAAACACAAGACGTGCACCCTGTCTGGGAAAACAGGCTTCCAGGCTCAGTGCTGCTGCAAAAGCCCCTCTGTTAACACTGAGTTGCGCTCAGTCTGGCATCGTGATGTTATCCGTGATAAAAAACAAGCAAGTGCTGTGTCGCTCTAACTCATTTAACGCAGTCCGCTCGCCTTTGTCATGCGATGGCATTCCAGCGCTATGACATAATCCAGGATGCACACGCGCGGCCATGCATGTTTTCATATGTGCCTGTGCATCCACTCCACGCCGGCGCTGACAGCCGAGAGGCCGACATCATCCACAGAAGTGTGTTGGCATGCCCCCACTTGACAAAGAGGCCTTTTTTTATTCACCACGAGGGAAAATAGGTTTTTACAAGCCTCGGATAATCTGCGGCACACAAAGGCATAATTAAACCAGCGAGAGGGAAGCACTGTGTTTAGCCTGTGAAATAGAGATGCTGTGCTTATTACTGTGTGAATCACTGGGTCACTCTCATGGCCTTGTGTTGACTTACATTCAGTTAAAGGAGACGCAGAATAGACAGGAGCACTAATGACAGAGGACAGCGCATGTTCTCCTAAGCATTTTGCATCACTCTATCCCTCTTAGTAATGATGTGGCCTGCTAATCTTAGCTCCTGCATGAGGAGATCATAGCTTATCTGGTGTTAGTTTAGTAAAATGTATGAAAACCACCGCAGAGTTCGGCGGTTTTGATGATATCTCACGGTGGCCCTCTCGGCCGTCTTGTGTTGCAAACCGGGCTGTGATTTAAAGAGCCTTGTTTTTCTAACCCCCACTGTTCTCAGCATGCGGCAGCTTTTTAAACCCTTATCACTACAGCAAGAAAGCGGTGAACAGCTTCTCAATAAAGGTCTGCGGAGCCACAATCATGTTTCCTTAAGGTTTCTGGGAAAAAAAACCTCTTCTGTAAAATCTTTCTGCATTCATCCACTCTGAGAGCATAAATGGGCCGTTAAAGGAATTGTTGGGAGACACACTTTTCTATTTACTTTAAACCAACGCGCTGACACGGACATCAAGATTGATGGGACACCGTCTTAATTAGGTGGGTCAGGACTTGGCCAGATAGCTTTGTGCAGCTGTCACTGCCCCTCCCTGTATAAATTGTGTAATTATCCCTTTCATTACACTCAGCTTTCAGGCTACCTGATAGAATTCAAAGGGAGGTGTCACTATCTTTTATCATTATGCTGATGGGGCTTGTGACCAGCAGTTAAATCACAATGGGTGTGTGTGGGGGGGGGTTGAACAGTAGCTATCAAGCTAGTCTGCCAGTCTAGCGGACAACCCCAGTCAGGGACCTGCCTGTCTGCAGGGTGATGGGCCGCGACATGTCCACAGGCCCACAGGGGATTCAGAGCAGGAGGGGAGAGCCACCTTTGGACAAGTCCTGGAGGGCAAGCCCCACTGACCCCCATCAGCACACTGCTGGGCTGCTCAGACGCCCCCTCAAGAGCCATTTGAATATGATTAGACATTAATGACGTTCACAAATGAGCAGACGCTTTGTTTGGTTTCTATCCCAGGACTCCTCCAGCGTCTGGGCATGCGTGGCTGGACCCCTCTCGGTCTCGTACCTGTGCTCAGAAGCCGTCGGTTAGCGTTCACTGGTGCCAAACGTGCACCCGTAGCACTGTAGAAAGAATTTGATGAACTGGGAGTGACAAGTGGTTAATTTCCATTCTGTTAAATAAGCCAGGCACACTGCCCTCTGCGTACATGTCAACACTGGGAGCTTGTGTGGGTCACACACTAATGACAGAGATTGCAGTTTAGCGCTCATCTCTCACCGAACGAACGGGAGAAATACTGAACAATGCGTCACATCAACGCTTTTGCTTATGAGAAAATTAAAATACTACACAGAATTGATCAGTCCCTCATGGACTCATCGCTCCATAAAGGAGAGCGCCTGCAGAGTGGCTACAAAATGCTGACACATGTTGAACTATGCGGCGGTTGGGCTGCAGTTACAATTAGATCTTCGCCATCTATCCAATAAATATAATGAGGATGAATCACAGAGTTGTGCTGTTTTTAATGGTGTGTAATGGTACGACCGCTGACAGCGTAATAGCCCCGGCTCTATTGACTTTTCTCATTACGTGGCGGCAGAGGCCTTGTCCAACCACTATATTTAACCACCACAGGGGCAATCATCTCAGGCCCATATTACTGGGCAGCCTTTAATGAAGAGCACAATCATCAGACGTTTAAGTTTAATGAAAAGAGCCACCTGCTCCAGTGCATGGACGGGCCTCAGAGACGAGTGAGCCTCGGATGAATACTCATGGATAAGAAAATCAGATGTATTTTTAACTGCAGTTGCATGGAAGCCCTGCAAGAGTGCTTTTATTCTTAGTTATGAAGAGCATATCCGCAGACAAGAAATAAGGCCGTGCTGCAGTGTTTCATGGTAGAAGTGAGTATTTTTCTGAGATAATGGCGTCGTCGTAACAGCACGAAGCTGCTCTGGCTCCGGTGTGAACAATCAGGTGTGAGGTGTTGTTTCTGATTAAAAGCCAAGCTCATGCCAGAGCCGGGGGGTGGGGGGGGGAGCTGTCAGCGTTTCTGCAAGACAGAAAAAAAAAAAAACAGCTTTCACAGACAATGCATCCTTCATTAGACCACTCTGCCAAAGTCCATATCATATAACCCAAGATTTTCCAACAATCCACTCACTGATTCCAAAGCAAAAGGCCAGTTAATAAGCCGATATGAATGAGGAAATAATGCCTGACGTAAGTGGAGGAGAGGAAGTGTTGGCACTGGCTTTGTGCATTAGCTGATTACTCACATTTAGCTCACATCTCTTTCGGATATACCCTGAAGTAGAAAATGAAAATTGTCTTTCAAGTTGTCTCACTTTTCCCCAGCGACTGTTGGAGGGAGAAGCACCTGCAGGTCAGGTCGGACCATTATTTACAGTCAACAGCGCTGGAGATCCACATGTGGGATGGATCAAGAGTCTGAGATGGAATCGCCTTCCTGGCTGATGTCACCTTCGCTCTACTGCAATAAATGCGTATAAATATTAGGGAAGCCCTGATTTTTTTTACTTATCTCAGTGGTCTCTTCCCTTGTTATTGGTTTTGATTTTGTTCACTTTTATTTTATATAATAGGTGACAATCATTATGGCAGGCACAGAGGCACCAGTGTCATTGCCAACATGTGGAATTACAGTGTTTTGGCATATAACTCACATAAATGTCAAATAAGGAAGCAGTGACAATAATGCCTTCATTTCTTTACACAACAATGCATAAAGTTGGATGTAAAAAATGATAAGGAGTTAATAATTAAATAAAAATGTTAGGAAATTTTAAAAAGTAATCCCCAAAATCGTTATCGTAGTTAGGGCAGCTGTAACCACTAATTTCTCTGTTCACTGATTAATTGTTTGGTCTATAAAATGTCAGAAAAGAGTGAAAACCAAGACTTAACCAACACCGATATTCACTTTACTATCAAATAATAAAACAAGAAGCAGCAAATCCTCAAAATTTAGACGCTGGAAACGGGTCATGTTTGGCAGGTTGGCTTGAAAAATGACTTTAATGATCAAAAATGGAGTGACTGTATTAACTCACATGCTGCAACAGTGCAGTCAGCACAGATGAAGAGCAGAATGGTATGAGTCATGTTTTGGCCCAGCTTTTCATTTAGGTCCTCTTACAGCTGACTTTATGAAGTAAAGTCAAAGTAAGTATATGGCATGATAAATCATTGAGGGCAATTAAAAAACCTAATAATAAAGATTACCAACAGCGGGTTGGAGTCTGCTAACATTTAAAGCTAATGTACATCGCTGGGGGTTAGTTTAGCCACTGCTGGTCCACTGCGCCCGCAGACACGGTGTTGTTTTTCACCGCGTCCCGGTTGCAGACTCTGGCTTTGTCATACATAATGGCCGGCCCTTTGAGGCCGTGCCAGCTCCTGAACACTCTGAGCTGATTATTTTGACATCTTATGGCAAGTAGAACTCTCCTCTCAGCGGGCTGCGCTTAAGCACAGCGCAGAAGCATTCCTTTGTTAAGTGTTTGTGTCACACTTAAAGGATTAGAAAGCGTTTGAAAAGCACAAGGAATAATGTTTGGAATCACCTACTGAATAGTTTTACTGCTCAAGGCATTGAACCGCACAGTTATTTAGGGGTGTAAAATTAGCAACTTTGCCAGAATACAGTGAGAGAGAAGTCCCACAATTCGGGTTTGGGCACCGTTCCAGGAGCTGGCAGGGGTTCGCTGTATGGAAGAGTATGTGTTACCCATATGATATTTTACCCATTTGACAGAATGTACATTTATGCTCCCATATTTCATAGTTTCTGTCAGGGTCATTTTAAATCCCCTCACCTGTATCTCACATTTAGCTCTTCACATGTAGGCATGTCTGAGTCTAAACTGGGAAAGGCGCGCTGGGATAAATCACGGCAGACATTTCTACCTCGATGGTTCCCATACATCTCCGGTTTTATTGTGTCTCAGGATCCTCTGTCTTGATGTGGCTTCGGTGTGGTGACACAGGGTTTCGGTTTCGGGACGGGAGGGAGGAGAGGGAACGAGGGCCTCTGCTGGGCAGGTTGTGGCACTGATTACTTTAGCACAAATACGACACAGAGTGTTTAAATACCGGAGTAAAACTACAGTGAAATAATCCAATCTGATTTTTTTCCTTCTTTTCAATTTAGCTTTACAAAAAGTGATCCTCAGCATATGTAGAAATCTCCTTTATCCAATCATGTGTTCACAAAGAGGTGAACCTCGCTCCATCCTGGCTTGTGAACGACTGAGCCTTTCCAGGACGCCTCTTTCATACCCAATCATGATACTATCACCTGTTACCAATGAGCCAGTTCACCTGTGGAACGATCCAAACAGGTGTTTTTGGAGCGTTCCACATCTTTCCTAAAAATCAATGAAGCTGATGATGTATGAATATGTTGTCTGTGTGCTGTTTTCAATTGAGTACATCTGAAAAAGCATTAGGAAATGTTCACATTCTGTTGATTTATGTTTAAACTTTTCTGGAATTAAAGTTTTATTACTGTCCAAGTGAAGCTGGAGCTCAGTACTAATTAAACATGTCAACTTTAGGCTATCAGAGTTGTCTTTTTTTTTTACTTTAGTATGAATTGTGGCCAGCTACCATGTGTTAAACTGTGGGAATATTTATTGGTGAGTCTGAACTGCGCTATTTATTACGGTGAGTGTATTAATCATAAATTATTCTACTTTTAGGGTGCCTTTTTAATGATGGAAATTAGCCATTCAAGCTAACTGTGGCTTACAAACAGTCCCTTCCTTTCTGTTGATCAATTAACACTGTTCATTTAGAATAAAAAAACTGAAATGAATAGTGTTTTTTATTTCTAATCACATACATGTCAGTTTATAAAAAACTATTTTCTTATCTCTTTTGACATGATTTGCCCACATTTTGTGATATATGCCTGAGATTTCTGCCCAGTACAATTGAGGCGAATGGAATTTCATTTGAGCTTTCAAAAACATCTAAAAGCAGCGTACGGTTTAAGATTATCCACAGACAGTTTTCATTGGAGCTACTTTCAACCAAAGAAATAGTCCTGACAAAAACAGATGACAGCAGGGTTTATGGATTAGCCACAGCATCATGCATACTTTTTTTCTGGAACTAGATGTCGCTGTTAAATTTATCAAATGTCATTTTTCAATGCTTTGAGAGTCATAAAGGAAAATTGAATTCATTCCCACTGTACTGGCAGAAGTCTCTGCAGCAGATATATCAAAACCCGGGCCAGTAAAACCAAAACGATCTGCAATCTGTGAATCCAGCTCACCAGCTCCACAGGATTCAGATAAATAGATAGCTAAAAAAGATCCTGAGAGAGAGAACTCAAAGTGTCAGTCATGTTCTCCAGTTTCAGCCCTCTGAATGATTGAGGGGAGATGGACATCACTTAGGGATCCCCAGGGGAAGAAATTCCTCCAAGACTTAGTGTTTTTCTTGCTGTTCCTCACAAATGAGCTCCCAAGCCAGTTCCATTAAGAGACTCTGGCCGAGGCTTTCTGTGAGCTTCACAAAATGTATAACCAGCCAAAGGGCAGGGTTTTGTCAGACAAACCTCTGACGGTGTAATCCATAGTGTTAGAAGCAGAGTGGCTGACCTTTGGGTTGAACTATCTGATGTCTATCTTGATCTCCCTGAACTATAAATTCACATAGAAGCTAAAATAAATGTTGACCTCTGGCGGAGCTTTGAGTCAGAGTTTCACACATGGCTGCTGGCAGCCGGAGTGTCCAGGCTGGTTATAAATCACCAGAGCAGGAATGAGTGACATGTCTCAAATGTTTACATGCAGCCCCTATTCTCCTGCTCAGGATCTGAGAGGCTGGTTGGCAGCGCAGCATTTCCCCCCCTATGCCTTCTCAGAGGTTGTGTTACTGCGTCCATACATCACCCTGACATGGGTGCACTCATTGAAACGGCCTGGCTAGACCCTGTCTCACGATGATGACATATTTGCCATTCCACTCAGTGAGGTGTGTGAGCATCTTATCACTTATCACTGTCACAGATCCACCCGGTCAAACCATGCACTTCTCTGGATTTAATTCAAAGCATATACGCGAGATGTTTTCACGTCTTTATATCTTATAGTCCTTTACGGATGATCTAATTAGCGGCAAGATCCCGGCATTTAGGCTCCGACATCGATACTCCCCTGACCCTGCCTGGGAGTCCTCTTCAACACAACTTCCCCTGCTCCTCCTGGGGGTAATGGAGGGAGGAAGAATGCGGAGGGAGGAAGTAAGTTTCCTCCAGGCACATTGCTGGATGGAGAGGCTGAGAGACGGACAGATGACAATGGCAGGGAGGCCTGAGTGTCGCCTCAGGGAGACCTACACCCCGCTACGTGTTGGCTCCGGCCGCGACGCTAAGTGCACCGATCTGAGGCCTTCACAGCGGATTTGGCAAGGTGATCCCTTCACCGACTGCCCCCCCCCAATCCATCTCCTGCCAGCCGCTCCCCTTCTCCCTCCTTCCCGCCTCACCTCTCTGTCCTCTTCCTCCTTTCATTGACACCCAACCAGGAGGCGATGAGCTGACACAGAGGGTGAAGACAGCTCTGGGAACGTTATCTCCACCATTAACACTCTGTACCTTTTTTTAGTGCCGGTCTAATAATGTATGCAGTTTTTTTTTTATCAACATCCCAACTGAAAATCTCTTTTTATTTATTTATTTTGTTAATGTCTATGCTTATTTTCAACATTTTTATTTTTTGTGTGTGTTACACCCTGACAGATACTAGATATCTGAGGTAGGTGTTGATAGTGATACATTATGGAATATGAATTTTCTTACATAAACACATAAACAAACAATCTCTGGTGGACAAACACTGTCATGCTGACACTTACATATGCTTATCTGCTGTAAGCTAATATTGGCCTTTAAATGATAATTAGCACTTCCTAAGTCCCGCCCCTTTTCATCTGTGCTCCAATAACAGTTGAGTAAGTACCTGGCAGAACCTTGGTCAACTTCCTGTTTGCTGTTATGTGCTGTGTGTGTCGATGCAGAAAAGAAAGCCATGTTTTCTGGATAGTTAAATGATGTGATGGAGAGTGTGTAAAAGCAACGCTCGATACCCTGAAGGTTTATTCTGTTTCCAAGACCAAAAACAAATTGTGTCAGATGTTCAATCCAGATTAGGCTGTGTGTTAGACATTAACTGAACGACAACACCAAGGACACCTCCGTCTGTTCAAAGGTAACATCACTCTGGTCACATCTTAATTTGCTCTAGCAAGAGTTAGCACAGTGCTAGCTAATTAGCTTGCTAACATTTGCCTTGTTTCTATGAGCCAACATCATGAAAATATCCTTCCATTGCATACTGTTAGCTCCTTGAAGCTATGTTGCCTGACACTACTCTAAAACACACTGCAGCACCTCGCTAAACAGACCCGGAATCACCTTGTTTGCTTTGGTCCAGCTTGTCCAACCGATCAACAGTTACTACTGGGACTTTGGACTGCTCACGTCAGGTTTAGAAGGAATTGCAGTTTTCGTCATCATTCAGTAATGGTAACACTGTGCTGACCTAAGTAATTGCTGTTATCTGGGAACATGTAACATCAATAAAAAGAAATCTGGCAGAGCAAGAAACACAATGAAAGGTTTTAAAAAGGAAACCCCAACTGTCCATTGTGAACGTCCACCACAATGTACAAACAAACTTCCTGGTGCCGTAGTTATGCAATAAAGTGACTCAGATCATTTGTTTAAACTGTCTGGTTAAACTGTTTTCACTCCAAAAATTATGCTAAAGGAGTACTCAGGGCCTTAAATGGTGACTCCAAATCTCTGCAGTTACTGTAGAGAATATGAATGTTATCGTCAATGACGGAAATGATGTCCAAAACTACAAACTGAGACCCAGATTGTTAGCCTTTAATGGACCGGGGCCAGGTTTGTGGTGAGCGAGGGGTCAGCTGGTTATATAGGCTGACAAATTGTTTCATACACATGCAAACAGGCCTGAAGCAGTTGTGCTCCCTCCAGCAGGCAGACACCGTGTCTCCACGTCTAAGGTGAATGACACTGAACATTGCCTCCTGTAGAGAGGCCGCATTGTTTCTTATGCAGGGTTTAGAAAGCCGATATCAAATTCTGCTCTATTCAAAGAACCTCTGTTTTATTGGAGAGGCAGACAGGTGACTGCAGCTCTTAAGACGCTGCAGCGCGGGCTGAAATGCCACGGCTCAGACGAGAGGTGGAAAACTTGACGATGAATGGAGGTGAGGCGTAGAAGTGTTGAATTACAACAACATTCCTGAAGGTAAACTTCAGGTATTGAGATGTTGTGGTAATTTGTAGAGTCTTGTGTCACGGCTTCAATCCCTCTCTCTTTTTTTATACCCGTTGCTCAAGGTGTTGATGTTTAGGTGAATGACTTGACAGATGAAGTTGTACTCTTCATGACAACAGCCCCAAGGTTTTTCCTGCGGTCAGCGCCGTAAATTTCAGCCTGGTGTGACAATGATTGACGGCCTTATGACAGAGCTTTGCAAATCCTTTAATCCGTTCATAAAGCTCAATAGGGGGCACTTGATGCACTTTATCCCAGCTCCTCTGCCCATCTGGCTTCTGTAAAAGACACTCCGCGCCGTCAGGAGCTCTGAGAGCCTTGACAGGAGCTGATGACATGCAGCGCTGAGAGCTTTTATGAGACGTGACGTTTCATCACAGAAATTCACTCAGTGTGCAGCATATGTGGCATATAGATACAAGGAGGCACTCTTTAACCTTCACATTAGCTCCATGTATTAAGTTTACCTTTTAATTTTTGATTCTTTCTAGATACTCCTGAAGTTTTTTTTGTCAGAGATTTGTCATATTTTTAAAAACAAGGGTAAGGAAATACTGTACAAGTCAGACTAGAATTTATATGTGCTGTCCAAGGGTGCAGACTGCTGGAATCTGTAGTTTTATGGCCGTGTGGATTGGAGAACAGCTTGCAGTCTGTGACTGAGTGTCTTGGTTACAGTCGAGCGTCTGTGATCTATGGATTTGTGTCCCGCTCCGGTGACAGTCTGAGCTCCTCCTTCACACGGGAGCCTTTTATCTCACGGAGACGCAGATGAACCTGGAAACTGCTCGAAGATATAAAGTCACCTGCGAAATAGAAAGTAAAGAAAGCAGATTCGACTTCGGGAAGGAGTGTGATTTTATGTCGCTTATATGACACAGACAAGATATTTAATGCTAAAGGTAGAGCAGCCCTGACTTGTAACATAAAGATACTCATAGATTACAGATCCTCTCCAGACATGTTTCCAGATGTATGTAAAACACTGCACGTTGACTAATAATGTGTGTCTGAAATGGGCTTTCCACAAAAAAGCTCTATTATCTCGTTAAAATCCTTGAAATTACATCAACTCCTTCTCTCTCATTAAGAAATCCTGAATCTATCATGATGCAAATATGAGTCCTGCTTCACAGGAGATGTATCAGACTTTACTGTAAACTCAAGTGTTTGAGCTTTGGAGGCTTCAGATTTCCACATCACGCTTGTTTGTAAGTTGAATATCGGATCGAGATCGGCTTCCAAACTATCGACATATTATCACAAATCAGGCTCATCAAATTTTCCACCTTCAGCAGATGAATGTGAAAACAGCCTTCTGTTGTCAAACTTCACTCTGTCCAGGAAAGTTCAAACATTCAACTGTTTGAGTGAAGGAGGACTTAAATTCCCATTAATGCAGTTCAATAAATGAAACTTCCTGTACTGCAAGTTTCAGACATGATTGGCTTGATTCAGCTGATTCGGTAATTGATGCTGCCACCTGGTGCAAAGCTTGAGTAACTAACTCTCCTGGTTTCCAGTGAGATACTTATTTTGACGTTGATCTTGACTCTGGGCTTAAACGGGAGTTTAATACATGTTCATGTGTTAAAGCATCTCCTATGCTAAGCACTGTTTTCTTAATACACTTAAAACATAAACACAAGTTTAAAATTAAAGTGTTTATTTGTATATATTTTTTCCCATTCACTGATTTGTCATACACAGGAAACCACAGACCATCGAAGTTAAAGTTTGTTTATGTGTGCTGGAGGATAGGCAACGTCTGCATGCCCCAGTTTGAAATGAGTTGTTATAGGCGTCCTTTCTAGACAGAAATAGGTCACAGACAGCTCTGTATACAAGATATGCAAATACGTAAAGTGAGATATGAAACTAATAACACCAGAATGTCTGCACAGGCCTTTGAGGAGACATCTTTCACTTTTTTTTCACCGTCTTATATCTTCTCATCTTCTTTCTTTCTTTCATCTCTTTAATCACTTTCTGTCTGAGATATAGAGGATTTGAATAACACAGAGCTCAAAAGCAGCTGAATCCTCTTTACTGGCCTGTTAATGTCAACTGTTTGTTTCTGTGTCCAGGTCAAATGACGCCCATTCAGCTGAATCGTGTGCTTTGTCGGTAGGTTAACTGTGTGTCCCTACTTGTTGCCAATATCTATCACACCTGCCAATCAGGGGCGCATTAATCAACGGCGTCATGGGGCAGAGAAAGTGCTCGGCCCTCCCTCCATCCATCACCCTGGCTGTAAACCGTCATCCGGTATCAGGTGTAGATTTTTTTACCACACAGACAGATTGGTCAGCAAGATCCTGCACAGATGGATTAGTTCAGTTTGTCTCCATCATGGGTTGAGAGACCAGGCTGGATGCCCTCTCTGTCTCCCTGTCCCAGCCAGGTAAAGTGGAGAATTGGCTTCAGGTAATTTGGAGAAGATCTTATCTTCTGTTAACAGTGGAGTGACACCATAATGGAGCAGCAGGGGTGCAATTACCTTTTAGCCCTCCTCCTCCTCTTCCCTCCGCCTTCACCTCAGCCTTCACTGACAAATTAAGATTAATGACGGAGATAAGTAGGGAACCTGCCTACCTTCCAGTCTCACACGGTCAGGCTGAGTTTGAGAGCGCCTCATGAGTGCAGCGAGGTGCGGCTCATCACGCGGCGTTATTCTCTTATACCTGTTCCCTGCAGATCCGCCTTTCCCTTTCTATTTCTGCTTTGTATTTGTCATACACACAGTCGTACAGGAGTACAATGTGCAGTGGAAGGAGCAACTCATCTCAGACAATCAACAATAGACATTTTGATACTGTATTGCAGTTATTGCCAGGTTATGCAGTCAAACGTGGGGCAATAGCACCATAAATGTCCTCATTGGAAAATTTAATAATAGCACAATTCTCATACTGACACAGCAGAGATAAGGTCACTCAGCAGTGATAAGGACATCAAATACAACCACTTTGGGGCATGAGTGGACTTCTCAGTTTGATTGGCTCAGGTATTTTCTCTGATTTGAATGTGGTCTTGGCACCTGTGTGCTTTTATGACTTTTTTTATTACTAATGATAAGACTGGATTGATGTATTTAGAGGTGAGAAGCCTTTCAAGGTGTGAAAGTGTTAAAACAAGTGTCCCTCCTCCCCTACACCGACCTATACCTCTCAGTTGTCAATGTGAAATCAACTCCCAAAGGTGGAAGGAGACCAGACCCCTTCCCCCAACCCGCTATGCCCCACCAGAGTGGACTCTACGTGGCTCAGTGTGCCCCCCCTGCCCTGCAGCTGGAGGTGTCTGTTTCACAGGCCTCTGTAATGCGGGACCTGGGAGGATAAAGTTTCACAGGTACAAAAGTTTTCGCTTTAATCCTATCACACAGAGTGAGTGGTCAGGGCTCAGGGCTTCTGCATAATCCCGGGTTTATCCATTCTGGTGAGCCCACAGACAGAGAGTATGCAGAGAGGAAGAGATTACTGCCCATCTCTGATTTTATTCAATCGGTGTTTGCACAGCAAACGACGAGAGGGGTCTCTCAATAGCAATTCAGCTATTCCACACCTCAGTGCACACAGGAGAAGATTGGCAATAGATACAGTTAAATATCTCCTCTGGCAGCTGTTAAACAGCTTGATGTTCAGAATAGAGGATCCTACATCGATTTAATGCCTTTATTCCTGCCTATAAGAAGCCTTTATTTCTTATCGTTGCTAAAGTGGGATGAGTAAAGTTACAGATTTTACCGCATATATGTGCCACCGGATTAAACAATTATTTTAGCAGTTGAGTCAAGTTTGGTCCTTGCAGTGTGTGAGAGGTCAGACTGGGCCAATGGTGAGTTTCAAAGGGTGAAAAATAAAATAAGAGGGTCTCTAATGGCTGACAGATCTGTGCTGTGTTGCGAAGAGCTTATCAATTTCACAGCAGGCGAGTTTGCGCTGGAGCAGGCTTTGACGTGGCCTCCTCTGGGGAGTACAACCTGCCCCGGCTTCACACTGGGCCACAGCTGCAGGGTAACATCAGGCTGCATCACCCCGCATCGCAAATATTTTGGCAGGAGTAGGCTGTTGATAGGTGGAAAACTAAAAGTTAACATTTTAAATATTGATCACTGCAATCCAGTGCCTTCAACAGACTGAAAAATTGGACTAGTGAATAAAGATCGACTCTGAATAAGCAGAAGTTTCTCCTGCCGCGAAACTTTGGCACCTCTGAAGGCATGGTGGATTTTCTACTCTGCTAACAGAATTTCTGTCAGGCCTGAAGTGCTTCGGATTCATTGTAGAGAGCATGGATTCTCAGAAATTTAATACATATTCACCCTGACAGCCACAAAGCAGATTGCTGCATCCTTCCACAGGTCCCTTGAAGTGTGAGACTTGAAGGAAGAGTGGTTCTTTTGAAGGCAGGTAGAAGGCGTTGCAGGGCTGAGAGGTGCTGGAAAGGGCATGTCCAAACAGACTTTAGGCCCTGAGTGATGGGACGCGGGAAATGGTAAGAGGATACCTCGCTCCTGCTCTCATGTCAACACAGTCATGTGAATCACAGCTGTGAGAGCGTCTGAAGATCCACAGACAATAGATGCTGACTCTCAGCAAGATCTCAGCTTCAGAAGAGTCAGAAAGCTTTGTTGCACAGGCAGTGTCAGCATTACTTGTTTTGTTTTTTTAATCCTCTGAAATGCATTAAACAGACCAGTAATAAATTCTCTCATCTCGGCTTCTCCAAGCTGATCTGACTCAGAGGTACTGGGCTCAACTTAAGCAGTGCTTCTATCGTGAGCCATGAAATAATGAAGTAAAGTGGATTTAATCCATGTGGCCTATGTCAGGGATTCAGAGGTACACCAGCCTACATCTGCCGCTGACAGAGGGTACAGTATGTGCAAAGTTAGATACATGGTTAAATTGGGTAAACAGATAGCTAAAAGTAAGCATTTGCAATAGTTAGTCAAAATAAATGGGTAAATTTGAAATAGCTAAAGTAGATAAGCTGTTGAAATGGTTAGCTAGAATCAGTGGGTAAGATGGTCCAAATAGTTTAAAGTGAGGGTTTTACAGCTGAACGAGTGGAAGTAATGGATAAAGAGTTGAAACAGCTAAAAAGTGGATAAAATCATTTGAATAGAGGGCTCTAAGTGGGACCATTGGTTGAATGACTGAAATCGTTGCATTAAGTCGAAACAGTGAGCTGAAAGTAATTGATAAATAGCTGAAAAAGCTCAAGTTTCATAGCCTAATTGTTAGATATATAACTAATAGTTGACATTGTTAGTTAAATTAATGGACAAATGGTTTGAAAGAGAGCTAAAAGCAGCCTGGTGAAAGCTTCTGCACTCTAAATGGTAGCAGCACAAATGCAAACTTGACCAAACCTATAATGAATAGAGTTAAATAATATCCGATGTTTGGGTCAGGACAGGTGGTGTCAGAGCTCCATCCTGCAGATTTTCACATACATGAAAGCTATATTTCTTTGCATTATGTCTTTATTTAGTCAGACCATTTGACAAAGTTATCTCATGATTTAAAAAAGCCAATCATCAACAACTGTCAGCCATGACTGATAAAAGACTGATTTTAAAAGAAAATTACCAGGATTGTTTTCTGTTTTACTCCCGTTTCAGGGACAAGTGTTGAAATTCGGCTCGTTTCATTTCCATCATCTGAGCGATAGAGGGCAGCAGAGCTCAATCAATCCTCTAGGCCTCTTCCCACATTTCATCCACGTCTCAGCTTTTGATTTTTAACATTACATTTTTTAAACGAAATCTATATATTTATTCATCTGCTGCATCTGTTTTCAAAATCAGAAAAATAAATAAATGGCAAAAAAGATAAAAGTTGGCAGTATTTTTTAATTCATCCTTTAAAATAAAAAGATGAACTCATCTTAGTTGCTTATTTACATTCACTTGTCTTATCCAAACTATTGCTTTTAATACATAAAACAGGAAAAAAAAAGTCCTTTTTTTGTATAGCTGTTGATGTGTAAGACATGCTCTGTCGACTTAAAGACACATTTGATGCTGTTCGTCAGTTTTGTTTTTTTGCTTTGTTCGGCTTTGTTTTAGCATCTACAGAGAGTCAGAAAAAACATTGCAAATAAAATATTTTATATATATATGTATATATCTCAAGTGCAAGTGATGATAGGGCTCTTTAAAGGCTTTCCAACCTAGACTGTGTGGAAATGCTGCATCTTTTCACTGAGCATAAACAACCCAATGAGATTAGATTATAGTTTTTTTCTATGTAAAAAAAATTATTTTCCATAAAGCAAATAGATTTTTAACAATCGAGAAGCTATGCACCTGAATTGATTTAGATACTAATAAATACGGTGCATCAGCAAGTAATTACAATGTGATGACTTCATGTCAAATCAGATTGCAGCGATATGATAAAACTGTTTGTTCATAGAGTGAAGGCACTTTGTCATGTTGTGTTATTCCGTGTGTATTGTACCTTAAACAAACTGCACATCCATAATTCACTGCACATACATCCAATATCTCCCTGTATTCTGCGTTTTTGAAAATCACCCAGAGTCTTGATGAGCAGTTTCTCAGCTGACTGATAGGCAGCTGACTCCATTGCAGGCCACTAATACATCATTGTCTCCTTGGGTGCGTCCTCAGTGGGCTTCTGCTGCTCCTTCCTGTGCGTGTAGGCTGCGTGGTCGTACATGTAGATCAACGCAATGGCGAGCAGAGACAGCACTGTGTAAGGGATGACGAGGTAGAATCCTGTCTGCATCTCTGTAGACTTGTCCTTCAGGTGCAAGTCGTCGTTGTGGGCGATGTTCTTTGTCAGTTCCTCTGCCATGCTGGTCACACTGATGTTCACCGCAAATAAGATAAGGACCAGAACAGACAGACATGCTGCAGGAGAAAGAGTGCTGTTATTACAAAATGATAATTCCACTTCTATGGCTCCCTGACTGCTTCAACGCTGGTGTCACTTACTGCTGAGCGAGCTGTAGGCGTAGATACCAACAGGCCCCATGTAGTTTTCATAGGGGTTACTGACACTGTTGTACAGGGACGTAAGGATGGTGGCAGCGGAAAACAGCAGACACAGCGCCATCAGGCACACAGTCAAAATATGCAGAGCTGCAGGGCTACTTCCTGCTTCCATCACCTTAGGAAACACTACAAACACACACACACACACACACACACACACACACACACACACACACACACACACACACACACACACACACACACACACACACACACAGAGTACAAGAACATCATGGTTATATAATTCAATATCGCTCACATGCATTATCCTCTATTAGTAGTGGTATCTAACCATGCAGGTGGTGTTTGTTGTATTTGCCCACATTTACAGATCTGTCTCTGAGTTTTCTTTGTAATGGCATCAGCATCTACATCTATACAAAAACAGTTCTTTGGATTATCCAGAATAAGAGTAACAGAGACGCCGCTTCGGGAGAGACACGCTGCTGGTCGAAATGACATTTTTTCAGTGCTGTCGTTTAGAGGCGTGAATCTCAAGACCTAAAACCATCAAGCATGGCTGGATTCTAGAGGTATGTGAGGGAGAAAATATCACGCATCTTGGGTGAACTGGTGCTTTGAGAGCCTTGGAAAGTTACCTTGGAAAATTTCAGGCTGAGGATTTCCAAAGACAGGGCAAGAAACTCTGACCAAATCCCCTTGAAAAAGCTTCAAAGTGATCACAGCGGTTCCGTTGAGGTTATCACTGTCTTTCCCACACTTCATGGTCATCTTAGCCCACTCTGTTGACATGGCAAACCCCAGGATGCCGATGGCTATGGCGGTCACCAGCGCACTGGACATGAAATATATAGTCTTCTTAGTGGACGGCATTATCGCTGTATTCCAGTTGCACCAGTTAAATCTAAATCCAAGCTCTGATGAAGCCTCAGAAGCAGATTAGGACCCCCTGATCCTCTGAAGATTCTGTGTGTGACTTTACCTTCTCGGTGGAGTTAAATGTGGACTGCTGGTCATAAAATCTCTCGATTATGGCTGTGACCTTTGGTTCGCAAGGAAAAGACAAGGCCGGTTGTCATGGAGGAGACAGCTGTTCCCCAAACAGTTCAAACATGATAACTGTGCCGGGTCTGGTCTCAAGCTGCAAGAGAAGCTTTGCTGTCTGAACGAGCAGCGAGGCTTGTGAAATATTGTCAGATTTATACTCGGCTCAACAAAACCTTTAAAAAAAGACCCTTTTAATAATTCTAGATTCTGAGCGTCTACACGCACGACCTCTTTCCACCACAGTCAAGGTCTGGGAATCAAAGTCCTGCTCTTGAGAGTGCAGGGTAATAAATCATAATGCAGTTTAATTATTTACTTGTCTAACGAAAGAAAGTTACTGGAATAGGATTCATCTGACGCCTTAACAGGGGCTGGCGTCATTTCACAGAAGGACATTTGGTTCATGATCAGAGAGGCTGCTGCATTTTGACGCATGATTTCCACATAAAATCTGACACGTTCATACAAATAATACCACAAATAAAGAGGACATTCGCAGAGTTTTATCACCTGGGTGCTGCTGTTGAATTGTGGTACTAATGAAGCATCTGGCATCAATGCAGCTCCAGCTTAAAGCTTCAGGAGTTCCTGCTAATAGTAGATCCAATCCTCTTATCTCTGGATGTAATTAAATTAACAAAAATTAGCTCCTAATTTCCAGCTTATATTCAGTTCTCTCATACATGATTGTGAGACACTGTAGAGGTAGATTCAGGGGCCTTAACTTATCTCTTTTTACATTACATATTTGTCAAAGTCCTACAGAAAATGTTCCAAAAGAAATTAAACTTGTTTTATTTGCTTTCCAAATTTCATAACTACATACATTTGTGATTATTATTTTATACATGTAGGTGGAAGTGATGAATAAGCGCTTTCCTTTCAAAATAAAGGATGTACTTCTTACATAGAACTTATCCTAATCATATTGATCAGTGTGTATTTTTGGTCACTAATCAGTTTTATTCCAACATGAATAAAAAGACACATTAGGACACATTGGAAGTCCCCAGGTGCGATTACCGGAAGCGCACATGTTGTAATAAAGCGTGTGGCCAGACTGTGGCTCCCTTTCTTCGCCAAACAGGGAGAGGATCCGTGTGCTCGCTGCCTGCCAGCTCTGTTCTGTTGGAGTAAACACAAACTCCTCCTTCCCGGTGACAGGCGGCAACACTGAAGCGTCGCCTCGCCTTTTCCAAGCCAATCTGCGCTCCGGACTTCAACGCCGAAGCCGTCAAGGTGAGTGATGTGCTTACTTTATTTCAACCCGCCGTCCTCTGCATCTTGACACTCACCTGGCGCGTGGGAAACGTCAAAATTCCGGTCGTTTTCAGTCACATACGACGCCGCGCGGTTACCTGTCCGTTACGCACAGCAGCGCGCCGTGGCTTTTCCACACGAAGCGTTCGTTTCAGGTTAGCGTTCGGCTTTTAACGCGGCGGCGGATGCAGTCGTCTTTCCACCCGCGGTGTTTGTGGTGTGCTTAATTTGTGGGAGCTCTGGCATCGTCTGACAACCTGCAGCGACTCCAGCCAACCCGGTGCGTCAATGTGGGTTAATGGAACAGGCGCTTGGAGTTTCTGTCCTGGTCTTCGTCTTCGTTTCTAATCGTTTGTCTGCTCTGTTTGTCATTTGCGTTCGTTCCAGTGAAGGTGATCATGCTTTTCTTCGTTTTTGGTGGCTGGCAGCTTGTCTGTGTGGGCTGCACTTGAGCCAGTTTGAACATGTCGGTGATCAGAGGCTGTATTGGTACTTCATATATCATGAATGGATCTGCTAAGACTTGTCACTGTAGGAGGACTCCTGGTTTTTCAGCCGGGTCTTGAGGTTTTGACTCTTGATTAATATTTGGTCGCCAAAGGTCATGCTGGCTTTAATTTTGTTGGATATAATGTTAATCTCCATGGGGAAGGTCTCTCTGCAGAGGGGTCAGAGGTCAGGGTGAGCGACAGATCAGCATCCCTGGAGCAGACTGTCAGGGTGCTGCGTGAAGGAAAGCACTGTATGAAGTCTGACGTTTTCCCTATTCAGACTGTGGAAATGAAAAGTGAAATGAACCAAAACAGCACCACCAGACTGTCCTTCAATGACCATCAACGACAGAATGGACTCTGACAGCCTGTTCTCCTGATTTGACTTTCATTTAGACGTTCTGAAACAGAAATTACATCAATAATCACTGTGTTTGGGGCCAACATGGCTGCACAAAGAGTTAAGTTCATTAACGGCAGAGAGATGCTGTTAAATTGCTTCAGGCTGTCTGGCACTGCAGGCGGAGCAGCCGCGACGATCAACAGATGGAAAAAGAAGGAATTCAAACTTGGAAAGTTTCACTTCTGAAGATAAGAAACTCATCTCTTTCGTTTCATCCGGAGGGCTACAAGCTGAGAACAGGGTTTGTGAGATGGGCCTCTCTCTGTCTATATGGCAGCATTGATCCATTCTGCTCCTTTCTACACAAAAGGCAGCATTTTCAGAGACACCGAACTTTAATACCGTGAACGTGTCAAACTTGCCGAGTGAGGAGAGCTCAGCGGTCATCTCTTTTAGGCCCAAGACCAACCTTTTAAAACACGCATGCAGAAGCATTTTCCAGATTTATTACATTAAACATAAAGCGTGTAGCATCATCCCAATGAATCCTTCCTCACTTTGATTCGTCTTCATCCTCTCTTTTGTCTCACGCGCAGACAGTCCGTCTGTCTGTGTGAGATCCATCTCAGTTATACTGTACAGACCACGGGGAGAACGGCGATCGCTGTGGCAGAAGCTAATGAGGATGCATTGAAATAAACAAATAGTCGATGCTCGCCAAGACAAATGAGACTGTGTGAGGATGCAGGAAGACATAACATTTGACTGCTGAGTGCTGCAGATTGATTTGGCTTTCACGTTGTTATAGACGAATTCTCATTACAATGAAAGATACCTGCTTAAGTTCTCAGCATGAAGACAATATCAACTGTATATCATGCGTGCATTGATACATCTCACTGGGAGATCTAATTTATGAAAGAAATGAGGGTGAGAATTTGTTGGTAGTACATCTAAGTCTCTTGATAAAATGGTGCAAATGCTCAACAGGTTCATAATTGCAAGCGCTGTTTTCAGCTTACATTTAATTGCTGTTTAACACACTGCCAAGACGTTCTTTTCTAGTGTTTTGCCACAGTTACAACTGTAAAATGGCACATTGGAAGTCTTAGGGATGCAGTTACGAGGAAGCACACATTTGGAGGAAGGGTATTTCACATTTTAACAGTAAACTTTATTGTCCAAACAGACACGTGAAGGGCATGTTGCTTGATCGTGCTGCATGATGCGGAGCAGATGCTGTGATTAACGACATGCACAGTGAAGTGGAGGGGAGCGAGTTGAGCGTACCTAAAGTTTCTAGCAGCTCGCCGGGTGTAAACCTCAAACTGCCAGCCTGCAGTTAATCCCCGCAGCTCGCCCACCCTCTGCCTGTATCTGTCACCTCTCTCTAAGTCTGTGGAAACACTCAGATCCTAACTTTGAGCTGAGAATACACGCTGTGCTCTCTCGGAGGCTTCAGCCACATTAACTCCACTCTGCTCCAAGGTATGCTTTTTTCCTCAAATAGGCGGAGAAGGAACTAATTGGTATAAAGTCTCCACAATTAGGGATGAGCCTGGTCTGACCCAGAACTTGTTAGATATTTGCCAGCAGAAAACGGTTTTAGCCAGCTCCGGAGAGCAGCTCATGAATTAGGGATGGGAATTGCCGTAGCGAGATCCTCCTCTCGATAGAAGCAGCGTTTCCGTCCAACCTGTTATTTTCTGCCTGCCCCAGTGGAAGCTTGCTAAAGCGCATTAAACTGCAGTGTGTTGCAACCGTAGGCCTGCTTGTGCTTGCGGCTAGTGCTACAGAATGCAAACCCTGCAGTCTGCCTTTGGATTTTGGCATCATGCTTAAATGATTTAGTAATGATAAAAACATATTAAGTCATGCAGGGTGAGGAGATACAAACTTAACCCTCACTTAACCGGGCAATTAGATTAGAAGCTCTTGCAAAGTAATGGCCAGTAGGAGGAGAGGCTGGGGGCAGCTGCACATTGTATTCAAACAGAAAGAAGTGTGATTGAAAACAGTACTAGCACAGTGACAGCTAAACCAGGGAAAGCAGAAACAGAGCATTAAAGCGGTGTAACGCTTCCTGGTTGGAGGACTTTGGATCTGGAAAGCCCCGAAGCTTCACAGTGAGGTGGGACCTCGGTGACACAGAGAGTCTCCATCAGAGGAGGTCCTGTTAAACCCACGGCCACCGCAAGGACAGGCTGCAGCTGTGCAAACTGCTACCTGCGGCCCCCCTTCCCCGCCCACCATCTCATCTGGTCCAGCATTACTGCTGCTGCTGAGGAAGGCCAGCGAGGCACTGCTGTGGCTTGTGATTGATAAATGTGCAAAATGTGTTTGTTTACTCTAAGCTGTGTTTAAGACTGAGCTGGGCCGCTGCAGCAGTGCAGCAGCTGGACAGAGATCAAAGATCTCCCTTTTCAGATGCGTCAGATCTCACCCACCATCTGTTCAAAGGAGGCATTGTGAGTTGCTCCTCTGAGAAAACAGTGAGGTCGAGCACACGAGGCGAAAGAGAGAGATAATCTTTTGAGGAGACGTCAGAATTTAATCAATCTGTCATTCCAGTGTAGTTCAACAGCCCCTACGAAACCTTTCAGTCTGCCTCAGTTTGCACCTCTCTGTTCTGATATGTGTTAGTCGGACTGAGGAGTCAGCAAGGCCAATCATTTAATGATTCTGGGTCAAATTGGCTGCTTTTCATGCTCTTACATCATAGTAAATTGAATATTTTGGGTTTTGGACAAACAAGATATCACCTTGTGCTCAGGGTTAATGTGAGGGGCATTTCTCATTGCTTTCTGATGCTTTATAGACTAAACGATCAATAGAAATCAGCATGGCGAATTAATCATTAGATGCAGTCCTGGAGTCAACTTGTTAATCATTGCAATATTGGAATGGGAGTTTGGAGATGGAGTATATTCTGTTGTACTCATTGTTAAATCCCGGGAAGACAAGGGGGAAATGCTTGTGACCCCTCAAAACGAGGCAGCAGCTGGGTTTCCATCCAGATGTGTCGCACATTTTGAGAACTTCTGCAAAAGAAAATGCAAATGAATGCTTATTTTTGACCCCCCCATCAGAGGTTAAGGCCCTGGATTGAGAGCAGTTCAACCAAAAAGAGGTTTTGATTGTTTCACATGAGGCCTGAAGAGGTGAAAGTTGTCAAAAGGCAGAACAATTAAACAGTTTTGTGCAACGGAAATATGTCTTTGCCCCCGTAATCAGCTTGTGACCCCTCAGATTTATCTTGAGACCCCTTGAGGGATCTCGTCTCCCAGGTTGGGAACCTCCAGGTTAAGCCCTTCTGGTTTGAATAAGAGAACGTGGCCCTGGGAAGTACTGCATGATGTCACTCCACAACAGCTGCCCAGTAGTAATATGGGTGTATTCCCTCCTCCAGGCAACACATAGTTTCTCTATTGTATTTCTGTCAGTCGCTACATGAGAGCATTACAAAGTACACCACAGAGCTCTTAAAAGACTCGCTTTGGGAGACTGAGCTGTGACCTTACGCTTGCTTTATGAGTCTCCAAAGGGGGGAAAGCGTAAAGATCTGTGTGTTTTCTGTCTGCGCTTCATCTTGTAGAAATAGCAAAAAAAAGGCAGCAGACTGCCAGAACGCATTTGTTTTAATCACACAATCACTGACTTACTTAACATCGGCCACATGTGGGGACAGCATGTGGACAGATGTGATTTTAACATGATAACTCGTATCGAATTAAGCCGCGACTTCTCTTTTTTTCAGGCCGAAATATGGCAACCTAATTTGTTGACCTGCTCGGGGAAAGCAGGGTGGAGCCCAGAAGAGATTAACTCCCCGCGCTATGTGGCCTGATTTAACTCAAGTGAAAGCAAACATCTCCAGCTCTGCCTTAAAGTCTGTTTCAGTCCACTTTGTTTTATCCGAATGTATGACGGGGAAAAGCAAATATTAGCTTTTCAGAGGAAAGCGATAGGGCTGCCCACCGGCTGACAGCATGGTTTACATCGCTTTCTCTGACAGCCAGGAAGGAAGAGATTCTGCTGTTGTGGATTTCCTTGAAGGCTGTTTGTTTGAATCTGAGACGCAGTCTTTTTATATGCTCACAAGACCCCCCCCCGCACACTCCTCGATAGCTTGATGTTTTGATAATGTATAATATCTGTGGAGTTAAAAGATGATGCAAATAGGGTGAAACTGAGGCTGCACGTGGACATGAAACTACCAATGCTTCTTCATAAGCTTCCCATTTATTGTCATTCAACGCCCCTCTAAGAGACTCCTCTCAATCAGCGTTGAACTTCAGTGTTGTTGCTCAGATGCAAACACGTCAAGCAGCTCATAATTGACTCCAAAAGCAGCGGGCGTGTGGCTGCGCCTCACGTGGTGATGGTGCATATAGAAGCTGTGATTATCTCCCCTCATTCCTGCAGCTCTGGGAACTGAAGCCTGGCTGGAGATGCATCAAGGTCTCAGCCGGGCTTGTGACTTACGGTGTCAGTCTCTGCATGTAATGCCAGCGTTGATTTTATTTTTTTAATGCAATGCATCAGCACCTCTGGCGGTTTTTCTCCTGCACCTCATAAAGTGCCGCGACGATGAGCTGCAGCTCCGCTCTCTGCTGAAATGTGGGATCATGTTCTTTTAACATCAAACACGGCCGGATTATAAAGTGTTTTGTTGGATGTTTAAAGAGTTCACATGCTCTTAAGAACTTGGCCGCTGATCATGATGAGATGAAAGCTGAGTGTGACTGGATGAGAGAGGAGGAGTGAAGTAAAAAAGGTGAGAGAAAGAGAAAATAATGGCCTGGCTGTGTCACTACAAAGGTTGTTGACATGGAGGAGTACAGTGCTTAATGAATAATGGATGCTGACTAAAGCAGCCCATTTCCCATTCATTCTTTCAAGGCTGCAGCAGGGAGTTGTGTGTGTGATCATCATGTCAGCCCTTCAGTATTTTCATTGTGTTTCCAGTAATATGATGCACTGGAATAGCTCCAATAAACATTTTCACACAGATACAATAGGGTGATTCAGAAGGACGGCGCATTTTATTTGATCGCTGTGTCAAATAAATACAGAACACTCTGCGTACAGAAGGCAGTCAATTCTGTTTTATTCTTTCTTATCCACTCCGAGGTTCCTTTCAACATCAGTATTCCTGAGACTTGTAATTATGAAAAGTGTGCTGATCACATCACAAATGCCTGCAGTGACAGCGACAAGCATCAGTCCACCGTCACTTACAGGTTCAGCTGCAGGATGTGGTGCGGCAAGTGGGCTCAGATCTGTTTGGTTAAAACCACCTTTTAACATCTGACTCTTTGGGAAGCGTTTCAGTGTTGAGGCCTTTTTTTTGCGACTGAGATGAATCTGTCTAAACGAGTGCAGTTAGATGCGGCAGTGAGCCCACAATCAGGGGTTAGCTGACACGGCCTGCATGCTGATAGGCATGCGAGGCTCAGGCGAGCACCAGAAAGCGTGAATGTATGGGATGATAATCACAGCTGTCCTGGATGATATAAGTGGCCAAGGTTAAAGGCGGTCTGGATCATGCAGTATGTTGGAAATAAGATGAGGGCATGAACCTCGAACGTGCTTTATCTTATTGGATTCCTGTCAGTGCTTAAGGATGTAATTTCAGCTGCCGCTATGCGACGGTTCTGCACAACTATCTGTGTGAAAAAAGAGAGGATATAGTTTAGATAAAACAAAATCCAAACGCTTAGACTGGTAGGGATTGAAGGATAAGCAGGAAAATCACAGGTTTGTGGCTGTTAGTCCACAGCTTTATGTACAGTGTTCAGAGTCTCAGATGTCTGACAGGCTGCTGATTGGAAAGAACCAACAGTGATGAAGCACAACAGAAAAAAATACAGGATTAAGTAGAGAACAACAGGTCTGTAGATGATTTTGAGGTATTCCTGAGAAATCTGATCCCGAATCTCCAGCGCAACCATGAGGATTACATTTGGTATTTCATCTCCACAACTTTTGAAGGAATTGTCAAGAAATTTGGTACAAACAAATCCCTTTACTTTTAGTCTAGCGCCATCATTAGGTCAAATTTGAACTTGTCACTTCTCACTTTGATGTGGACTCTGAGCACCCAAATATCCCATCTTTATCTACGCAGACTTGTCTGTAATTGCCTGCCATTGCCCCCATCCATCCATATTTGTTTCAGAGGGCGTTTTTTTTATGGCAGCTGTAACGACGCCGCTTGATTAACGGGTCGTTCCATTTTCATCACGCTGCTCACCACTGAAATCCTCATATCTCATCACTCAAGTCCTGGACGTGTGATTAACATGATTATGCTCTTCAAACAAGTTATATGGCTGCTTCTGCCCCGTTTATAGTGTCATCACGTAAGAAATTTTCCATAAGAAAACAAATCAACCGTAGCCATCAATAATCATTTAGAGTAGATAATATAACAGGCCTGGTCCTGTTGGGTAGATTGGATTGATTCATCCATGTAAGAAAATATATGCTGACTTTCAGCTGATCTATAAGTACTGTGAAACATTTTGCAGCAGTGTGTGGTGTCTGAAATAACTGCTCAAAGGTCATTTTGCCTCTTTCTGTGTCTGTGTGTAAGGTTTTCATGCTGCTTAACAAAACTAAAGTGTGCTGCATGTTGCTAATCGTTGCAGCATTTGGTCACACAATATGGTTTCCCTCTGCGAAAGCACACTGTTGACAATAACAAGCTTCTAAACACTGCCAAAGCCTTTTTTGTGCTCAGCCAGAGACAAAGCCAGATCCTCACCATTCTTGCACATGATGGGATATTTGTTTAGCATAATTAAGAGTCTGCTTTGATGCCAGCAGAGATTCCTCCATGAAGAGCTGTTTGGTGTTTTTTACACAAGCGAGAAGTAAATGGAGAACAATGCCGTTTATGTGGAGCTCATTATTTTCAGTTTTCTTTGTGAATATTGGTAAAAATCTGCAACTAATATTAGTAATACCAAAAACCCATTGTGAAATTGCTGTGTGGTTTTTTAGAGGGTGCATAATCAGCAGCTCATTTGCATTTTCCTTCAGTTTTTCTCTTCATTGTCTTTCACTCAAAGGTTTTTGAGGACTTCTAACTAAGGAGCCACTGTTTACTGTAAATCATGGGGGTCAGTGTCTTTCTGCAGCAGAAAATACAGCAAATTTTGGCTGCGTAGGGGCATAAAGTTTTAGGAGAAAAATGGTTTAAACAGACGACTTTTTATTGTTTTCTGAATTTATGGCCTACTTGTCTATAGAAATTCAGAAATTAACTAAAAATGCCAAAGTGTGTAAGGAGGCGTCTTCTTGTTTTGTCCAACCGGCAGATATTCAGTTTACAGTGATATAAAACCGAGAAAAGCAGCAAATCTTCAAACTCAAGAAGCACGAACAAACAAATATTTGCCATTGTTGAAATAAGACTCAAAGGATTCATTGATTCTTTAATCGCTGATTAATTTTCTATCGTTTGACTTGAGCTCGAGTGTAAACCATTTCTCCATTTAAAAAATCCAGGTTTTTACAGTAGAAATCACCCAGTGGTCTTTGGAGGTCTGAAGCTACAAGTTTAAAAGAAACGCTTTCTGTTTGTTGCACATTTTACTCTATTCTGATGAAATTCTGTTGGCTTGGAGCATCACATCATTAGAAAGAGATATCCACTTCTAAATCCACAAACTTGGATGTAAAGGAAGTGGTTGTGATTTACTCTGGAGCTGTTAAAAAGCCCCTTTCATTAATGCACCGCAAGTCTTGGAGATATGGTGCTGGCTACATATGGTGATGGTAATTGAGCAACATGTGCTAACAGCCTAGTTCCTTGTACATCCGCCCACTCGTCCTCTGGGTCTGTTTCAGGGCACCTCGCACACTGAGACAGTTGTGCATCGGATAAGAAAGCAGCGATCGCAGGCCGCCATTGGGAAAAAAAGCCTGAGTGTTTTCTCTGCTGCTGCTAGAGAACCAAGACATGGAGGCAGATGAAGTTAGAGATCACGATAATCATAATAATGATGTGTCCCAGGGTTGAATATCACAGTGTTCGTCTTTGTGGGCCCAGCCTAGTCAGTGGGTGGCTCTTCACACAAACGTCTATTTCACTGCTGGTGAACTGCGAATTGTTTGAATCCTCTTCCTCCCAGCTTTCGCTCTCCCTGCATCTGGAGCTTAAACAGAAGACAAATACACATGATGGGGGATGTATTTTTAACGCTGGGAATCTGCGTCCCCTGTGGGGCTCGTCCATGTGGTGTGTCTTTGCACACTGGAAATTACACGAGCACGCACAGGATGGCCTCTCTTGTGAATCCATGTTGTTTTTATTTATAAGTCAAACCGCTTCCTGCTCTGCTGTCATGTCTTTCTGGTTTAAAGAATAGATTCAAAGAGGTGAAAGGCACCACTGCCTTTCGATTGGTTTTACTGCACAGAATTAGGTTTCCTAAAACGCGTGATTGGGATTTTACATATGGGATTTGTCAATAATTAGCTCCACATTTCCTTGTTTACCTTTTTTGCAATATCTCTCTCCGAGCTGCACATATGTGGGCTTTTTCTGAGAAGTGGTGGGCAGCAGACTGTGACACATGGCTGACATGAGAGACTGAAAAATACCCCCTCTGTTTGCTGCAGAGAGGGGCTCAACACGCAGACAGGAAAGGATCTGATCATCAGATCTGTCCTCCCTGGAGAGGGAAAACGCCTTGCTCTCTGAACATTCGAAGACACTCCCTCATTTGTAGTCTTTTATGACTGCCTGGGATGAACTAGTGTAAGATGAGGAGGCAGACAGTTAATGCAAGGACTGCTGGCTTTGTTAGAAACGCAACATGCTGGGATTTTGACTCCAAACTGGGGCCTTTATTTGCTGTGTTGCATTTGATTTGAAACAAATGTTGAGTCTGCTGTGTCCTAGGCAGCATTTTAAACCAAATCCGACACGTGGACACAGAGCGCTGAGCCAACGGTGATGCCTGTCCGACTTGGCTGGACTACAACAGGAAATAAATAGCTCTGGTAGTGCTCACAATTCATTACTGTGCTATCACATCCAGCAGCTGGGCCACAGCAGGGGACTAGTTAGCCGCTTAGTTAGCCAGAGAGATGCCTTCAGTCGCAAGGCAAAAACTCATTAGTGAGGACTAGTTGGAGTCCATTTTCATCATGTTCAGCTCGAGGTGCACGCTGTTTCTCCTGTGTGACTGCACCGGCGAGCAGTTGGTCCTTCAGCGCCGTGCACTTTTGTCCCGAAAACAGCCAGAACTCCCGCGGCTCTGCTTGATTGTTTTCATTAGTCTGCCGGCGGTAGCTTGATACCACTAGCCTCCACGATGGCTGTCATTTTCCACGAGTTCCAAAAATATGGAAAGGTGAAACAGAGGGTTGTTTTTATAGCATCCCCACCCATGTTGTTACTATCAAATCAGTGTGGAGTGTGATATAAAAACCTATATGCTCCAGGCCACACATTTCACTCCTGCATTCCTGTGCCTGTAATTGGTTATTGTGGAAATATGCAGCGGGGGTTGGGTGTAAGCTGTGGAGGGGAAATGAAGAGAAAGACGGAAGAGGGAGAGAAAATAGGGGGTGGGTGTGTGTTTCACTTCAAACTACAACCACAACTGGGAGAGATGAAGCACGGGGAGCTAACAGTGGCTGGTGCCAAAGTACTGTACAACCCCCTCACGACGAAGAGGGATTTTTAACACATCTTTCATTTGCATATGTTCAATTAGGTCTCCATCGGATCCTGTTGGGGTGATGGTGGCAGGCGTCTCCTCTCTCAAAGCACACAGCGGTTGGAGATTGCATGGGTGGGCCGGCATGGTTACATTTGGGTTCTGAATTAATTTGTTTGGGTTTATGTTGTGGGGAGTGACGTACGCTGTGACGTAAAGGAGGAGAAAACCTGCATAAGCTCTGTTCCAATCTCTTATTTGTAACATTTACCCTTCAGCTGATTAATCACACTGTGGTTGGAATAATTAGTTGGTTGTCTTGTATGTCATTTATCAACCAAAATGCTGCTTCTTGCTGCTCCAGTGTGAAGAATTACTGCTTTTAAATTGTGTCTGTCTCTGTATTAGTCAGACAAAACCAACAGTGTGGAGACACCATGTTGGCCTCTGGGACATTTATTGGAAAAATAAGCACCTAACAAGTATGACAGCAGTATGTTGGTTGTTAGCTGTGGTTGAGAAGAGGTCCATTCAGTAAAGTCGGCCTAAATATTTCAATCAAATGAACATTTGATTGAAGTGAATTTACCTGTGTTTTTCCTTTTAATGTAGTGCAGGATCAATAATATGTATTACCTTACACTAAAACTAAAGTCAGATGATGTATATTTAATTCTAGTGGAGGACTTTTGGTAATGAATCAGAGAAAAGCATCTATCAGCCTCCTTCAGTGCCTCAGCATTGGTTCAATATCTCTTAAGGCCCCTGCCTGTGCTTTATCATTAAAATCAGTATCTGCCTACTTTGAGACAAAGGAGCATTGCGTTAAACAAGGCGTTCAAATGGTCGTTCTGGAACAGTAGATGGGTTTATTAGCAGGAGCACACACTGCTTTTGACCTTTGGATGCTCACCAGGTTTGAAATGATTTTCTGTCAACACTCTGCAGTGTATGATTCCCTGAGATGAAGTGCCTCTCCTGCTTTTAGAGCCAAAACAAAACTTGTTTAGCCATCTGCAGTGTATTCACATACACATTATAACTTTCAGTACACACATTTGTGGGTTATTATGGTTAGATATATAACAAATTCACAGGTTTGAGATTTAATCGCGGCATTAAGTTATTCCATCTGCTGATTTCAGGCAGGAAGGCACAGAATGAATCTAAATGGACCGTTAGCCATTTGCTAAGTAAATGTTGGTATGTCTGTCCAGCTTTTTGTTCTTTTTATAATAATTCATTGCACATTTTTTAAAATCCTGGGTCCCAAGGTGAAAGTAAACCAAGAAGGCTTCTCATTTCTTCTTTATGACTTCTTTGTGTTATTTTGGTTGAAATGAGTCATCAATTATAGATTTTATTAGCTATAGCTAGCTAGCTAATTTAGCTAACGTTAGCTGAGTTGTAGTGAGTCTGGAAATCCTGTCTCCAGATGACTTTTTCATGTTTTAATGCTTTTTAATGTTTTAATGTTCTTGATTATGCAGTGTAAACTTAAAATCTGATTTAGTAGCACTTGTATGTTTGTAACTTCACAAAATGGCTTTGCTAGCTAAGGATGTGCTGAACTCTTGGCCTAGGAAGTAATGGCAGTAAGCTAGTTAGCTGGACATGCTAACATTTGCAGCTTACTTTATGTTAGAGCAGATTTAAAGGATTTTTAACTCACACTTGTGTGCCTAGAAAGCCTAAAAAATACAAAAATACATTTAAAAAAACACCCTCCAGATGTTTTATATATAAATCCATTACGGCTGCTAAACTATGATTGAACAATTGCTTTTAGGGTGATTAGCGAGCGGTCAACTGGAATCCAATTTCTCATTTCAATTTACACAAATGCAGCTTAGATTCACACGTTGTTTGCTCTGATGATAAGCAGCGATTCCACTCAATAAAGACATGATGAGATTGTTGGCTCTGAAGTGGCAGTCAGCGTTATCGCCTGTCGCACCGCCGTCGGTAATCGTTTATGCCTTGTCATCAAAGATGCATCTAATTAAGTTCATTAAAGCCAGCCGTATCAAGCGTAGTGATTGCCTTTAAATTTGTCCCTCTGAATTGATTCCCTCTAATATGTCTGGAATTGAATTAGACTGAGGTGTCTTGTAGGATCACTTTACATGAGGAGGCTTCATCAGCCGTCAGTGGAGGTTACAATGCAGGATGTGTCGTCTGTGTTAAAACACTGAGTGAGATTTCACTGATGCCTGGTGCGATTGCAGCCAGCAGTTCTTCTCCTTTTGATAGTGAGAAAAAAACGCTGGGCTGAATTCAAACAGCCTCTCTCGGAGTCACGTCAGCTGATTGGCAGTTACTCTGATGTCATTTGTTTTTGTGGGGCAAGGACAGGTCACGCTGGCTGATCTGTATTCCCTCTCTTTCTTTCTCCCTCTCTCGACCCGCCGCCCCCTCACTCTTCAGATTTTCCTGTCTTCACGTCTTGTTTATAGTAACTCCCACTGATCCTCTCTCTCTACTTTGTGTCTTTCTTTGGAGTTTCTGCTTCTTCTTCCTTTGAAATCACAATAAGATGTTTAATCGTGAATGAAGGAGTGCAGGAATGAAGAATATCTGTTTGTTTAATCTCATAAAATGAATGCCACTGCTTGAAATAATACTGTTCTCTGCTTTTAAGCTATCTGTTTGAAGGCTTAAGAAAGGAAAATTGGTATTGTTTGTGTCAGATTAACATAATAGTGCAAGTTTTTACAAGTCACTGCATTAGACTTCCCTAAGCACTTGCTCAGACAGCAGGAGATCATAGCACTTAGTACATTTCTGAGCTTTGGCTTTAAAATGTCACAAAATAAGCCTTGAATGAAGCATTTTTCTTAAAAAAGACAATGATACCAACTCTAATCTGCTTTATATGGTCTCTTTTCTGTGGTCTGTAAGACTCAGTGTAAAATCTTGGACTTTTTTTGTGGGATGCTGGTAAATAATGCATCAACAGCACAACAGCGCTCACAACAGCCATAATGGATAAGCAGCCATCACAAGTCATATGAAGATGTGTAGACAGTTAGGTGCCATTTGTTTAAAGTGCTTCCCATAACTCTTTGCATCCTGCAGAGATATATTCTGTTAATCCTCAGTTTGTTTCCTCCACAGCGCCATATCATAATTGAATATCTTCAAAAGTCGTAGCCCAGAGACTGTGTCGCCATTTTAACTTGTTTTACAACATTTAACCACACTAATAGGCTAATTGGAGCTGGTGAGGTCATAATCTGACAAATCCAGTGTGATTCTGGGGGATTCTGGGGGATCTTGGGCCTCTCAATGGGCTTGCAGGCCTGCCGCTTGTCTAATCACTCCTGACCCTATTAGAAATGAGTCCTTCTTTGTTACTGTGCGGTACTGTCAGTTCTGGGCCAACAAAAAGTGCCATTGTCTTCCTTTGGTGTGGCTGGGATAGAAGTAATCTGTAGCTGTAGAGCTGCCTCAGGATTGCTATAATCCAGATTCAGTATTAATGACAGTCTAATCCGCACATTTTTGACCCTCTGGAGAGGCTGACATGGCATCTCTGTTTGTGTAATGTCACTGATTCTAAAAATGAGGGGGTTGCTTACGGCTTATGTCACGAGGGATGCAATATCCTGTTCAGATTTTGTCTGCCGTGTATGCCAAGATGCTGCACTTGTCTGATACCAGCGCAGACAATGCAGGACTGTCATGTCGCTGGATTTGCCAGATATGGATTCACATTGAATTCAACCAGCTTTCCTGGCAAATTGTTTTTCTTTTAGCACATTTGTTTTCCCGAACATATTCATGCCTGAGACCAGCATGGCTGACAAACACCATAATTGCATGCCAGTGTCGAGCACGCGGAAGGACTGTGGGATGTGTTTGCTCACCCATGCGCGACATGCGGCGGGGGCAAATGACATGAATGGCAAAATGGTGATCCTCTGCTGCGCGCACTTGGAAAAGAGGCTCTTTTGCTCTTTGTTAGACACAAAAGGATGCAGAGGTAGACCAGTAGATGTGTGTGAAATCCATCACACAGCTGCTAGCTTGGCACAATGATCAGCAAACCCCCCTCCTCCTCCAGCAGAACCCCTCCTACATCCTCTTATCTCTTCTCCTCAGAGCTGTGCATGAGGGCCTTTTGTTTACAGCTCTTTCCAATGATCCGCACTGGTAATCACCATGACAGGTAGCACGACTCTCTGACAAGCCGCCCAACCTCTCACCCTTTTAGTGATGGCCAGGACTGATACTAGCTGGACTACAGTGACCACCAAGGCTACGTCTATGCTAAGCCAATTGGATGTGAAAACACCATGTCTACGGTGGCGCTTTAGCAAAGATATACATCTGCACGTAACCACCTAAATGACTGGAACATTACTAAATCTCTTCTTCTTCCTCTTTTACTCAACAGACAACATAACAGTTGATCAGTGCCAACATCTGTTATGGAGTGGAACAGCTCACTCTGTCGCTTGTTAGCTGCTTAAACCTATGTTCTCATGTTTATGTTTCTGTTGTCAGACAGCTGAATGAGAAGGAAGTACTGATATTATCCTGACATGTAAGTGGTTAAGATAGTCAAAGTGCACCAGTTGTTGCACGTCAGGCCAGGCTACAGCTACTTCTCACTTTTCTTGTGCACAATTTGCACAAAACAATTTTATTTTATTATTTAGCAGACGTACGCCGACGTTTTCTCCATCTGCACTAAAATGTTGGGCCGCACTCTTAAAAGAAATGAGCTTTTGTGAAAAGGTCGTGTTTGGGTGTGAAAATGCGGACAGTAAAGAGATAAAAGGTTACAGAATATCACATGACTTGAACATGGTGATATTTACTGTAGCTCCAGGCTGATTTACAGACCAGCGTAAGAAGAGCATTGATGCTTCGGATCAATGGAGGCTAACAACAAATCCCAAAGCGCCTCAGTTTGTACTGTGATACGGTAAATATTGCAAAATGTCATTAAATGACACTGTGGTTCACTGGATGTACAGTATTTGACAGTTATATGTTTATTACAACAAGAGCATCGTTTAGTTTCCCAAACAGGCAAACCAGCGTCGCACGACTTTTGCAGCCTTCTCGGTGCTGTATGTGTCTAAAAGCCCGATACTGCACCAGAAATGAAAGTACACATTTAACAATGAACTATAAATAATGTACATCATCCAGACGAATAAATCAATGCTGTGGGAATAAATCTCACCTGTCAATGTTGCCTGAGCTCATCTATCAGTTTAACAGGCTGAATTTATGACTGCGGTATCACAGCAAAGCCTTTTAAAAATGTAACATTATCTTGAATCAGCAGTCTTGGGTTGTATATGTAGAAAATCAATGGTGTCGCAGCTCGAGTGTGACTCGCCATCCATCAGTCTGTCAGCTGACTGGAGCAGCTACTGTAGATGATGTGCTGAATGGCCAATTTCCTGTTACCTGTTAAAGATAGAGTAGCATAGAGGGGCTTCTCTCCGGTCATGATTTCCCTCTGGGTCGCTGTTGGGAAATAGATTGAAGTAATACACCTCGGTATTTATTTACATTTGCAATCTGCCCCTGGATCGCGTGCATTCCGAGAAGACATCCTGGTTTGTGAAATGTACAGCGTGTCTGCAGCCAGAGATGTAATGGCATCTTTCTTTTTTAGAAATATCGAAATTTGTGGCCGCCAGCCCTGCTCATCTGACCCTTTTGCCCTCCAAAGCTGCAGCCAGTGGCCTCCAGCATGTTTCACGTTACATGTCAGATAATACAGCAGAGTATTTACGCCACTACTTCCTGGAAGGAGGTCAGGGTGGGGGATGCAAGTTCCCCTCTATCTGATGACTAGATTACAGTATTTACTCTCATGCACTCGCTGCCTGCAGATCAGATGAAGTAATGCCTTTTGAAGAGAAAGATGCAAAGAGGTTGGAGAACTTTACTTCAGGCGTGGCCGGGCACTGCTCCACGAGTGCAGTGGATGCTGCCCTGTAAATCATCCGTATCCTGTTGATTTAAGTTTACAGGGCGTTCTTCCTATGAGCTCTTGCTTCCTGTCGCAGGCAGACTTTCTTCAGAGCAGTATGGAGCGTGTCCGGCTGTAGAAGTGACATCAGTTCATTTTACTTTTGAGATGTGATGACTTCAAGATTAATTCAAATTATTACAGCTTTCAGTGTCTTATTTGTGTTAAACGTCTGTCAAGTACACAACGCAGGACAGAGCAAGCAGAGCAGGCCAGGCCAGAGCAATCAATCTCCAGTCTGAAAGAAGACATCATCAATATTTTAATATTGATAGTGGAACACATGACCGCTTGTAGCCTGCGCGATAAGGGTCACTCATATCAACACACTGATATTTCAGCATCTGGCAGTGAAGCTCCCCTCTATCGCTGGTGAACACAGTGCAGCATTTAGCAGCTAAAAAGCCAGATATTTCCCTCAGGAGCCAGTGGAGAGCAAAACAGAGCTAAAGGGAGGCTCAATATTCAGCTCACATTACATCAGCCGGACATCAACACAGCTCCAAATATTGCTATTGGTGCTCCATATCGGCTGTCTGCAAATGAATTCACGGTGTTAACTTATAAGGTGATGATATGTCAGTGTTACACTCACATTCATTTGCAAAGAAAGGAGAAATTCTTATCAGCCATAAGACTAACTTGTTCTGAAACTGATCTGCAGTCATTTATCAGCAGTCATCTGCAACACTAATACGCAGTGATATCCTCACAGCAGCCTGTGGGGTGATGCATTCTGGGCTCCTTTGGTTCAAAACAAGATTTTGGCTCATTTCTCAAATGGAAGTTATCAGGATGTGTTTTTTTTCTTCTTCGCTAAGCTTGCAGGACGGCTCAAGGGACGGCAGTGTCAGATGGTCCATCTGTCCGTCTGTCTGTCTGGCCAAGCGTTCGGTCCACGGTGGAATATCTCAGCAGCTCCTTGAGTTTATACTTCCAGAGCATGAATTAGAAAGATTTATGGCTCCAAATTTTCCACTCGCCCAACACTTCGTGGCACCTCCAAGACACAGCTGAATACTGGTCAGCTGTGAATTGAGATTAATGCTAACAAAGTTTGCCAACGTGCTAACGCAGGTGCCTCGCACAAGCCAAGTTTTACATTTACCCCTATTAGCCTTAAGGAGCTATGAAAAGCTGTCTACGTTTCATCCATCCAACAGTTTGCTGCTGTGTGATGGCTTAAAATCTTTTTTTTTTCCCCACTAAGCCACTGGTCTAAATCAACTGCGCTCTGTCTTTTTTCAATATTTATTGCAGAATGAGTCATTTTGGAAAACTAATACTTGGCTTATGGGTGTGAGACACACCCACGGTAAATGTTCTAGGTCATAGCTCACAAATATGCAGTTTTAGTGTGCCGTTTCCTTCTCTAATCTGGCTTAATATGCCACTCATCTGAGCCAGCGTTGAGCAAACCATGACATCTGTGTTTGTGCAGCCCGAACTGTCACTCATGACAGGAAGACGGTGCACCCAGAGCTCGTTCCACTTACAGCTCCAGCTCTTTCCCTCTCCTGAATCCTTTTTTGTCTTTCTTTTTTATGTGCGTGGGGGGGTTGAGTCTGTCCTTTCGCTGTCCCTCTCTGCACTCTCTCTAGTTCTCACAGTCTGGCTAATTTTATACCCCCCGTGTTTGGCTGTAAACCACTGCTCACACACAGGATGTGATCTAAACTGTTTCTCTTCCTGCTTCTGAGTCACTTTCATACAATCACAAAGACGTGAAAGAGTTCCTCTGACCAGCAGCCAAAGATGCTGCCTTCACGGACAAGAGGGACAGTTTTGTGTTTAATTATTCATACACCCTACAGCGAGAGTGTGTCTTCCACTGCTCCAAACTTCTGTCATCCATGTCTTTTTGTTGCTGTACGAGTTAATCGTCCAAAAGACAGCCTGACCTTTCTGCCTCAGTGGTCTGAAGCGGATAAATAAACTGTTCCTGAAAAAGAGCTTCGGCACATATTGCTTCACAGCTACATTTGTGTTTTGATTTCTCACTCCGGTTTCTACTTTTGGCAGCTCTCTGTGAAAGAAGCGGAGGCGTCCATGGCTCCGTCTCCAACGTGTGAAACGTCTCCGTTCCCAGACGAGGTTGTGCAGACAGACAAGACATGTAGCCTTGGGCTGTAGCCAGATATACACACAGATAGCTTGAGAAATCCACAGGGTGTTTTTTTTCCCCTTTGTGTGGGTGTACATGTTTCTTGCATGCCCATTAATGTCAGGCTATATGTGCATTTGTGTTGCCCATGTGTTGTATTTGTCGTGGAATCCCACTATTTCTCTGTAATGAATATTTAGCAGGTGTGGTTCATGGAGTTTAAGTGTTGCAGGGAGTCTTCGGCAGTGGATTGGTTTAATCCTAACCCCGTTCTGTCTGAGCTGATCCCAGGTGCCTGAGAGCATAAACTTTGGGAAAGGATGTGAGAGGAGGAAGGGAAGAGAGACACCACTGCCGAAGTGTATCGGATTTTGGGATGGAGGGCGGAATAATGTCTGCTTTTACATGCTGCGGTTATGATGAACGGAGCCTTAAGTCACGTCTGGGTCTTCCGAGCAAGGACTGGATTGACAGGCTGTCCAGACTGGTCCTCTCTTTCTGTTGTTGTGAAACCAAAATATTATATAACCTAATGCAAACCCATAAGGTACTGCAGGTGCGTAGGAGAGTGGAATATAATTAAAAAAGTGGGGCCTCCCACACACTGTCAGAGCATTATTATTGATCAAAGAAGCTGCATTTCACAGACCTTCATCAGATATTAAGCATATATATTAAACCACAGGTTTATAGTGCAGCCACAGGGGGTATAATCACTGCTGGACATTCAATAATCACTCAGATGCGGCAAGAAAACATTGATTTAATGCTAATGTCAGCATGCAAACGTGCTAACAATGATGATGTGCTATGCATGCTGCATTGGTAATTAGCATCAATTCCCTAATTTCGACCTGATCATATCACTAAAAGTCAGGGCATCACTGAAGTTACTACATTTCATGCTAAGAGGGACACGAATGTCTGTAGCATATTTCATGGCAATCTGTCTTTAAGGTATTTCAGTGTGGAGAAAAGTGGTGCACTGACCAGCTAGACAATAAGAAGAAATGTTAGAAGGAAAGGAGAGCGCTCATTCTGCGTCTTCTGCCATAATAATACACAAGTAAAAGGAGATGTTAACATTAACTAAGAAGCTCATGAAAGCTTATAAATATGTAGATTTTAAAAGCACCTGGGAGTCGTTGCACCTGACTCTTATTCTTGATGGACTTGATGCTTGTTCCATCACTCTTCCTGGTCTGAGAGAGCCACAGGTGGGTATTAAATCAGGGTTCTCATTTAGCTTCCCGCTAAATGAATAACACTATCGATGTAGCCGATCACATATGCGGTCTGTAAATGATCTAGTCCTGCCTGGGCCCTTTAGGAAATTTCTAGATATTTGATTATAGCAGCCATTGCCAAGTTTAGAAGAGCTGCTATATGATATTATCACACTCACATCCTGCTTGCTTTGGCTTAGAGCCACTCAGCGGTGCTCAGCAGACCTGGATGCCAAGATACAACCGGTGTGTTTGTGAGCGAGGCGGACAGGCGAGGGAGTCTCGGCTAACCAAATCACGCTCCTCGTTGCCGTCTGTCCTCTCGCTCTGGAACATTAAGCCTGCGATGTGCGGACAGCTCATCGGGGACACGGCTCTGATCGCGGAGGCATGACGTCCACACGTATGCATTTCTGTCCTGCGGCGCCATTTATTATCGTTTCCGCCGCCGCAGTTTTCATCTTGGGGCTGATTTTGTCCCTTTCAGGTTTGCCTGTAAACACCATAAATCACCACAGAGCCTCTCTCACTTTCACATCTCTCCAACACCGACGTGGTGACGCAGGTGCTGCACTGCTGCTCTATTCTAATTAAAGCCTTATCATTAAAAATTTAACACCACCTTATTGCGGCGCATCTTATTATTTTCCATGACGCAGCATTTAGAAAACAGTCTCATGTTTTCTCTGTTGCCTCAGAAAGAATCTGCCTCTATGAGGGCTTCCCAACTGTTTTTGTCTCGTTATCCCTTAAAACTGTTTGACTGCAGCGCCTCAACGCAGGTTGCATTGTAACCCTCCCATCTACTTATCCAGGAATTCAAAAGACAAAATACAAAGGTTGAGCAAAGTCGCCTTATTTCCTGCCCTGCTAATCATCCATAACCTCTATAAAAGAACTGAGAACTTCATGTAGAAGCTTTGTGTTTTTGGGGAATGACACTGACACACTGGCACATGCGGCCATTGGCAACTTCTGTAAACACAGTGTTGGACTGATGCTGGAGCCTGATAGCGACTCGGTTGCTCCGCAGCGGGTGAACTGACATCTCTCTGTCTTTTATCTCTGGCTCTGTGTGTGTGTGTGTGTGTGTGTGTGTGTGTGTGTGGCAGTGGGTTGCCCTCGAAGCTTATCTCTATAAATGGATTTGAGTCGGTGCACTCGGAGATCTCGGTGTGATGCCCTAATCTGATTGACCACAACCCTGGAGAGGTGGCTGAGTCAAAGAGGCCAAGTGTGTGTGTCTCTGTGTGCATGCATATTGGTGTACGAGGTGTGTCTTTGAGCTGGTATTTGTCACCTGGGGTCCATGTAGTTTCAGCTGAGCTTAGGCGCTTGTCATGGGAGATACCAGGCGTGTGAGATTTTTGGTGAAACTGTGTTTTTGAGTCTGCAGCTGTTAGTCTTACACCTGCAGACGTCCACATGTTGGACCGTCTTGTACACCTTCAGATGAAGTGCAGTGGTTATATACAGAAAACCAGGGCCTGGGGGGGGGGGCCTGCAACGGTGGAACGGTGGCTAGAAGGTCCCGGTTCGATTCCCGCTGTGGGTGCTGGTGGCGTGTCCTCCACCACGCCTTCGGTGCCTGCTGCTCGAGGAAAGGGGCCTTTCTGTGTGGAGTTTGCATGTCCCCCCCGTGCTCACCTGGGGTATCCTCCATAAAAAGACCCCCACTAAAAACATGCAAGAAGATCACCACCTGACCAATGGTGACAGAAAGGAACTGGTCCCCGGGTCACGGTCTGTCCTGTGACATGGAGGTGCGCAAATAGTTTTTAATTAGTTTCAATTCTGAAAAGCTTTGCTCGCCCGATGCCACCGTTACCGGAAAAGTCAATAGGATCCTGAACGCAACCTCACAGTTCGGAAAAGTTCCTTCAATCCCTTTGAGGTATCGAAGTGTTTTAAGTGCTGCAGTTGTTCCCTTTGGGATTATCTCTCCAAGTATCCTCATCTCCGCGAAGAGGTCCGGTGCATCCTGAGATTCGGACGTCCTGAGGCCTAATGACATAGCGACAATGAAAACCCGCTTAATTTGTTGGATTTGTTTTTTATTTATTTGTTTGTTTTAATGTGACCTTGACAGAGACAAACAAAATCATATATAACAAGTGTATTTATTTAAACAAAAAAAAAAAGGAAGCATGATTGCAGGCGCGAGGCCCCCTAGTGGCGCGAGGCCCTGTGCGGTTGCACAGTTCGTACAGTCATGCGACGGCTCTGCAGAAAACACATGACTTCCGTGAAGTTGGTATTTCCGCTCTGATATCAGTAGCTGTTATGGGCTTAATGCATCTTCTAAACTACCCTAATATTCTTTTATCTTCCTCCAGTTGACTGTACGGTCATGGAGTCAGCTAACTTTAAAATAAACACAATAAATGCAGTCCAAATGTAACATGAACCTTGTATGAGTAACACCCTTATTTACGTGGTGTTTATCACATGCGCTGTGGTAATCGGTGTGTGACTGAGGAAGTGATACACTGACTGATGTGGACACTCACCATGGCCTGAGTGACGCTCCTGCTTCCCTCAAATAAACTTCATAAGAATTGTGTTGCTGTAGCTTAAAAAAGATAAGGAAGTTAGTTGCTTTTTTTTAAAGAAAATAAAGCTAAGAAAGCATTTAAGAGAGGCTGTTGAGGTGCGTCTTGTTGTTGAATGAGTCAGTCCACCTTTAGGGTGCAACCTGGGGAAGCTAAAAACCAGATAAAACAGCTTTTTCGCACTTCTTCTTCGCTCTCAGCTGCTTTTTCTTATCTTTCTCAGCTGTCCGGCGCTCGCTGGCTGGGTGGGACTGTGGCTGCAGCCGCTCTGCCCAGCCGGTGCTGTTCGAGGGCACGAATGGTGACCCTTTTTAAGATGGACTGCAGCTTCTCCTTCCGCTCGCGAGGTTTCATTCTTGCTTTCTGCATTCAGCGGCTTTCATGGCTTTCTGTGTTTCCCTCTGATGTTGTCGAGCGTGATGCTCTGCATCTGATTGCGTTACAGGGAGGTTCTTCTATTATTCAACAGTTTGCTTGATCTGATTCCACACTGTCAGACCTTGTATTATTTATTTATGAGCTTTGAGCTGATATGTGATTTGAAACACTTCCTCACAGTGCTTTCCAGGAACTTAGGTGTGAATTCAAGACTTGATATATCCTCTATTCCACTCTATGCTGCCTTCTGAGCACCGACTCTTTAGCTCGCGCTATTATTTGGCTGTCATGGAAATCCTCAAGCATGACACCTCATTTTCCAGGATGTCATAGAGCAAATGTTGACTGCCTGTTTTCATTGAGCTCCAGAGGGAAGCGGGGTGGAGATGGGAGGGAGCTGTCTGAGATGTGTCCATTCATTTATCGTTACAGCCTGGAAAGAGAGAAACAGGAGAGAGAACCCCCCCTTTACGCCTCCCCTCTGCTCGGTGAGACGAGAGAGTCGCCATAGCAACCGCTCGGCATGCTCCCCGCCGCTGGCAGGAGAAAACCTCGTATCTCCAAAACGTCAAAGTTGCAAGAGCGGAGAAAAGAGGGCTTTTGACGGAGCGGTTTTGGGAAAGGTGCCATATTTTCACAGGTGTAATTGGCCCATTTAAGTTCTCACCCAGAATCCTTCAGTTGAGGGTAAAGACGGTACTTACAAGGTTTCCGCACAGAAACGCTGCCTCCAGATTCTTTGGCTGCTCAGCGTTCCCAGGTAGATAAATTGTGCTCCTTGTCCTCTTTTTTTCTCACACCCTCCTCCCTCCCCCCATAGCCTCCTTTCAGGCCTCCCAAAGGTAATAGCAGGAATTATATATTAGATGACACCAACCTGCAATCTCTACTACATCTTATGCGCAGTATGTACCAATATTTACTCATACAAATAGACTGAAGGAGGGAAAAAAAAAACATTCACCGACGTATCTGCACAAAGAGTGATCCAGATCTGGGCTGATATGTGCTTTCTTGCCATCAGTAGATTTAGAAACCTCATTTTTTTTTAGTTATAAATGAGGTTTGCTTGGATACAAAGTGATGTGCACTCGGAGTTGGCTGCTGGATTTGGAAGTAATTTGCATTGCAGGCGCTCTGCAAAATTTTACCCCAAAAAATGAACTCATTTAACTCTCATGACTAATTTATAAGACTTTCCTTCACCATGGTTACTTTTAGTGACCATCTGCATATCACCCTTGGGCTCCTTCTTAGACTTTGTGCCATCCTCACTGTTCCTTAGCTGATGAGGAAAATGTTCCTATTTTCTGCTTTTCCCTCAAGGCTAAACGTCATGGTTATGCGTGAAGGGTAACATATAGAGCGTATATATGCTGTTTCATGCTGCTCTTGGGTCTGATTATTACCTCACAGCCTCCTCCTTTGGGGAAGCTGTCCTCCACTCTTAACTGCGCTCTCTTCTTCTTGCTTCATACCGTTTCTGCTGAAGACAGGAACTGCATCACAGCTTCTCCTCCTCATGCGTGTCTCTGTCTCTGTTGTGTTAATAGTCTAACATGCTCTCTGTCCTCGCTGTCTGTTTAAATAAAGGTGGTGAGCAGCATCCCTTCGAGGCCTCCAGCCCAAAAACTCACGCTGGCTGCTGCTTGGTGAGCCCCCGCTGAGACCCACAGCTCGCCGCCGCCGCCTGGACCCAGGGATCGCCTCTCCTCGCTGGGCTGTGAGAGCAGACCGTCCCACCTCCAGCTTCTGTCCAACTTCACGCTGAAGACGACGGCAACGATGTGACTGCTGGACTCAGTCAGAACCATGTGACCTGCTATTATGGATCTGAGAATCAGCATACATTGAATCAACGCTCATCGAGGTAATTTAGCACCATGTGGCCTGGCATGAGTTCACACTTGAGGTTGGTGTCTGAGGATTTCACTTGGACACACAACTGCGTATATCAGGAGTTTTATAACAAGTTCCTGGCATACTTGTGGCCATTCAGTCACTTCCTCAATGTGGAGATTCAGGGCTATGTTGTGTTATTTGTGTCAGCTGGTAAAAAGGATCAAGAAACAGGAAGTGGAACACTACTGAGAGCAGAGGGCTGCGCACTACAGGAGCAAAAACGCCATTAGCTTGACCACGTATGCTGCAGCTTATTAAAATGCGCCATATTGTTTGGGGTGTAAAATGGCATGGTTTGTATTTATGCTGTGTGAAGTGCATTTGATTAGGGCTCTGTGAAATGGAGTTTGGCTGAATTTGTACTATGTGGAACCTGATTAAGAGCTTGTTCGGGCCGGTTGTCTTGCGCTCGCCGGCGTATGAAAAAGGCTTTTTACATTATGTCATTCGAGACAAGAGAAGCCTCAAGCTGAGACTTCAGTGCTATCGTGGACATTACAGAGGCAGCTTTTCCCAAGGTTTCTGCTCCTGAAAGCATATTGTGACATTTAAAGTGGCCATCATAATTAAGACTGAAGACTGAGAGGTATCTCTGTATTAGGCGTGATGGGAGAACTGAAGCAGGCGGAGGTGGAAGTGAATTTTTTTTAAATCATGGTGCTTGTTTTTCAATTTGCAGTCTCCGCCGTCAGCTGAGGTCGCTGGGGTTGTGCCAGATAGATGGTTTGTTTCTGTCGGATTACACACACGCACCCGCTGGGTCTGTGTATTTAACTGCAGATTCATTTTCCTGTTATTACAACCCATGCACGGTGGCTAATGGGAATTTCACTGACTGTTAGGATTAGACGCTATAACTGCCCCTCGACCCCCAAGCTTGTGACTTTTCCTGTATTTAACAATCCCCTTCATTGTTCTGCCGTTCAAATATTTTGTCCCCACCGAGCTGTTTAATGACTTGTGGAGGTGCTTGACCATGAAAAAGTGAGGACAAAAGGAACGTACAGTAGATGGAGGCGCGGAAAACAAAGCCTGAAGTCTAAGACGGAAGGAAAGAGAAAGGAGAGAAGACTGTTTGTGTTAAAGTGTGTGTCTAAGTCATTGTCTTTTCAACCTCTCCGTGTGTACGGATCTTATCCTGGGTTTTTTTGTCAGGAGTGTGTGGCCGTCTTGCTCCCGTTTCCCCTCTGGAGCAGAGCGGTACAGGAAGGCCGGCTGGTTGGCTGGCTGCACAGGAAAGGAAACGGCCTCTATCAAACAGCAGATGGAGGACAGCATGTGCTTACACTGCAGAAACACTCAGGCCGGCGCACAGACGCGCAGTCATGCAGTCCTGCATGCGAATACGGCGGCTTTGATTAAGAGCGTGATCGCAAACGTCACCTGTGGAGAATCTCAAGGTTTGAGAGAGTTCCAGCTGAATGAGGAAGAAAGACGACCCTGTAACGTTTCAAATGAACTTTTGAAATGTTTTCATAATAGCAAAGGCATTTCTTCTTCTCTGCAAGGTTGTTTTGCCCTCTCGACTTCAAGTCGCCCCACCACACACACACACGCACACACACTGTATTTATACTTTACGTAATGTGCAGTCCCCTGTTGCTCTTCAACCTTCAAAATTTCTATTCACCGCTCAAAAGCAGACCGTTGCACTGCGATCTGCACAGAGGCTTTTGTCTTCGGAGTGTCGGAGGAGTTTGATCTGATTACGTAAGGTATGACAATGAGTCAAATACAGCCGTCTGATTCCTGAGACAAAAACGGTCCAAAAAGTCGGTTTAGCTCCAGTCTTCTGCCTCGTCTCGTCTCGTCTCATGGGTGCAGAGCTTAGCAGAGCTCAGATTTTGACCCTTGTGTTACCTCTGTGGCCTGCAGGTCAACACTTCGTCTGTTCTCGAGGTTTCGCGATGCACAACATGTCATCGCCGCCTCCTCGCGCCTGGTGTTAACGTCCACGATTCTCTCCTGTCATGCCTCCGTGCTTCTGTCAAGACCTGTTAGCGGCGGGCCAGGCCTCCCCCTGCACGCCGGCCTGTCTCGCAGAGCTTTTGTCTGCGGCGCTGGATGTTGCGCTTCCTTTTTCCATGAGGGCAGCGAGTTCTCCGAGAGGCCTTCGACGCAGAACAGTCATTTGCTCTCAATATGGTGTGTGCGTGTCCTTTCTCATTCGCGTAACAAGCCTGCTTACGAGGGAGGACAATGAGGCTCACTATGGTGCCCAAGGCCCCGCTGAATGACTCATATTCCTATACAATTCAGGCAGAGACCAAACAACACGGTTATACAATCTTAATCAACAAAGTGCTGCTCATGATGTGCCCTGCAGGGGCTGCGATCCTGAAAAAGAGGATTGTTAAAAATGTGTCAGGTTGAGGTTTTGGGTAACATAATTACTGTGCTTCCACTTCCAGTTTGTCCTGGAAGGCAGGCCGTGAATTACTGCGCGTCCTCTGTGAGTCTGGACCACAGTTGTTTTTGTTTTTCCACTTGTTGTCAAACCTGTTGTCGCTGGGTTTGTGATAAGGGAGCGTGCAGGGGATGTTATTCTGGAAGATGAAGTGCGATACCGCGGTTTTGCTATGGCAACGGGAGGTGTTTGACAGCGAAACCTGGCTTTCCATGTAGACATGTCTGGGGACGTGTCATGAGCCAGACTCGGTTCTCATATCCCCTTTCGCTCACACATGGGAGGGTTTTATAGTCTGCGTCTGCACTGAGCAGGCAGGTCTGCTCTATCTCTGCAGAGCAGCAGAGGCAGCCTCCTCATCCTCGCAGCGTGGGCCTTCTGCTCCCACATCTCCTCTCCTCCTCCTTCTCTTTTCCTCAGAATCAAGTGGCTTTTTGTTCTCCCGCTGCGGTGCTTATCACTTGTTTCTCCACCGCTGCCCGCCCCCCCTCCTCCCAATCCTTCTCTCAAGGGAATGAAAGGATATTTTGGGGGACAGATCTGTTCGGTCCTGCGCAGATCCCAAAGGACTGTGGTTATCTCTTCGTCTGAAAGCAGAGATTCAACGCAAGATCCCCCCTTTCTTTCTGTGGGGGCTGGATCCAGACCTGCTTCGCTGCAGCCTCTGCATCAGCGCTGATGTTAAATACATCTCATGCCAGTAAAAGCTTTGTGGATTGTCTTCATTACAGGCACTGACACTGCAATTTATTTGAATTCATTTGGGTGAAGGAGGTTTCTTTGTCCCACAGGATTCCTCAATTGCTTGTTATTTCTGTGTTTGAATAACACGACATAAAAATGAGCCATGCAGTCTCAGGGGAGTCCGTCTGGTTGGTCGTAACGCGCTAAGATCAGCCTCCAAGACGCCATCTGAGTCAGCCGTTATGATTCTGCGTACAACTACATTTTAATCCGTTTAATCCTTTTTATTGGCCATTAAAACTTTCTGAAAAGGAGAAATTTATAGTGGGTTAAAGAGGTGATTTATGCACAATGCGACCACCAATCAGCATTCTGTTTATTGTTTCACATTTACCCAAATTTAGCGAATTCCAGAGGCTTATAATCAGAAAGGATGTGGTTCCTGAACACTTTCTGCATCGATTCCTGTGAGTAAATGCATGGGAACAGCTAGAAACTAACCACAGAGTCTGTAAAAGTCATACCCACTGAATGACAAATTACAAAGAGTAAGCAGAGAACTTTAGAAGGAAATTCTGCCAATCTGGGCCTCATTTTCATGTTGTTGTCCATTGTGAGTTCTGGTAGTGACAGCATTTCACTCCCCTACGTAGCGCTGATCGGGGCAGCGAGTGTGACGCTGGGCACACACAGGAGGCAGAAGCGCCGCGTCGCACTGCCCGCTTCCTTTCGGCAGCCATGTTAACTAATTAGGCTGTTCAGACAGGACGTGCTGCAGGGCCGAGCTCGGCGGCCTGCTCGCGTCTGCAGCAAAAGTTTCAGCGTCGGTTGTGTTTTCTCCACACACCGCGAGCAAATCTGGCAAGACAGCGCACGGATAATCTATTATAAATGATATAAATTATATATTACATATGATATAAAGTATCTGATTCTAATAAATAAAATATGCATTACATGCTTGCCAATACTTTTCCTGCCCATCTCCCTGCTGATGATGAAATATCAAAATCTACCCATCCACTATACTTGTGGTTTTGATTTTTAAATTTCGTATTTATTCCACATTGATTTGTCAGCAGTGTCTGAAAAGAGAGCGAGAGAGACGAGCAGACCGTCGTACCTGAGAAGTCCCTGCAGCTCCTGTAACAACCTGCATTGCACATCCACTTCCTGCTCTGTCTGCCTTGTGACTTACCTGCCGGTTTGTTTACGTCACTGCGAGGCTGCGTGTGTGCGCGTGCCTGCATGTGGTAGCGAACGTGAGACGATGTTTTGTGTCCACAAGTTTCCAAATTCCACACATAAAGTGTCAGTGCAGTTTATACTGTCTGCTCCTGTTTTACAAATCCAGGTGTGGCTCATTGCTCTACAGCTGCTATGTCACAACAGCTGGATTTCTCAGGGCCTGACGATGATGTTTTCTTAGGAGGAGGCTCTTGTCCTTCTCCGGATAAACTTAATTCTTGCCAGAGTTCCTGTTTTCCAAATCTCTATGATTATAACGAGTAGTCATAATGGACTTTTGAAGAATTCCCATCCAGTGCACACTTAGACCTCCAAAAAGGACCCTGAAGGCACTCGCTTCATGTTCAGTACCCTCAGAACTCATTTGTTTACCCCCGTATGTTACACTTATCCTCCTCTTAATGGCCCTACAAGCTAAGCAGTAAATTTCCCATACATCACCTCGCTGACAGGCCCCCAGCTTTACGCACAATCCCTCCTTCTTCTTCTTCTCTCTCACCTTCCCTCGACATGTCTCTCACACTAATACCTGTTCATAGCAGAGTGCCGGTAATCACAGAGTGCTGGGTGATAATGAGAAGTGTCACGCCGCCGCTTTCGTCATTTTCAGCCCAGCTGCCGCGCATTACGCCGGCTATCGATGGCTCTGATTCCTGGACGTAATTGCTCTGCTGCTGAATAATTGAAAAAGGGGTGGAGGTAAATCCCAGAGGTGTCAGGTTTGGAGAAAGATGGATGCCTCGGTGTTCAATGCTGTCAGCTCGGGAGGTGTAAGGAGCCTGGAGGACATGATGAGACCCTCGCGGTGAGATTGTCCCTCACGTACGCACACGTGTTGTGGATGATGGACCACAAGTAGAATGAATCCTGGCATGGTGGTTCCCGAACAGGCGCTGGCACATGTGTTTCCCATGGATCCCTCCCATGGAGCGTTTGTGGATTTGTGGGTGTGTGTGTGTGTGTGTGTATGCCAGGCCTGCACGCCAATTGTTAGCAGATTTGGTGCTGAAACGTATGCATGTTGTGTGTTTGCACAGGCGTGTAAATCTGTGGATCAGAAGTGACTGAAAGACCTACTGGCGCCTTGGAAGAATAAACTGTGACTGTGTGTGTGCGTGTGTGTGACACGCTGACACAAGACTGCGCGAACACACAGACTAAGTGACACTCAAACAAGCCGGCCGAGTGTAAGCTCAGATGTGGTGTTTGCTGGTGCAGACGACAGACTGGAGTAAATATTTACTGCCAATTACGCTCTTGGTTTCCCTCCCTCACCAGAACGCGACAGTAGCTTTTAAATGCTATAAACGCTGAAGACATTAAGTCATAGGCTAAACGGGAGCGACTCTCAAATGTTAGTTATGGCTGGAATGTTTTTAAGAAGATTAGCAATAATCTCTTCTCATCTAGCACCATGTTATTCTTAACTAATATGCAGCAGCTAAAAGCTCTCATTTCCAGTGAGGACTGCTCTAATGGTGGTGCTTTCAGGGTCAGACACAGTAGTCCTCATATCTCAGTCAACAGGATGTTGTGGCCTGAACCTGGCAACCAACCACAGCTTTTTTTTTGCTGCTGTTGGTTAAGGTGGTTTTCTCTGTTCTTTTATACAGTAAATGTTTCTCTCCTGCATGCAAACACCAACATGCATATGCATTCGCTCACATCTGAGCTGCGATCTCTGTGGGAGATGATACGTTCGTTCCCATACGTGTAGACGTGGAGGGCTGACACTGCAGAACGGAGCCAGCGGGTCTCCAAGGTCATTACCACTGCCACAGCGTCTGGGCGCTCTGGGAAGGAGGCAGGAATTGATTAATGACAATGCAAGCAGTACAGGAGGGGAGGCACCCAGACTGGCAAGAGAGCAGGGCTGCAGAGTTGTTACTGTACAATGGAGCTATAGATAGCTCATGTGTGAGATACTGCAGAGCATGACACAGTACTACAACCTATGTCGTATATAAGTTGGATGTAAAGTAAAAAGGATTTTTAAATTCCACAGAAATGCAGTATTAACTTCATGAACTTGACTGATTTTATGACTCTTTGTTTGCAGTTAATGACTCATTAGAAGTTACTTGCAGAAAAGGTAATTAGATTGTTGCAGACCATCAACAGCTAGCTTAACGTTAGCTCTTGTTGCAGCACACAGAAGCTGCAAGCAACCTCCAAAGCCCGGGTGATTAACGAATGCAGGCGTGCACGTGGCCAAAGTTAGCAACCAAGCTTGCCTTAGCTTGCTTTGACGAAAGCTTGCAACCTTCTGCTACCTCATGCTAATGCACTCCGGACGTTTATAGTTAGTTATACCTCAGTTCTGACTTCCGATGAAACGTTGAAATATGGTTTATTTGAAGTTCTGCGCATTGCAATGTCAGAACAGGAGCGTCTTTCTCCAGTTACATCTCAAATTGGATCAGTGCTAACTTGATTATTCTTCCGTTCGCGGGTTTCTCTTTTAATTATCACCTCATTCCTAGCTTTCTAGCACCAGGCCATACACACATCCGCAGCAGGTCGCCATGGTGAGCAGCCTCTGGCATCTCCAATCAAGGTGGCGTAAGGGAAGTTTTTTTTAGTCTCTGCTAACAATGAGGGGGTGGGATTTACGACCCGCGCTGCAGCCGGCCACACTCTCCTCCTCACCCTTTTTACTAAACATCAGTGTTCCTCTGGAGCTGTTAACTCAGACAAAAGGCTGGATTGACATCAGGTTTTCAGCGCGCTGGATTTTTTTTCCTTTTAATAAAGCCGACGTGTTCAGCATCCCACAGGTGCCACGTTGGTTACCATGGGAACACATTGTGAAGAACAGCGGCGCAGATGTTAAAACAAGACTACATTTTTTACACAGTGCACTTTTTCAAATCTTGGACTGGTTTCTGAATAGTGCGTCAGAGTGATGGACAGTGATGCAGCGTGAGTTCAGATGTGGTCTGCAGGTCTAGGTGGATCCGTTGATCACCTTATCCAACTAGGTTACATTGCATGGGAAGCATCTGTGCGAGCACGTGGATACCCCAGCTTCATTTCTTCTGTGAAGACTGTGAATGTAGCGCGCTCTCCTTTAAATAGCTAACCCGGCCCAGGTTTACACACTGCAGCTCCCCAAAGGCAGAGAGCACAGCGACAGAGAGACACGGGCGACGTTCTCAAATAGAAGCGCAAACTTACTGAACCTGCAGCGCTGTCGTCAAAACTGACTGATTTAGATCTTCACCCTGTGCTTATTGTGTGCTGTCAGAGGGTTTCTTGATATCTTTCAGAGACCCAAACATGAAATTCTGAAAGCACTGAGTGGTTTTCTATTGCATTTTGAAGTTGAAGGACTCATAATTTAAAAAATAATGATCTAAACTGATGCAGTAGAGGTTGAAGTATCCTGATTTTATGTCCATAAAACGGGTCATGCAGCAAAACCGTAGCATGCTACCCTTCACATAATGCAACATGAACAGGAAGACACATTATTACAAAACACACCCACACAAAACCTTCAAGATTACCCTCTGCCCCACACACCTCTCCCCTCCTCTGCACCGTTCAGCCATGGAGACCAAACATTACAACTCAGATTTTACACCTGTGACTGTAGTTACAGAGACAAACACCGTATAGCATCCAACCACAGCATGGCTCGATATCACACTGATAAGCTCTCGCAGCTCTGCTCTATAAATAAGACTTCTCTGTTTCGCACACAGGTCACTCTGTGGTAGCACCACATGAGCAAGCTGCTAACAAAGACTATCGAGGTCCTTATGAGAATGAGCATGCTGCACCTGAAATAATGGCCCACCCACGACCACATGTGCACAGGATTTAGTATGTTTGTACACAAATGCACTTGCGATTTAACAAGTTAGATGTAATGTATAGCATCCTCTTTAGACGCATGTGGCTTGGGGTCTGGCACCTGGTCGCTACCTTTTTTTTTTTTTTTTTTTAGAAAGTCCTGACCTCACCTGTGCTCTGTTATTGGCTGGGAGCTACACACCTACTGCCCAAAGGTCGCAGTCCAGAAACGTCCCGATCACAGCAGAAGAGAGCAGAGTCTCTGCACATAAATACACCGCCACACACTTCTAGTAGGCAATAATTGATGATTGAGAGTGATTATTTTTGTATTAGTAGATGCATTTGTTTTTCTAATAATAATAATAATAATAGCATTTACCCATAACATACAATTTTTTTATGAAGAGCCCATAAATGTACTTGTGACCAAGATATGTAATGAATGGGACATTTTACAGTTGAAAAATAAATTTTAAATCACTAAATAGCTGCAAACATACCTTTGGCATTATAAACTAACACTGGACAGCCACTTTATTCATCATATTTATGATATTACGTGTTCTTGTGCAACTTTTAGCAGGATTTCAGTTGATTTAAAGGATCTAATGTGAATATACAGCCAGGAGACAGTTAGCTTAGCTTAGCATTAAGACTGGAAGCATGGGGTAGCAGCTAGCCACAGCTTTTGGCTCGCTCTTGACACTTTTGGTGGATTAAATTAACAAAATACGTGTTTATTAGCTTTATTTTTTAACATTTGGACTGATCCAACCTAACTGTTTCGCCCAGCCCTGATGCTAAGATAAGCTAGCCGTCTCCTGGCTTTAGCTTCAGATTTACCATGCAGACACGAGAGCGGCATCTTATCTAGTCATCTGACTTGCAATGAGATTGCAAGAAGGTTGCGAACTCGTTTTGAACACAGCAGCGGGAAAATGCACAGAAGGCTTCAGGTTACTGGTTGTTTTTCCTCTAAGCCATCTTGCAGGTTTCAGTTATATAAAAAAAAAAACTCGTAGCCTGAAGGGTAAACACTCTGGCAGCTTTTTGCTCAGAGGACACAATGTACCTAGTGGCCGCTCACCCTGTCACATCGCCCCTACACCCACCACCCATTTTCCAAATTCCCCAGCTGATGTATTTGAAGAGACAGAGCGACTCTGTGCCCAGAGAAACCACATTCAGTGGAACTGACAGCGCTGTGTCTACGACAAGACTCCATGCCAGGGAACGCTGCGCTTCCTGTCAGAGGCAAAGACGGCCAATTTCTCCGTCTTATCTTCTGATTGTAACAAGCTTGTCCTTTCTGATGGTTGGGTTTCTGGAGCTAATTAGTGAGACAATAGCAGAGAGCTGCAGGGGTATCATTATGTCACTTCAGGGGTGTGTTTTTTTTAAACCCACACTGAAAGAATGACAGAGCAGGAAGCACTACAATGAAAACATAAGTCCACAGAGACGGATAGCTCATCCTCCAAAACAAAACGCTGTCAGGGAAAAACACTTATCAGCTTTTTTGTTTGGGACCATAAACAACACAAGATGCACCGTGAGTCACAGTTCCCACACGGCCTTTTCATGGTTGGCGCAGGCATAATGAAGCAGAGAGAGGCCTGGCAGCGCCCTGCTTGTACTCTCTGCTGCCTGTCTGTGTGGTGACGTGATGATATCTGTGCATCTGCGTTTTTGTTTACATGCTGTGAGGTACGCAGGTATTCAGAAGTGGCAGGCTGTAATCAGTGGAGACAGAGGTGTGAGTCACACGCTGCATACCAGATGCTGGAGGTCTCTATGAACAGTGGCTGAGGCGTTGTTGCATACAGTATGTAGGGAGAAACCAGGCTGGGGGATGTGGTTAAGATCAGGTTTATATTAATCTTCAAGCAGCTTCTTGTTTCGTGTGGACGGCTGCTGTCTGGCTCTCACTCTGTCGTGATACACTGATCATTTTGTTCAAATACTGTTCAATTAGCTGTATGAAAGCAAGCTCTTTATGTGTGTGGATGGATAACCGAGAGCTTGTTCTACTGTATGTCAGACCAGTGTCTCCACCCATCTTACGCTTATTTTATGTACCCACTTGAACTGGCCCAGCCAGATCACTGAGGCCTCATATTTGATCTCGCTTGAATCATATTAAGACAGGATGGCTTGAGGAGGAATGAATACACTGACTAATAACTAGATGTACCTATGGCATGACAGTATTGCATTAAGGCTGACTTGTAAAATATCCCATTATATATAAAGTCCGCAGTGGTTTAAATTCTGCAGCCCAGGACGACACTGACCCACCGTGGGACAGAGCGAACTCCACGCCAGGGTAACTCGAGGACACACATACCACCAAAATGTCCTCCAATCGGAAAAGGACGCCTCAGAACTTCCCCCCGAGCTGACATCTCCCATGACCTATTTTCATTATGGCTGATGGTTGGTGACTAGCTGCAGAGTGCTAAATGGAGAAAGGACAATACACAGATGAGCACACACAATGTGATGATAGCTGTTTGCCCAGAGTCTGACCCGAGCTAAATGACGACCACTGCTAACAGTCTAATTTGAGACTTGTGGCATAGGCTGGTTTCTGCTGAGTGAGGAGAAATAAAGGAAAATAGATTAGATACCCAGAGGAATAGGAAGCAGTGTTATTTATAGTGACGTGAGGGACATTTCTCCACAAAGACAGAGGAAAGGAAGTTGGTGATCTCCTCAGAGATGCTGAAGAGGTCAAGCGAGAGACCACTGCAGTGACAAGATGGGAGAAGCTGGAGAGCAGAGGGGGGGCGAAGAGCCTGCGGTCCCCCGGGAGCCGCTGAGCCACGCACGCAGGCGTTGGAGGCTAAAACGTGACGCCGTGACGTCTCCAGAGGTGATGGAGAGAGAGCCAGGAATGAGGGGATGCTCACAAGAAGCAGCAGCGCTTAACCACAAGACACAGCCTTCGGGCTAGCTGTGAGCACTCTGCTGGGCGTCCGCCGGCGAGCCGCCGCACACACAAACAAACAGACCCAGCATACATCAGATTCAATACAGCTTATGTAGAAGAAAGTCCCAAACAGTGCCCCGAGTGAACTTCCACACCACAAAACCTCACGTCTCATACAGCGTTCTTCCCTCAGGATTCACCCACTGTACTAACTCAGCTCAATATCCTCCCCCCCGTCCAAGCTTGTGACATTTGCCTTAAAGAGGGGGGATAAAGAGGGAGGAGAGTGGGAGAGAAGGGGGCAGCCCACTCCTCTCCTCTCATTAGAATTCTCTCATCAGTCTTCCCCACGGAGCGGGGGCTGACATGTCAGGGTTTATTAATCGCTCCAGGAAATATTATTGACCTGGACCTTGTGCTCCCTCTCCCCCTGCTGCAGTCAGTGTCTCTGCTCCGCTGCCTCCACATTCCTCCGGTGTCTTGCCTGGACACATTACAGGACACTGCGGCACAGCGTGGAGGCTTCAGCACACAGTGTCTTCATTGACTATGCACTTGGCCTGGCTTTCTTTCCACCGCAGCTGCAAAGCACCCCCCCACACGCACACCTGCAGTGGGGGGGGGGGGGGGAGCACACTCTGCTCTGCTTCATTATGGAGGTTTTAGCAGCTCTGTGCTGGCCTCCTCTGCTTAGATTCCAACTCTGACAGTGCTTTTTTGAAAATTAGATAAAAAAGGAACACCTTGTAAACTGCAGCCATCTCAAGGCTTATTGGTTCTCAGATCTTACCGACGGCTTTGAAAAGAAAGGAGGCGCTTTAATCAGTGTGCTGTGGAACTCACTCTGAATGCTCAAACGCAAGAATCGATCGCAGATACACCTTCGTCCTCCCTCCTGAGCATTCTTCTGCCTGGAGGAAATGAGGGGGAGATCACTCAGCTGAGACTCCTGGATGTCGCCGTGCGTGGGGGAGCCTGGACGGCGCTCACAGTGCTGTGGGCGTCGGCGTGCGTGTGTACGTCTTTGTGTGCGTGTGAACCGAGTGTTTGTGTTGGGGTGATGTTATCACGGGAGGGGGGGGAGGAGGCAAAGAGCGGAGCACGAGGGGCGTCCGTGTTAAGCCTCTTGCTTTCAGACTCTAGATTTCGCTCGCTGTGATTTGATACATGCAGTTTAGCTTGGCTTAAGCGCTCATTCATAGTCCAGGCCTTGTGTTTGCACGCGTGTTGCATCTGCTAGTGTTGTGATTTCTAACATGCAACACATGTTAGATCCTGGAAATGATGCATTTCAACATGGCATTGCCACGCAAACAGCTGAAGGAAAACAGCTGTTATCGACTCAGAGTGGCATGAACAACTACTCAATCAGATAATGCACTGATTAAAGCAGGAGCATATGTCTTATTAGAGCAGTAAGGAGCGTTGCGTTGAGTCAGGATGGTTGCAGTAATTGTGTTTGTGCACACACTTACGCATCACCTTAATCTGCGTATGTGACGTTTAATATGTGTTGCTTCCTGGTCTGGATGTAATATTTTTCTCAATGGGCTTGTGAGGAAGCTGTTATCCTGGCTAGCCTTGTTTCAAATAATGGAGTATTGTGCCACCATGTGGACATTTTGGGTAATGCGCTTTAGAGCTTTATGGCACTTTAATGAATGACCAGGATATGAGTGTGTTGTTCCATTGTGTCTGCGTGAACTTTGCACCGATGAGCACATTCCCGAAAGCAGCAGTCACAAATGAAGAAACATGCCTCAGATCTGTCAATAGCTTTTGTGCTCTCTAAATGGTGACGTTATCCAGCGGCCACGTCGTCCTGAATCTCGACTTTGCAGACATGTCTGGCACTAAATTTAATATCCGTCTTCATTTTGTTTTTCTGCAGTCACAATGGTCCCACTTCTGTTTTTGGTGGCAACCACGACAACATCCAATTCCACCGGCAATGGCAACCATACACAAGGTAAGAACAATACAGAGAGTAATGCACCTCGACATGTGAGGCTGAACAACGCGGAGCAATTTGAGATCGCAACAAAACCCCATCGCTATCCACTGCAGTCATCACTTTCCCCTCAGATATGATTATGATGCGTCTTCCTCAGCGCATGCATCTGCTTGATAATAGCCTTTTCAGCAGCCTCGTTATTACCGGATCACAATGAACTTCAGCAGGCCTGGACAGTAATTTACGGCTTATTGTGCGTCTTTATAAACACAGCTAATAGCAGGCTGTGTGGCTGTGACTCTTGGCTGAGTCTCCATTCTTAAAGCCTCTGATTTTCTGTTAGACGCACCGACAGGACGAAATGAGCTGATGCTTATCTCTGCAGACAAAATACTGCTGAAGCCAGTTATTAAATCAGGCCTGCAGCCAGAAGAGAACATGGGAGGTGTGTTGCTGTGCCAAGTTTTGATTTTGTTCTATCGGTTCATGCAACAGACGCACGGCTCAGACACACACAGCCGAGCATTTGCACACACCAACATATGCATGCGTATCGCCGTCCTTGCCCCCCTCTTCCTGCTTCTTTGTTGACAGTGCTCCCTGACCCCCAGCTCTGCCTCTCCTTCTTCCTCAGAAGATGTTCCGTCCCACAGCCGCCACATCCTCCCCACCGTGCTGGTCCTGTCCCTGCTGCTGCTCATCATCGCACTGCTAGCCTGGTACTTCCTCAGGTAAACTCTCCCACCCTGCAAGGAGTCACCTCACCTCACCTCACCCCCTCCTCGGTGCTCTCTGACTGGCTGTGAGCCAGGCTCAGGGGCAGAGCTCGGGGTGACAAACACTTCCTCCTTTAGTCATTGAGGCGGAGCCCAGTCAGGAAGTGCTGCTAGTTGACTCCCTCTCATGCTTAGTGAGAAAACAGGCAGCCAGGCAGTATCAGTGGACCCAGACAGGCAGCAGAAGACAGAAGAACGAATTCTGTACCAAATTCGGATTATAGTGCTGTCAGCTAATGAGAAAGAATAGCTTCTCAAGTTTCAGATGGTAGGATGGAAAGGCTTTTGTTCATTGCTACCTGCAACATTTGGGAGATCTCAAGGATTGCTTCGCCCTGATGTGGAAACTAAAGTTGAACTTGAATCTTGTGTTTTGCGCCATTGCTCGTCTCATTTTATTGTTTTTGTTTTTGTTTTTTTTCTTGGCAGGTTAAAAAACCAGAGAAAAGCGGTCGTCACAACAGTCGACAAGAAGATTCCAAATGGCATCCTGGAGGAACAAGGTAACGTTGATCTAAATTGGACCTTGTGAGAAGACAGATTGTAGACTGTGAGGGGGATAAGCTGGCTGTCAGGAGAAGCATAGTGACAATGCAAAGGAGGCGTCAGTTTTATATTTGTAACTGCATGCAGATTGTCCCACCACTGCATTGTGGTTGTGTTATACTTCCTGTGGTTAATGTGAAGAAGAAAACTCTTACCATCACCTTCTTTTCGAGTTAATACACAGCTCCACTGCTGCAGATATCAGAGCAGTTGTCACCGAGCTTCAAGCTGCATCGTTTTAATTCTAAGCTGTTTTGTGTGAAGTATGCTAACAGCTATTGGACTGTACAGGAAGCAACATGTCGCGAGCAGCCGTGAGGTTTCTTTAGGAAGTATTTTCTTATCTGACATTACAATGGCATCTACAGAACAGGTTGTATTGCTACGGATAAGGAGAAACACCCAAAAATAGCAATAACAAACATTGAGTAAATATCAGAGTAATAGCTGAGCTGCTAATTACTGTGATTGTAAACATGACACGTGGTCCACTTTTTCATATAACAGTGATATTTAATTTTCACTTGATAGTTTGCTGTGCTTGGAAATATTACAGCATATATTCATGTGTAATGTTAAATTTCTGTTAGTGGATGAAACAGAAAGCAGAAGTGTCATATCAGCCCATTGACTGCATTCTGTCTTATGAACATGATGGGTTTTTTACCTGTATGACTGTACATGTATGTGTATGTGTGTGTATGCTGTGTGTAATTTGACATGTGTTGTGTTTTAGAGTTTGGATACAGTACTGAGTCGTTATACACCACTGTACCACCAGGTCAGGTATACAGGGTGGCGGTATAAGGGATCTCATGTTACTAACACTCTCTCAGTACTTCTTCAACCTACTTTTTCAAAATTTTGTGAGCGCTAACCGAATGCCTCGTCTGGAGCTTCAGAGAGGTTTCCATTCAAAAACCTTCCTCTGGGGTGCTGTGAGCGGCCTCTCCGTGGGGTTCTGTGGTTCTCTAACACTTGTTGATGTTTGGTGATCACTGAATACTTAAACTCCTGTTTTGTTTTTTTAAATTATTGTCATAAGACTGTAAATCAGTTGGATAATCATTTTGGTTTTTGATAAACTGGTTTTAAAATCCTTGCAGAGGATCAACGTTTGGTGTCTAAGTCAGTACGCCGGGGGGGGGACTTCTGCTGTTACCCGGGCGTACCTGAAAATTAAACTGAACAAGTAGAAATTATGAGTTCATGTAAAATATATATACATATACTGAGTCATGTGTAATACCTGAATGCTGTGTTGCGAGTGTGTGAGCTAAAAGTAATGCATAAATGTTCAGTAGTTTGCTAAAAGTAACAAACAGTTGAAATAGCTAAAAGTAGTGGATAAACACTTGAAAGAGAAAGCTAAAAACAATGGATTAACTGGTGAAAAAGCTAAAAGTAATAGATAAACAGTGGAAATAGTAAGCTAAAAGGAGTGGAAACAATGGTTGGAATATCGTCGCTAAATGGGTAAATGGTTATAATAGTTAGCGTAACGCAGTGGATAAATTTGTTGAAATTATTCTTGACAGTAACCGTTAAACAGTTGAAATGGTTGGATAAAAGCAATAGATAAAACACCCTAAGTGTAGTATTAATGTGACTAAACCGATCTAAACACTGACAGTTGTTTGAAAACATGATCGTGTAACAGTATCCACTTTTACGTAAGTAAGAAATCAGCTCAAATTGTCGTGACGCGTGTCTTTGGTCTAATTAAACCCAATCCTGTTTTAGAATTCATTTCTCAGTCATCCATTTCATAATAATTTCATAATTTGCAAAGTTAAATCCGTTTTCTTTTAACACAACAACCATAGCATTCAGCTCTCTTAGTCCAGCAGGGATGATAAACCCACTGCCTGTTCTCCCCACAGAGCAACAGACGGTGGTCCTTCTGCCCAGATCCCCTTCGGCCTCTAAGACCTACTTCCCCATCCCGGTGGACCACCTCGAGGAGGAATACAGGCTCCGCTCAGCAGACGATGGCAAGCTCTTCAGGGAGGAGTACAATGTAAGCGACCCCTCTCGCTCTCAACTGTGGCAACAAAACCACCTGCAAAATATCTAAAATTTCAGTTTTCCTACCACAACTGTGACACGCTGGTTTGTTGGCGTGAAAGACGAATATTCAGACTTACAGTATGTGTGCGTTTTTTTCATTCTGGACCGACTGTAGATATGTGTCACGTTGTCCATGACACATACTGTACACACACACCCACATGCATGAAAAATACCCTATTGCCTATTTGTGACTACGATTGAGGATCTGAGTCAAAAAAATATGAGTCATGGTCCATGCAACACATACAAGTATGACTTTATTCAGACAGTTTACCAGCACAGACAGAGGAAGTCGAAGTGCTCTGCTTTTAATGGAGCGCTGTTCACTGTAGGTGGCAGAGGAAGTGACAAGGCCGTGCATACAGCAGAACACGATCCACATGAGCGGCTAAAAGTCAGCCTGACTGGTTTTCAGTGTGGGAGACGTACAATCTAACTGTCATTCTGTCCTGCAGTCCTTGCCGGGGGGTAATGTCCAGGGGACGTACGAGGAGGCCAACAAGGACGACAACAAGGAGAAGAACAGATACCCCAACATCCTTCCCTGTGAGTGTACTTTCTGTTCTGTAGAAACGAGGTTTCATTTGACTCACACCCAGAACTCACAGTTTCCTGCCTGTGTGTGCGCACGTGTCCTCCTTTTTCCCTTTTTCAACAGCTCAGATACAGCTGATCCTCCGGCTCGTGTTCATTCACAATGAAACGCCTCTACCTTTCTTCCGTTTTCCATTAGAAGTTCCTGTCACTCATCTCTGCCTCATTAATAATACAGTGTGTATTTTCATTTCCTTTAGCTACATGATAGCTTAGCTTAGCATAAAGACTGGAAATGGAGGGAAACGGCTAGCTTGGCTCTGTCCAAAGGTAAAATAAATGCAACCACCAACACCTTTAAAGCTCACAAATTAACACGTTATATAGTTTAATTTGCGCATAAAAGTACAACTTGCAGTTTGCTGCCAGGCTCTTTCTTTATTGGATGAGCTGTCAGGCAATCAGCAGACGCTCCAGGAAGTTACTGCTCCTGGATTTTGTTAGCTCTGAACAGGCTAGCTTGTATTTATGTGAAGCTAAGCTAATTGGCTGCTGGATGCAGCTTCATATTTACCATATAGAGAGGAAAGTGGTATCGATGTCCTTCTCTAAACATTTCGGTCAAACTGCTACCTGCACAGTGACAGACTGTGTGTATTGTTTTTCCGCTGTAACCCTCGAACCTTTCCGATGTTATTTTCACCACCAGATGATCATTCCAGAGTGGTGTTGACTCAGCTGGATGGAAATCCCTCTTCAGACTATGTGAACGCGTCTTACATCGATGTGAGTGAAGCTTTTTGTTTCTCCCTTCGTTCAGTTGAGCATGGTGAACACTAAATGTGCAGAAATAACAATTATTTCTTATAAAAACCTTTAAAACAGCATCTGAAAAGACAGTCTCACCCCAGGGTCTTTTGATTAATAATCTTAATTAACTTAATGATCTTTTCTAACAGGGATTCACAGAAAAAAACAAATTCATTGCAGCACAAGGTAAGATATAGTGCACATGGAAATTACCTACATAATTACTGATACCTTGGTTATTAATTTCCTGTCTTAATGAATCATACATTTCTATATTAATCATTGATTTCTTTTGTCTCCCAGGTCCAAAAGAAGACACTGCAGCAGACTTCTGGAGGATGATCTGGGAGCAGAAAATAGCGACTGTTGTCATGCTGACAAATCTGAAAGAAAGAAAAGAAGTGAGTGATTTCCCGCCGCGTTTCAATGCATCCGAGAAGCTGAAGTGTCCACGAACAAAATCACACATTCCTACGAGTTCCTTGGCTTCTTCTCCAGCCAAGTCTCTGCTCTGACACTCCGGAGGGATTAATGGAGCGTCGTGAAAATATTTGAGAAGAAATGGGCTTCAAACAGATTTCATTGGTTATGGTCAAAGGTGAAAGCAGGGAGTTTAATTTAAACCATTCATTTCACACCTGTAATCTCCCCTCTGACATCTCTTTTCTCTGAGGTAATGGCACAGTCTTTATTGTGAGCCAGTTGAACCAGAGCTCATTCAGTGATCAAGGAGAGGGGAGAGAGGCTACAAAGATCAATAAGAAGAGAATTGGTGAAGATTTAAATCAGCATGAGAGCAGGTTGAAATCAATGGCTACATAATGTGTTATTAAGTCCTCCAAGTCAGTATCATAATCACCCAGCAACGTCTTATATCGAGTGGTTTCACCTCTCTCACTTACCCTAATCTGGACTGACTGGCTGTGAAATTGGAACATGTGTGCTTCTGCATTTGAACCATTTTGTCTCTTGAAAGGAAAGTCCTTGAATACATTATAGAAGAACAACTCCCTTTTAGGCATTTAATTCAATGAATAATGGCCGTCATTATCTCCCCACAGGACAAGTGTTACCAGTACTGGCCAGATCAGGGCTGTTGGACCTATGGGAATGTGAGGGTGGCAGTGGAAGACTTCACTGTCCTCGTGGACTACACCATACGCAAGTTCTGCATACAATACGTAAGTCTTCAGAAGCGCTTGTGTGGTTTTTGTGTTCCATAGAAATGTGGGTGGTGTCTGTGAAGTATCACTGCATGTTGTATCGTGTAGTTCAGTTCCTTTTTCATAGAAAGGCAACGAGACCTTGGCTTTGAATTTCTGTGTAAAAAATCTTGCTCTACGGTTCAGAAAATGTACCATTCACGGAGTGAAAACTGTTGGTACTTTGATAGTGGGTCCTGTTGACTCTGAGATTCATCAAAAGACTTCTCTGGGGCCAGACCGGGTCTTCAAACTTGCTATGCAAGTGGTATAAAAACTGTTAACTGTGTTTCTTCCTGTGTTTGTGCCGCTATGTAGCAAGCCAGCGATGCTGCTAAGACTCCCAGGCTGGTCACCCAGCTGCACTTCACCAGCTGGCCCGACTTCGGAGTTCCTTTCTCCCCCATCGGCATGCTCAAATTCCTCAAAAAGGTCAAGGTGGTCAATCCACCCTTCTCTGGGCCTATTGTGGTCCACTGCAGGTAACAGAACGCTGAGCTAATGGCTCATTGTTTAGCATTTGCTGTTTACTGGCATGTTTGTGCTTTTGACTGAACATTACTTTGAATGGATTTAATTATCCAATTTGTTTCTGCGGAGATAAATATCTTTTCGGTGAAATATCCGCTTTGTGTGTGGACTGGAAAACAAACTGGCAGCTCACGCTGGAAACATTTCCAGTGACTATAGCAATACATGTGTTTACAAGCACAGATGCTCCTTTGTTTCACTGCTGTTGTCTATTGACATACAAGTGTCAGCTGAGGATTGTGGTTCGTTCAGACTGTGGTTTGTTTGGTGTCCCTGCAGCGCTGGTGTTGGGAGGACGGGAACCTTCATCGTAATAGATGCCATGATCGACATGATGCACGCCGAGCAGAAAGTTGATGTGTTTGGGTTTGTCTCTAAGATACGAGAGCAGCGCTCCCAGCTCATTCAGACAGATGTGAGTTGGAAATATGATACGTTCCAGCTCCCCACTCTGTAATGTCACCCACATGACACAGCACTAATACTTGAGTTAATGAGTGGATTATCTCACTCTCGGGCATTTGTAAATGTTAAAATGTGCTAATGCGTAGTGTGTATTCTCACCCCAGATGCAGTACTCATTCATCTACCAGGCCCTGCTTGAATACTACCTCTATGGAGACACGGAGCTGGACGTATCGTCTCTGGAAGGACATCTGCACAAACTGCACAACACCTTCGCAACCGGTGACCGGGTCGGCCTAGAGGAAGAGTTTAAGGTAAGATCTCTTATTTTGCATCACAGCCCATAAAAGATGACATTTAATATAAATCTAACATTACTGTGTTTGATTGCTTTCTGTCCAGAAACTGACAAACATGCGAATAATGAAGGAGAACATGAGAACGGGGAACCTTCCTGCCAACATGAAGAAGAACAGAGTTCTGCAAATTATTCCATGTAAGAAAGAAGGAAAACCATAGAACAAAAAAATAGTCTGGAGGTTTGTTCTGGTAACACTCTATATTAAGGTACACATTCACCATTAAGTAGTTGCTTATTAGCATGCATATTGGTAGAAAATGGACTCTTTATTAGTCATTATGAAGCACTTATTAATGTCTTTTTCTGTATGGCCATGGTCTACAACTACTATTAACCAAGACTTTTCCCTCAATAACCTCATTACTACTTATTGCTAGTATGGAAGGAAGTTATTGAGCCATTGTAGCAAAGCTCAGTTAACATGCAGTCCATCATTAATTGGGTCCACCTCTACAAAATCCTGTCTAACCAAGTCAAGTACAGTTGCTTACAGGTAGGAATGCTACTTGTTGCTGCCCTCTGGTGGTCAGGATTATGAATAACTCCTATAGCTACAATGTGTGTGCATTAACAAGAGCATTGAAGCACACATTTAAAAGTCACACGAAAGTTACTTTCCACAATAACTAATGACATTTATACGCAGTAATTTGTAAAGTAATTCAGTTACGTTTGAATTGGAACTAATTAATGACCTTTTTTCAGTAACCTTCACAACACTGCTGATAAGCTTCTAGTTAAAGGTGAATGTGTATCTTAATACAAAGTGTTACCCCTGTTCCATATAGCAACTCACAGTGGCGCGCTGATATTATCACAGTATTTTCCAATCCTGTATACCAGATATGACTGAACAGTTCATAACCTGCTCTATTCCCATTTCAGATGACTTCAACAGAGTCATTCTGTCCATGAGACGAGGTCAGGAGTTCACGGACTACGTCAATGCATCTTTCATAGATGTAAGCAGATTTAAGTATCCTTCCTTCTTGCATTTATACCTTCAATAGTTCACCAGTATTGCTACTGATGCACAATACTGGACCTATAAAGCAGATGATGTGTGTGTTTCGCTGTGACTCAGGGCTACAGGCAGAAGGACTACTTCATTGCCACCCAGGGCCCTCTTCCACACACAGTTGAGGATTTCTGGAGAATGGTGTGGGAATGGAAATGTCACTCCATTGTCATGCTCACTGAGCTCCAGGAGAGGGAGCAGGTAAGCTGTGATAGCAAGGTGATGATTAATGGCTTCAATAATCACTACAGCAGAGCTACCAGCCAGTTCATCTATGTACAGTATTGAACAGATTGGCCCAGAATATTTACATTTCATATATGAAGCTGCTGTTTCTGTTTAAATTATTTGTTAAGCTCTGTTTTTATCTGTTTCTGCAGGACAAATGTTGCCAGTACTGGCCCACAGAGGACTCAGTCACATATGGAGATTACACAGTGGAGTTGAAGGGAGACACTTTGTGTGACACCTTCAGTCTAAGAGACTTGGTACTCACCTTTGTTCCGGTAAGCAAATGAACCTAGCACTATCACAGCTGTTAATGAGGTGGTAGCACCACTTTACATTTGCCTGTCAGGATGAAACAGCATTTATTGCCTCTCTTGATGTAATTCTCTAGAGCATTTTAGTTCTTTTACAAAGGCATATGAAATAATGCTTTGGCACTGTGTAACTACAACTAAATATCATAAGATGGTTCCACTTTAAATCAAAATAGTGTCCCTTGAACAATTATCCATTTTTCTCACAATGAACTCCATTGGTAATAACTTTCAGTGGTGGAAGAAGTGTCCACATTGTTTACTCAAGTAAAAGCAGAGATACAGCAATGTAAAAATCCTCCATTACAAGTTAAACATCTGCATTTAAAATTGTACTTAAATAAAAGTACGAAAGTATCAATAAAAATTTCCTAAGAAGTATTAAAGGTAAAAATACTTGTTTTACAGGAAAGAGGTCCCTGTGAGTGATATATTATTGTGCATTACCTTATTAGATTTTCATTATTAGCTCTGTAGTGCTGCAGTGAGGCAATTTAGTCCAATTACAGAGTTTGGAGCCCTCCAAAGAGTCACAAGATAAATCTGTGGGATCATGAGATGATTGCTGTTTTCTGTAATCTTTGTGTTTTTATGATTGGATAATGTTCCCTCTTTAAGCCTTATTGACTGAACCTTATATAAAGAAAAGCATCTAAAGGGGAAATGTCTCTTTGGTGGAGCTTTGACAGTGAAGATAGGTGGTGCAGAGGCTATTGTTACATTCATGTGTTCATATTTGAAAATTAAACTTATTTCTTGGACATAGTAAAATGCAAAAAACATGTTTTAATTTTAACAGCGTTTTTCTATCTGACTCTGTAAAACTACACAGGAATCTAACAAAACTGTCTAATAGAGAACAGGAACCCAAGTGAGTACAGAACTCTTTAGGCTGCCAGAGGAAATGTGGTAGGCAGGATGTGTTAAAGATTATCAAGTGGGTTCCTCCCATCTCATATACTTCATTAAATTCGACCTCTCAGAGGATCAGGATTATATTCCTGCCCCCCTCAGTCCACCACTCATCGACTGCACACTTAACCTACCCTGACATTGCACCTGCCATTATGTGCTTTCATATACTGCTAATAAATCATATTTGAACGGTATTATGATCTCTCATCTGCCTGTGCATTTCCTCTCAAAGGAGAAGCAGACAAGGGTGATCAGGCACTTCCACTTCCACGGCTGGCCGGAGGTCGGCATCCCGGCCGAGGGGAAAGGCATGATCGACATCATCGCCTCGGTGCAGAGACAGCAGCAGCAGTCTGGGAACCATCCCATCGTCGTACACTGCAGGTTATTTCATATTGGCATACTTCTACTGCAGTGTTTTGCATCTTAAACTCAGTTTGTTTGCAAGCCAGTGTTCATGCTTGAAAAATATATTTTTTTAATGTGTGTGTTTGTGTGTGCTGCAGTGCTGGTGCAGGGCGAACAGGTACGTTCATTGCACTGAGCAATATCTTGGAGCGAGTCAAGGCAGAAGGCCTGCTGGACGTGTTCCAAACTGTGAAGAGTTTACGCATGCAGAGGCCTCATATGGTCCAGACTGTGGTAAGTATGAGCAGAAGTGGATCCTAAATCATCTGAGGTTTCTTGTTTTATCTGGACTCAAACTGATGCTGCCACCTAATCCATCTTTTCCATTTTACTTCATTCCACAGGAGCAGTATGACTTCTGCTACAGGGTGGTACAAGACTTTGTCGACATTTTCTCAGACTATGCCAATTTTAAATGACGAGATTTGCCTTAAACATGGTTTTTAATGTTGTTTTCTAAAGCTGGTTTGTCAGTTCTGTGTTTCTTTAACTTGGTCAAATGATCTATTTTGCTATGCACTTGTCCTACCATTAACTGAAACTCCATCCTCGCTGTAATATACTGTATGTCAGTGGATGAAAATTGTAAATGAAAACATTAGATTAATAATGTATATTTCACATCATGTATGATAATTATTTTGTCATGAAGTGTTGTTTCAAACCTCGTCTTTTATTTCAGTTTTGTTGTATAATACTGTACTTTAAATGTTTATCTAAGTGTTATTATGGATTGACCACGTAATATTTTTAAAAGTTGTAGTTATTGTAAATGTATTTATGTATTGATGATGACATTCCTTTCTTGAGTTTGGAGAACATGACAGGAAAGCTACGATTTTTTTTTTTTGTATGTGAGCATACAGTACATTGTTTCACTTATTGATGACTTCTGAGATTAGAGGCGATATTTGAATTATTTTTCATTGTCCCCAAGCTACATGCCCGTCACGAATGTGATACTCTTTCCAATGGAAATATTGTCAGAAAAAGAATGAATCACTTCAGCCATAACGCAGAGAACATGAAGTTATGCAACAGAGGCCGAGGTGACGGCAGCGGGGTTGATTTCCAAAACGGATTCACAGAAGTTTAACAGTTAGACAAAGTATCAAAGAGTCATGAAAGACCATTAAAATGGTTTTGTACCTCAAAAAAAAAAAAAAAAAAAAAGGTATGCAACAGCATTTAACATGGATGTAACATTACTACAGTCTGCCTTTTGTCTGTAGACAGCGAAAAGTATTTTGCTAAAATGACTGCACATTAAAAAGCACATATAACTAAGCCTTTTGCCAAGAACCTGCAATATTCAAGAGTATGTCTATTGCTTTATTTATAATATAGATTAGAGATTTTTAACAAATCGGTGCCATATGTACATTTTTAAGACAAGGAAAAGTAGAAAAACCCTGAGTTGAAGGCCGAGCATTGAAAGGTAAGTGTGGTTGCCAACCTGTGTCAGGTGCACAAATGACACAGGAAAGTACTCAAAGTGTTATATTAGACGAGTCCTGTAAGAGCAAAAACCACAATACACAAATGTGGTGCTTCAGTGCCTGCTTAATGCCAGAACAACAACAGAAACACCCCATACTATAACATTCAGTCACTCTGTATGTTTTAGAATACATGGGTTCGTTTTTATCTCGCGGTAGTTTCATTCACAAGAAAGTATCTGAATGTGGAAATGCTCTTGTGTGCATTTCTCTTGAGGCAGTAACACCCTCCCCCACACCCCCCACCCCCCAATCCATGCGGTACTCCGACATTAAACCAAACACTTGCAATGATCTGACCCAGCTCTGCTCTAAACCTCAAGGAGATGTGTAATTCTGTTGACGCTGTATGTAAATACTAGATGACAAAGTGCATACATTGTGAAAGTGGCTGAGCAGCGAGGAACTGTCAAGTGACTGGACATGTTTTGTGTGCTATCTGTGGGAGATGTGAGGTGCAGCAGAAGAAGAGACCTAACAAAACAAGCCGAGTATTTTCCCATGGCTTCTTTTCAGTCTATGCCATCCTTTTAAGAATATTGAGAAGGCTCTGTTTAGACTTCAGCTCTTTGCCTTTGCTCTCTTTCTCTCTCTGTGGGTGGTCTATCCCTCTTTGGATTCTCAATGTCTTTGAAATGCAAGTTGCAATATTAAATTCATCTAAAAATGCTTTGGGGGTCAGTGAAAGTTTTCTTCCGATGTCTTTCTGAGTGGAAAAAAAAAAGATTAGCACTACTGTGCAACAGCCTGCACAAAGGTTTGATTTCTGCTTTGAGGGAGACATATTGGCGATCTGTCAAGCCACTATGACTACGTATACAGTTCATGTGGATAATACACTACATACACTCAACATAACTCTTTAACACTCAATAACATCCTAAACCTGAACAGCAGGGTAATGGTTTTCTTGATCCGCAATAGTGAAAAATGCCCATCACAACTTTTTCATATGTCCTGTTTTATGTGAGCTACAGTCCAAAAAACTAAAGATATTCTGTTCACTATCACAGAGGACTCAGAAAACCAGCAAATACTCACATTGGAGAAACTAGAACCAGTGTCTTTCTGGCATCTTTGCTTATAAAAATGACGTTCATAAAACGACTAAGCTCTCAAATCTCCTGTAAATAAGACAGATTTGAATCTACAACCTCTTTGTTACCGAAGCTGCTCATTAACCATCTGATCTGCACGAGAATATTTAATTTAACTGACAAATGCAAAGCATGCACAGTGACCAAGAGATTCTAGAAGTCACCACTTAAGATACCTTCACAGCTAATGTGACATAGTTTGAGACATACTGGCAGATTTCTTGACCTGTGTAAGTACTAGATTGAGCCAACAGGTGGCAGTACACCTCAATCTATATAGATGAGAAAATCAATTAATTAAAGGGAAAATTCAACTGATAAAACAAAGTCAGCTTCTGAAATATGATACCACTCTGTCATTATGTGGTATTTCAGCCTATCCTCAAGCTGCCAAGACTGTGATGATAACGAAATCCAGAGACAAATGCTGAAGCTGTTTCACAGATGAACAATGCAACAACTCCTAAATATTGCCACAATGAAACGGTGATTAAGATAACAGATATAGAACCATAAAAGTCATATAACCTTCATATCAACAGCGTCACACCCACATAAATCCAAATGATCTCTTCTGTACAAAAGCTGCTTTGCAGTAAATATGAAGCAGATACTTCGTAATTACAATACAGGCAAGAAAGATGCACCAACAGAATAATACTAATAAAAAAGAAAGAATAATCTACTCCCAAATATAAATGTGTGGTTACACAAAACTTTCAGTCATGTGATTGCCACCAGTCAATAACAGGGAGGAGTAAATTTGAGCTATTTTTGCCAAACAATCACGTTTCCTATCTTGCAGAAAAACCCAAGTGACAAAAGGCCTCTTTGTTGGCAATTTCCATTTCCTCTGGGTCCTGGCGTCATGGTAACACTCCTCAGCAGGAGGGGCTGTAGCCCAAAAAAAGGTCAGCCTGAGTGGAGAGGTCATATGAATTATGTATTAACCCTAACTGACTCTCTCATATTGACTGACCCCTACCTAATTAAATTTAGTCTTTCACAAGGCTTCCACTTTTCTATCTAATATAATATGGAACATGAGCCTTTTATTGGCAGGGTGACCTCTGCTGCGACCCCTCTGCTGAAAGGCTTTCATGTGTGGCTTTGGAAACTAATTTCTGATTACACTGCGTATGTCAAGCAAAGTCATTTCACTTATTCTGTCACTTTTTCCCCAAACATGCTCACATTCTTGTCACCGTCTTTTAATTGGAATACAAATTCAAAACCACAAACGCATAAGAATGAAGTATCTGGGACTGCACACAAGTTGTATAATCGAACCAGCATTAAGCCAAACAATGTTTTCCACTTTCATTCCCATTAAATTAGGTGAATTAGAAGGTGAATCAATCTAAACATTTTCTCCATACAAAAACCCTCCTTCAGTAAGACGTGAGAACAAAGAATTCTTTCAAGGGAGTGTAATTTTGAACAACCTAACCTTTGAAGAGCGACTTCAAAGTGCAAGCAGATCGTTGGTGGTTCTTGCTCCACAAGACATAAGAAGATAAAGACAAAGAGTCTACAGTCATGCTAGCTCTGTGAGGCTGTACTTAGCCACAACAGTGGTTTGATCTCAGTGCTAACATCACCATGCTAATGCTCACCATGACAGTGCTAACATAGGTTCAATGTTAATCACCATCTTAGTTTTGCACGTGAGCGTGCTAACACATGCCAGATAGCACAAGCACAAGCAAAAGTCAGGATACCACCAAGTCAAAGCTGGATTCATCCTCTTGGAACCATGAATGTCTGTATCAAATTTCATGGCGATCCATCCAACAGCTGTTGATGTATTTCATTCTGGACCAATGTGGTGGACGAACTGACCGACAGATCATGGAGCTGTGCTGTTAGCATGGCTAAAAACCTAAAGACTCCATGTTTCTGTAAAAAGACGAGCTACAAGAGGCTGAATTTTTTTAATTTTATATGCTGCAAAAGTGTGGTTTCTAACATATCAGCTGGAGCATGTTAGATCACTCTTTTCTCCTGCCTTAGCGTGGTTGTGTCTGATGAAAAGAGACTGGCACGGGGTAGAACATGGACACTGTACCATTAATATCCTATGAATGAACCGGAGATCCTGTCTGTCTATCTGTTGTCGACTTCACATCTCTGAGTCACTGGCTTGATAATGACTTGTTGTTAAATTTATTCTCTCACCCTCGCTTCCCCTCTTTGTCTCCCTTTCACTGCTCACCGTCTTGCTGCACTGAAAAATTCTCAACAGGCGCTTTAAGACCTTCCATAATTTAATCAAACAGCTCTTACTGGGGTGTTAATATGACACAATGCCCCCAAAAATGCATTACAAGTGTTATTCTATTCCTCCCTTGTTCCATCAGGCTAATATACTTTTCAAGCGTCTTTTTCAGGAAGTACAGGGGAAGCTCACTGCTTGGTTCAGGCCGAAAATGCAGCACAACAAAACATAGAAGAAAAGGTGTTCGCTTTTCTTCTATGTTTTGTTTTTAAAAGCCAATATGATAAAATCATAGCATGCTATGCTTTGGACCAGCTTCTTGTGCATCAGGGCCAAGATCCCTTAACATAAAACAGATTTAGAGAAAGACATACATGTTAAACTGTAAAGGGCCCTAAAACTGACCCTTGTGGGAAACCACACTTATTTTCTAGATTAAAAGTTGCCAAGGGAGAAAGTCTTTGTCTTTCAAATTACAGATAAACTAAGTTGGCCACAATTAAAATTTTATCAACTATGTCATCTCCAGTAAACCACATCAGAAACCAGACTGGTATCTGATATGGTCTACATGAAAACCTGACTGGAAAACATCCAATTGTGACAGCTGAATAGTTGCTTGAAGACAGTATATTACCAACAAAAGGGAAAGTGGTTATAGGCCTATAATTATTAATTACAGAGTTTATTTCAATATTTTATTGTCTTGTTTATGTTGTTGATGAGAAATCGCTTTAATGAAGCCCATCAAAAGCATACAAAAAGACATAATAATGAAACACTGGGAAGACACGATCAAAAGATAAAAAATAATAATAGGGCCCCAAACTATATCACAAATTATTTCCCACGTCAGCAGGAGTGCAGCTGATCTGTCTGCTTAGATTCCACACAATAAAGTGGCAATGTCGACACTCCGGTTTGTTTTAGTGTGCATGCCATATTTTGATTGGTATTTTTGTCTATTGTTATTTTGTTCTATTCTTTCAATTGCTACTATTTGTTGTTAGCATAATAGCATGAATTTCCTTTGTTATATTCTGCCATGTTGTTTATATGTCAAGGACCACAATGGAAATGGAGCCTCAAACTTTATTGTGCTCTCTTTGGCAAACAAGCTGAGAAACCTGGCTTTTTATTGTCAGAAAAACTAAACCAAAATAAAGTAAACTGTGCTGAGCGAATATCCCCACAGGGCTACCTCAGGTGGTAAAACATGATGAGTGTGCTTACTGTCAGTCCTCGACAGTGCCCTGAGCATCTGGGTTCAACAGCTGAACAGCAACAGGATAAATACTGAGAGGCGGAGGTCTGACACTGCAGAGTCAGAGATCTCTGGCCAGAAAGGAGGCACACAAAAAATAAAAGAAAGAAAAAAAACTGCCAGCGTATGTGTTTTATGTGTGCGTCATAAAGTCACAGCCAAGATGCTTTATGAAAAATCTGATTGGGGCTCTCACCCGAGCAGCTGTCTTCCCTGACTGACTTGAGAAGCAGCGTCTACATAGAAGATATCAGTACTTCCTCAACCACAATGACTCTTTAAACCACCACAGAAAATGACCTTTGATGTGCTTTTTAAACACCCGTGTTCAGGTTCGCCTCTCATTTCTAAGCGGGAGAAATGGTGGTGTCAAGATGGCACATTCCCCACTAACTGGTCTCTAATAAACAACGGGGGTCCAGGAACTTCCAGTTTGTAAAAAAAACATTACCATTTAGTCATTTCTCTAATGAAATACAAACTGTTTGGTGTACGCCGTTTGACCAGCAGACAGCTTTACAATATATGCAGTTTTTTTCATTTTAACACATCAACAAAACCTCAGTCAGTCAATAAAATCAAGCAGGAAACATTCACAGACTACACATCTTGCTGACGTCTGTTATTACAGTGACAATATCTATGAATTGAATAATGTACAGGGTGGCTTTTTAAGAGGTCAGCATAGATTAACAAAAGACACTAAACGTGAAATATTGTTGTTGTGGTTGCATTTCATTAACCAACTGGTGTCTAACTAAAAGCCTTCTGGGCACCAGTCAGAGGGGGGGGTCGTAGAAATAAAATGCTGATTTATTGACTGTCATGTTTCAGCAACTGGGGACTGAATTTGTGGTCCAGCCAACGTCAAGGAGCCCTGTCTGTCTGGCGACGCTCTTAGTTCCTTTGTCCTCTTTAGTCTGTTTATCAGTTTGCCTTCTTAACACTGAGGAACTTACATGTTGCATCAGAAACCGATTTGTAAAATGCGGAAACATTGAGAATTGTGAAAGACCTACAAAAAGTTACACTCCTTAAACATTTTACTTGCAACAGCTCTAGAAGGTTGATCTTAATTCAGATAATGAACACTCTTCCTTGGCAAATAAGGACGAAAGGAGCTCCATACAAAAGCAATGGGCACCCCAAGAGATTTGAGCTCTCAGATAACTTTTACCGCAGTCCCTGACCTGAATTAGCTTGGTAGCTCTATGGCTTGTTCACAGCCATCATATGGAAAGGCCAGGTTATGCAATTTTCAAAGCTTCACAAATACCATGACTCATGCCCACAGAGGAAGGAGAAGTATTAAGAAGATAACAAACCGATAGACGTTTCCTCAGTTCATGATGTACAGTAATTGAGAAACGGCAGTTAACATTGACAGTGGAGGTCAAACAGAGGTCTGGAAGATCAAGAAAACTTTCTCAAAGAAGTGCTCTTGGGACTGCTCAAAACCCACGTTTGGCTGCAAAAGACTTTCAGGAAGACTTGGCAGACCCTGGTGTGGTGGTGCACTGTTCTACTGTGCAGTGCTGGCCATGCAGGGTCTGTCAAGGTCTGATGAAAAAGGCTAATTTCAAGCGTCATTACAGCTTAAAACATGCTAAACTGGATGTGTTGCAAGGACAAATGTGTATGGATAAAGCTAACACTCGACTGAGTTTGGATGCCAAACAAGCAGCTTATGCAGGACCACGTTCTGACAGAGACGGTGTTATGCAGGCAAGATTTCTGGTGAGCAAGCTAACAGCTAAGAAGCTGGAACCTCACTCAGAAGGAGAATTTGTGAAGGAGTGCCTTCTTGCAGAGCTGCTAGCACCGCACAAAGTAAAACTGATCCAGAGTGCCAGTTTGTCTGGAATAATTCATAGAGATGAAGGGAAAACCTGTCATGAAAACTCAGTCATAGCAAGTGTCTGTGTGATTAGGCCTTGATTAGGGTGGACATCACCAAGAACCTCTCAGCGTTGAACCTCGAGCGCCAGCCAGCTTCTCAGCTCTCTGCTTTCAAATTTGATGCAAAACTGAAGCTGTGGCAACTGGAAAGGGGTAACATTATGCATGTCCCTACTGTGCAAGAACAAAAGCCTGCCATGACATCTGAATACGCTGTGTGCAAAACCCCTTCAGGCATTTGGCAAGAGGATTCAGGACATGAAAATCAAAGGAAGTGAATGTATTTGCTATGGCCATTTAATGTGGAATCCACTGATGTGCTTAAACCTACAACATGAAATCACCGAGCTGCAAAGCACTCTTGCAAACACTCGGTTCAGCTCAAGACTGACTGACCCAAAACTGGAAAACCAGTCTCGAGTAGCATCACACCATCACTACAATCTGACATCAGACGCCTCATCCGAGTGAATCAGTTGCAGTCATTGCATAGGTTCGTGTAATTTAGGATTCAAAGGATGTTTTAAAAACTGAAATGGCGCTTGTTTGGGAAAAGGTTCCCCATCCCTGCTTTAAGTGATCAGATGGGTGCTTAGGAGCTACTTTAACAGACTAGAGATGCAATCATGCAGACCAGCAGGATCAGAGGGGTATTTGGACCAACCGCATCAGCACTTAGGAGACACTTGGACCGAGTACAGGGACTCTTGGACCAACTAGAGGAGTAAGTAGAGGTAACTAAGACTCTGGCACTCAGAACATAAGAAGCAGTAATCCCCCTCTGCCCTCTCACTGTGCACACCACTGGATAGATAGATATTTACCATGACTAATGATGATTTTCATATTTAGTGACAGACTGATGGAGCGTTTACAGATTCAAGCTGAATGATAGGACATCGCTGCCATCTTGAAAGAAATACTCTGCATGTCATTTACAATATCATTAAGTGATGATAATTGTTGCCATAACAATCGTGTTTTTCTTCTAGGGATGCACAAAATAAGCAAAATAATACCTCCCACCATAAAAAGAAAAAAACAGCATAGCATTCCCCGAACACCACTTGCACTGATCGTGCTATACACATTAGCATGCATACTGCTCACACCCATACATTTGCTGTTTTCTGCTGATGGTGGCAGATTTTTTTCATACAAGTATCAGCGCTGAGGAGTGGTGGTTTATTGTCATGGTTAAAATGTAGCCTCGCGTGTGAATCTGGATTGAACTACCCCTGGGACAGTGCCTTAAAAACAGACACAGCTTTGTTTTTCAGCCTTGGTGTTAAACAAGCGCACACACACATAAAAGCGCACACACACAGGTAACAGTGTCAGTGGCATGGCCCTGGACTCAGGGTTTCTTTATCAAACTGAACCAAAAAGCTTTTTTAGATGTAGAAATCTTACGTAATGACTTATAGGCTCGGTATTTGAGGATAAAGACATCACAAGAGCCATTAAGAGATAATTTTTTTTCCACAGAGTTAAGATTACATCTATTACAACAAGTTCACCCGCTGCCTTTTCTCTTACATCTTTCCAGCTTCAGCTCCAGCTCCCATCCAGATCTAACAGTGCTTTCGTGTTTGACCCACTTTTACAACACAGAGACAATGGGAAAGAGAAAGAGAGGCAGAAGGAAAATGATGAAAACGACACCAGTGGAAGAGAGCGGGAGAGTAAGGGCAGAGACACAGATTAAGACAGAGATGAGGAAAGTGGAGAGAGGCAGGAAGAACGAGTGAAAGAGTCACAGCGGTGAAGAGAATGATAAAGGTGTAGAGAGAGAGGAAGAGAAAGGGGTAAACAGAAGGCAAAGCTAAAGGCGCCTGGGAAGGAGGGGAGTGGGTTGAACGGGAGGGAGGAGGGAAGCTCTGCTTCTCCTAATAAAGGGAGTGTATGTGAAAGGAGGTGCTGAAAAACGTTAGACTGAGCAGAGAGCTGTTACCAGAGAGAGAGAGAGGGAGAGAGAGGACAAGAGAGAAAGAGTGAGAGAGAGAGGGGGAGACAGAGAGGAGAGAGAGGGGCAAAGAATAGAAAGAGCATTGTGTTGCTGCTGAGAGAGAGAACCCATGTCTGCACAAAGAGGTAGGTGTACTGCTATGACTGGCACACAAACACAAATACACACACATGCATGCACACACACAAGAGCAGGAAATCCTACTGCATACAGTAGAACGTAGCAGAAGTATGTACAGTAAACGTTGAGTATCAGGTGAGTGTGTGTTCTCTTCCAACTGTGTGACTTGCTCTCCTGCATGTAGCAGCTGTGTAGCAGTGTGGGGCAGGTGTGTGACTTTTCCATAGCATGAGTGGAGTGTGTGTAAGGCAGCATAAGCAGGTGCCTCTGTGTGTGCGTGTGTGTGTCTGTTTTGCATGAGGGATTCAGCGGGGGTTTAAGGACCGTGTGATTCTGTTGCTGAGGATAAACACAGTGGCACTTACACAGAGCCACTCTACGGATCATGTGATGTTCATGGCAGTTTCTGACTGAACGTGCATGTGACTGAGGGTAACTGCGCAACATTATACGATTAATTGAATGCATTTGACGTTTTGGTTAAAGTTTGATTATCAATATTTCTGACACATGGTTCAATATTTTTACTGACGCACAGATGATTCATCAGGGCAATTAGCTCATTACTGTTTCAACAATTGTGTTTCATGCTCAGCATGAACCAGAACGGGTACTGTACTTCTGACCAAAGAGTTTTCAGCTGAGCCAAATAATATCTGTATGCCCATGTATGATTTGTTTTAGGCGACTTAGTCATCAGTGTAATTCAAGAATGTTTAGACAATCTCACAATTGTGTACAAAAGTCACACTTGCTTATGTCTGGTGACTGATACTTTACCTACCATTTTCCAATGAGACACTTGGTTCTTCATGTGGATTAAAGGCAGCTCAGCCAAATTAAAAATTCATTTTATGCCATAGAGATTTTTATTTTATGTGCTGAAGTTATATACATAGAGAGAGTTATAAACTATGTCTCTTCCTTCACCCTGTTACATTTCAGTTGTGCCTTACTTTAAATTTTATAAGTCAAAAACAAAGTATCTTTCCAGAATCAATATCTGAGATAATCTGGATATTCATCTTACTCTGGAGGTAATTCTTAACTTTTAGTTTAATTACAAATTGTTTGTAATTTGGGTGTTCACCATTTAACATCAACTGAGCCCAGTATAGTTTGTACCTAAAGGAACTGTTATGCTTTTCAGTTATCAGTGAATTCAAAGATGTTTGGACAATCCCTAAATGTATACAAAAGTCAAATTCACTTATGTTAAGTGGCTGGGACTTTATCTAATCTGTCAAGATAAGGCACGTGGCACTCTGTGTAGGTAAAAGGGTAATCACCGAAATTACAAAATAAATAAATAAATCACTTGCCCTGCAGATGGTTTCGGTTTTAAATGTCGAGGTTTTAAGATATTCAGCATGTCTTGTTGTAATGAAGGTGAATGGAATTTAATTTGTGGTACTTGCTTGAAATAACATTAAAAAAGTCAACAACAATGTGTCCCCCCAGAAGCAATGTCTTGAGACAGTGGATGTACCTTTACTATGGGATTTTCAATGCTGCTTTCAATTAAATCAAATTGATGCTTTTTTAAATGTTATTAGTTTTTCTAAAATATGATACACTGATGTCAGTGAATTCAAAAATGATCGGACAACCTCAAAAATAGTTTACAGCTGAGTATGTTTGGTGACTGATTCCTTAGCTCAAGCTAAGTAGTTTAGTTGAACTGACCCTTTAATGTCAATTAAAGGGTCTGTTTAACTAAATTACAAAAAAATTAAAAGCCATTATTGTTTATGTACTGAGGCTTCCCATTTACCCTGGATTTCTTTTTAAAGTCATTTTCAATGCTGTGAGCGCCACATATGTATTAGAGTAAATTAAGGCTGAAATCTCAAAGATGTAATATCTCAAATCCTCAACAAATGAATCCAAAACTGATAACTTGGGTGATTTGACTCTTCAGTACCACAATATCATTATAGGTTTTGTTTCAGGCCATTTAGGTATCAAGAATGATTGGACAATCCCAAAAATGTATACAAACGCCAAATCTGCTTACAGTATGTTCTGTGACAGATACCTTATCTACAGGGTCAAACGGCTGTCCATGTAGACGAAGTAAACACCCGGTCACCACTGTAGGAATAATAGCTGACTCTAACATTGCTGAACGTTCCTGGGTGTTCAGCAAGATCCTTTAAAATGAAACCGCAATGGCTATTTTTTTCTCTGCAGAAGGTCAGGGTAGACCAGCCAGGCCAGAGTTACTGTCAGTCTGTCCTGTAGGCGAGGTCAGACTGAACAACAGCGAGGACGGACCACTTCCCCATGGTGGACAAAGGCGCTTCTCACATTTCTCATCATATGACGCTGCCAGAGGTTCCCTTTTCAAAAGGAAGTGGCAGACGAGGCAGTTTCACAATAGCTCCAATGATAGTATTAATAGAGCTGCTCAGTCAGTGTTGTGTCTTTCTACATTTAAGACAAACGTACGTCTGACTGATAAAGTGGAAAAACTCGAACCAAAGAAGTCTGGTGACAACTCAAGGGCACTGTGTTCAGAGGAACAATGGGGTGTGAGAGCGACGGATTTGTTGATTCATGAGAAAAACACGCACTGTGTTGATTTTTGTGGGTGTACACGGATTTGTGTTCATCTACGGATGAAAATAGCATGGTCTATTTACTCTGAAGTACATAATTAAGTACAAGAATTCAATGCATCAGATACAGTCTGCACTGCAAATCCATCATTAAGTGCTTTCTATTCAAATTGTTGTTCTGCCTTCTTCCGATCATCAGAAGAATTGCTCTTGTGCATAGGGCTGGGCATCGTTTAAAAAAAACTCTATACCAGTACAGATAACTTGACTTTGATGCTGGTTTCTGAACAGCACCTTTTTCAACACCAGTTTTATAAAACTCACTTCAGGTAAGCTCAACATGGATAAGAGGACTAAAATGAACAGAATACTTCACAGTATTGGACTTTATGCAAATAGAAATAACTGTCTGCTAAATGGGAAGAAGAAGAAAGGGAATGACTCTGTAGGTGATGTTTGTGGTATTGCAAAAAAAGTAGCAGAGTGAGACCTCTTACTTTCTCTATGCTTCAGAGCAGCTAGCCCGGATCTGGCAACCATCCACCGTTTCAACCTCAGGTGTATTTCTCTCCTTTTACCTGTTGGTCTCTAAGCATCATCAAGCCATTTTTCAATACCTTTTAGGAACAAAGCAAAGCAGTCGGTGCCATAAAAGTATCAAAGTTTGGTACCCAGCCCTAGGTCTAAGCACTCATTACACATTATCAAGTACAATGTTGGGTACTTGTTCTTTACTTAAATATTTCTGCATTGAGCCTTTTGATTTCATTGCACTCTTTGCTCCACCACAGTTATCCGACGGCTGTAATTTGTGATTACTTTGCTGTCTCAGGTATCGTGTTTTAAACAGTAGCTAATAAAATATCACCATCTGTAATGTTATTTCTTGATTTTTCTTTCATTTCCTTCTTAAACTGTCAGTACAATGAGTACTTTTAACTTTGGATTCTTGATCTAATTTTCCCACTGATACTTGTTTACATGTATTTACTAAAAGGTTAATGCAAGACTTTGTAAATGAGTATTTCTACACTGTGGTATTGCTAATTTTACTTATTTAAAGCATTTAAACACTTGTACAAACACATGTATTACCGCTACAATGTTCATGCACATGTGTCCACACACAGGCTTAAGACTTGTTAGAGCTTAACCACCAGGGCAGCACAACAAATTAAAGATATGCCTTCCAGGGACGTTGTTGTCTTGTCTTCCCGTTATTATGAAACCACAAAGTCGATCCCCAACTGTGTCACCCTTTGACTCACGGCCAAGCATAAAGTAACAACCCTGCCAGTATCTGCTGATTCAAAAAACCTTCCTCCTCCTTCCTCTTTCTCCTCCCCTCCTTCCTCCTTTGCTTTGTATCTCTTTATCTCACCACAGTTATAAACCCATAGTCTCAGATCAACAAGGGTGGAGACTCTTATGTCATATGTCGTAAAACACCAAACAAGGACCTGCCTGCGCTTCTACACACTGCCAGTAAAAACTCCATAGTTGTGTGCTTCTTTGTGTGAAGACACCACATTAGGCCACCCTATGTGTATCCCCTGTGCATCTTGGCCTTTATGTATGCGTGTGCAGCTCTATGTTTGTTTACATGAGTGCTTAGCCTATAAATGTTGTACTTATAAACTTGTAAAAACCAGTTTGAACTTTTTGTCCTCCTTAGCCTAGTTTAGAATCAGGACTTAAGTTTAACATCGCATTCGGGTTAGGTTTTTAAACACTACAATCAGTGAGGATTAATTTAAAGTTTAGGGATTAGGGAATAAATGCAGTCAATGGTCATCCTGACGCAAGAAGAATGTGTGTGTGTGTGTGTGTGTGTGTGTGTGTGTGTGTGTGTGTGTGTGTGTGTGTGTGTGTGTGAGGCAGTAAAAAATGGCTTTCAGCTGTGAATGTTATTTCATGTGTCAGTTGCTGAATATTGTTTGTTGTAGGTGAATGCTCTCATTGCTGCTCCTCTAAAAAACATTCATTGCAACTGCATGCAAAAGAAGCTGCTGTTAAATGTCCAGTCTCCTTCCGCGGTGGTCTTCTTAATTTTTTAATGACAAGTAAAAGTTAGTTCAAGCACGTATCAATGTTTTTTATTTACTTAGCTTGCAAAACATCTCTTCAAATTCTTCAAATATTGGCATTACACTCTATATACTCAATAAAAAAGGAGTCAGGGAGATGCAGGGAGTGATAACGGATATTGTTTTTTCCACTTGTATTTCCCTGTGCAATTGCTCTTTCATCACGTCGCAGACTGAACCATCGTGGCCTCACCTTTACACCACATCTGTGTTTACAGAGGGGTCAGAAATGGAAACAGTGCAGCGCGAGTGCGATTGTGTGGTGTTCATGACGACGCATTTGTGTATCTGCAAATCTGTGTGCCTGTGGATAACAGACTGCATGCGTGTGTGTGTGTGTGCATGCGTGGGCATATATGCGGGAAGACTGTTTTGGAAAGTGACGGCATTCTGGTTGATCCTCACTTCTTTACGTGGCTGCTAGAAGGTTAAGTTTAGGGTTTAGATGAGGTTAAGTTTGGGATGGTCCAGTGGGGTTAGGCATGATGTGATCAATAGAGAATGCATGATGTCAATAAGATTCCTCATAAGTACGAATGTAAAAATGTGTGTTTGTGTTGCCTAAAAGCCTGTTTCGGTCTGTGCTGATGCTCCAAGAAGAGTGCCCACTATGATCTCATGCACATAATTTGCTTCTCAGGTAAGCCCAGTTTTCTGTCTGAACATGTGTTTGTGACTGTAACTGTTTACTTGGCTGCCAACAACATTATAATCAGTAAGTGATTACACATAATGTGACAGTCTTTCCGTACTTTAATCTGAAAGCAAATTGAAGAAGGACTTTGATTTGAAGCTAAATGTTCCATCTCTTGCTAAACACTCAAACTTGCAGTGACCTGAAGGGAGGGTGAGGTTCAGGTCTGTCCAGGGCACGTTAACAGCTCCGCTCTAACCACTTCCCTCACTGACTTTGATTTGTCCTGTAATAATAAAGTTGGGGTTTTGTAATTGCAGCCAGCTGTCATTATTGGAGTGATTCATTAAGGCCAAGGCTGGTGGTTGACTTCACCCGCAGACGCATCACAGATGTTCTCATACATTTTAGATGTGCTAGACAAACAGTCATTATAAATGACATAAAGTATAAATGAAGGCATGTGAGGGTGTTGTAAAACAAGTAAACATATGTGGCAATCACATGTGGTTTCATCCTTTCTTCACTGCTGCTGGATGTCTTCGAGGAAAGGTTTGATGAAACCTGTAATCCCGGTGAGGCAACATGCTGGCCTTGATGAAGCTCAGACAGTAATGCAGACAGGATTAGTGGTTGGACCTCCACTAAGAATGGCACTGTATGAGCCTTTGATGGCCGACGTCAGTGCGTAGGGCTGTACCAAATAATCTGAAGCTTAATTCATAACATTTGAATTCTAAATCAAAATTTGCTGTGCAGCTCTTTGACTTTTTTTTTTTGTTTGCACATCTGTTGCAAGCTATTAGCTCTCCTGCTCGATGCATACAAAGGGAATAACGCTACTGTATTAACTCTCTATATCTATATAGTAAAGTACTTTAGTCATTAGAAAAAACATCACTTCATGGATTTGAACTCGCTCCACCATCACTTACATATCAATGACAAAAACAAATTTCTTCCCTGGATTTAGCTCAATGTTGAGGAAATTGAGCTCAGTTTTAAACTCACATGTTTTGAACAAACTAAATAAGGGTTGAGCCAACTTATAAGGTTTTGTTTTGATATTTTCCTTTTCATTTTTTTAAAGTACTTGAAAGTCTGAGTCACTCATGGAAAAATTCCATGTGCGACTCGAGGGTCCATTTCCTCGCTTTTACGGACCTTTGCCTGACAACCAACAACACAAAATCATTGATCTGCAAAGCAACAGGCTCAAGGCTAGATACAACAACCTCCCTCTGCGGACTTTCCCACTCTGACGAGGCAAGCACTGAAGTTTGCATCTCTGTTTGGGACAACTCGCCACTGTGAGCAGTTCCTTTCAAAACTGACTCTTTCTGACTCGGTTCTGCTCAGGACTGACTGAGCCAGACCTGGAAAACCAGCTGCAAGTAGCATCATTATCACCATCTGATATCAGACGCCTCAACAAAGACAAACAGTTCCAGCCATCGCACAAGCTGTTAGTGTGATATACATGTTCTATAATTTAGGATGGACCTCAAAGGAGGTTATATAAACTGAAATGGGCCTCGAACGGAAACAAAGTTCCCCACCCCTGATTTTAGACACAATGCATCCCACCTAGTGTAACCAAAACAAATCTTAAGACCATTTTTATTGAACGTTTGCATGTTTTATAGCTGATATTCTATCAAGTGGTAACAAAAGCAGGAGCCAAAGTGGACGTGCCCCTGCAAGACACTGAGACTTAAAAACAAGAATGTTTTAGGGCATGTTTGTTTGTCAGGTGTCTCAGCCTGACAGTAAGCCTTGGTTGTTGTCTGTGTCTTGTCTTAGCACAGCTCCACCCAGGCCTCCTCAGCTTTGCCCAGATTTACCCCCATTATTTTCCAAATTCCCACTTCAGCTGGGTGACAAAAATTATGCTCATTTACCGAATACATGGTGAATAAATGAAAAGCCAGATTACTGCCAGACTGTTCCTGGGTTAGAGAGGGCCTGGTTTGGTTTTAAAAGTAGAAAAATATCCATGAACTTTGGTTGTTTGCTTGGAGCTGTCATGGTCAAACAATTACAGGATACTTTGTTGTGGCTACGTGTGTGTGCATGCTTGAGTGTGTGTTTCCTTAATGTTTAGAGGCTTTGAGTCACACGGTTCTCTCCGCAGAGGCAGGTTGGGGAGTGACAAGTGGCATTAATAATAAGTTAACAGTAATTCTCTAGTTTGTTTTTAAATTGTATTTGTGTAGCTGCATGTGTTGTAGCAAGAGAGGCAAACAGCAGAATGGATCGTCAAATTTGCAGGCAAGTCGCGCTCTGAGACTGCGCGCGCGCGCGCGCACACACACACACACACACACACACACACACACACACACACACACACACACACACACACACACACACACACACACACACACACACACACACACACACACACAAGCAGTGCCTTTTCTTCTAATATACACACATATAGACACACACACCGCCTGAGAGAAAAGCAGGGGATTCCGATCCGTCACAGAGATGACATCACAGCCTGCCAGTAAAAAACAGCTAAACAAGGGAGTCCCCACTTCCCCTCCTTCCTACACATCCCACCGAATGAAAAGAGAGAAGAAGAAGAGAGCGGCAGGGGGAGGGAGGGAATAGTGCTGGGTGAGTAACTCTCAGAGAGAGAGAGAGAGAGAGAGAGAGAGAGAGAGAGAGAGAGAGAGAGAGAGAGAGAGAGAGAGAGAGAGAGAGAGAGAGAGAGAGAGAGAGAGAGAGACCCCACAAACGAGCTTTAACTGCGTCTCCATAGTGACTGGCTTTGCTGCCCCAGCTTGGGGAGGAAATGCCAAACTCAGTGCTTCAGAGAACTACGCAAACACACACGCACGCGCGCACTCACGCACACACATAGTTCTATTCTAATCCTCTGTGCAGCCACGACGGAAAAACCTCTCCTCATCTTATCACCCTGCTACCTCCCTCGGTCCATTCTCTCCTCTTCCTGTCCACCCCGTATTTTCCTCTCACTTCCACTCTTTCCCTCTCTCCCTCCTCCCTCTCTCTTTCTCTCTCCCTCTCTCTCTCTCTCTGTCTCTCTCTCCCACTCCTGTCAGTGGTAAGTTCATTGAAGTAGACCGCGGAGGTAAGTGCTCTCTTCCGCTCTCTGTTCGCCGTTGGTTCGCTCCATTAGTGTGCTGTAAGTTTCAGGTTTCGTGTGTTTTCCCACAGTAGACAAAGGTCAGGTTAACTATCACTGCTGCAGCTGCTGATGCAAAAGCTGTGTGTGTGTGTGTGTGTGTGTGTGTGTGTGTGTGTGTGTGTGTGTGTGTGTGTGTGTGTGTGTGTGTGTGTGTGTGCTTTTCTCTGTCCTCATGAAATGTGTACTGTACTCTACAATTGGGTCAGTTTCTACAATGTGTGTGTACTTTGCCAGCTGTTGTGTAGACCTAGATAGCATCTGCCAGGCCAGTTTACCTTCCTTGGTATTAATCAAACAACCGTGTGTGTGTGTGTGTGTGTGTGCGTGTGTGTGTGTGTGTGTGTGTGTGTGTGTTAAATAATTCAGGCTGGTATCTTGTTCATCACTCCTTTCTTTCACAATAGTCTTGTGAATACAGGCGTTCTGTTACACCCTTTTCTGTGCTTGTATAAACTATGAATATATAAACTCATATTATGTACAATGCCACCTGTGTGTGTGTGCGTGCGTGCATCAAATCCCACAAGTAAACACTGGAAACCCTATGACTAATAAGAAGGCGTATGGGGACTGAAACACCAAAAACAGGAGCAGACTATATATATTCAAGATCAGAATAACAACATAACAGGATGTTGAAATTAATTAATTACTGTCAGCTAACACTGACTCAATGCTGTAGCTTTAATCATAACATTCCCATAATATTAAAGTTATCTTCTTGATTGAAGCCAACTGCTCTATTTTTTTGTACGAAACACTTCAGCTATTTCCACAATAATGACCGTCAAACTGGTTTCCCTTTAATCACTTTCCAGAGGGGAAATCTTGCAGCGCTAGTTGAGCACTTTGGTGGGATACCCTTTGAAACGTGCTGTGGCTGACATAACAACGCTTTCAGAACTAATGAACAGGTTGGCGTGAGTTCAGACAAACTGAATCAGAAATCCATCTGTAGTCCTTGGTTACAAAACAACACTTAAACAACAATTAAACACCCTCCGCAAACCCCTGACAGCCTGTCTCTCATACATACAAACACACATGCTGTGACATCACGCACATCTGGATGCAAGACTGGCTAACACACCCCCTTCCTCTTTCCAATGTGTCCCCATCTTCCTCTTTCTGCCCTGGCTACCCTCTCGCCTCTCCTTCCTGTCTGTCTGTCTTTCCGCCCCCGCTCTCAGAGATGAAAGAGAAGAACCCCTGGCACACGCCTGTGACCATCATCATCACTGTGATTGCCGTCATAGCGATCGTTGCCCTGGTGACGGTGGCAGTTTTGCAGAACAGGCCCCTCCCCCAAAAGTACAAGGTATAGTAGAGGAAAATGCTAAAATGTTGTAGCCTGTTCACTGTGTGGGATCCCACCGTATTACAGTGCGACCTCTGTCCAAAGTCCACAAGCCAAATATGGTCTTTTGTCAGGATGACCTCAACCTGTACTACTGGTTCAAGAAATCCACGACCAAATAAGGCCAGTAGATGCTGATAAGAATATTAAATCATCACTGTCACAAATGCAGGCCTGTTGTAAGTGTCGCAGCTTTCACTGATTACAGTGTCAACTGTGAATGAAAATGTTTCAGCACTAAACCAACATTTTTTACATGCAAACAGTAAAAGTATTCCTGATACAGTTCTGGGAAGTCTGTGTGCAGTCATTGCGCTGACTGTTTAAACAGTATTCTGCGGCTGGAACTCATCCAGAGTTAATGTCACTGATCACTGAAGTGGAATTCCACCTCCTGTCTCCACTGTCTCCAGTATGGGATTGTGCTGGACGCTGGCTCCTCCCACACAGCTCTGTATATCTATGCGTGGCCGGCGGAGAAGGATAACAACACTGGAAAAGTCGAACAGAAGCATTCCTGCAAAGTCAAAGGTATATGCTGTACGATGCGTCTCACACACACTTCGCCCTCGGATTTGTGTGTCTGACCACTCATGCAAATATTTAAGGGAGCGCAATCATAATAGATGGGGAAGTTTACATACCTCAGTTAGTGCTTTAACTGCTATCAGACATGGTACTTTAGCAACATGAGAACAATTCCTCAATAACTTCACAAGGCACAAATCACGGCACCAAGTGAATCCCAGCAGTCTTTCCCTCTTTAATTGTAGTGTCCCCCCTGTTGTTCCATCTGACTATTTGCAGTGTGTTTCTTTCTGTATCTGTAGACAAAATGACTAAAAACTCATCAACATTTAGATCTCCACACCTGATGGATTATTGTATTAGAAAAACCTTTTATTAGTGATTTACTTACGTTTACAGCTGCAGATCTGATGGCTCGTGATAAAGTGAGAAACCCATGACACGCTCCTAAAGACTTAGCCACTTTGTGGTGAACCTAATGAAAAGCTGTTGGCTTGGCTTTCTCATATATCAAGTCTGTGTCAGGTTGTAAATGTTAATAAGGTCTGAAGAAATGATTTTGGTCCGGATGTTGTGATGCTTTTTTTTATAGAGGATAAGTGGTCAAACGAGTCATTGGGATGAATTGAAAACAGCTAGCTAAAGAGACACTGCAACTTACGCTAGAGGTGGACATATACCAACCAAACTGATTTTCACAACGTGGTAAATCAAAAGGTTTCCTACATATGAAGCTAGAACCAGCTGGACATTAGCCTTAGCTCTGCCTGAGAAAAAAGCCGATAAAAGTCCAGGTTAAAAAAATGACATAAGGTGTTAATAATTAAGCTTTAGAGCTCCCGGTTGGCTGCCTTTAATTACCTTTGGACAGAGTCGTAGCGAGTCTGTAAGCTAAGCTAATGACCTGCTGACTGTAGAATCATACAGAACAGACACAAGGGAGTATCTTCTCATCCATCTTCTGCATGACAGTGAATATTTGTATGTCCAAAAATAGAGAACTATGTGTTTAACAAATTATTAATGAGTCATTAATAAAGCCATTAGTTAATGAATCCATAGAAAGCGGTACCTACTGTGACTGCACTGTATGTACAGATAAGAAGTCAAGCTGTATTTTGAACTAGCATGAAAATGCAATTGTGTCTGTCCAAAGTGCGTCAGTCTCAGGACAACTTATGCAACCAGCTGTTCTTGTTGAAGTATCAAGGCACTTTTGAATACACAAACTGACTCCTAATCTTGTCTTCTTTTCTTCCAAGTTGATTTAATGGCTGCTTTTATCTATCAAAGCACGGTGAGGCGTGCTGGTCTCCCTCCTTATGTAATTTGGATTGGATATCACTGTTTAAAGAAGAGCAATAGGCACCAGGCAGCAGATTCCTTGAGACAATAGGAGCAACATACTTCTCTCAGTAGGGTTTGCTTAACATTACAGTGCCCAGCTGAGTCTTTTTTTAATGAAACTACATTACTGAGTTTTTAAAAATGTATGTCTTCAGTAGTGTAAGTCAGAAAATATTGTTGGATGAACTGAATCACTGCTGGTTTTGCTAGTCATCAGGAAGATGTGCAATAACGCTAGACATACCCTTTAACACAGCTACATTAAGAGAGTTGTTAACACCTGAACCTTCTCTCATGCCAAATATGTAATCAGGGATACTCACACTCGGAAACTTAAACAGAGCCACTTAAGAGCTGAATACTTGCTTAAAGGAGGTTACATCAGGCATGTTTACAGGAGACAGCTTCCTTTCTTATCCCATAGCAAATTTCCTTCCCAGGTCATGAATTGGTGAGGATGACCTTCAATTCTCAAGCATGCTAGCATCTCTGAACTCAAGGCTCTTATTATGGCTGCTAAATTTAGACTGAATGACCTCACCCTCCTCTTGACATTTTGCTCAACTTGCAGGTCCAGGTATCTCCAGTTATGCGTCTGTTCCAGTGATGGCAGGGCAATCTCTGGAAGCGTGCATGCATGAGGCTGAGCAGTGGGTCCCCAGGAAAAGACACCACGAGACCCCTCTTTATCTGGGGGCTACTGCAGGAATGAGACTGCTGAAGTACGACAAGCGTGTACTCACACACACGCATAATCAAATATATAACATACACTCACAAAAAAAAAAAAAAGTAAGACAGTGTGCCTTTTCATGGTATCCCGAGCCTGAACTCTGTAATTGTGTTCGCTCTGGTGCTATCTGTAGCCTTTTCCATCCGCCTACTTTGTGATTTATCTCCACTTGAACTTAACTGCCAGAGCAGCGAATATGTTACTGTCAAATCCATTATATACAACACAGTACATTCATTATTTATGGGGTGCCGTATTGATTTGAATTATGGATGTGAGTCACTCTAATGAATTTATGTTGTGTGTATGCAGTATAGGGAGCAGCTTGGCGTCCGACCAGGTCTTACGGGCTGTGGAGCTAGCCCTGCAAAAGTTCCCTTTTTCCTACCAGGGAGCGAGAATACTCAGTGGCCAGGAAGAGGGCGCCTTCGGTTGGGTAACGGTCAATTACTTGGACGAACGCCTCAAACAGGTCAGAACGCATGTGTCTGCTTTCATGTCCATGCAAAAGTTTGTCCACTTTAGATGTGGTTTGTGTGTCAGTCAGGAATGTGCGCCTGTCTGTGTCCTCCTGATGTACACCAATTTTGGTGCCTTTTTGTCTCTGCTGCAGGGCTTGCAAACCACAGGAGCCCTTGACCTTGGAGGAGCCTCTACTCAGATTAGCTTTATATCGAATAATTATGATGGGTCAGAGTCACCGAGCAACTCTGTTACCTTCCGACTCTATGGAAATGATTATCATCTGTACACTCACAGCTTCTTGTGTTACGGGAAAGACCAAGCACTGCGAATGACACTGGCACAGCAGACTCAGGTACATTTTCAGGTCTCAGGTAGATTTTTTATTTTTCATATTTTGATCTCTCTGTGTCTTACACCTCTCGATCTCACTCTCTCTCCCAGTCAGGTCCAGAAACAGTATTGGATCCTTGTTTCAACCCTGGCTTCAATGAGACAAAGAACTACACAGTCCTTTATGACAGCCCCTGCGTGTCAGATCGGAAACCCCAGAAAGCTCCTGCAACCTTCAGTCACATGGGGAACGGAGACTTCCTGAAATGCCAGGAAGTCATCAAAAAAGTCTTCAACTTTAGTCACTGCAAATATAGCCAATGCTCTTTCAACGGGGTCTTCCAGCCACTTCTGCAGGGGCAGTTTGGGGTAATGTAACAGTACTTATGCATCATCATACATCACTGGCCTGTGAAATACTGTGTTGTTTGGAGGATTGCACAAACAATGCACAGGGATTACACAACATACAGATCTATCAGTTGCAATCTGTAATCAACCTGTCTTTGATTTACAAGTAACATCTGAGTCAGTAAGGCCAGAAAAAGCCTTATGAGTCAAAAAAAGATCTTTAAGTATTTATAAAATGATCACAGCATTTGCTAAAGACACCAGGATAAGTTCATTTATCTCTGCCTCGTCTCATACGCTCTCTCTCTCACTGTAGGCTTTCTCCGCATACTACTTTGTGATGAACTTCCTCAATCTGACTGATACATCCCTCCCTCTGGACACTGTCAAGGAAAAGCTAACAAGCTACTGCTCTACCCCCTGGAATCAGGTCAGGGTGTATTTATACATCCATTACACATGCACATAAACACACACACAAAATCCTGCCTGTCTTACTTATGTCTTCAAGCCTGCCCATACTGTACATTGACGATATCACTGCTTGAACAGATAACGCAGCAGCATCCAGGCGTAAAAATGAAGTATCTGGCTGAGTACTGTTTCTCTGGCACGTACATCCTCACCCTGCTGACAGAAGGATACAACTTCACCGCAGAGAGCTACCCCAATATAAAATACATCAAAAAGGTCAGAGATCATGGTCCACTCCTTTCCTATCTCACACACCCCGGAGCCATATGCCTCCTCCTGGTTTAAGTCATATCCTGAAGTGCTGGCAGTCTCTCTCTCTCTCTCTCTCTCTTGAGAGGTACTGTTTGTTACATTTGATGAACACGCTACATATATTTACACACAGACAAACACACACGGTAAAACAAGCATCCTGCAGAAGGGGAGTCCAGTAACTGAACCACCAACCATGCAATTAAGTGGACGATCTGTTCTAATGCCTAGGCCACAGCAGTCCTTGATGACTTATCTTGAAAATAGTGATTATACATGGACAGCGACACATGTTGCTCTGAATGCAAGGCAAGCCCTTTCCCCTCCCTTAAAGGTGGCAGTGAACTGGAGAAATTGGCCTAGAAAAGTAAAGCTTTAACATAAACTGTGTCCCAATGTTTTCAGTAAGATATCCCCCTTATGCTTAGCTGAATAGCATATGGAGAGAAATTATGAATGTGACCAGTCATCCTTCAGCATTTCCATGAGCCAATATTAAAAAACATAATGCGAACAAGACAACAATATAACCACAGTATCACCCTATGCTAGAGACCTGAGCGGTGAGCCAGCAGGAAACCCTCCAAAAACCACCAAACCCAAGTCAGCCCATAACAACAGCAGTAACTTTCACTACTTGATCATCAAAGTAGGACAATAAAATAACAACAGGGAAGCAGCTCAACCGCTAGGTCACATTAACGGTTATGTTTCACTCCTATGCAACTACAAGTGATTTAGCAGCATAACAGCTGCAGGATAGCAAACTTAAAGCAGCACAACGTCACAAAATGAGCACGTGGACGCTGTAATTCCAAACAATTAATTCTAAATTCAAGCTACTTTAAGCTAAAACAGCAACAGCCACATAGCTAGCTTACAAAAACAGCCTGCTGTGCCAAAAACATCACTATCAATGATGGTACTTACCTGTGATTCTGGCATAATGGCGAGTAGAAATCAGGTTTCTCCTTATTAAGAGAGGTAGCAGTCCGACAACAAACTCTACTCTGAATCCTGGACTCTGAGACAACGTCAAAACGCGTAGAAAACGACTTTAGCGTTAGCATAATAGAGCGAAATGAATGTTTGTAATGGCCGCGCTGTACACCTGCACGAATGTGATTGGACGATACGAGTCAGCTGGTTGCTATGCAGCTGAGAATGAGCCAATGACGGTGATTCTCCAGTGTCATGTAGCTAATTGCAAAGGCTTCCATTCACCCACAGTAAAAACAGGATTAAAAGATTTATACATAATTTAATAATAATTCCAATAAATTTCTTAATACTGATACTTAAATGGACAATAATATCTATATGAATTAAAAGAATACTTAATAAAAGAGTCTACAGATTAATGCATTAGTTCTCCAGTAAAACAATCAAATCACCAAATTAAAAATGTGTCTCTAAAAAACAAGATAAAATAATTAACAATTAGGCATTTTGATGATGGTGGTGGAGAGCACTGTCTGATATGTAGGTACAAAGCCTCCTATGGGTTTTTATTTGAGTTGAAATCTAATGATGGCGATCGATGATTGACATGGACTCTTTATACTCTCCTTTTACTTTTTTCCTTTATGTCTGCATTCAAATACAGTATGAATACCTCTAAACTGCCCTGGCCTTTAGTACATCAGTGAATGATAGTTTCCCCTCTCTTCTTGTGTTTGTGTCCAGATAAAAGACAGTGATGCTGGCTGGACGCTGGGCTACATGTTGAATCTGACCAACATGATTCCAGCTGAGGCTCCTGACTCTCCCCCTCTGCCCCACGCCGGCTATGTCTCCATAATCACCACCATGGCAATACTACTCTTCATCCTCTTCATCCTCAGCCTTCGCCCTCTCTGGCTCCACTGCTCCAAACAGATCGTATAACCACACAGATACAACACAATAGTACAATATCTATGACGGTGAAGAAGGGAATGTATGTGAGTGTGTTGCTGTGGCTGTTCTACCAATATGTGAATACGATAGTCAATTTTCCAGCCTTTGTGAGGAGGTCAAAGGTCAGCATCAGCTGCACAGCAACAGTCCTGCAGCTCACTCAAGGGCATTTCAGAAGGAACAAAAACTTTCTCACTGAGGAGTGAGTTCTGCTACTGTGCTTGAAGGACAGTTCCTGTGTTTGTGCGTAAGTCTGAGAGTGAATCTGTGAATTTGAACGCGTGCTCGTGTGTGTGTGCACCCACATCAGTCTGCATGTATGCGTCTTGAATTATGATGTGAATATGATACTGTATAAATAAAATAACCCAAGTTTATATAAGATGCTTGATGCACTTGTCATTTGTAAATATATAATCAGTTATAAAATGTTTAATGTTGCATTATTCATTTATATGCACTTTGTCCAGAGAGTAAATTGGATTTTTAAAAAACTACCATTATGAAGTTCTGCCCTTGATTAAAACCCATAAACCAGCCAAACGAAAATGAAAACAGCAGCAAAAATGATCTATGGACGTTATATCCTTCTTATATCCTTCTGATTATTTTGATTTGAACCCATTTGTAAAGCTGTCTCACTTGCTGATGAGAAAAAAAAAAAGATCAGATATAAAACATCCTTCATATGCAGCACATTAGATTAGCAGCTTTGACCAAATATATGGATGGAAAAACTACAGCATGCATATTTCCTCACCTTCAGTTGTAACAAATACATATTCTTGCAGCATAATTACATTTTTAAGAAACACTCTATTAAGCAGCATGAAAGAGAAGTGCCCTCCAGGAACTAACTTTATCTATCTTCTGTATGTAAAATGAATGGGTTGCCCCCTAGTGGTAGAATGGCGCCATTCCAATAAGGGAAGGCTGTATTAACAGAAAATCACCTGAAAAAAAAAAGCGTTTGTTGCCATCACTTGAACGTCTTTGAGTCCTTGCACATAATGCACAATAGGACGAGTGATGGTATGCCTGATTGTCCTGGTAGTGTTTTACTACTTCCAAGAAGGCAAATTTCCAATGCAAATACCATCACAGACTAATGTGATAAGAGCAGGCTCCTCTAGTGAAAACGGTGCCACTTTGGAATTACGACATCCAGACTTTGGCAGGAAGTGAAACCTTGTGGGGTTTCCCTCCGTTTGGGGGGCCAGCCCTTCCTCTGTGTCATAGATCTAGCTCTTATCTGCAGGGAAAGGAGCAACAGGGGAGAACAAGAAAACAACGCCATCCTGAAAGTCTGCGGGTGGTTCCTGCTTTTGCAGTGTTGGTGTTGGCTGTGGCAGAAAGCAATCACTTTTTTAAGTGATTAAGTGCTTACATGTAGATATACTCATGTGTATGTGTGCTCAGGCTCCTTACATTGGCACACATACACATTTAGGCAGAGGTCAAAGCCGGTATGTCCTGGGCAGTCACGCAAGTTTACAGACCAGCACTTCAAAAACAATGTGTTCCAGATGTCTGTAACGATCCAGGTCAAGGTCATCCAAAGAGGGTTAAATCAAAGGCTACTGGCCTTTGCTGTCTAGAAAACATTCTGCCTCTCATTCTTGGGCGTCTTTAGGACTGACAGGCAGGGAGTCCCACATACTTAACCTCTGTGGGGTTGTTATCAAGGTCATTGATACCAATACAACCTAATGCAGTTGGCATTGATTGAACCTTCCTTGGATGTGTTCCTGACAATCTGTCATCTCGGTGTTCCATTAACGGCAGCCACTGACAGTGAGGTGTAAGGTGGTGACTCGCTGTCCTTCCGTAGGGACGCAGCCTGTTCTGACACAGAGGGGATGGCCGGAGGATGATGATCTGTCACTTGATCTGAGGGGTCGGTCAGGTGGTCGCTCATGTGATCCCGGCCGATGATGTTGGTGGTCTCAGAGTCCAGCTCGCGAACGTCTTCTTTGTAGAACCTCTGTCTGAGGCGTCTCATCTGAGGAAGCTCGCAACACGTCTCCAGCACCACCAAGACACACACCAAGCCCAGCATCAAGTAGACTGGGAGAGCAAACATACACACACACAATTGCAGCATGAGGAAACAAAGACCAGAACATTATGACTAATATCAAATCAGGGTTTGGTCAGTGCCTAAAGGGTGTGGTGGCTAACAGTAATGGCTTTGTTTAACCTTGTCAGACAGAACAGCTAAAATATTAAATGGTTAATGAAACTGTAATGAACATATTATCAACGCTCAATGAAAACCTGCATTTTAATTTTTAGGATTTTATGTTTCAATTTCAGCTGAAGGATTTCATGCTCCCCTGCAGCAGTGGTTCCCAGTGTGGGAGTCCATATGAACTAACTAACTAACTAACTAACTAACTAACTAACTAACTAACTAACTATGATTAAAGACATGAGAAAGCCAAGTATTCAGAGCGAAGTTGATGGGTTTTTTTATTTCGTAAAGGTCCAGTGTGTAAGATTTTCTGGGATTTATTGGAAAAATATGATGGAAATTGAATATAATATTCATAAATATGTTTCCACTAGGGTTATAATGGACTAAAACTAAGAATTGTTGTGTTTTCGATACCTTAGAATGAGCATTTCTTCATGTTTTTTGCAAGTAGGTTCTCCTATACGCACTGGGAAAGGGAGCAGTGAGGTGAAGGACATTCAGTTGGCTGCAGTCTGCAACCTCACCACTAGATGCCACTAAATGCTACATATTGGACCTTTAAACTGTTTGAGCATGCTAGTGGAATGGCTAGGCGTGGATTATAATAACTTTAGAGTTCCCCTGCCTTTTTTTCTGGCACCATGTCTGGCATTTCGTCAAAATTTCAACTAGTCCACCACTTCAGTTTCTAACCAACTACCTGCAACACTAATTAGTGCTAATGTTAGAGTGCTAACATGCTAAACTAAGATGGCATACACAATAAACTACTCCTGAGAAACATCAACATGTTACTGTAGCATTACTATTGTCAGCATGTTAGCATGCTAATGTTAGCATTTGGCTCCCTCCCTTTGGCTCCACTAGCATGGCACAGAATTAGCTCTTTCCCCTGTGAAATACTGCATATCGTTCACTTTTCCAGGCTTTTAAAATCACTCAGTTGACAATGACAAATGTATGAGCTGCTCACAACTTATAAACTTTTGCAAACTGAGACAATGGGACATAAATGTTAAGAACCACTGCTCTACAGGATGAGGAGATTCACTACTTGAGCTCTTTTGGAGATAAAACGCCTTCGCCTGGCAGCGTATTCAGCCGCCTACTCACTTGTAATGGCCAGCCTGTACAGCTGTGGATGAGGGTTTTTCTCTTTACTGTGGGTCTCTCCGGGGACATAATCCCCGAGGCCAATGGTTGTAAGAGAGATGAAACAGAAATACAGAGACTCCAGAAAGTCCCAGTCCTTCTCTGTGCTGGAGAAGATCCACGCAGGGATGAGGAGGAAGAGCAGGGCCACGGTGACGGCTAGGCAGGTAGCATGTATGGCGGCTAGCTTTGATTTAGACATGGCCCATCGACGGTGGAAGTAGGACACTGGACGTCGAGTCACCAGCACTATGATCTTCTGCACCACCAGTGAGAGGAAGAAGAGGGTGACAGGGATGCCAAAGATGGAGTAGAAGATACAGAAGGCTTTCCCTCCATCTGAGAGAGGAACAGTGTGGCCATAACCTGAAAATGCAACCAAACACGAGGCCTGCAGCCTTAATTACAGGGGTATAATTAGACATGAGGGTCTGCTCCAGGAGCCACTTAGCCCCTGTGAAGCTCGACACACATCACAGTAATTACACAGAAGGAAAGAAAGCAAGAAAGAAACACAGAGGCTACATGTCTTCTTGTGAAAGACAATCCAGGACGTACTAAATCTCAAATCTATACATCAATAATAGGCTTAACAAATACATGAATTATTCATTTAGTTTCACTTTCACCGCCTCATATGTTTACACTGAGGGCCAAAGTTTTGCAGGATTTTAATTTGCTCCTGTTAGCGTAACTAATGGTTTAACTATGTTATGGAGCTTCAGGGGCTTCAGTCCTCATTAAAACTCACAATAAATCCCCACCAAGACCCCTAACCCTGCCTCTGCTTACCAAATAACAAGTGGTGCAACACGTAAAACCTGCCACGACATTAGTATGGTCAATATAAATAAAAATCATAGACACTTTGCCCTTGTGATGGCTTCCAAATAACCTTGACTGCTTTTCATGATGAAACATATATGATAGTGCCACCCTCTAATAAGTCACTCTGTGTAGAGAGTTTGTAAGATAATGACTTTATTAATGGTTAAATCTGCAAAATCAGCTTATTAACATGTATAACTACAGACTTCATGGTTTCCCTGACAGTGCGAAACCCAGTAGTATTTATCAATTACTAGCATTTAAACCTGAATCTTTACCAAATGAGAGGATAAGCACCACCCCAAAATGCGCTTTGGTTAATGTACTTAACCTGTTTGACCTCCACTGTGCAGAATGATGTATGTGCAGTTTGACACTAGAAGGCTGCGTTCACATTTCTGTGCTCACCTCAAATCTTCTGACGTGTACCTATGAGCAGGATTTTGAGTGCGGTTTGGAAATATGAAACCTCCAGCACACATTGCACAAACTTTGACGGGGCCTTGGAGTAAAGGAGGAGACTTTTGTCCAGTAGTTAAACATTTTAAATGAAAAATAGTCATCGGAGTCACGGAGTAAATGCAATTTAAAGACTTAAATGGACCTTTTTTTTTGTCAGTATTTTGTTGAGTATGTTCATATAATATGCCTTTCAACTTGCCTGGAGGGGATCTTTAACCACAAGCCATTTGTTACAACGAATAAAACTCTTAATAAAGCGTGACTTGTCAGAAAGTGCTACCAAATGAAACGTACACCCAGAGGAATGACCACAGCTTCCTGCTCTCACTTTGCTAATTAGAGCAAATCATCACTGCGGGGCGGCAACACTTCGCCCCGTCGCAGTTTTAACACCCGCGGCCTCACCTGTTGTGGTCAGCACGGTGCTGGTGAAGAACAGCGAGGACACAAAGTCCCAGTTGTGGCTGCTGTGGTTGCCCAGCAAGGACACTCCGTAGTTGCTGGCCTCCAGCGCGCGGGCCAGCAGCTCCTCCAGGCGCGCGTCGGACACGCAGGTGTTGTTGCGCAGGAAGTCGCGCCGCGCCGCCTTCAGCTCCTGCCGCAGCGCCCGCTCGTACGGCTGCTCGATGGCGGAGAAGATCCCAGCGCCGAGGATCAGGTAAAGGATGTAACCGGCCACCAACAGCGCAAAATTCAGGCCTGACTGGTGCCGCTGCACAAACCGAGCGCACCAGCCGTCGGCACAGCCGCGCGCCATCGCTCCAAGTTTCCACAAGTTAATGACGCCTGGTTTAGCGACAGGCTCAGTTAATTCCACAGAGAAAACGCTTCTTCAGGGCAATGACTTCAATCCTGTCGTCTGAAACTCATCTTCCTCATTCTTCATGTTTCAGTGGGAGGAGGTGGTGGTGACGTCCTCATTCACCGCACCAGGTAGCTACAGTGTATGTGTGTGTGTGTGTGTGTGTGTGTGTGTGTGTGTGTGTGTGTGTGTGTGTGTGTGTGTGTGTGTGTGCGAGCACCTGAGTGCGAGTTTTTGTTCCTCCCTCTCTGCAACCGGTTTAACAGGTTTAATGTTTGGTCGTAACAAAGGATTTTTGTTTTTTCCTTGAAACCAAAGTTCGTGTTTCTTTGGAGACACTGATTTATTAGTGGGGAAAACGTTTGTATTTCGCTCTTTTTAAGCATTTACACAAAACAAAGGAAATGATGTACAGAGACATAAAATCTCAAGGTGACGTTGGATACATGTTTCCCTGAAATATGTAGTTTATATTTCTTCACTTCTTCCGGGATACTGAATTAGAAATGTACCGTTTTCTGCTGAGAGCAAGAAATTAAAGTCTTATTCGTCCAGTGGTAGAAGGTCTCTGTGCTTACGTAAAATTTTGACTTACTTGGACTTTATTTCCATTTTCTGCTATTTTCTGCTACATCAACGGAGAGTCATTGTACTTTTTACTGCACTACATTTATCTGACAGCTTCTATTAAGTCCCAAATACCCAGTTTTGATCATTAAAATAGTTGCTTTTGTACTTTCTCCCACAAGTATTAGTACTACTTCTTCCACCACTAACTTTACCAACCTCATATTGTCCCTGTCATCTAAGTTTCCTCTCCTCGTCATTTGTAATAATTACTTTCACCACTAGAAGGCGCTGGAGACCACGTTTCCACAATCTTAGTACATGTACTGCACTGGCGTCATCAGAAAAGAAAAAAAGAAAAAAAAGAACAAGTATTTTATTGATAAGTTACCAGCAGACATCTGCACAGTGCTCTGCTTATTCCATCACCAATTTATCTCCCGTCGCTCCCTCTCGTGTCTGGCATCTGGCAATAAATAATTATTTACAACCATTAGCAAAAAGCAAATGAAAAGCAACAAGAGGCTACTGTCACTAGAAATGCTGTCTGAGTCTTACAGTAATATACAGCGAATGAGACAGCCCGGAATCAATACTGTCGCATAAAAAGCTGATAGATAGATGATGGTCACTAATTGATAGTCTTGGCGGGACAAAGGTCTGGTGCGTCCTCTCTCTCTCTCTGTTGTATGAAGATTTTCTGAAATGAATGTGGACCTCTGGTGGCTTGTTCAGCTATCTAAGGAAGGAAACAAAGAAAAATGTCACAGATATGGTCAATAGAGACTCAAAGTTAACGCTGGACGACAGGGGCACAGTGATCAGTAGCAGCAATGGGGGGTAGCTAAGTACATTTACTCCAGTGTTGTACTGTTATACTGCTTCACCCTTCTATTCCACCACAGTTCAGAGATAAATATACTTTTTACAACACTACATCAATCTGAAAGGTGCAGTTGCTTCAGATGAATATTTTACATGAGAAATATAGGATAAGCTTCTAAAACACATTGTTGAGGATTGAACCAGTGGTTCTCAGCCTTTCTAGCTTGTGAATCCTTATGAAAAAAAAAACAGGTTTTCTGGCCGTTTTCATTTAAATAGCTGTTTGAGGTGCAAAGGGGTCAAATCCAAGAATCCAATATATCACAGAAAGGCAAAGACTAGAGAAAAGTCCAGATATTTAATATAAAATCTGTGTAGCAGTGTTTTTTCTGCTTCTTTTTTCTCCCATTAATCATAACACGACCCCTCAGATTTATCTCGTGACCCTTTGGAGGGTTGGAACCCTTGGTTGAGAACCGCTGGTCTTAAACACTTTACTGTATTTTAAGTAGTTAAAATAGCTGCACCTCGACAAGCTACAGCAGGAATATGCTGCTCACACACTCATGTATCAGTACAACAATCTAATGATGTCATATCCTGTATAATAGCGCAGAATATCAGTCACAGGGGCCATTTTTCTTGTTGATACTTAAAGGATATTTATGTTCTTTTACTTGGAACGCAGAACTTTTACTTGTAATTGACAATTTTTACATTCATGTATTAGTACTTTTACTCAGTTAAAGGATCTGAGTACGTCTTCCTTCGCTGATCAGTAGTCAGGACGAATGTTCTGACTGGATCTCTTACCTCTGCACTCGTATCTGAGGTCTGAGAAGAGCACCTGTTCCTGAGAGAAGACAAACAGTCCCAGCCTGCCTCCAGCCAGGGTGTGGTCGTACACCGCCCCCGAGTCGGACAAAATCTCCCTGCCCTCGTACACCACCACCCTGCAATGGCAACGCAGCTAACATCATCACACACAGCATTTATCATGAGTTTTACCACAGATGTAGACCTCCTGTGACTGAATTATTATTTTTTTGTCAAGATTATAAGTTATTATAATATATGTTAAAGTTAGTGGGAGAAAGTAATTAAGCACATTTAAACCATATTTATCTACATTGCACATTATTATAATGTAAATTCAACTATAAATGAGCTGGAATTAGCTCCAAGTCAGCCAACTACAACATTAAAATGCCCCTTACATGTTAATAAATCAATAATAGTAATGCAGTAGTTTAATATATAACAGTGTAACTCTGGCAGAGGCCAGTTTTGATCTTTTACATTAGTTCTTTAATTGAATTTACTAATAAGGGCTCATTTTTACTCAATTTTCAATGCAGCACTTTATATAGTATATTTAACCTATATGATTTCTGTACTTTTACTTGGGGTTAGTCACATTTGCTGCTTATTAATGGATTTTCCTCTTTGTTCCCTGTTTTACTATCACTAAATAAACACTGAGGACATGACGTCAATCAGAGTTATATTTGAAGCAGTTACAGTTTGGCTTCATAGCAACTATCCAAGATATCAATGTGCGTCTGTCCTTCACAATCAAAGAGCAGGAGCTTCTTTTCAGTCTCACATTCAATAAGCACACTGTCATCCTACAATCATTCAGCACCCCGGATTCAACACAGCCACCTCTTGCATCTTCACTGACAGCCTTCTTTAGCAGCGTTTGACTCATTTGAACAACTGGGCTTGGCACATTACAGTTTTGTTCTCTTTCGCCTCACTTTTTCTCAGCCTGAAAACCTCACCACAGTGCTGATGTTGTTCTCTCCATCTGCACATAAACAGCACAAAGCACAGAGAACTCACCGCCCGGGGGGTGTTTTTGAAAGTCCATTAGTGAGAAGTACAACTAAGCAGAAGTAGATGTGGCAGGTTGAGGAGAACCGGGTACAACAAAGAAAGTGAATTACACTGTTATAAAATAACTCTTGGAGATGGATGATATCCTCCGGTGCAAGAACATCTGAGGGTGAATTTCTTTTTCCGAGGTGGCACAGAATGTGATTTTCATGAATTTAAGAAGTTATCCAGCAGATTGTTGTTCCACTGCAACCTACAGGAACTGAACTGGTACTGACTGAGCTGTGAAAGTGTGATCTAAAGGGCCGCGCCAGCGTTTGCTTGAGCTTTGAATTTTCTTTTTTTTTTTTTTTTTTTTTAGATTGCTTTCAGTAATTTCTTTTCATTCACTTTGTTAACTCACTTTGGGGACACTAAAACCTCCAGTTTCACAAAAATAAACACACTCATGACGTTCGGAAATCTTAATTAAGTCTAAAGTTTCTGTAAGTTGATTGTCATACTACACGGAAATGAACAAAAAACGGTGGATGCTTGAAAATGAGAGGGAAAACATGTTCACACTACAGCTGAATGGGGTGAAAAATGTAATTAATTCTTTAGATATCACCGTGAAACTCCCCCAGTTGATTACTTACATTAAGAAAATTGTTTTTGGTATCACAAGTTTTCTGAAATTTTATGTTCAAATATGCAAATGTGCGTTATTTGAATAAATATCCAGTAATTTGCTGACATTTTCAGAACAGAAATCTGAAAATTAGATAAAGCCAGGGTCAAAATAGCATCAAAGGTTTTTACAGAAGGAAGTTCCCATATTCCTTTTTTACCCACAAATAAGAAAATACTGTCAACAGTGATAAATAAAATCAATTCATGGGATAATTTTATAATTAAAATGTTTGAATATATATATACTTATTTAAGGAAGAGAAATCTGAACCAAAACACACCTAAATGTGTGTTTTGGACATTTGATTTCCTGCAGTTTGAACTGAGCAGCGAGTGAAAAAACAGTGTTTTTGCCCGTAGTGTCTGGCCTGAAAACCACACGGGAAAATGACGTGTATGTGTAGTAAATGGGCTAAAACACTGGTACAGCTCCTTGAAAGCCAAGCCAGTAACAACAAATACTTTGGCAGTAAATTAAAATGTAAAGGTTACTGCTCATGTGGAAGCAGTTTCACTTGGGAGGAGCTGTTGTTTCTCTGAGTCCAAAAATTGTTTTTGTAACTTTAAAACCTGGATGATTTCCACGATCATAATCCAGCTGTGGTTTACGGACGATCAACATGAAAACATGAAGTGGCTCCAACTTCAGTGTATCTGCAGGTTCATATACCAGTTGTCCTGTTTGTGACTGGCCATGCATAAAGAAATAACAAAACACAAGGGAAAAGAGTAATTTCCTGACATATGCTAGACATTCTGGGGTCGGTCTCAGTCCAGAATCTCGCTTGGACAAATCTAACCACCGCTGGATCATGAACTCAGGTGGGAAACTGGCATTTCTAAGTGATAATGCCAGTCTTTGTACCTGATGAACCCAGTCTTGGGTCTGTGGATGAGGTGCATGCGGTATGCAGTGAAGTCCTTCCAGCCAATTTTATTGGGGTCATGCCACAATGTTCTGACCTAAAACAGACACACACACATAAACGTTAGGGTGGACAAGAAAATTGGACTTGTGTATCAGAGCTTTACTGTGCCAATCTAATAAAGGACAGTCTGTCCAAGGTTGTTTTAGGGAAGGTTTATCTGTTCAAATGAGAAATTTTGTGTGATTTATGACAAGCGGAATATAAAGAGACGAAGCGAGTCACTGATTCATGCCTGGTGTCTGGTGTTTCCGGTGTGCCACAGGGCATTGCGCAGATATTCCCCTGGTCCTGTGATGGAGTTGACCAGTTTGATCGAGACTCCCGCTGTGCCAAAAGCTTTGGACGGCTTTTTCTCCCAGTAGCCTTGAGACACCTGCTCTCACAGAAAGACAGAACGTGGAGGATAAAAGGGAGTGAAGGCTGAGTTGGTGTTGGTAGCGTAGTACACGGCTGAACACTGTCACCGCACACAACAACAAGTCTTTTCAATGGAAAAAAGTCTTTTATGCACTTTTCTATTTTTTGCTACTAAGCAAGGACATAAAGGAGAAATATAAAGGCGGTAAGAAGATATTTGACGGCGTACAAAGATAAATATAACTACTGTCATAACTACAGGCCAATATGAGCCATCGTCACCTGTTTCCACATGACAACATAGAAGCGTCGACTGGACTGGTAGGCGAACACGATGCCCGCGTAGTCGTCATCTCGGTTGGTATTCACGTAAAATGTCACGCTGAAGTCTACAGAGCTGAACTTGTCATATCCTGTTTAAACAAAGGGTTATTCATTTTGTAAATGAAGAATTTCCAGTATACTTGTGTGGGTTATTCTTTTTTTTCTAGTTAATCTGACCTAAAGCGATGCCAGGGTCCGAGTTGGCCGTCTGCAGCAGCTCAGTGCCTTGGCTGCGGATCACCCACAGAGGGTCAGACTGCGTGGTGCCTTTAGGGTCCAACAAAACAACCTGAAACTTCCTGAAGTCTGTAGACCCGATATCCTGGTTCATCGGACAGGGATCCAGCGCATCTGGAATGCTGTCGTTGTCAAAGTCGTCAAAGCACGCATCGCCGCTACCGTCACCTGCAGGACAGAGGAATGAGGACAGAGAAAGCAACCATGTGATTTCCTGGAATCCAAGAGGGGAAAAAAGAAAGAAAGAATGTGCAGATGTACTGAGAAAGACCTGTATGATGGTGGATAGATTAAAGAACCTTCTATGTTTGGTTAATCACCCCTTGGAGAGCCATAGACTGTTTATGTTGATGTCCAACATTAACATGACCTGGAGCACTGGAGACATACTGGACTGATGGTCACATGATTTACCCTGCAAAACCCATTTATCACGACTCGTACGTCTGCCATAGCAGCACTGACCATCAGAGTCCATCTGGTCCCTGTTGGGCACCAGTCTGCAGTTGTCCCGGTCGTCAGGGATACCGTCGTTGTCGTCATCATGGTCGCAGACGTCTCCCTTCCCGTCCTTGTCATGGTCGGCCTGGTTGCTGTTGGCGATGTAGGGACAGTTGTCCAGAGAGTTTTGGTGGCCGTCCTCGTCGATGTCGTTGTTGTCGTCACACATGTCCCCTACTAGGTCACTGTCGGAGTCAAGCTGTAAACGCACACACCAAGCACACACCAAAAACAATCATCCATCCATCCCTGATTGAACGCCACTAATAAATTGTTGCCCTGTACCAGATGTCCTGTGAGGCAGCACCACCAGCATCTATCTTGTTTCTTAATGCATTTTTCAGTACTTGTAAGCGTTTGTGTTTTCAAGCACCTGCCGTGGGTTGTGTAGAAGGGGACAGTTGTCACACTGGTCTCCAACACCATCCAGGTCTGTGTCCCTCTGGTCAGTGTTGTAGACAAGGGGACAGTTGTCGTAATCATTCAGGACCTCTGGAGAAAGACACAAACACAGATCAATTGTATTTCCTTTTTTACACATAAAACAACTCTCCAACCAATATTGATCAAGACTTTGTTTGGATAAATATAATATGATCTGAATCTAAAAAGTAACTGGGCAGTAAATCCACTTTTAATTTTTTTACTACACCACCAATTGATCCTGGTCCAGGTCTCTAGTGTTTATTACCACAGAATTTATTTTCCTTTTACATGAGAAACTCTAGTTTTTCTGTCCTCTAGACCCCCAAAATCTGACAATTCGAAGGCAGCATTATAGCAACAAGTAGCATTAAAGGCGATATGATGCCACTGACAGGCAAACAAACTAAACGCACCGTCACCTCAAATAAAATTTGAAATTCCTCTGGGTTTGAACGTTGTTTGAAGACTGAAAAAATGGGACAAGTAACTGAATGTTCCAGGCCTGCTTTACTGAGTAGCTCCTACCGTCTCCATCAATGTCGATGCTGCAGGCGTCTCCTTCTCCGTTGTCATCAGTGTCTGTCTGCAGCGGGTTGCTATCAAATGGACAGTTATCACAGCGGTCCCCGACCCCATCTCTGTCAGAGTCAAACTGCCGGGGGTTGTACACCAGCGGGCAGTTGTCCTATGCCAAGCGAACACATTCATGCACACACACACACACACAGCTGATGTGAATATTGGCCTATTTTCAGTCAAAGTTACTCCATGACTGAGCCACGGTCTCACCCTCTCATCTATGATGTCATCATTATCATCATCAGGATCGCAGGCGTCTCCCTGTCCATCCATGTCCAGGTCTTCTTGTCCAGAGTTTGGTAGCACGGGGCAATTATCCTGCAGCCAATCACAACCCAGTTTTGTGAAATCCAACCAGACCACAGCCAGCCAGTCAGATTAGATGTTTTACTCTTTTACCTTTTGACAGTGATATGTTGCGTTCTGCTTGCAGGGTAGCCTGTTGTTGGGCCAGCCATCCAGATCAGAGTCTTCGCCACACAGGAAGCCATCGCCGGCGAACCCAACGGCACACACACACTTGAACAAAACCTCAGACGCCAGGCCCAGGTACACACACTGAGCATACTTGTGGCAGGTGTGTGTGTTGTCTTTGCAAGGGTTGTATGGTTCACACACCTACATCAATGCAAGCATTTAAGAATATAACAGTATTTCTAGTTCAAATTGAGGAAAACAGTTCACAAAAATGAAAATTAATATTCAAAGATGCATGCCTGCTTGATTTTCAGGGCTTCCTGCAGTCCGAGGCCATATGGCTGGGTGCCTTTATAGCGAGGAGGACAGGGCAAACAGTAGAACCCAGGGTCTGTGTTTACACACTGTGTGACACACACATCCTCCACTTCACACTGCAGGGAGAGAGAGATTAACCCTGTTCAGCATATCAAACACTTACTGTAAATACAAAGGTTTGACCCGAGGGGCTCTCTGCCAGGATCAGACAATGTAACATTTATTGCTTTGGAGATGGTCATTATGTCAGAGCAGCCCAGTCGCCTGAATGAAGTGAAGGAATTGTGCATTTCTGCAAAGCACAGATACGATACATTTGTATGTTTCACTTGTATCATATCAGTGTTTCTACAACAGCCATCAAAGTGATGTAGTTCAGGGTATTTTAAGCCAAAATCTGATCTTTTCCTTTACCTAACCATGTGTTTTTTGTGCCCAAACCTAACCTGGTTTTCAGAACCACACAATGGCAACATTTATTCTGGCGGGTTTGGTGAAATTAGGTGATCAGGGTGCCTTGAGTTACAAACTAGAGGTTAAACTGACCAATCATAGCTTTCAAAACCTGCATGAAATGCAAAGGTGATCAGGCAGGATCAGAGAGAAACTTTCAGTTTCTGGAAATTGTACAACCTACCTTACTGTCACAATGTCAAACTAGGCTAGAGAAGGTAAAATCAACCTACTGGTGACATCAGAGGAAGTTATAAAGTCCTGCTGTTGATGCAGGATTAGTTGACATCAACTATAACATTATATGGGACAGTTTCATCAAACTGTTGTTTCCTATTCCCCACATCGGTGACATCGAGCCATTAACTGGCTGATGTCATGTCGCCTGCTTTTATTACCTCATTTTCATCTTCACAGTGAGTGCCGTTGCCATTTAAACCCAACGGACAGTGTCCGCATTCCCATGATCCATCGATATATGATATGCACTCCACCCCAGGGAAACATGGATTTGACAGCAAACATATATCTGAAACCATACAAATGTGCACAAAAAGGCATTTATACACAATCCATATAATCCAGCAGGTTAACAGCACCTACATTATTCTGACAAAGTTTATATTTGAAGCATTTGTCTGTTCTATCCTAAGCCTCAATAATTGAATAAAGGCAGAATAAACCCTGTAGGACATTCTTTTCTAATCCTCTAAAAAATATATTTTTCATCCAATAAAAAAGAAATAAGGTTTATCCATGGTTGCAAGGCTTAGCCCACTTTTAGAGTAATATCTGCTTACACAGTTGAAAACGCACCTGTAGCCTGAGGTTTGGGGACAGGGTTAAGGTTTACCTATAGGACATGGTTGTTTGTTACATGCTTCATAGTCCACAGCGTCTCCAGCACAAGATTTGCCACCGTTCTGAGGAGCAGGGTGGGAACACTCCCGCTGACGACTGATAAGACCTCCCCCACACGACTCTGAGCAAAGTGACCATTCACTCCAGCTTGTCCAGCCTCCGGCAACTGCACACAAAGACATTATTTACCTGTACACCAGTGAACTGCTACAGCGCAGCCTGGATGTGCATTTGGGCTCATATACTTACTGGGGCAGAGTGTATTGTTGCAAGGTTGTGTCTCCCTGGCACTGCCTATGCAACCTTTGCCCCCCTTCTGTGGTGATGGGTTGTTGCAGAGACGAACCCGTGTTATGGTGCCGTCGCCACATGTGGTTGTACAAGCAGACCAAGGAGACCAAAGGCCCCAGTTCCCGTCAGCACGCGCTAGACATGAGACAAGGACATAAAGATTGTAAACAGTCCACGTTTTTTGTACAGTAACCTTGAATTCTCGGTGTATATACTTTTACAGAACTGCAACATGCTTCCAATTATGATTGCAATCTCTAAAATCCATTTGTCTGAAGTTCCATACTTTTGATCTTTGTGGAATAGTCATTATTTCCCTCGAGCAGGCCGTGCTCAATCAATCACCAAAAATAAATTAAATCACAACGTGATAGATCAGACATGCAGAGTGATGCCCTACCCTTGCGCTCACACTTTGTCAGCATGCAACTGCGGGTTTGGACTGATGGGCCGGTGCAGGACGGCATGATGCCATTGCAGGATCGGCCCCTTTGATGCCCTCCTCGTCCACAGGTGACCGAACAGTCGGTCCACTCAGACCACGGGGACCAGCCATCTTCATTATCTTTATACACACATACACTGTTGGTATACCTTTATCAGATGTTGTGATCTTAGCACTCATTTTCCATGCTAAACAATATATGCCGACAAGCCAAACTCACTGAGACAGACAGGGCAGCACTTTCCATCGATAAAGGAGGGATTGATGCAGGACACAGGAGGGCACGACACCTGCTGGCACACCACCTTTCCATCCTGCGCAAGGTGAGGAAGACACAAACCAGTGTTCACATATTCATAATCCGTAACACTATTTTTAGTCAAGCCATACTAGTTTGAGCCAGATGTTTTTCTAAATGCCAGTCCTCGCAGAGGAATGATATGCTGTCATGACTCATAATACGTCTGGCTACTCCCTCAATCCATCCTTGACAAAACTAATGATGTCTTTTGAAGAGAAACAGACTCAGAGAAGAGGATGAAGCAATCATAAAATAGAGGAGACTAACAAAGGCAGCACTGGAAATAAATGAAACCACATTGGATAAAAGTGAAACTTAAGCATCTCTTTGGCTACAGCCAGGAGACCGTTAGCTTAGCACATAACCATCCGTAAAACCACAACTTGTCATTTCTACATTTCAGGTTTTTGTACAGATTAAACAAACCAGGCATGAGCTTTAGAAGTGCTGCTACACTGATTTTTTAACCTCTGAACAGAACCAGTTTTCATGCTTACCTAAGCTAATGGTCTCCTGGCTGTAGCTTCATATTTAACAGATAAGAATTATGTGCTATCAATCTTATCATCTAAGCCTGTTTCCCAAAATGTCAAACTATTCCTTTCAGTTTATGCTTCTTCAGAGCCATTCTAGAGGATTCTTGTACTTTTCTGGTTCCAGGATTTTAGCAGGTCAAAGCTTGAGAGAATATTATAGCTTTCAAGTCCAGTTTCAGTCATGTCTTTAGAGTCAAGTTGCAAGTAATTCATGTTGTATACATAAATCAAACAAAATAACACAAAGAGACTTGGATTTGAGTCAGACGTAAGTCACAATGAGGACTTGAGACTTGACAAATCTAGATAGAAAATTACAGATAAAGATGGGAGAGATTGCATCGTAGAAGATTGACCATTTAATGAAGCTGATGCAGTCTAATCTATGACAGATCTTCCTTTAATTCAGAGGTTTGCATGGCATTCTCCCAGGAAAGACTTCACTGCTGATATTCTAGATTGTAGTTACGTAAGGCAATGCTGACCTGGCAAGTGCAGGAGGTGCAGCTGTCAACCTCCCAGTCGTCGCCCTGCTCGTACACTCGCCCATCCTGCACACACCAGATCTCTCCGTCTCGGTCTCTGTCAAGATCGTCAAGATCAATGTCGCCAAAATGTCCATTGCCATGGCTGTCACCGTGGCCATTGCCATGGCCGCCACCATGGCCATCTCCTTGACCATAGTCATCACTACGGCCATTGCCAAAGCTGCTACCACGGCCACCTCCATGACCATAGCCATTGCCGCGGCCTCCCCCATGATCATATCCATCGCCCCGGCCACCTCCATGACCATAGCCATCGCCACGGCTTCCTCCATGACCATAGCCATCGCCACGGCTTCCTCCATGACCATAGCCATCGCCGTGGCCATCTCCATGACCATAGCTATTGCCACGACCATTGCCATGGCTGCCACCACGGCCATCTCCATGACCATAGCCGTCGCCATGGCCATCTCCATGACCATGGCTGCCACCATGGCCATCTCCATGACCATAGCCGTCGCCGTGGCCATCTCCATGACCATAGCCATCGCCGTGGCCATCTCCATGACCATAGCCGTTGCCGTGGCCATCTCCATGACCATAGCCATTGCCACGGCCATTGCCATGGCTGCCACCACGGCTATCTCCATGACCATAGCCATCGCCGTGGCCATCTCCATGACCATAGCTGTCGCCGTGGCCATCTCCATGACCATAGCCATCGCCGTGGCCATCTCCATGACCATAGCTGTCGCCACGGCCATCTCCATGACCATAGCCATCTCCATGACCATTGCCATGGCTCCCACCATGGACATTGCCAAGGCTGCCATCACGGATGTTGCCAAGGCTGCCACCACGGCCATGGCTGCTGCCATTGCTGCTGTTGCTCAGTTCAGCCAAAGATATGCGCATCACCTCATTTTCTTTTGACTGAGAATAGAAATAAATAAAGGATGCATTTCATTTTCAAAACATTAAATCAGCAGATTTTTTTCTCTAATTAAATCCATTATTTTGCATTAGTACACACAGAAACAAATGAATTAGGATGGAATGATGGTTGAATTGCAGACATTTTGAAACAGTGGGAGGAATAACCATGGTGGTTATGGTGCTTTTACTGAGTTTTATTTTGTTTCTGTCAAGTTTCAATGAAACTTCTTCTGTCATCAGAAAGGTAAAATTGCTCTTTTTGTAAATGGGGTCTGGTTTTGAGAGAGATGTAGTTTCTGGTTAAACAAAAGAAAAAGTTTTATCTCTGCAGGGATTCTTTCCATAATGTTTTCAGGCACTTATAATAACAATCGGAGCCTGTCTGTGGCAAAAACAGAAACTTTTAGTGCACATTGACAGTGCACAATTGCTCTAAAAGATTGGATTGAAGCCCATTTTGCAGCTGCTGGCTGCAGTACTCTCTCAATACTGGACCATTTTCAAAAATTGCTGCCCCCATTAGTCTCTTAAATAGAAAAACATGGGAAAATAGAGTCAAGATTGAAAAATCCAAAAGTTTCTGTTTAAAAGTGGGGTGAGTCAGGACGCTTTTTGTCAAATTCATCAAAAATCTCCTCACCGTCAGCTTACCTGTCTAGTCTGTGTATATAATAAAAAAAAATAGTGTCTGGGAAAATGGGAAATGGGAAACAAAGTGGCTCAGACCAAGCCAAGCCAGAGGGTGTTTGTGCTTGTGCACAGGACATGTTAACAACATGCAAACATCAGGGAGGTTTTCCACAGATGGAGAGACCTCTGATAGTTGACAGGCATGAAGAAGAATGCACAGGTCGTGGGTAACATCAGCATTGCTGTTTTTGTTTGTGTTGGTGGTGATTTGCGTGTCAGTTGACGTACTTTCCCACAATCAGCTTGCTTTCTAGTTTGCCAAGCAATGCTGTTGTTTAGACGTTAGCTGTAATTGCAGGAGAGTTGCGAGTATTGGTCTGGAAGTGGTGTGCCGGCTCTGGGAAACCGCACCGTCCTCTCTGCATGTCCATGAATTTGAGGGACGTGGCTTCTGAGGGAGCCCTGAAGGGAGGGGTGTATTTGTTTGGGTGTTGAGCTCAAATATCAACAATCTCTCTCCAGAATGACTCACCCCACCTTTAACACTGATGGTATTCTTTCGGCTTGTTTTTTTCCCCCCAAATTACCAGGACATTTACTGCAAACCACAGTGATTCCTGCCAGAAAAAAGGATGTCGCTACTTGTTCCATTTGCACTGAAAAAAGAGCTACTCTCTGTTGGTTTTGTCCCACAAATTCCCCCAAAGCTCTCCCCCATCAAATACAAAGTAAAGTGCGCTGCAGAGGCTGGTAGACTTAGACAGCACACACTGTAATCATCTCCATTTGTTTGTTACAATCCCACAACTAGTCAAATTAATTTTTTACTCATGTTAAATGCCTCTAACTGGGCATTTTCATAACTTAAAAATAATTTTTCATAGGAGAGCAAATGTACAAATATTTTCTAAAATCTTCTCCTTTTTTCCCCTTCTAAAAGCTAAGTTCTTATGAAAATAAATGCTGCATCAGAGAGCTAAACACAACAAACGCCGACATGCAGGTGACACATGCGCATGTATCTGTGTATCATACAACTCTCTCTAGATCTTCAAGCAGGCTGCTGGTGACAATACGCAGGCCATGGATCTCAGTGAGCAAGGCCACCAGCTCCTCACATGGATGACGACAGATTTCTGACGACGCGTTGTCGACCTTTGTACCACTGACCCCTGTGGAGGAGGCACAAGTGTGTGTGGTCTGTGCTAGATTTTATATCATATACAAAGAGGTAAAGAAACTCTCTTTGTGAATATATTTGAATGCAGGTATTCTATTTTTGCCTGTGAGCAAATGCATGCATGAAAGTGTGTGTGGTACCTGCACACATAGCTGCTGCATAGAGGAATATCAGAAGCCAAGGGAAACCTCTCAGCGGACTCATTCCTGTTCACACATAAATCACATATCCAGTCACCGTGAATTACAGCAACTATACTGCTACACCGCCGCACAATGCAAGCAGGTCTGCTGCAGAGGAGATAAAAGAAGAAGAAGAAGAAGAGGAAGATGAAAACCTGCATACCTGTGTACTCCTCGCTGGTCTGCTTTTCTCCACAATAAGAAATCAAGGCTGGTAGACTCGTCCCTGCTGCAGCTCCACAGGAGCTGTGATGGAATGTCTGTCTCCTTTTCCTTATTTCCTTGTCTCCTTGTTTCCTTCTCACCTTGGCATCTGGACCGGCATGATTTCCTCAGTAATTTGTTGTTGGAGCATGCAAAAAGAAAGAGAGGCTGGTGCGAGTGAAATCTGAGTGAAGAACATGCAGACGGCTCTGTTAGTTCTGTAGAAAGTTCTAATGTGGTTATGTATTTGTTTGAGAATGTGTGTGTGTGTGTGTGTGTGTGTGTGTGTGTGTGTGTGTGTGTGTGTGTGTGTGTGTGTGTGTGTGTGTGTGTGTGTGTGAGGCAGGAGCGGGGGCCATATATTACCCGTCTGTCTGGCGATGGACTGTGCTGCATATCTCCCAGCGAGAAGCCCAGCTGGAAGGAAGGAACACTGTGTGTGTGTGTCTGTGCGTGTGTGTGTGTTGACATCTCGATGCAGGTTTCCCAGACACATCATTTACACTCTTCACTCTCCAAACTGAGACACACACAAAAACATGCACTCACACATTGAAATGCACGCACGCACACACACACACACACACACACACACACACACACACACACGCACGCTTATTGGCCAACTTGAGTTTTCCAATATTTTAGCAGCAAGAAAACTGGCATCACCATAAATCCCTGGTGAAAATGAGGGACTTGATGTGTGTGTGTGTGTTTGTGTGTGTGTGTGTGTGTGTGTGTGTGTGTGTGTGTGTATATGTGTGTGTATGTGTGCGTGCGTGCGTGCATGCATGCATGTGTATGTTTGTCATTTGTTTGATTTTTCTTGATGTCTGCACAAGATCGTGAGGTAAAGATGAGAAAGCTGGTGGAATACAAAAACATCTACTTCCACTGGGACCATCATCTCTCCTTCCTTTCTCTCTCTCTCTGTCTCTCTCTCTCTTCCTCCCCCTCTCACTCCCTCTCTGCCTCTCTCTCTCTCTGTTTGGTCTTCTCCCTGCTGAGTCAAAGAGGCATCATCATCCTGAATCACATTTTCCATCTGTAGACTCCACTTGTGGAATAATGAATCTCACAGATGTGTGAACACATGCATGCACACACATGCAAGCGCCTGTGCCCATACAAAAACACTTAGACACAAAAACGCACAGCTCCCACAGAAGTCTCCTCTCGGAGATACCTGGAAACATCACAACAGGAGAGCAAATGGGGACGGACGCAGTGTTTCTTCCTGGAACTGGTTCAGCAGTGGAGACAGTGAAAGCAGGTGCCGTCACTGCTCTAGAGGCAAAGAAAAGCACCAAAGTAATAAGATCTGAGGGGATATAAAAGGTAAAGACTTGGGTGAGATTACTTGGCAAAGTCCAGCGTGACAGTCATGGACTGATATGCCATGTGGAAGGCACATTCTGTCCTCGCTCATAGTCTGTGACTGTCTTCGCCTGTGTTTATAGAAAGAAAATAGTGTTAAAGAGGGCACTATGCTCACTGCCTCAGAAAGGTGAAAGTGACTGAAGGTCACGAGGCCATCATGAGCTGTAAGCAGGCCTGCGAAAGCGACAGCAAGACTGCCGGTGAGATGCTGAGAAACAGGGCACTTTATGCAATCAGGCAGCTTGAGAAAGGGCTGAGGTGGAGCGGCAGCAATTGCCCCATTTCTCTAAAGGTAACCAGACCAGAGAACTCAAAGGGCTTTTGCACTCTGCTCTAAGCCCTCGCTGTGAGAAGCAGCCTTACCGCCAGGCAGGCCAGACAGTATCCTGCAATTGCCAGCACCGCTCTAAGCATGCAGCGGTCAGAGAATTACATGGGCTTAATGTAAAAGGATTTACAAGGAGGGACGAACACCAGTGCAAGATCAGAGAAGGTCAGGGACAGGACAGCATGGGAAGACATGGAGTACACGAGTTGTCGTGGACTGTAATTTATTTATTTGTTTATTGGCACAGTTCAGTGGCCAGATAAATAAACGCCCTGTGCTGCGCAGGCAAAACACACATGTATGAATTTGCTTTCTTATAATAAAGCTGGTGGATAGCCTGGATGCTGATTCACTAAATGCACTAGACATGCCCCCCCCCCCCCCCCCCCCAATAACAGCCACTGTGGGTCAGTAGAACAGGAGAGGGGCATTAATCCAGTTATCAGATGATCCTATTATTCTGCAGATTAGTTCGCACGGATACAGCGCCGCCTCTGGGACTTGTAGTCCAGAATGATCCCGGTTTCCTCCTGCTCCGCCACCCTCTGCCCACACATGAAAGCGTTCATATATCAAAGCCTTCCCTGAGGCTCAGTGCTGCTGAAGTCAAAGCTTGACCGTACAGTAATGCGCCCTCTCTGCAGCAACCTGCGGCCAAGCCATTTTGTGCGACCTCCTATCGTGCGTCACGGCGAGTGCACGAACTCTGTCGCCCCCCCGGCGCGCAGGCCGCCGCTGGACATCTGAGGTGTGAAGTGAGAGGTGACGCAGCGCCTGACATTGCAGGTCAGAGCGGAACCGGCCCTCCGCGCTCAAGGCTTTGCACAGCTCAATTAGCGTGACACACTTTCCCCCTGTGATCGCCTGCCTTCCGCCCGGCTGCTGGACACAGCGGATTATGCCCACCGACTTCTGCGGCGCAGTTCTCAGAAGGCACAACATCCATTAAGTAAAGAGGAACCGTTTTCCTTTACCTCTCTCATACAGCAGGAAAGTGACCTGGAATATGACCGTGGACGGGGATATGGCCGGGTTCATCCCTCAGAAGGAGATCGTGTATAACAAGCTGCTGCCTTACGCGGATCGGTTGGACCGGGAGGCCACGGAACTGTTGGCGGAGATCAAAGCGAACCTGTCCAGAGCTGTCCTCGTCAGAGAGCTGTGGCCCGGGGTCGCTTTCTGGTGCAGGAAACTCTTCTCGTAAGTGCTGGAGTAAGGCTGTAGACCCATAATTAGTCATTTAGGATTCACTGTAGTGGTCTCTATAGCAGATCATTTAGGTTCTGAGGTTATTATGAGGCTAGGGGTTGGATTGGATTGGATTGGCTGTGCGTATTTTGTGCCACAGAGCAGTCAGTCCAACATGATCACAATCCTCAGATCATTCCAACAAAAACTGCATTAATACGTATACCTATATAATATTGCATTGCATTGTGCAACATGTCAGTATTTCTTTACAAGAGGCCACAGCTACATTAAGTGTTCACTTTAAAACCCAAATATTCAGTAAGAAGTCTTCAAGAGTCTTTTTGCGCTTAAAAATAAGGATAAAAATCTTTAAAGGAGACCATGCAGTGTGTGCCCGGCCTCCACAGAGCATCAGGGCATCGTGTTCTGCTCTTTAAATAAAACCTGGACTCTTAATTCACTTTGTCCATTTGGCTTCGACTCAGATTCAATGAGGTTAAGTTCCATGTTGACAAAGTGGGCAAGTGAAGCCGTGTATTTACTCCGTGTGTGAGGATGTGGGTCAGCTGCAGGAAGCGGCGAGCGATCAGCCGCTCACTGATGGTCACCTTTCACCTGCCCCACCCCCTGCTAACCCTCCACCCTCAGGTTTCTGAAGCTGTACGGCCGGAGGTTCAGCAAAGAGGACCACATTCTCTTCATCAAGCTGCTGTATGAGTTGGTCACGCTGCCAAACCTGGAGCCTCACATGATGCAGGGCTACGCCAGGCTGCTCATCCAGCTTCTCAAGTGGGTGTGACACAAACACACAGGTGTATACACACAACATGCATAAAGGACATCTGAGCGCCTCACCCTGTCCTCTGAGGGTGAGACATCTGGATGGAGCTCGGAGAACTCCTTCATATTAATAAAAAGAAGCCGGTTCCAGCATCTGATCTGGGTGCCTCTCTGTGAGACCCAGAACACGAGGGCTTACATATCCCATCTGGCCTGGGAGTACCAGGGGATCCCCCAGGAGGAGCTGGGGGACTTAGCTGGGGAGAAACGTGTCAGGGTAGCCTGCTGCTGGATAGATGCAGCACAGCACAGTAAAATAACTGTATGATTTCTAAAACATGGCAGAAATACGAGGACATCGAGGAAGTTTTATCAGTGGATGCTCTTCGCCTCTGTAACCCAGACTCGCCAGCGTCAGCCTCTCTGCCTTTATCCTTAAGTATAATGAGATCGGTGAGCGGCCTGGCTGGCAAACATTGCCGTGCCGCAGGTGGTACACTGTCATGACGTGTGCTTGTTAAGGTGGATTTTTCACTTACCTCTCTGCCGTTTGGAACGCTGCCATGTCAGAGCTTTAAAGTACCTGCAGACTCGAGAAAGGCACTTAGAAAGCATCACAGAGCAGATCCCTCCACGAAGGCTGCACAATCCTCCAGAACTGATGTTCATTATAGAAAATCTGGTCCAGTGGTTCCAAACTGAGGGGTTGGGCCCCTCGAGAGTGCCACAAAATGAGTCTTGGGGGTCATGCATTAGATGATTAATGTGGTATGGGAAAGAAGAAAAACTGGACTTGAGTTGTTGCTTTGAACAATAATATTTAACTGAAACCATCTTTGAAGTTTTGAAGGGAATTTTCTCTTTTTGGTGGAACTCACAGACTTCTGAAGTGTGAAATGCTGATGAATGGAATTAAACTTGTAACACACCAGCTGTCAAATACATGTATTGGAGTGAAAAGTACTATATTTCCCTCTGAAATGTAGGAGAGTAACAAGCAGGCACACTCTTAGTCAGTTAAAAGGACAGCGAAGTACATTGTCCTCCGCGCATTTGTTGCTTTTTCAGCCCTGACCTACAGTACATCGTAACTTCCTGCTTTTGTCTCTCAAATCAGATCTGCAGCATATTCTCAAGAGCGGTCACATTCATCACTTTTCATTTGTCTCCACTTGTTTCCATGATTTTCACATCCATCACAAAACAACAGTGTAATGTAGATGTCATTTGTCTGAGTGTTTTCCATCAGATGAAAAGAGAAAGATCTAGGCTAAGCGTATATTAAGTGCCAGGTCTCACAGTTGAGAGATAGATTTGATACTCAACATCACGCGTCGGGTCTCAATAGGCCTTTTTTTTCTTCTTCTTCCCTCGCTTTTCACCGTCATTTGCACGATTGTCTCTTCTTCCCTTCATTTTTCAAATGTCCCCAATGAGACTCCGCTCCGTACCTGTTAGATGAATGAGAGAGGAGGAGACAAGAGGAATCTGCGCCGGTGGAAATTGTGCATATTCTTCACTTTCAACTTCTCTGCGGGGTTTATTCCTCTAAATTGTGATTTCTACAAAGAACGGTGGAGTACAAAGAAAGCGATGGGAAAGTTTCTCAGGAGGATTAGAAAAACCTGCTGCACTTTAAAGCTTATAAAGCACTCATCAGTGGCACGCCGCTCACCGAGCAATTTAAAAGCCTAACAGGGTGTTTGAAAAATCAAGAATCACAGGAAAAGGTAACCTCACAGCTTGCAGATAGCCGGTTGTGTCTCCTTTCAGAGCTCGCACCCTCTTCAGCTCTCTCTGTGGAGCCCCTTATAGGGACGTTGTATTGTGAATATTTCATACCAGCTGAGTTTACACCTCCAAATTACTAATGTCTGCAGCTGTCAGTCCAGTTGTGCTTTACGGAATACAAAGAATCTCAGTGTTGTGTTTGCAGACATGTCTGGAGGTTGTCATCACTGCGTTGAGTTCAGCCTGTGAGGTAGTGACTCATTTTCCCACAATTACAGACTCTTTCAGACACCCTGTGGTTTCCCATGTCAGTGAAACATTATTACGCTCAGTTTGTCTTGACTAGGGTTTTTCTTTTTTGCAGGTTTGAATATTAAAGAACCTGCCTGAAGTCCTGCAAAATCTCTGTGAATTGGACGGTCGATAATTTACTTCCTTTTTCTCGCAGGAAGAAGGAACTGCTGTCGCGGGATGACCTGCAGTTGCCATGGCGACCGCTCTACGACCTGTACGAGAGGGTCGTTTACTCCAAAACCGAGCACCTTGGACTCATCTGGTTCCCCAAGTATGAGGTTTTACCTTTAAGTGGATGTGTTGTGATGAGAACGGCGTACTGGCGTACTGTGTGTGCGCTTCCTACCTGCGTTTAAGGAAAAGTTTGGCATTTTTGGGAAACAGATGAAAAGATTGGTATCACTCTCGTGTGTCTATCCTAAGTGTGAAGCTACTTCCAGCTGGCTAACTTAGCTTAGCATAAAGATGGGAAACAGCTTTCCTGGCTGTGGAACAAGGGAACAAAACTCACTGACCAGCACCCCAATAAATCACCAAATTACCGTTTTATGGGGGGTTAAATTCTGGACTATTTCTTAGTCTGGATCAGGAGTTTCCTGGAGTCTCCTGAAGACTCTGACACAACACCGAGCAACTGGTCCTGACCAAGACCCAGTCTGCGATATAACAAAGGAAAGAGATATAATGGGAGCTTTAGGAGTGACGAACTCTTTCTTCCAGGAACAAATTTTCAAGGAACTGAATGCTTCCTTCAGGCTGTCTGCGTTTCCAGTCTAAAGACCTGCAAAGATTAGGCAAATGAGTCGGCTGACGTGTTTTACACGTCATTTCTGCTCACAATTATACGACAATGACTCCAGCAAAGCATAACTCATAACTCGTAAGCATGTCTCCGCGTTGATTTGTCGAAGCACAGTGAACAATAAACAAACTGGTGTCTGGCTGCAGATTTGTAAAGTAAAATGCTGCGAGCACTCGACCAATCAGGAGTGCCCCTCGAGCAGGCACTTTAAGGAGGGTAAAGTAATGTCCCCAGACGTTAACTTGCTGAAAATGCGGCTTTTGTTACCTTTGGACTGATTCAGGCTAGCCGTTAGCCAGCTACTGGCTGCAGTTTCATAATTACTTTATTTTTTCACATCTAACTCATTTTAGTGCATCAGTAAAGCTCGATTACTATTCTGTTCCCAACTGTGAGGCCAAAAGCTAACCTCTTTTCTAAAGAATTTATTGAGTGAAATGAATAATTAATGTTAAAGAGTTATCATTCATTAAGCAAAGATTCCAAACAGTATCTGGTTTCTGAAATATTTTTATAATGCTCGAAAGCTTTTATCTTTGGCTTTTGGACTGTTGGTCAGACAAAAGAAGTAATTTTATGATGACAGCTCGGACTGTGGAAATTTTTATGGGAGCATTTTTAAGCTTTATTGAAAAAATAACCGACGGATTTATTGATGGCTGAGCGCTGAGGGTTTTTTTTAACCTTGCTGAGGACGCGTGGACCTCAGTGAGGCACTGAAAGCTGAATCCCTCCACAGACCCCCTCACACCCCTCCTCTCTCTGCTTGTTTGCAGCTCAGTGGACCACATTTTGAAGGCTTTGATCAAAAGCTGCAGACTGTAAGTCTCATCCGCTGTGATCACGTAATTTGTTCTCCAGATAATGTTTTGCTTTGATCCTCACTTGGGCTGCGTACTGTAGATCAGTGTGTGTATTTGTATCTCCATTTGCATATGTGTGTGTTCTTGTGGATATTTCCAGGTATTTCCCCGCGTCGTCCACCAAGGAGATGCTGGATGAGTGGCGCCCCCTGCTGTGCGTGTTTGACGTGGTCATGCAGAAGGCCATCAGCAACATGGAGCTGTTCCTGCCCACCATCATGCCCCCGGAGGAGCACGGTCAGGGCTTCCAGTAAGTGGGCCAGCTTGAACGGATCTGTCTGGAAACCGGATTACACGCCAAGTGCAACTAGTCTCAGGCCAGAGCTAACACAAAGGGCTCATAAAGTTTTAGCAAAGGCGCCCTTTGTTTGTTTATAGAACAACCTGCCAGCAGAAAAAGGTAGAATGTGTTGCATTTTTTGACGTTTTTGGTGCTGTGATGGAAATCATTAAGTAATTTGTTTGGAGTGTGTGTCATTTATAACCACATTTTCAGGCCCTTTCAGTAAATAAAGATCTTTTTTTTTTTACGTTAGCAGTGCTCCCCCTGCCCTCCTTTTTTTTCTTTTTTTTTGCTATGATTTTTCTTCTTCGGAAAACCTTTGTAGCTCTCTCTCCTCACCCTTCATGGTTGCGTTCCAGCTACCAAGCCCCTTCACAGCGTTCACTGCATTCTCCAGTATATTCACTCTTTCGCAAGCTATTTGTCTGGATTTCGTCTTGGATTCATCAGCAGTTTCCCCGCAGTTTCCACAATACATCATCTTTAATACTCTATTTTTCCGATTTAGTTTTTCTCTCTCCTCCAGAATCTACCAGGGAGGGACTGGAGTTCATATGTTGGGGAATTGGAGATAGATGAGGGGAATTCAGCTTCAGGTGTGTCTGTGTGTGTGTGCGAATATGATGTTGGTCTTTGTGTGTTTTCAGGTTGTGGTTTGATGAGATGATGAATCTTTGGATGTCAGTGCAAAATCAGCCAAGCTGGGAAGGGGTGAGGGACGCACACACACACACACACACACACGCACACACACACACTTGGATGTTCAAATCTGAAATTAATGAAAATTCCACCTCTCAAGTTTCCATATAAATCTGCAGCACCAAGTGGTGGATTTTTAAAAATCCTTTTAAATGACAATAAGCAATGAATCACGCAGCTTTCCTAAAAATGGATGGAGTCATTTGGACTGACACACTGTCCTACATTTCCTGATGACTATGATCGAAATGTTGAAATGTTGTTAAAGCACCGGGGCTTTCCACTCGGCACGCAGATAAGATTTTCCATTTGTGCCTCGGCGCAGTCATCCAGCCTCCTGGCCACACAGCGGCCTGGCTGCGCGCTCGTCCTCTCCTCTCGAGCGACTCCATTTTTTTTCGAAGGGGCTATATTTAATTCCTGGAATGACAGCCTTCACTTCTGGGAATGTCCTTTGCACTCGCAGTGATTGTTTGTCCGATGTTGTCTCGCAGCATCTAGTCAACCTGTTTGCTCGCCTCGCCAACGATAACATCGGCTACGTGGACTGGACCCCTTATATTCCCACAGTGAGTCATTAGCAGAATTATGTGGATATACAAGTGTAATGTATTTTACTGCAGGCTGCTGAAACTCTTCTCTGTATGCTGTGTGTGTGTGTGTGTGTGTGTGTGTGTGTGTGTGTGTGTGTGTGTGTGTGTGTGTGTGTGTGTGTGTGTGTGTGTGTGTAGATCTTCACCAGGATCCTGCGCAGTCTGAACCTTCCAGTCGGGGTCAGCCAGATGGTGGCACCGCGGTATCTCACCAACTCGTATGACATTGGACACTTGGTGCTCTGGATCACGGCGCTGCTGGTACACACTCTGCAGACTTTTTCCTCATAAAAATACATTAAAGAAAACACATAAATTTTTATTGCGGCTGCATAATGACCTTGGTGATTTACATTCCTGCAGGGGGGACCAGGAAACCCTGCACAGAAGGAGCTGACCTGCCTCTTCAACAGCATCGCTTCCTTCTACCACCCCTCCAATCATGGCCGCTGGCAGGTAAATCTCTCTCTCACTCACACACACACACACACACACACACACACACACACACACACACACACACACACACACACTCCGAGCGAGTTGTGAACACATCTTCAGCTGCTTCCTGTCAGAGTCCTTTGATTTATAACCTGTCATTCAGAACTTGGCTGGCTCTTCGCACTAACAACGCAATAATGAAATGCACAAGTGCCGGAGAAGAGAGCGATATCACAGATCTGTTTACTGCAGACTGTGCGAATGTGTCTCTGGATGATAACGTTAATGTTGAATGTGTGTGTGTCTGCACGTGTATTACTCACGTTATGAGGACATAAATCTACACACTCACATTTGTGCTGTGGGGACTCACCTTCCTTATGGGGACAAAACGCACATCCCCATAACTTAAATCATTAAATTTTAGGATGAAGACTTGGGTTAAGCTTAGTTTTAGGCAGATGATGGAAAATTGTGTGTGATTGTGTGTGTGTGTGTGCACCTGCAGTCCCGACTGATGCGGCTGCTGCAGCGTCTCCCGGCGAGCGTTGTGCGCCGCGTTCACCGCGAGCGGTACGCCGACCCCAGCTGGATCACGCTGGTTCCTGAGTGTCAGAAGCTGACTGATGCAGACTTACAGGATTTCACCCGCAGCCTCATCGGAGCCGCCCTGCTGGCCATGTTCAGGTACTGCACGTTGGTAGTTTAATTAGCTGTGATAATAGCTACAGCCGGTATTTCTGCGTGTGGTCTTGCACAGTTACACCCAACATCAGAGATCTGGAGAAATTTCAACATCCTAGGAAAACTACTCATATACTCACTCATATAAACACGTATTCCTACATATATACACATTTGCATATATATAAATCTGATTATCTTTACACATACACATGCATAACATAGTTTGAAATGACATGATGAACTTGCTTCTGGCAGCTGAATTACTACAAATGCAACAAAATGACTCAGCATTACTCAGAGAGTGATTTATTTATAGAAACTAAGCAACAATTGTTCAAGGATTGCTGGAAAAAGTAAAATTACAATAATAGAATCAAACAAGAGATTAAGAGACGCCCCAAAATACATAAATAGTGTAATATTAGCTTGTAAGAGAGGCCAGTCTGTTAAAATAGGCTGTAAGTTGACTTTTGAAAACAAAGGCAGTGTGTGGGAAGGCCGATAGAAACTGTTTCTACTCAGGCAGAAATAGAAGCCACATAGGTGTTATTGTGGGAGGAGGTGTGAGCATTCAGTTGCACAGTCAGAACCAATCAGTGGCCTTGTTAACCCACGTTTAATGACCACAGTTCCCACAGACCTCCAGCTTTTGAGCCAGGACGCTGGTTCACAAATAGATTCCAACTGCATATTTGGCTTCACACCTCCCAGTTGTTTTATCTCACCCAGTTTTATCTCAACGATATCGTTCTTTTTCTGCTAAATATCGCAGTCCTGTATTTGGTCATCTGCAGGGCTAAATTTGGCTGAAAAGTGAACTCTCTGGAGACATTTAGCTTACATTAAACGATTATTTCAGCAGCATTTCAGCAGCTCTGTTTTTGTGTAATTAAGAGGTGCTTCATACTGTATGAAAATATGAACTTTGAAATACCTTCATTTTTCAGATTGATTTAGCCCAGTTTTTAGCAGCTTTGACCTACATGTCACCATATCAGTGTTTGCAGGATTGTCACCATGCAAACATGCCATCTTAATGAGTACCAGTCTGTTATCTAACAAGTCCAAACCCTGCTGTGTGTCTCCAGCGAGCGCAGTCACGGGCCTCAGCAACGCCAAGCCTAATCTGGATAAAGACGGGTCATCTGTGATTATCTGTCTGCGTGCGTTGTTGTTGTTGACGCTGTACTGTGTGTTGTTTTATGTCTGCCCTCTTCTGGTGATGTGCAGCAAAATCGGCAGTACCGACGCAGCCTACGCTCTTCAGAACCTGGCTCTCCTCACGCCAGAGCTCGCCATACCACCTGTACTTGAGAAGTAAGCGTTTGAGTGAGATATCTGCCATGAATGAGGTCGATGTACTGTCAAAAACGGTTAATTTCAATGTGTTTTGTGGCTCATATTATTACTCTTTAACTGACCTTGATCAGAGGATAATGATGTTCTCAGCTTTGGAACTTCAGTTTCTGTAATTTGAGAACATTGGGAATGTAAACAGGAAGTGAGTGAGTGAGGAGAAGTTAGCTGTGATTGTCATCATTAAATGCATGCTGAATTAGCATATAGCATATCCATGGATGAGTAGCATCATTTTCGGATTTATGGATGTTTATTTAGAGCGAATGATGTTGCGTAAGTGTAAATCACACCAAAGCTAAAAATACGTGTGTCACACATGCATGTTCAGATTTGACTGAGCTATTGCTCCGAGAACTGGTACGAATTTTGACGCAAATTGCAGCAATCAGCCGCGAAGGGTTTTAAAATATCTTAATTGCTTCCTGTAGTTGTTTGTCGCACAGCTGCTGCAACTGGTGACAATGTGCCAAATCAGTGACCAGTCTGCAATAATTACCTTCAAACTGTTCCCAGAACACCGACCTGAACCTTTCACCTCACACGGTGCTCTGCCCTCTAACTCTGCCTTCATCTCACCTCCTCGTTTCTCGTGTATGACAGGACCTACGCGGCGATGGAGACCCTGACGGAGCCGCACACCCTCACCGCCACTCTCAGCTGCATGATCGGCATGGCTCGCAGCCTGGTTTCCACTAACAACCGTTACCCAGAGGGCCGAGCGCACGTGCTCCCACTGCTCATAGGCTCTCTGCCAGGGGTGGACCCCAACGACTTCAGCAAGTGCATGGTGAGTAATGAATGTGTTGATTAGAAATGAATAAGAATTGTTTGACAAGTAGACAATACAGCTCTTGCTGATTAAATTCCCTTCTAGCGTGCTCTGGCCTATCCTATTAATAATTCCTGAAAGTGGAATGAATATCTCAGTTTGAAGAACTCGCAATTACTGAGTCTCAGGCCTCAGTTTCTGCCTGGATTGTAAAATGGATTGGTTTTCTTTCTTGCTTTGCTCATTGTCTCCAGACTGCATTAATCCATCACACCAGAATGAATTAATGCCTTTGAAAGAGTTATTCCACCCACATCTGGCAGGTTATTTCACTTAGGCCTTGATCACAGATCAGATGGTATAAATTGATCTTTCTCCCGTTGTGTCGCTCTGTCCAGGTGACGTTCCAGTTCATCGGTACCTTCACCACTCTGGTGCCTTTAGTGGATTGTTCCTCTGCTCCCTCTCAACACAGTGATCTCACAGAGGTACACACACATTAACTTAGTCAGGAAAGAGATTAAATAAACATAATATCTGCAGCATGTTATGCAAAACTCTTGATGTACTTTGTGTTAATCATTTAAAGAGCTTTTATCTTGCGGGAATAGCTGATGTTTCTGCAGAGGTACATCAAAAGATTGATGTCTTTATGCTAAATATGGAGCCAGTTAGCTTAGCTTAGTACAAAGACTGGAAACAGCGTGACCCCTAAATTCCACCGGGCGTGCTGCCATTCAAGACGATGAATGCAGCTCCACGGGGTGCGTTCCATCTCTGTTTCAGAAGCTTCCCAGAAGCGTATCTCCGCTCTGTCCATGGAGAATATACACTGAGACTGATTTTGATGGATGCTGTGTCAAACCGCACAGAGCAGATCGAGCCAAGTCAGACGCAGCAACTGTGTAGAGAATCCGGTAAACTTTCAAAATAAAACACCCTGCGCAGAATCCTGATCGTACATCAACAATAAATGCAAGTAAGAAAAGAAACTGTTATGAAACTATGAAGCCTACATACCCATGGTAGAGGCACAAATATCAAGAGAAAATGACCAAAAGCTGAGCAAATTAACAGAAGTAGGCAAACACTCTGCTTCTGAACGCGCCTGGTGGGGTTTGCGGCCACGTTTATGCTAAGCTAAGCTAACATCTCCTGACCCCTGCTTCACATTTAGCGTAGAAACGTGGGAGTGGTATACCTAACTCTCAGCAAGAGAGCGAATGAGCGTATTTCCTAAACTGTTGGACTATTCATTTAATTATTTGGACTAAAATCAGCTCACACACAGCAACCTTGCGTTGTACAAATACACTAACCGAGCATTTCTATTTCTCCCTCTCAGATTGAGAAAGATCTGTGCCTTGCTTCAGCTGAGTTTGAAGACTTCGTTCTCCAGTTTTTGGACAGGTACAGACAAATTAACAAGTCAAACTGTCACTTTGTAAAACCTCGTTGTCAGCGATCGGGTGTGAGTGTATCTCTTTCTGCCTGAAACACTGCGGTCTGCATCGCTGGCTCCGCTGGCCACGCAGTGCAGCCTTATTCGCCATAACGCTGCTGGCGTTTTCACTGCTGACAGGCGTGTGCATGCGTGTGTGTCTGCGCTCGTGCAGGTGTTTTGCTCTGATAGACAGCAGCACCCTGGAACAGACGCGAGATGAGATGGAGACGGATACCCAGACTCATCTGGAGAGCCTGGTGGAGCTGGGCCTGTCCTCTACTGTTAGCACCATCCTGACACAATGCTCCACAGAAATATACAAGGTAGAGCACACGCGCGCACGCACACACACACACACACACACACACACACACACACAGACCACTCAGCTTTTTTGCCTGCCTTTCTCTGGTTTTGATGATGTCACTTGCGCTGTGCACCAATCAGGATTCAGCATATGCATCAGAATGTGACGACAGCTGGTGTAGCTGAGATTTAAGTGTTAAAACTCTTAATAATCAAGACCTAAAGATGGTGTTTTTCTTTTTTGTTCAAACGTAAACTTTGCTAGTTCCTTATTTAATCATGAATATTTAATATTACAGAGGAATACTTAAAGTTTCAGGGCCTTTAAAGGTACTTATCCATTAATAACACAAATGTAAACAAAAGGGTAACCACCACCAAGAATCGAAACACAAGACTCGCTGATTACAACTGGAACACAAATAAATCTATTAATGATTTATGATGCAATTAAGGCTTTGTTTGCATCAGGACAGTAGCTAACCATTAATTGCTTACAGCGATACTCCATAAAGCCGGGGAACTCACAAGAGGCAGATTCCTCCTAAATGCCTCATTAATGCCCATTTCTTTCAAACTCCACCGCCTCAGTTTGTGCTGCAGGCTGTCCTCCAGAGCCACAGAAGCCATTGTACATCACGTCAGGGGTGGAACGTAACTAAATACTTCTACTCAAGTACTGTAGTTAAGTGCAGACTTCTACTATAATATAACATTATATAATACTACAACTGCGAAAGGAGCCACTCTACTTAATGGGTGTATTTACTTTATTCACTTTTACTTGTATTTGCAGTGGAGTACTTTTACTCTTTTGCGTTCTTTTACTCTAATCCGTGTGACTTTAATCGTGGCCTGATATTACACAGTGTAGTAAAACTGTTTTTATTTTGGAAATGTGGTACGAAAAAAGTCATTACCATGTGAATAAGATGTAATGGCAAGTTGTAATTACATAATGATGACAGGACATGCTTATTTTATATCCACTGATGTAATTAGTGTGGTGATTACTCTGTAAATTAACTGGCTTATGATCCAAATATTTACAAGGCAAAGACAGGAAGGCCACTAATTGTGTTTAAACTGTAGACACTCGATTAGCTGGATGTAATAGCTGGTTGTTACAGAATAATATAAATTTATAGCAGTGATAGCATTAGAAAGATTCTCTATCAATGCAATAAGACTTAGCTGCCATAGTTTCCAAGATAAAGCTGAGTACTTTGAATATAATCAATACTGATATCTTGTATAATGTCCACAGTATTACCCTCATACCAGCCCTGACGTAGGGCGGCTGCTGTTTCTGTGCACCTGTTGAGTTGATCTCTCCAAATTTTGCCTGTGTGTCAGGTGGCGCTGCAGAAGGTGTACAATTTTGCCACCTCCAACATCTTTGAGACGTGTGTGTCAGGCAGGATGGTGGCTGACATGTGCAGAGCTGCAGCCAAGGTATGCATGTGTGTGTGTTTTAATCAGCTAGTGCTTTTTATCTTCATCTCTCTGCCTCACAAAGAAAGAGTCGTCTCATGTCATATGTTGATGTGTTGAAGATGTTGATTTAGCTGCAGGGAAACACAATCTTAGAAGGTCATTTATGACGCAAAGTCGTGTTTTCATCTGTTTTTTCATTCGACTCCTCCACCGACATGTCACGCCATACTCACATCCCTGCTTACCGTGTGCTGTCTTCATTTCCAGTGTTAATGCTCATTTTACTTTGCTTCATTTTTGGAAAAATCTGTCCACACTGGTGTCATTTTCTGCATGCTTGTGTTTCTGCTTGGGCATCTAAATATGTGTGTGTGTGTGTGTGTGTGCGTGTGTGTGCGTGTGTGTGTGCGTGTGTGTGTGTGTGTGTGTGTGTGCATGTGTGTGTGTTTGCAGTGTCACCCCGCTGAGTCTCTCCGTCTGTTCGTTCCTCACTGCTGCAGCGTCATTTTCCACATTACTGACAGTCAGTACCACACTGTTTGTGTGTGAGTGTGTGTGTGTGTGTGTGCGCGCGCGTGTGTGTAGAACAGTCTCGAGCGTGTGTAGAGTACAAACAGTTGTAGTGTGTGCATGCAGACTGTACAAGGCCTCTAGAATCTAATGAGCTTTTATTCACACGTCTGTTCACAGTTAAATGAAACCTGCAGTTCGCACAGCAAAGATACATTTTTAACACATTGTCAAATGTCTTATTAAACACAGTCTTATTGTATTATTATATTGTATTATTATTGCAGTTATTGGAGTATTCAAATCAAACGTATTTGTTAATTAAATGTTTTTCTGCCTAAGGAAAGCAGCCTTTTAGCAGTTGCTTAATAAAGCGCTGGTTTAATGGAGAAAATGTTTAATTTTAACAATAAAGTGGTGACTTATCCTGCAAGAAATATCATTTATGTGGCCATGTATTCTGAATGTTTGATACATATAATAAAAATAATTCTGTAAATGTGCAGCACTTGAGGAGAGCTGTGTTTTGAGCTAAATGCTAACATACTCACAATTACAATGCTAGTACGCTGATGTTGTGCTTTCTTAGCAGGTGTAATGTTTATAGTCCTCACCCTCTTAGTCTAGCGTGCTTACATTTGCTAATTAGCCTAATTAGCACCTACAGCTGAGGCTGATGGGAATGTAATTATGCAGGTATTTGGTCATAAACATGATGATGGCTCTAAATGTAAAGTCAATAATCACCAAAGTTAGGACTGAATATGAGTTAACCAAATTTCATCCATTTCATCAGTCTTAGCCACAAATGTAAACCACATGGTGGCGCTGGAGGAAAAGTCAGGGGCTCACCAAAGTAATTAGGCCCCATCCTCTGGGGACCACGAATGCCTGCAGAAAATTTCATTTCAATCCATTCAACAGATGTTGACATATTTCAGTCCAGTGACCGACATTGCTGTTCATAGCGTGACTGAAAACTGAAATGACCCCAAAAAGATTCAGCTAAATGAGCTCATTCTGTCAGGGGAGCCATACAGTACATTATTCAGCTTATTTATGCATGTGTGTGTGTGTGTGTGTGCGTGCGTGCGTGCGTGCGTGCGTGCGTGCGTGCGTGCGTGCGTGCGTGCGTGCGTGCGTGTGTGTGCAGATCAGGAGTTGCAGGGCGAAGACGAGCTGGATAAGGAGCTGTTGTGGAATCTCCAGCTGCTCTCTGAGGTGAGGCGAGGATCCATCATGTCCCAATGTCTTCAACACTATAAAAGATGTTTTTAAAATACTAAATATAAGCTAAATATTCGTCTCCTTTGTGACTTAAATTATTGTTTCCTTCACAGGCTGCTACTGAAGTGATTTGTCTCTTCCACTTTGAATCGTGTGTCTGAACAAAACTTCAGAATCGAATAAAACACGTCAATTGTGCGGAACAGGGAGACGTTTGCTCTCCTTTTAAAACAAATAAGAATAGCGTTGTGACACTGCATGAGAAAAATGATGACCAAATGACATTTTTTGCAGCGTGCAGCGTGCAGCCTGCGCGCTCGTAAATATCAAAGAGCTTTGTCGTTAACCAGAACATATTGATACCCTTTCTGTATTGTTTTATTACTCCTGGGAGCTTAATGCGAACGGGAACGAGCCAGATGCTGTGATTTAATGGAGAACCTCAATATTTAAGACACAACTCTGCGCTGAATTGCCTGCATGTGTGTGTGCGTGCATGCATGTGTGTGTTGTTTTTAGGTAACCCGTGTGGATGGCGAACAGCTGTTAAAATACCAAGGGGACCTGGAGCGGATCCTGTGTGTGTGTGTGCGTCTGCGCTGTAAACGGGCCTACACACTGGCCTGCAATCTGCTGGAGCACACACTCCGGTCGCTGTCCCTCATCTATCCCACCGAGTACCGCAGCACCTCTGGAGGCTTTGATACGGACCTCCCTATACGGGTAAACACGCCCCGCTGTACGCCACAGGAGGAGGATTAATTTAAAAGACAAAACAATGTTTAATATTTAATCTGACAAACTAAATTTAAATCCAGTCCCTTGAGTCTGACTGCGCAGCTTCAGCTACGCTTATTTGCTAACCTCCTCCAGTGCAAATTGGCTGTTATCGCAGCTATTACAGTATCTGGTCTAAAACAATGAGGCTTTCTCGGAATTGCAAAATGCCACAAGTGCAACCGTTAAAACTGCACTTTCTCGCAGTTTAATTAAATGGGGCGCTACAGGTTCAGTCATTGCAATGCAATTTCCATTTCCATTAAGAGAATTAGGAAACATTTATCAAATTGAAAATAACGGCTGGACTGTAGGCTGTTAATGCTGCTCTCTCTCCCTCTGTGTGTCACTATCTCTCTTTACCTCTCAGTTTTGATTTCAGGTTGCTTTCTTTGCATTACAATAAACTCATGGAAATTAATTCGCTGAGTATGCAGAAAAAGGAAAAGAAAGAAAATGGAGACAAAACAAAAATCTGCTCGCTCTTTGCACAGATTGCAAACTTCAACTGTAAAAATGCCTTCATTCATCTTCAACAGCGTTTCCAAGCTGGGGGTCGGGACCCCTAAAAGGGTCAGGAGATAAATCTGAGGGGGTCACAAGATAAGATAAAACTTTATTAATCCCACGCCTTGGAAATTAAAACGTTACAGCCAGCAAAGTAGAAGAGAGGCGTAGAAGATCCAGATTAAAAAGGATACAGAAAAAATAATATAAATCAACTAAATATATGTACATTAAAGATACTGTTGCCTAATGTTGGCTTTTTTCTTGAGAAATGCTCAAAGGAAACAGGATGAGCTGCTTTCAACTCCACATGTGCATCCAAGCCTGCGATGAGACGAGAAAATTAGTTATCACTTTATTTTAATGGGTCAAAAGCTTGAAAACGTTGGGAACCGCTGACAGACATGATTCAGTGATATCAGTAACAGTTTGCTAACAGTTAAGCATTGTTGTCATTGTCACTATTTTTCTTGAATGTAACACGGTGGCTAGTAACATACTGTGTGCAGGAAGATGGCTCCCTCTTTCTTTATCACTCCTACTGAGCTCTGATTGGTCGACAGGATAAGGATCAATGCTAAAACGCAGTGTAAAAGCAGCAGAAAAGTCACAAAGTCAGCAAAGTGCTAACCCTAGCTAACATGAGCCACCTCGTCAAGTGAGGCTGCATTTGTTTTTCATTTTTTATACAACCAATGTGCTTCATTCTTCCTTTTCAAAGTTGCATAATCTCGCTTTAACGCTTCTGAATTGCACGTTCAAAGGTGATTTCGGTTCTGTTGTCCTCTGTGGCAGCAGGAGACACATCGCCCGGCAGTATTTCTGTCCTCCCCCTCTGGTATAGCTCATTTCCAAAACATTGATGGTATTCTGTCCTGTTTTTGTGCATGAGTGCACAAAAACGCGTGTTTCTGTTTTAATGTCTAGGTGGCAGCAATTACACCTACGTTCCTCTGCTGCTTTCCACAATGTCAAGCACTGACCTCTTTTCATCTGCAGTTCACGATCACTGATTCTTTATTTTGTTTAGACGTGATTTTCTTTGAATCTTTCATTTTGAGGTATTTTGTCAGGCTTATTCATCTGCTTGTAGATCTGATAGTAGATCAGCTTGTTGCATAACTTGTTTTCTTCTGTCCTTTGATTAGCGTCCTTACTCTTTATGTGTGATTCAGATACAGTATTTAAATATGAGCAGATGACACATGACTGTGGTTTTAAGGTGGACTGGTTATGCTGGTTTGCTTGCCAGTTGTTCAAGATAAAAACTCTGTGTAACCTTCAGGACTGGGGCAGAGCGGGAGATGTGGCCGCCTTGGGTGTGTGTTGGCACGTGCCTGGTCAGGAGGAGGAGAACTTCGTTTTCCAGCTCTTGTCCCGCCTCCTGCGACCTGAGCTGCAGCGAATCAAGGGCCACGTCTCTGGAGAGCAGCCAATGAGCAGGTGTGCCGTCGTTCTCCTTAGCTTTCCTTTCCTAGACGTAATCAGGCCCACGCGCAAGCAAAACAAAGAAACCCGTGACCTCCCGTTACTGATAGATTAGATTTGCCTGCGTCCAAAAAAAAAAAAAAAATGAAAGCTGAAGTTCAACATCTGTTTTTCATATCTGTCTTAACGCTCTTGATGAAGACTAATCAAAAGCACAGATGGGGAAAAGTTGAAATTAGCTGATCGAGAGTGTTGAAACGCCGTTATAGGCTTGCCAAGTGGATTCATAACACACACAGACCCTCTGCTGTGACAGGCCTGTAACGCGTGCTCTGATTCACAGGGAGGAGCTGTTGCAGAGTCTTGCTATCGTGCAGCACTGCCTTCTTGGAGCTGGAAGCTTGCTGCCCCCTCTGGATGGACCACACGTATCTGACCTGTGAGTCGTGCAGCTACACACACACACACACACACACGTATATACAAAGAACACACATTTTCGTGCAGGCTTGTCACGTTTTTTTGCTGCTTCCATTTTGTTTTCTTCTCAGCGTGCCGTCCATGGTGAATCTGTGGGAGATTAAGCTGCATATAGGTGTCGACCACGGTAAGAAAAGACAAACAAGCAGCCACGTGAACGCACATGCACAAGCAGTCGCTGTGTAGACAGTCTCAGCGGGTGATAAGGCCGCTCATCCTGCATTCTGTGCCCATACGGGCCGTCTGTGTGTCTCCTCCCCTCCAGATGATTCACGGGAGAACTACAGAGAGTCCATCTGCCAAACCATGAGACTGCTGCTACGTGAGTGAAGACTTTAACTCCACCACACACCAGCCTCAAACTCCTCACTTTGTTTGGAGTGTGATTGTGATGCACAATTAATCCGTTTGCACTTTCCTCCAATCCAGATCACATCCTGGAGCACTCGGAGGATGACACAAAGTCACTCTTCGTCATCATTAAGGTGTCCAGCCTTTGATTTTTCTATTATTCATGTGTGGGATGTCATTATTCTGTCCTGCGGCAGGCCCGCAGAGGTCTCACAGCGCCCTTTGCCCGTCTGTGTGACTGCAGATCATCAGTGACCTCATGTTTTTCCGAGGCACCCACAAGAAGGAGTTTGACTCACGCTGGAAGAGCTTCACTCTTGTCAAGAAGTCCATGGAAAACAGGGTGAGTTGGAGAAGCGCGACACGGCTGCTGATTGTTGTCAGTGTCAGTGAGTCAGATGCGGGATGATTTAAGCATGTATCCCTCTGCAGCTTCACGGGAAGAAGCAGCACATCAGAGCGCTGCTCATCGACCGGGTCCTGCTCCAGCATGAGGTAAGCGTAACGCTTTGCAGGGGGGGTCACAGATGCAGCTCTGTTAACATGCACGTCGCATAAAATCTACTCTGTTCTTCTCGTCGCAAAGTTAAATATTATTTGAAAATTGTGTTTCTCTGCGAGAAGATGAGGAAGCTGGTGGTGGAGGGCAGTGAATATAAAGTGGTTCATCAGGAGCTGCTCTGTAATCTGCTGCTGCTTTCGACCAGCACTTACAGCCAGGTAACACTGACACCACACACAAGACAAATTAACAAGCAAAACTCAATCAGAACATCTGTTGCTTCCCATTTACCTCATGGTATTAACATCAACATCTCCGGTGGAATAGAAATTAATTGAGAGTGTATGCATGTACATCTGTTTATGTGTGTGTGTGTGTGTGTGTGTGCGTGTCCCTGCAGGTGCGTAGCAGGGCTCAGAGTGTGCTAATGGCCGCGTTGGGAACCTACAGCTTCTCCTACAGAGACCTGATTCCCCGAATCCTGCAACTGCTCTCGCCGCAGCACGCCACTACACAACAGCAGTTTAAGGTACCACACACACCCACACATGCTGTAGCACATGGTGACACACACATGTGCTGCTCTGGGCTCACAGTCACTGTCCATGGTGCTGAAACTTTAAGCCATGGTCCAAAACTGTGTCTTCAGCGCGTGTTTGATGGCCACGCTGGCGTCTCTGCGTTGGCTGCTGGAGGCCTTCAGCACCGATTTTAAAGATTTACTGCTCATTTTCAAGGCAGCTCGGCCGTGGCCCGTCTTACACTGTTGCCCTATCCTCTCCGTACGCTCCTGACCTCCGCCTGAAGTCTGTTTACCAGTTTTTGTTCGCTGTACCCCGGGCTCGACTGGAGACTTAGGCTGTCAGGGCATCAAAACTCTGGAAAAGTCTTCTGTTGGAAATCAGGCGAGAAACATCAGCGCTCTTCCAAAGACTCGTTTCTATAAACTGGCTTTAACCAGGCTAAAACATAGATATGAGATTAATGGCTTGATCTGCTTTCACTGGAGAAACGTTTTCATGAGGACAAAGTGATGATTGATTTTGTCCAACTTGCCTAAATCCAACAGAGCGGGACACATTTGACAGACCTGCTTTGTCTAGTTGGGGTTGCTAAGCTACGACCGGACAATCACTGCTCAGCAGAAGGTTTGGCAAAGGGCCAATCAGGGGCTTGCAGCTCAAGAACTGAAATATTTTACTAACTTGGCAAAATTGGAGAGCATGGTTTGACGAGTCCCTTCAACGCTCTGTGTAACGGACAACAGTGCGTAAGATTAATGGTGAACATCTGTAACTCCCTGTAATTACATTAACTTGACGTCTCCTCTGTTAACAAAAACAATGGAGTTTATGCCTCTTATTTACGTCCTGCTGTGGCATTTTAACAGACTATTAGAGCTGCAGAGGCGCACAGGTTGTGTCCTTCAAATTGGGACTAAAGGCCGCATGTCTGATGGAGAGAGTGAAGGATCCGGCTCTGTGTTATCGGTGTTTAAACCAGCACATACAGTGTAAGCTGTCATGTTTCTTTACCCTGTGTGTGTCTCTGTCGCTCAGGGTGCTCTGTACTGCCTGCTGGGTTTGCACAGCACTGCTTCTCTGGCCAGCGTGAGGGACTGGGACTGCCTGGGGGAGGTGTGGCCCGCTCTGGTCCGTTGTGGCCTGTCGACAACCATGACCCTGGAGGAGCCCTCCATCGGTCGACTGCTCGACGACGTCACAGACAGGATCCACCGCCAGCACGACACCATCGGGATCTACTTCACAGTGAGCAACATGTTCATTACCAGCCAACGCGCAGCCCTCGTCTGATCCTTTTTGACTGTCCCTTCCCTTCGCCACGTCCACTTCTAGGTGACTGAAGGCTGCATCGAGGTAGCCAATCGCATCGCGCAGTCTGAAAATCCCTCGCCCTGTTTCGAGGCACCGTCCGTAGAGGAGCTGAAAGAGGGGCTTCAGCGTCAGCGAATTAGAAATGTGGTCGCTGCGAGGTAGGAATATAAACTGCAGCTGGGATTATTTGTTCATTCATGTAGTTTTAATGGCGTCTTTTCTCAAGGTTACAGAAGAGCTGGAGCAGCAGCCTGTATTATTTACTAATATTACCATCAGTGCATGGAGTGGTGGGAGTAGTACTGCTGACTAACACCTCATTTTCTTTTGTGCAGGAAATATGAGAAGCTGGTCAATGATCTCTTGGACTGCCTTGAAGACAGAGACCTGTAAGTTTTCTCTCTATGTGCAATATGCAGAAGCACTTGCTATGTAAATGTTAGAAAAACCAAACTATGGAAGTGATGTTATATATTCTGGAGTTAAAAAGCAAATGTGCAGCCTCTAGGCAGAGATGCAGGCCTCTAAATCCAAAAAGCCATGCTTGAGAGTGGGAAAAATAAACAGCAAAGACTCAACGATACGATTTTTTTCTTTTACTTCCAACAAGACTTGTGAGTCTCTGCTTGTGTTTCAGGCCCTGGAAGTTTGAGCACATGGCCACAGACTTGCTGTACCTTCAGCTGAGAGACGACCACCCGTTGCCCCCCGACGCCGTCCTCTACTTCACACAGGGCCTCATACATGACTCCATCAGCATACGAAAGGTCTGCAGCTGCTTGTCTGCCTGAGTTCGTGTTTGTACGGGTTGTTTATAGTGTCCAATATCCCACTGGGTTACAGAGACTTAGGCGGATTGGCTGTTTTGGTGGTGGATCACACGTGGCATGCAGTTCACACTGAGCCTCGTCCTGTGGACTCGCCAAAGCGGAAATCTTTCAATTCTGGGATTATGGGATGATTCAGACGTGGAGTTACGTGTCTCCGTAAACACAGATGCTGTGTCCCAGTTTCATCCAGAGTACATACCACACATGAATCTTTCTGCCCTTTTTGCAGTTAGCGTACAAGAACTTGACACACCTTTCCGTTTCCAAGGTGTGCGAAGTCTTCCTGAAGGTTTCATTTGTGAGCTGTCACCACCGCCTGCATTTTCGTTAATGTTTTTTCCAGCTGCACTTCTTTCGTGCATTGCATTTTGGGACAACATTTCCAAATTTTTCTGTTTGCACGCTGTATTTTTGAGTACAGTATGCTTCACTTTCTAGTGCAAACAAACTCTTAAGAGCTCAGGTTTGCGGTCGTTCATCCGTGCACAGATAAAAAGCTGATGCCAGGATGCAAAATAAAAGCATAACATGCACATTACAAAACAGACAAAATAACTGACAGTAACAAATCGGCAAGTCCCAAACACACCTGTGGAAAAAGTGCAGATGTGAGTAGCTGAAAAACTAAGAACTGTTGACAGCAGCAGCAGCAACAACGCCACAGCGCACCATCAGCCTGAGCATTGCCCTCTGTGGTGTTGTGTGTGTTAATACTGTACAATTTCTCTCTCCTGCAGGTGGCGATCTCAGCAATGGCTGCGATCTTGAAACAGCTAAAACGCCCAAGAAAGAAAGTGGCCATGAAGCCATCAGATATCAGTGAGCACGAGCACACAAACGCACATTAACAGTCATATACAGCATACAACTCTCGCCTTCTCTCAGTCCAGCGTCTGCTACAGCATCAGCTGCGATCTCAGCATCTGATTTTGATTAAATAATACATCATGGCGTACAGACTAATTGTGTGGTAATTTCCGATTGATTAAGCAATAAGACTGCAATATAAATCTACATTTGCTTTCTATTAAAAGATAAATTGCTTGAAATTAGAAAGTCTTTCCTCTTGATTTTTTTGGGGGCCTAGAAACAGGCGTCTTTCCAGCTGTGGGCGTCACACACTCACCTGCAAATGCCACCCAAAGCATGCTTGTATTGCGTGTGTGTTTGCACGTGTGTCCAGGTGGCACGGAGGATCCAGAGGGTGTGTGTGTCGGGGATCGGGAGGGGAATCGCTGGCTGCAGTACGACAGCAACAACCTGCCTGTGAGTCAGGAACAGTGGGACTCTCAGCAGTATGTGGAGAAAACACACTGGGGCTACTACTCATGGCCGAGGTAAAGGGAATGACTGAGTGTTTAGGTGGTGGATTTAGGAACTGGAGGGCTGATTAACTGCTTGTTTGGTTGGAGCTAAATAGCTGATTGACTTAACTGCCTGGTTGATTTGACGCTCGGCTTTGTGGCTGACTTTACGTCCGACTCGCTGTTGGATGACTGATCTGGGTGGCTGGACAAGTAGCCGGGTGTTGAACTGACTTCCTGTCATGGTCTGGCCTAGATAAGGCTGAGTGAACGACTTCCTGCCTGGCCTAGATAGAAGAATTGATGTATAGGTGGAGGGCTGGCTGGCTGTCTTGGTATGCGGACAGCTTGCTGACTAACTGACTTTTTAATCATTCATTTATCCTCGCTGCTTATTTGAGGACAGTATGTGTCTATCCATATTTTCTCTGTTTGTTGTTATCTATAAATCACCGCTGCCTCTCCTTTGTCTCCCCTGCTCCTCGCAGAGAAATGATGATCCATGCAGCTTCAGAAAAGCCAAAAGATGACCTGCCGTATGAAGAGATGAGCGAGGTGCGTGCTCGCACTGTACCGCATGCAAAATCCCCCACTGATGCCTCGGTATTTCTGGTTACTGCATGCGGTGTTTGTTTGTGTGTCACTCAGGGTGAAAAGATCATCTTTGAATATTTCTCGGACCCGGAGTTTATTGACCAGCTTATAGGGTTTCTCTCGCTGGAGGATCGGAAAGGAAAAGACAGCTTCAACCCCCGACGCTTCTGTCTCTTCAAGGTGCAATTTAAACCCTCAGCCTCAATCGATCTGGCAAACCTTTTACAAAGACGTGACACAGCATACCACCGCGAGCCAAGGCTAAATTGAACTACGTACAGCTGGAATTTGTGCCATCAACCGCTGTGATTCATTGTTCTCCATCAGACAGCTGACAGCTTACTTGCGTCAAACGAATGACTGTAATCTGTCTTTGGTTTAAAAAAAAACCTCCTGGTTCTCCCACAGCGAGCAAACCTTCATGCTCACGTTTGATTGACAGGGGCTGTTTCGTAACTATGGTGACATGTTCCTGCCGTTACTGTGGCCGCACCTCGAGCAGCTTGCCAGCGACCCCCATGAGAGCTCCCAGCGCTGTGTGTGCGAGATTACTGCAGGACTAATCAGAGGCAGCAAACTCTGGAGTTTCAGCAAGGTGCTGGAAACACACACACACATACACACACACACACACACACACACAGCAACAAATGTACACACTGCACTACTTTTTGATAAGAAAAGTCAATATTAATAAAAACTTTCATTATTGTGTGTGTGTGCGCTCAGGTGGACAGGCTGTGGAAGGTTTTGTGCCCTTTGATCAGGACGGCATTAACCAACATCACAGTGGAAACCTACACAGACTGGGGCACCTGCATCGCTACTGCCTGCGTGAGTTGCTGGCATGCATACAGATGCACCACATGCAACTTAGCTCAGGGCTCAATAAAGAGAGTTGGGACTTTGTATATTTGCCATGTAAAAAAATGTTAAAGAGCAGATTAAAAAAATATATACATTCAGGTAAAAATTGGGTTTTGAAAACACTATTCGCAGCACAAGCGCACTCGAGAATTGAATTGAATTTTGTTGTTTTTATGTCGCTAACATGGCTCTAGGGTTGGCAAAGTCAGTCAGTCTGTCGGCCTGTCTGTCCCTTGGTTTGGTCCAGACTGAAATATCTGTTCTGTTCCAGTGGTTACTATGAAATGATGTAAATATTCATAGTCCGCAGATGATGAATCCTAATGGCTTTGGTGAACATGTTCCCCTGCTAACATGCTAAGCTAACATTTCACCTTCTGCATCTCTGCATGTCAGTACCGTCATTACCAGCCAGCTCGTGCTAGCGTTGCCTGAGTGCAGCCTCGCAGAGCGGCTAGCGTGGCTGGAGTCTCCAAATCTTGTTAATCAGGAACAAATGCATTTATCCTCCATCTGTCTCTTCAGTTCTAGCGGAGGATTTTCTAAAACCGTGAACTGTGTAAATGTGTTGTCTGCAGGAAACATAACTTTTAGATTGAGGAGGACAGAAAATGTGTTTGAGATGAGTGTAGAGTGATTTGCTCCTGTGTTAAATAAACCACACAAACCTATGTCATTCTCGTTTGGTTCAACTGCAGATTTGCAGTCATCTGCTTGGAAATCAATGTGCAGGAGATCAGTAAAATGTGCACAAAATAATGATCTTATATTTCAAAAAACACCTTCAGTTTTGAACCCAGGACTGCTGGCTCTGCTTCCATTGGAGGTAAAAGTATGGGGACATGTGCACACAGTGCCTCAGTGGACGTGTGTGTCTTTCCACCTAAAATAATAGTTCCAAAAATAAGCCTCTTTTGTACTGGCTGCTGTCCAATAGGAGGGCCGGGACCCCAGGAAACTCCACTGGCTGCTTGAGCTGCTGATGGAGAGCCCGCTCAGCGGAGAGGGCGGCTCGTTCAGGGATGCCAGGTAAGTGCATGTGTGTGCGTGCATGTGCATGAATGACTGTATGCACAGAGTATGTGTATGTCATCTACAGTGTTTCAGATTTCAGGCTGCAGCGGGAACCTGAGCTGAGGCTCCGCAATAACACAACGACCTCCCATCCCTCAATCCCCCTCTGCTTTGTCTCTGTCAGCTTGCTGTATGTGCTTCAGGGAGGTCTGGCCCAGCAGCAGTGGAGAGTTTCTGAACTGCTGCACAGACTGCTGGCTTACCTGGAGCCCAAACTCACCCAGGTGTACAAGAATGTCAGGGAGCGCATTGGAAGGTACAGAATTAACTTGGTGTTATCGCCTCTGGATTTCATAATCATGGTTAAATAGGTTAATCTAATTAGCTTGTGTGCACTGCTCGGGCTGTTCGATTCTAAGCCTCATGTCTGTCTCAGCTGCTTTGTGACTGTTTTCCTTTCTGTTTCTTCTCCTTCCTCCTCCGCCTCTCCTCCGCCTCTCCTCCGTCACCCCCGCTGCCCCCCTCTCTCTCCAGTGTCCTGACCTATATCTTCATGATAGACGTGGCCCTGCCCAACACCCGGCCCACCTCTTCCCCCCATGTGGCAGAATTCGTCACCCGGGTCTTAGAGCGGCTCAAGCCCCTCACGTCGGAGCCGGAGATCCACAACCACGTCCACGAGGAGAACACCCAGGAGACGGACGAGCGCACCCAGGCTGTCAAGCTGCTCAAGACAGGTCAGAATGTGGATGCAAGCATATAAACTGTGTCGTGGATGGACATAGTGCAGGCAGGGATAGGCAGTGGCTGTGGGTGAAATAAATATATATATGTACACCAGGACAGCTTATTCTCTTGATGAAATAGACTGACACACCAAAGCCAGATGAAACAAGCTAAAAGCTGCGATCCCTTATTGATTTCACCTCTTAAATCCACTTTAAAAGACAGCGAAGTGGAGATGAAGGGGAATTTCAAGGGTGTGTGTTCGAGCCTTTCAAATAAAAGTTATGGAAAGGAGTCTAACTCAATATTTGGGAGGGCTCGTCTTTTTTTAAACATTTGTGCAGCGGTAATTTGTACTAGACTTTATTATCGATTTTGTTTTCCTCTCAGTTACAGACTAGTCTCCGAGTTAAATAACAGAAGTTCACTTTCTTTTTTTTATATTCAATTAAAGGGCCAGTGCACCCAAATCACAAGGACAGCTTCCCCTTTGAGGTATTTATCTCTGCAGATAGTTTTGGTTTTACTGGTCCAGCCTTCTGCCGTCCAAATACAACTGAGGCTGAAATTATATCTCCAAAATTCAACAGCAACATCTCTTTCCAATAGGAGGTGGCAACAGAAATCCCACACATGGATATTTTAAAACCACGGCACATAAAATCTAAAAACTATCCGCATGGCTGAATACCTCTAGAGATATTGTGCAAGCCTGTAGCTCCCACTGAGGACGCAATTTGGTAGTTTTAGTAACGTGCTAAAAAACAAAGTATTGCGTATCTTCCCACCAGATATGTATTCTTGGCAGTGGGGAGAAGGCTTTGAAACCGTGTTTACACTTTCATGATGGAAAATAAAATTTTATTTTGCTGCGCTTCAAAAAAAAAAAAAAAAATCTTTACAGTTTTGGAGCAGATACTTCATTTTAGATCAGCTTTTCTCATTTGGTGTCTGCTCGCACCTGCTTCAGTGTTTAATGTCGGTCTAACCTGTTTACCCATGACTGAATTTAGATCTCATTTCTTAACTTTTGGGTATTGTTGCTCTTTCAGTGGCTGCTAGCGCTCTGATCTCCATTATTCAGATAAATATCTGGTTATGAAATTATCTGAATCATTAGTTACTAAATCATGATAGATTGTGTTTTATTAGCAGAGCAATGCAGTAAGGTCACAGCACCAAGTCTGTTGTTTTTATTATTTGGCAGCAGCCCAAAATCCTCCCTGTGCGTGTGTGTGTGTATGTGTGTGTGTGTGCGTGATATTTGCAGTGTTGAAATGGTTGATGGCGAGCGCCGGGCGAACTTTCACCACTCCTGTTCAGCAGCAGCTCCAGCTCCTGCCTCTACTCTTCAAGGTAACGACACACGCGCGCACACACACGCACGCACAGGTCCCAGTGCAGCATTATTACCCACTCAATCTTATTTGCCCATTAAACTCAATTTCTCTCTTCATTTACTCAAAATGGTGCGTAGCTCTGTGTCTTCCTACCTCTCTCCATCTCTCTCCCTGTTTTCTCTCTCCCTGCAGATTGCCCCGGTGGAGATTGATGAGAACTATGATGAGATGAAGCAGGATGCGCGCACGTGTCTCTCTCTCATGTCCCAGGGCCTGCTGTACCCCGAGCACATCCCTCTGGTTTTGGCTGCGCTGGAAGAGGTAAGATGCACACACTCGAACACACACACCCCGCCCGCCCCACCTGCCTTGCTGTCAGTGTTCCGAGCCTAATGCTGCCCAAGGTGTTGTTGGACTAAAAACAACCTGTGCTATTTTAATTTGCTTCCTTTGTGATGCTTACAGTATTTCTGCTGTGGGTTGCGTATGTGAGCGGTACCCCGTCGAGAGATATCTCCAGCGCACTCAGAATATCTAACCATCGTGTCTACAGTTTCATATTTGATGGTAGAAGGGATGAGAAAGTTTTCTAACAACATTTTTTGGTTGCACCTTGACACCCAAACCTAAATTTTTTATCTTGTGGGAGCAATATCTTATGCTGTGTGCAAAAGTTGTTTTGGAATAGGTTGACATTTTGGGAAATAGTGGCTTTCTTAGCAAGAGTTAGATGAGAGAATCAATAGCACGCTCACACTGTATCTGTATGTGTGCAGCGAAAGCCTGCAGATAATAATAATAACAATAAAAAAGATTATAATGATAGTTCAGCTTATTTTTACAGTGCTTTACATGACTGAGCCAGGATAAAAACATGTCAGCACTGAAATGAGGCAAATAATATAATCAAATACCCAACAATAAGATAAAAACGATAATGATAATATAGATGACGTATTGGAAATGAAACAGTGTGCCGGCATTAATGCAAAGCATTCATAAAAGATACAAATTTGAGAAATTATTTAAAAGATGTCGCTGATTCTACAAGTTGATGGTTAGCTTAGCTTAGCATAAAGACCGGAAGCAGCGGGTAACAGCTAGCCTTTTTTTGTTTATGCAGTGTTTTGCTTTACAAACAAATATCTGCAAAACTAATGACAATCCCATCAGACTCAGCTGCACTTGTGATTGCTAATTAGCAAATGTTAGCATGCTAATAAGCTAAACTAAGAAGGTGAACACAGTAAGCATTACACCTGTTTAGCATTAGCATGTCACTGCGCACGTGTTAGCGTACTGTCGTTAGCATGTAGCTCAAAGCACCTATCTACAGCTTCACAGAGTCAAGTTTTTTATTGCAGAACAGGTGAAAATCAAACTTGATAGAACTAGTAACTGGTAGAAGCTGAGGAACTGATACAGAATTAATTATTAAGAGCTTGTGCACACAAACATATGAGTGTGCACAACATGTTAGCTCGCTCCCTAACATAATATTTTAGTTTGCACAAGATATATAAAAGCCTGACCTTCTGGGTCTTCAGGGCCTCTGCACAAACCCCCACCCACCTCTGTCTGTCTCCCACCTCTCTCTCTAGATGGCAGGCAGCAGGTCGTGGCATGCGCGCTTCTCAGTGCTGACCTACCTCCAGATCATGGTCTTCTACAACTTGTTTACCCTGCTCAGTTTGCCTGCCGAGGTGCTCCGCATCCAAACGCTGGTGATGCAGCTGCTGCTTGATGAACAGCTGGAGGTAACATAACGCACAAACAGGCAGCGCACACTGGTTTAATACAGCCGTCGCCCCTCTGTACGGTGTAATTGTCACAGGGTTATAAATGGCCACTTATTGTCCCCTCATCTCTCCTCACTAAATCTTAATCCCTCTTTTCTGTTCACAGTTATTGCTTAAAAATAACCCTCACTGCTTGGCTCTTAATTCATTTTCAGTTTTGGTGCCTTCTCTTCTTCTGTGGTCACAGGGATGTTGATGGAGCACTTTGGCCCTCTTTCACTCCTTTGTAGCAGGTTGTAGTTTAAATGACCTGAAAATAACATCACAAGTCAATCTAATTCCCAAAATATAATTTGGCAAAGCATACAGTATTTGTTCTGTCTGTTAATATTGACGAACTGCTGACGTCTTATTTAATTATTCATGTCTTTTTATCGAATGCGATAAAATCAGCTTTACTACTGGTGCTCTTCCAATATTGAGTTGCGTCATCTTTTGTACAATTCGTGTCTCGCTCGTCTCCGTGCTTTTAAAGCCTTCTTCAGCCTGTCTCTTTCTATTGATCTGGATGTGCAGGTGAAAATCGATAAGCGCTGGGATTCACCCGGGTTGTCTTAACTCACAAAAACACGTTACTTCTCTTAATATTTTGTAAAACGCTGCGAGTGCACGGCCCGTGAGCGCGTTGCCTTTGTCATTGTCTATTTGAATGCATCAGCCGTCACTCAGTGCTTATTCATAATTTATGCAAAGTGATTCAGGAAGGCAGTGATGTTCTGCAAGTGAATTTTACCTCAGCTCAACTCAGCATCTATCCCTCCTCCCTCTTCTTCTCCTCCTCCTCCTCCTCCTGTGCTCATCTCTGTCCTGTGCCTCGTTTCTCCCCGGTCCCCTTGCACTCGCCTCTTTTAATAAATTGTGTATGCGTTTCTCGCCCTAAAACTGCCTCGTGCTCCCCACCGCATCCTTTATTTGTCGGTTCTGATCTTCACGGGTTTCTTTTTTTCTTTTTCTAACGCTTTCTCTCTCCTTGCTGTCCCTCCCTCCCTGCACCCCTCCCTCCTTCTCCTCCTCCCTGTAGGTGAGGGACATGGCAGGCACCACCCTCAGTGGTTTACTGCAGTGCCAGTTCTTCCCTCTGGACTCTAGTCTGCAGACACAGCTCCAGACGCTGAGTCAGACTCGCCTCCCCAAGGCCAGAGGAGAGCTGGCCTCCACAGGTACACACACACACACATACACACACACACGTCACAATCACACAGTGAGGCAATCACAGTAATACTTGCCCTATTACCCTTTCTTATCTCAGGGGAATTGTGAACCTTGAAATCAATGGCCCATTTTAACTCTCCATTTGCGTGTGTGTGTGTGTGTGTGTGTGTGTGTGTGTGTGTGTGTGTGTGTGTGTGTGTGTGTGTGTGAAGACTTGGTGCGGCGCCATGCTGGGGTGCTCGGCCTCAGTGCGTGCATCCTGTCGAGCCCCTACGACGTCCCAGGCTGGATGCCTCAGATACTGATGGACCTGAGTGACCATCTCAACGACCCACAGCCCATAGAGGTACACACACGCGCGCACACACACACACACACACACACACACCAGTACAAACACACCCGCATACAAACATCTAGCTCAACACATCTTGAGCTGAAAGAATACAATTTCATTGTCCAATTGAGGGGAAAATTGTGTCTTTGGCCTTACTTGAGGCATGAAGAAGACATGCAATGTAATCCATAGTGCAGAGTTTGAATAATACATTAAAGTGATGGGCAGCCAATGATGATGATAATTTAGTGCTTCTCATGTTGCAAATTGAAAGAGATGAGAAAGAAAATACAATGGAATACAGTTTAAATATATATTTGCAAGCAGATGAATTACCCAGTGTGCTCTCCTGCAAAGAGCAGTTGTGCAGGTTTTGTGTGGAATAATAAGGAATACAATATCTTGGTTTCTTCAGGCAAAATGATCTGTAGTGAAAAAATCAGTTCTGGCTGTCAGGCTCGAGGCGCCTCTTTCCTCCCTTAAAATCTAATCTAATCGTTTTGTTTGAAGGCCAAAATGTAAAATGGATGTTCTCGATGTTTAAGTCATGAATGCATCCTTGGTTATAGTGATCATCAGTTTAATTTCCCGTTTGTGTGTCCTTGTTGAACCACGCCAACTTTTCACTCCAAACTTGTTTCGCTTTAATAATTTCTACGTTGCGTATTTAAATTGTTATATGTGGCATTTTAACATCAATAACTTATTATTGCCTCGTTAGTTTTTAATACGTGTAAACAAATGAGATCATTGGTGGGAGGATTGTCAGATGCTGTTGGATCCAGATCAGCGAGTGGCAGCGGCTTTGTTTCGCTTTTCAGCCTCGTCCTGGTTCCACTGTTAAACGTCAGGGTGGATCTCGCTATAAGAACGGATAGTGGCTGTTATCAAAAAGGCTGCTCTCAGCGCTTAACTTTCTTTCTTTCTCTCCTCAAAACAAATGAAGCAACAGAAAGAACTATCAACATCCTCTTTATTGCAGGAGTTTACTGCAGAGTTTAATGGAAATGTCCTGATTTCAGGGCTAAAAAACACACTTTAAAACGTACATGTTTCACTCCAGTGATGGGACGTTATAGTTCCCCACGAGCAAAACAGCTCTACTCAGCCTTAGAGGAGGCCGGTGTGACAAACTGTTCAAGTTCTGAATGAAAATAAGATGTAAATATCTTATAAGAACCAAAATGAAGCATGCATAGATATGTACATATAATAAATATTACTAAACGAAAGCACGACCCTGATTCATGCGTTACATCTCGCTTATCTGGAAGTCAAAGATCTTTATTTGCATCAGTCCAACACTGTGATTTACTTTTCTAATTTAAAAGAACTCAAGGTTGATTCATGACTGAAGGAAACCCTGAAACATTCTGGTGTGCAGCTGATTGAAGATGTGAATGGCTGTTATATGTTGATGCATTTAAATTTGCTAACTTTGTCTCCAAAGCCTGGAAAAGACGGACAGATGGGGCTGTTTAATTAGTTTGCTCTGATTTCTCCAGTATCATGATGTGCAGTAAATGGATTTCTCAGTGATTTATGAATTCTGTCGTAAACAACAGAGGTCTGAAAATCTGGACTTCTTTTGCAGCTTTCTGACTTTTTTGGTTGGAAGAAATAATCCGATCTTTTACTTTAGTAAAGGTAGAAATACCACAGTGTGCAAAATACTCCTGCATTATAAGCCCTGCATTCAAATCTCCTTGATTAAAAGCACAGAAGTATTAGTAGCTGTAGTCAAGATGGAGCTCATTTTAACTGATTTACATACTGTTTGCTACTTCAATCAATAACAATGCAACACGTGTTGTTTATCTTAAACTGCAAAGTAACTACGGTTTCAAATAAATGCAGTAGAGTAAAAACTGCAGTATTAACCTCTGAAATGCAGTAAAGATAAGTATAAAGTAGCATATATGTGTAATACTCAAGTATGCAAAGATTACACTTGAGCACAGACTGAATGTGCCTTGTGCATGTTTGATGATTACCCTTTTTTGTCCCAAGATGACGGTGAAGAAGACCCTGTCGGAGTTCAGGCGCACTCACCACGATAACTGGCAGGAGCATCGTCAGTGCTTCACTGACGACCAGCTGCTCGTGCTCACGGACCTGCTGGTGTCGCCCTGTTACTACGCCTAGACGGCCGGCCGCCTCGCCAGGTCCTCTGCAGACCGACAGACCTGTACCATAGAAAACAACGAGTTACTCCTTCCAAACCTGCTGGGAACTCAACTCCTCCGTGCAGCCTGTTAAAATACTGTCTGATGTTGTTGCAGTGGCTGAGAGCCCTGCGTCTAGAACCTCATGTGCCAATGTTGGCCTTCAGTAAACCAGTAGAAAAGCAGTCCTGGGAAAACAGATTCTAAGATTTAACTCACTTGGTGTGTTTGTTTTGTCTCGCCAAGCAGCTCAACAGCCCCAAAGGAGGCCACTTTACTTTCGAGATAACAACCCTTTTGGTGCTTTTTTTTCTTTGTTGTTGTTGTTGTTGTAGAATATACTGTATTCAACCACTGATTTTACCCACATCTGCCAGAAACCTATTTGTCTTTCCAGATCTCTGTTTCTCACTGCATTGTTTCCATCTACCTACTTGCAAAAGATTTAAATATGTGACAAGTTGTCCGTTCGTTTACTAAAAACAAAAAAATCTTATATGATGATATAAATATGTAGAATAAATATGGAAAATGACATCAATAGTATTAAAACGACAAACTGTATTTCTACAGTTATGATGTAATCCAACACTTATCATTAATGTGTGTGTGATAAATAACACTTAATATTGATATAAATCATGTAATGATATAAATGTTATAAGACATACATACCTATAATAAGTAATAAAACGTGTAACATGCTGTAATATCATTATACTCCTATACAACCCTGTGTTGTATTACACAGTAGCTCAACACTGAGAATTTACTGTTGTTCCCTGTTAAATAAATTCACTGCATCATTTGTAAAGAGGGATGTATTTCATTTCAGCGAGGAGGTGTGAGTGGTGCATGCTGTGTGTTTGCCAGGGGTGACTGATCATGTTAAATACCTGCCTACATCCGTATCACATAGCTGTCCGCAGCAGATTATGTTCTGCACCGAGCTCAAATATAGATCAGATGTTGCTTTCCGCATGGGTAGTTTCCAGTTTTGTACCGAACACTGTGCTGTATAGATGCTGCAGCAGACTGCAGCCGGTAAACACTGGATGCAACCGTGTGTGTGTGTGTGTGTGTGTTTAAGAAGGACAGAATCACAATGGAGGTGTCACTATTTTTATTCTGCATTGTTTTTCCTGATGCAGTGCTGCTGACTTTGATGTGTTCACCGTGTTGAGATACATGCAGAATGAGAAGAAGCATAGCCGGTGAGTGCGGTGTAATAAAGTGTACTTTATTAGTGGCTGTACGCTGTGTGATTACAGTTGTATGATGATGATGATGCCGGCCCTGAAATTTGATTTTCACATCGGGAGGAGAGATGGAGGGCATTTACCTAAGCAGCATTATCTGGTTAGACAATCAATTTTGGAAAGAGTTATAATAATGTCTTCTTAAAAAGGTGTTTGGGCATGACTGATGATGCCCTTAAACCTAATGTTCAAATTGAGTTTTAGAGATGAAAAACTGTATCATAAGTTCTCTGGCAAACCTTGTTCTCCTTTTTAAAATAATTTGAATCATCTAAATCTAAATTAGCCAATGAAATAAAAAAAGTGGTGTATGGAGACAGTTATTTAAATTAAATGGTACTTTTATATTTAAAAATGTTTTACTACAGTACATAGAAAGGTAGGACTAACCATAGTGCTGTGAGACAGGAACAAGAGTCTACAGCAACGCTCGCTGTTCTGTTAGGCCGCACTTAAAGCGCAGTGGTGCCTTGAGCTAAATGCTAACATCAGTGTGCTAACATACGCACAGTGACAATGTTAGCATGCTGATATTAAGCAGGTATAATGCTTACCATGTTCATAATAAACAAATAAACAAATGACTCAAAGATGGCAGTCACAACAACCAGCCGGACCAACAACAGGAAGTGTTTTTGTTTTACAATTTTCATGTTATTTCATCGCTAAATTCACTGCTGACAATGTGTGGGGTGGGAAATCAACAGTGCAGATTCTGAATATTGGCAGTCTTTTGAAAACTGATGACGAATTGAAAAAGCGCTCCAACATTTGGAGTTGAGAAGCTCCACAAGCACCTGCGGGGTTAGCTAGCAAGCCAGTCGGCCAGTCACACCACAGACCCCGAAGTCACTAGCAGGGGTGGGGCTTGCGGGGCCTCGGCCACTTATTTACAACAACGGTTATTGCTAGGCCTGGGATTTCAGGGACCTCTGTTGGTCCCTGGACCTCACTTTGAGAACCACTAATCTATTTTTTCAGTATTCATCTCAAATGTCCCGGAAACTGTGCATTTACGTGTGCCAAAACCAAATTTTTGTGGTGTGCACGGGTGGGGTGGGGGCCCCTGGGATTTCTTGCTTGGAGCCCCGAGAGACCCTAGCAACGCCACTGGTCACTAGGTTACACTAGGCTATGAGTAGAAGAAGAAGACTGTTGAGAACTGGAAACAAGAGGTTCGTTTAGACAAGGTGTAATTGTTCTTTCATCTTAGCTGCTATTGCCCATATTTGATGCTGTTGTTCATGCTACCAGCCATGTTTTCGGGCTTCATGGGAGACAACAGCAGAAGCAGCTTCTTCTTTGGGTTTTGTAGCAGAAACAGCTGATTAGTCATTTTCAGCTTATTCGGCAAAGGTGTTTCCAACTCCCTACACTTTTTCAAAGAAGACAAAAACCACAAGAGGCCAGTGTAAAAACTTTTTGTTGAAATTTAGGACATTTTTTTGGACTTTTGCTGTTTCCATCTGGCGTTTTGAATGCAATATTTCAAAAATGCTCATAAAAACACCTTAATGGAAACACGGCTGATAAGCTAGCGGCTAGATTTGATATCCAAGAAGAAAGAATGGAAGAACTCGTGATGTGAGAAGAAGTGACCGATCACCATAATAAAACGGTGGAATTAACAGAAAGTCTGCAAACTTGACAAGGAAAAGAGATGGAAGACAAAGATGTCACAGCAACAAGAGGTGAACTCCCTTCTCTCTAAAACGGCACCAGGAGTGTCGTGGAATGTGGATGACGAGGTGGACACAGTTCATCGTGTCAGTAAGAAAGAGTCACTCGAGGTAAAGCATCATTCACTTTGTTAGATGAAACAGAAACGAAATCTGGAAGCTCTCCAAAGACTGTGATGAATGCAAACAAGCTGGCAGTCAGTTTGCAGAAGATTTAACAAAGGAAGACAAAGCGGCGTGGGAGCTGCTGTGGCCAAGGATAAAAGAGGCAGGAGATCAGAAGAAGACAGCGTATTTTCGAGGGCCTTTTGGTTTCACAGAAAATGTGCAAACATTCCCGGAGAGGGTAAAAACATACGCTGTCACTCTTCAAAGTGGTCAGATGAGACGCAAAAGGTTTGGCTTGGAGGGACGAACACTTTCTTTATTCTAGATTAAAAACCTTCAGTGGGGCGAGTTACTGTTCGCACGAGGAGTGTGACCCAATATTACGATTACATTATGTTCAAAGTTTTCTTTTGTTTTTCAAAGGGAAACTGGCTCGATGTGTTCCTCATCTGCTGCACTAAGTTTCCTTGGCCGACCACGACCACACTACGATCCTCAGTGTGGCCCGTTTGTGAACAGCACATCTTGAAGCCCCAGTCTGCTTTGAAATCTTTGTCTGGGTGAGACCTTGCTGATGCAGCAAAACTACCTTGTGTCTCGTTGCTGTGCTCAGTCAACCTCACCTTGGTAGCAGAGTTTGGCTGCTCCTCACCCAGTTTTAAGCCTCCTGCACAGCTGATTCTGTTTCAGTTACTGACTGTGTTTCACCCTACATGTGAAGTTGATGATCACTAGCGCCTGTTTGGTATAACTGGTTGGTTGATCATAGGCCTGACTATAATCCTACAAATCCCTGACTTTGTGCAAGTGTACCTATAAGAACTGATGCTGGTTTGAGGGAAAAGGGTAGTAACACCAAATATTTATTTGATTTAGATTTTTGTTTTGTTTGCATTTTGTAAATTGATATAAAAAAAAAAAACAATTAGTATTTTATATTTTTGAAAGCATTCTTAGTTTACAGCATTTTTTCACACCTGCGTCGAAGTACTATACACACACACACGAATGGAGAGGGTTTTTTTTAAGTTTTGTGACTTGAAATCTTTTTTAAAAACATTGAAAAAACTTAAAAAGAGGAGTGCCTCAAATTTCTGAATTCCTTCAATATATTGATTAACCACACCTAAACTTAATTCTATATATATAATCTTTTATATATACATGTATGTGGTTTAGTTGTAAATACATTAGTTTTTTTGTATTGCTATGCGTGTTTAACAGTAATACCTGTTTGTTATTTGAACAGGTTGAATGTATTTTTTTTTTATCTAACGTCCACGTGCTGCGCGGAAAACGCAAACAGGGTTGTTTTTGAGAGTTTTTCAAAAGTACATGATTGGAAAACAGGCACCAAAAAAAAGGGCATTCCCGATAAATGGAAAGTCGTCGAGCCGAAGACGACGAATGTGAGGATGAAATATCTGAAGAAGACAGCGAGCTGGTGACTATTGACTGAGAGGAAGAGGCGCTATATGAAGAGGGCAGAGACACTTCTCTCCAGTGGGTTTTCATTTACTCGAAATAAATAAATAAATATATTATTAAGCGTTTATTTTATCATTTCACTAATATATCACAGAATATTTCAACGTAAATTTCACCAACTCTGCTTTCCAGATTCAGAACACCAGTCACATTGGGTCACCCTCCAACCCATGGGTGGATCTGACATTGCGGGACATGTTTTCATTCCTGTCCTCTTTTGTCTGCACGGGTGTAATTAAATGCACAGCATTTACTGACTACTGCCACGAGGATAAACTGTTCCCGAGACAGGTAATGACTTGGAAGAGGTTCCTCAAGATGTGCCACTCCCTTCACCTCAGTTGCTCTGTGGTGGATGCTGCTAACGAGCAAAAGGCAGGCCAGCCTTCAATCGGCTCTGCAAGATAAAGCCACTCTACAAGGAGATAAGGGAAGCCTGCAAAAGGATGAGCGAATGGTTGCCTCCAAAGCCTCATGAGGCTCATACAAGACATGAAAAATAAACCTGGTCACTGGGGATATGTAGTATTTGTTCTGGAAGACTCCATGAATGACGTCCCAGTCCCACCAGCGGGGAAGGAGTACAAGTATGTACTATATATTCCACTATGTTTTACGCCATTTGATATGTAGTTATTTGTGTTTGACATGCTGATGTTTTGGCATATTTTTCTCAAAGTTTTCTGTCCATCCAGGCACATGGGTGGAGTGGACCTCTCTGATAGGGTACTACAAAGTCCTCCACAAACCCGTATGTGGTGAAGGACAGTCTTTTACCATTTCATGGACATTGCATTTGTGAACGCCTTCATCCTCCACAAAGAACTTGCAAAAGGTAAAGGAGAGTCACCTCTCTCCCAGACAGCGTTCAGAGAGACCCAGGAGTGGGGTCTTCCTCCACAGCCAGACCCTCCCCATCTCCTGCTCCACACACATCCCATCACAGGCCAGTGCATTTCAGTGGGAGCAGCACCACTGGCCGGCTGAAGTGCAGGCTTTGCCATGTGAAGACACCAGCTTGTGCTTTGTCCCCACTCGTGACTGCTACAATAGCTGACATGTGGCTAAAAATTTGTAAATGGCTGGCAACAACCCAAAAGTATGTAAATAGTTTGCTGTTTCATTTTTGATATGAACTCCTTTTCTACCATAACACTAGTTTTGACTCTTTATATGCACAAAGCTCAGTTTTTTATGCTTGAGTTACTCTGTCAGTAGAACCAAGTGTGACTCTGGATGTGGGATATGATGCCTCTAAATGTCACCTTTCTTGAAAGCCCAAAATGATGAATGTATGTTGAAGCCTTGCAGAGTGGTAGCCGTTTTATTACAGATATGTGGCAATGGTAACCAAGAGTCTCCAAATGGCCATTTTTTGAGAGCACCTTGACATACCCTTAAAAAAACATGTAACACATTAATTTTCCATGGTATTATCAAATTTGAACTCCCGCTGTGGTCCCACTGTGTTTTCCAGCTAACACGTCCCAGCTGCAGGTTAGCAAAAATATATATTCAGGCAGAAGAAAAATCTTCAAATTCAGTGATTCTGACTGTTGGGGGGGAAAACATCAGTGTTACATTTCAAAAGAGACCAAAACCATGCATGCATGTTCAAGAGCATGTTCAATTTACTTTGAGTGCACCTATGATTGGCATGTCAGGCTAATTGTACAAGAATGGTAAGATCTTAAACCCTGAGATTATCCATCGTTGTCATTATTAAGTGTTAGTACCTTATTACAAACAACCTGTTTGAGTGTGTGCGTGTAGTCTTTCCCTCACTAGATTTTCTAGAGAAAACAGGTGAGCGTCCGAGTCCTCAGGCAGAATGGTCCTCACAGCATCAGCCAGCTGGAACAGGTACTCCGTATTTTTCCCGCTTGGACCGGTAGAGCTGACGATCTGGTTGGCTATCTCCTCCAGAGGGGCGGGACCGAGGTAGTTTGGATTGTCCTGAGAGCCGATGTACAGGAGCGTCTGGTTGGGCGGGGGAGTGAGCGGTGGACGGGGGTGAAAGGTCACCGTGATGACCTGATAACCACCTTTTTCTCGGTAGTCGAGGTAGCTCTTCACTTCCTCCTCCCGGCCCGTCGGCAGCTTGTAGGCGACGCCCCAAACGCACCCCTGAAGGGAGAGCATGAGGGCAGGAAAACAGGTTTGACATTCGTAGGGGAAGAAATGGAGTGACAGACTGTATACAGACATGACACGACACTCCTTTGATTTAACTCCCAGCAGAGCCGAAATAAGACAAGCTATCTGAGATCACAACCTGTAGAAACACGCAGAACGCTTTAAAACCTTTTCGGGAACATTTTGACGATAGCTATCAAGTCACCTCTAAGCACATGTTTTCTAGATGCTTACCATGTTATCACTGCATCACGGGACACGCTCTGTATCTCTATCTGTTTCCCATCGACCGCGACAAATTATCTCTCATCCAAGGTCACAACACAATACACTGTCCTTCCCTTTGTTTCAGCTGTATGAGATGCCTTTCCTGATGAGCACACACTCGTTCAGCTTGCTCAGCATGCATCATTGTCTCATCGTGCCCTGACATGTAGCAATTAATAAAATATCCATAACACTATGACAAGCCAGATGAGCGTTCTTCAGCGCTGGCACTGTTTGTGCTCTACACACAGTTTTGGAAAAACAGACTGGAAGTGAATATCACTTGAAAACCCTTAATTATACCTAATAATACAGTTTAATACATAACAAGGGAGGTGAATTATGACCCTCAGGTGGTGATAATCTACTGTTGCCGTGTAAATAAAATGGGATTTTGTTTGCTTTTCCACTGAAGACCAATCTGCTTCTAATAAAGAAGTTCACATTCACAGCCACTATCACCTTTAATTAATATCCTGAAGATTTATGTCACTTTTGATAGCGCACCCACCTGTTAATAACAGCAAATCTTTACGAGTTAGGCATCCAATTAAATGGTAAATAAAGCGTCTGCACCTTATTTTCTCCTTTTCTGCATACAGGATGTATATATAGTGTACATGCATGTGACATATTACAAATGAGAGTGGCAAAAACTAGTTGATTGAGCAACATAAAATTAATCTGGAGCTAATTTGATGGTCATTTAGTCATTAAATAAAAACAACCTCCGACTATTCTGCTGAAATGAAGTTAATTTATTGATTAGTTGGCAGACAATTAATCTATAACATTATTTATTTAATCTTTGAGGCCATTTATCAAGCTAAAATGCCAGATATTTTCAGCTCCCAGTTTTTCCAATTGAGTACTCTCTGCTTCATGTTATTCCAAACTGAGTAAATTGGCTTTTGGTCGGATAAAACAAGACATCAGAAGACATCACGTTGAGCTGTGGGACAGTGAGAGAGGAATTTTTCACTATTTTCCAACATTTTATGTAAACAAGTCACTGAGGAAGTAACTGGCAAAGTAACAAACAATGTGTAACACTCCAACAAACTATCCTCTACACTTCAAATGAGAAAAATGTCATGTGTGGCACCACTGAGCTGAGGACGGGGACGGTCTTACCTCAGGATCCTCCACCAGAGTCACGACCCGGCCGGGCTGTAAAGGACACAAACGGAGAAAGAAACACTTTAAAAGCAGCAAAAGCCCCAACAGTAAAATATAAGTATCCTAAAACAGACTGGTATTACACTGGACAAGAACTACTTTATGGAAATATTACGGGAATAACAGCAGCATAATACAGTAATGACTAACCTGTAATGTACAGTATTAATTCCCATGATTAGTAAGACATAAATAAATGATGCCAGCTGAGAAATAACACCATGATGAGCTGCTGCTTCTTAAAAGGTGGAAAATTACTTTTGCTAAACTTCTTTTCGTACAGTAACTTTACTTTTGTACTAACCTCTATAAGGAAGCAGTAGTAGTAGTAGTAGTAGTAGTGTATAACCAGATACTATTTTTTTGATGGGCACAGCCCAAATGTGATGCTTTGTTACATTAAATTAACAATTTCTTCCTTTGTTTACACAATTATTACTAAGAACTTTTCTGTAACTTACAGCATTAAATCGGAGCTTTTTAAGGGCAGAACAGCTCTTTCATACTTTACTTTATGCCGGTTTTTGATCGTTCTGTCCGGAAACACTTAATGTGACAGTCATCGTGAATCGGCTATATTTAGGTTCACAAAGCCGTTACCGCTTAACGTTACTCACCTTCCCCGGTACTCCCCGGTGGTCGGTGCTGCCCTGCCAAAACCGACGGCTGAAGCCTTTAATGTAACCAATTCTTTTCTCCTCGTAAGGGAAGTCCACTTTCCATATCAGGGACCCGTAACCGAACACCCACATGATGAGACGTTAAGCTAACGACACCGAGTCGACAACAAGGACGGTTAGCGGTGGACCGGCTGGCGACGTTTTAGCTAAGCGGTTAGCTTCATTGACGACAGTGACATTATAACGACTGACATGTACACCTGTAACCGAGTGGGTCACGACGGTGACACGCGATAGTTATAGCTCTGCCATGGTGTCTGCCCCAAGTGCTGTAATGTCAAGTCGATGGCTGATGTACACACCGCTACTTCCGCTCTACAACTTTCAGAATAAAACGCGACATACGAAGTAAACTAAAGTCTTACTTTTGTACATTATTTCGTTTTAGTAGCTTATGCCTTTTAGATGTCTTTGCTTTTATTTTGAAAGCAAGCCACCGTTCCGGGGGTTTTGGGCTCTTTCTGTAACCTAGCAGCTGTCCAGACACCACTGTTTAACCTTTTTTACTCCACCCACGTTGGAAATAGGTTTTTATGTGTTTTTTTGTTTTTTGTTTTAGCTAATCGCCCTGACATCCTGAGGGAGGGCTGTACATATTTTTTATGTTAACTATGTTTCATTTCTGTTACAATAACATATAGTTAACATGGTTAAAACCTGTTACAACCAGAAATATTCTTGCCAGCTACTCAAGGTTTCACACATTGAACCACCTGCATTTCTGCAACTCACATATGAAAGACTAACAACACATTAATTAAAATGTAAGAAAGTGGCTTGTTATTGTATTTTAAATTCATTCATTTTTTCATCTCTTTTATGTTTTTATCTGTTTTATATCCATTCTGTCTTTTTCATGTGAAGCATTCACTCGGTGCATGTGATTTCTTTCTTGTAAAGCACTTTGAGCTGCAGTTCCTGCATGAAAGGTGCTATACAGATGAAGGTTATTATAGAAAGAAGGAAACATTAATAAATGATAAAAGCATTGATGTGCCCTTGTATTCTTAAGGAAAAAAGGCTGTATTAAGTCTCAGAAACAATGCTCTTGTTTGTTAGATTCTGAATTACCTCTTGAATAACGTGTCCTAAGCCACTAGATCTTAGGCTACTTTTAATATGCACAAAGTAATTTCTTTTCAGTCAATGCCTACTTGTGCCTTTGCCTGAAACATAGGACAAATAACACAGGCAATATGGGTTTTCATCCCGACACCAGGGGGTGCTGAGTTTCTATTTCCCTCTGTGCATCGTTGTGTGTTCTCCCAAATAACATGCACTTCATGTATGCCGTGTGAGCACTGATTCAGAACCAAATAAAGTGGACAGCAACAGTCTGGCCTGCAATGTCAGCTCCATGAGCAGCAGCCGTGCTCATTCTTCTGCCAAGCTAGTCAGCAAACCTTTTATGTAACTTACCAGCCTCGAGTTCGGAGATGCAGATCTGTGGTTGTAATCCACAGCTGGGCTGAAAAAATGCTGCTGACAGAGGAAACGTTTGCCAGAAAGATACCCTTATTTGAAGCCAAAGCAGGTGCGGTGGAGCTGGTCACTGGCCGACAACAGCGGCCTAAAGGTCAGCTCTCAGGTGGGAATGTGTGTAAATGTGTAAGTGTTAAGAATACGGGAAATTGAGCCTGTGGTTTCCAGCACATTATTCTTGTTTTTCCACCCTCTTATGTTTTGCCTAAATTACTGTCATAACACTTCCTGCCATTTAAAGCAGGTTGCTGTGTAAATGCAGCAGTTTCCAGTCATTCATGTCCCACACTGTGAAAATAATAAGCTATTTATGTTTAAGTATAAACCTCTGCAGAGGCACACAGAAGTGTGCTTACAGGCTAATTCCAGCCCCAAATATCTTAAATCAAATGTAGACATTATTGTCATCTCATTCATACGTGAATCAGCACAAAATGCTTACAAACGCTCCTGTGGGCTCACCTTTTCTGCAGGCGCTGACAGGGACACATCTCTTGGGAAAACATTTTCTGCTGTTTCTGGCATATCTATTTTATTAGGGCGACAAATAATATTAAGATTTAGGAAAATACAAAGAGTCCCCTGCACAGCCTGTTAGGCAGTTTTTATGATGTTTTATTTGCTCTGCAGTTATTCCCTTCTCTAGGTGAATTTGGCAAATTTGTTATCTCTTGTTTGGAAGATGGAAAATAAAGATGTTGGCGTAAATATGAAGATAACTCAAGAGGAATGAATGTGAATACAATCTTCTGTCTGCCTCTATGAATAAGAGCATTTTCTTTTTTCACACCAGTCTGTAGATTTCAACTCTAATACAGACCATAAGCAATTAAGTGACTTCAAAAATCAAATTTAAATCTAATTTAAATTAATTAATTTAAACACGGTAATCAAATAAAATCAATCAAGTCATTATTCAAAAACAATTAATCAGTGGTGGTATGTAGGTGGCTTTGCCCTCATGTCAAGTGGTTTTCTTCCACTCGCCATACGTTACATTAACTTCCCTTTATTCTCACAGGCTTTCTTCTTCTGTGGCAAGCACATCCTCTCAGTTTTACTCTATTTTCCATGTTCTCCACCTCTCGTCGTTCCTTCTCAAACTCCAGAGCTTCAGTTTGTTCCCAGAGGAGGTGACTGAGGTATTTACTCCACCATTTTCTTCTTCATTTTCCTCATTTGTCCAGCTTCCTTTTATACAGGAAGGTCTGCATTTCACTTAAAAACACCTCATTTGAGCCACAAAGATCCACCTAGCGGGACGCAATTGTTGCCATGTGCACAGAACAGACCAACAAAATGACAATGTATACAGATTACAATGACAAAGGCTCTGATACATGTAGATTAGAAATTAAAATGTGTTGAACAGAAAGCCTTTGTCACAAACTGAGAGTGTGGAGTTGAAATATGTGAGCATTTACCATGCACGGAAATAAAAAAAAATCAGGATATTACAGCTTCTGCTACGTCGATTTTGACCATGCTTTCTTTCAATCTACTGCTTGTAAGTCCTCCAAATTTATGAAAGTACAATAAATCGCACTCCTCCATGTCTGTTGTCTTGTACTGTCTGCCCCTGCCCTGAGTAGCTTTTCTTGTTGAGACCCAAAAAATCCAGGAGAACGTCTTTTCTCCTCTTAGTGCTTTGTATTTTCTGCCGCGCCTTTATTCTCTTTAACCCAGTTACGTTGTGCATCGCTGAATGGAGCTGTCAACCTCCAGAGCTTCTTTTGAGCTTGTTTGTTTGTCCCAGCAAAGGTTGACGACCATACAAGAGGTTCTGTTCCACGCCGGCCAGCTTAATCAATTCCCTCCATGTTATTGCTCACGCTGGACTGAGCAAACATGTGCTGCCACTGTTGCTTCTTTTCTGCTCAGCCTTTGTAAAAAGGTGGTCTTTTTTCTTCCTTAACCTGCTCTTTCCTCTCTGGTTGAGCTTCGAAAAGAGATTTCTTCAGCTGGCAGAATTTCTTTTTCCCAACCATCCACCTGCAACATGGTATAACTAACCTCCGATGTTTAGCTGTTCTCCTGCAGCAATTGAGGTCTACAAAACTCATCCAAAGGTCTCCTCCATATTGACTCACTCTAGCAGTGGTGGTTGCACACAAAAAAGCTCTTGAACCCCTGACTCCATCTCTGCAGCCATGGTGAGAAATCGTCCAGCTGAGCCTTAAAAGTCCACTATATGTAGAGAGCAGACTTGAGTGGGCCACTTTGGGCTCTGGGGCCCTCAAACTGTTTGATCCTGAACTGCTCATATGACTCCTGAGATTTCTCTCGCGGGCTCACATACAGGCTCGGTGAAAGCAGCAACATCTATCAGCACTGTTGTACTTGCCTGAGAATGTGATTCTATTCTGAGTATAACAACTAATAATGATGATGTGAAAGACTGTAAGATAAGAAAGTCATTATTAGCAAGTCAATATTATCTGTTTTGGCTCAGCTTTTACACTGAAACTGCAAAAGCCTCATTTGTAAAAAATGTTGGACCAGCGCAAGCATTGGCTTAGAATAATAGAGGAGAATCATGTTCTCACTGGCATGACTGATATGCTTCCTGTCTCCCAACACTGCATATGTGTAATTGAAATGAAGATAAAATGGAAAGTTTTATAGATGATAAATGCTGTGTCCTCCTTTGTCTCAGCAGCAACGAAACCCAACATCTGGAGTCCATGTGACGATAGCGGCTTCAGTTTGGCATCACTAAGAGGAGAGCAACAACGATGTTATTCATTGTCTTTGAAAAAAGACACCTAAATTATATTACTCCTGGCCTTAATTTGTTTTATAATAATGAACCACGGGCTACTTTTTCTCATTGGCTGATATCTAATATTAAAACCTCTGTCTGCAGTGCAATTAAACATTGCTCTTTTTCCTCATTTAATTTCTAAGTTAGATAAATCAAATGTCTAAATTGGGGTCATTGTAACCTAAGAGAAAAAATTTATGAAGCGTCCAATCATCCAACTTGTATTTTCATTCTTCCTGCATGTGGTGAGTAACTACAGAGATGTACAGTCCTCGCTCGGAACTGACATCGCTGAAGGGATTTGAGATATTTTCCCCCAAAATTGGTATAAATAAGGCTTAAGTCCAGCCGCTGCAATGGGAACTAATACTCCAAAGCTTCCTCAAGCTTAACCAAAGTCTATAACTTTATTGAGAATGTCTGAGTGAGAGGCATGAAGTGTTATACGAGACTGATCAGAAAGCAGCCCCTTTGGTTCTTCTGGCTGCAGGATGGGCCAGTTTAAAATGATCTGTCTTGGGGATAGCAGAATCTCTGGCAGACTTCACAGCACACTTTGCAGTGACCCACAGGATGTGTGGGATGTAAAAATGTAAATCCTTAAAAAACAATAATATTGCAGAGAAGAAACATGATACAGATCTGGGTTGGTACAACAAAACCCAGCAAAAACCCTGCATGCTTTTCCCCTCTTTTAGAGGATGCTCATTTAAAGGTGTGAATGGCTCAGATGTTCTTTTTAAAGAGAAAAGATGCAACCTTTCACGATGGGTTCTTTTGATGCTCGGAGCTGAGACCAAGTACCTGCGTCTGCTTTTTTGTCCAAGCCCTTAACATTCAATTAACATTATGGCAGCTCCAGCTGGTGGCACAGTATCTGGAGTGATGGCAGTCCTCAAGCAGGAGTGACAATTATTCCACATCTGAGTGGTATTCTGATCGAGACCCTGGTGAAGATAAAGTGACCCTGAAATAGGCTGTTGACTATTCAGGAAAACGCTTGAGAGGAGCAGCAATGCTATTGGCTCAGTGATGCTGTACTCAGCACGCTAATGTGATCACAATGACAACGCTATCAGGCTGATGTTTAGCACTTACAGTTTGGACCTGTTGGTGGTGCTAGGCGAAACTCAGGTGGTCGCCCAAAGTTTCCTGTGGAATGTGAATGTCCGCACCAAATTTCATGGCATTGCTCCAACGTTTCACTCAAAACCACAAATGTGAACCTCATGGTAGGGTTAGAGGATCACCGGTCAGCACACCGATCCCTGTGGCAGGTGTCCAGATATTTCACACTCTAACCCTAACAGCACCGATGTAGCATCGCAAGGTCGTTTGTAATCCTGAAAACAAATTTTCACTCCTCATGCTTCAGCATCACCAACCTAACCAGGCATGAAGGCAACGAGTACTAGCCAATCAGAGGCACAGCAGGGTAGGTCATGCCTTCTCCATCCTAGGAAAAAACTGTACTGAATGATAAGCATCAGAGGGGATTTAGAAGAGGGTATAGGCAAAGCTGACTGAAAAATATGTAGCCAGTGGATCACCAAAGTCATTAGGACTCATCTACTGGGCACCATGGACACTCAATTTGCATGCCCATCCAATAGTTGTCGAGACTTTTCAGTACAGTACAGGAAAGGTCAGGGGTCACCAGCGTCATTCAGATTTCTTCTGGAACTCATCAATGTCTGTACAAAATTTCATGGCCACCTATTGTGGTTGTTGTTGAGATATTTCAGTCTGGAACAAAGCAGTGGATCAACTGAGTGACAGACCGGCGTTCAGATCTGTCCATCAGTCAGTCACGCGATTACAGCTCGCTGCACGCTGCCCGCATGGCTAAAAATTGACACTGAAGCAGGCTGCATAAGTGTTGACTGTTCAGGCAGAACTTTGGATAGAAAATAAAGTCTTAGCAATGTGCTGGCATGGCTTTTGGATGGGACAGACAACAGGCTTGAGTCTGAGCTTTAAGAACAGAGATGAGTCCAAGCCAGAGCTGGTGGACAGCTGGCTTGGAATCAAAATGGAGTCAGGGCCAACATGGAGTCATAGCCATATCAGAGCAGAGCCGGCGTTGGCGCCAATCTGGTCAAAGAGCCACGGAGGAGATGGAGCTGAGATTGAGCTGGTGCCAGGGAAAAAATTTGAGCAAAGCTGGAGCTGATGCCCATGCTGGAGATGAGTAGGAGTTGATGTCAGAGAGGGAGACTCGCTTTTACTGAGGAAGCAGGAGCTGATGACGAAGACGACGATGAGTGGAGTCTGAGTTGCGTCAGAGTGGAACCAACCAGATAATTGCTGGAGAGGAGCCAGCATAAAGCTGCTGGAGTCTCCACTGAAGTCAGAGACAGAACTGGAGTGGGGGAGGAGAAGTGGGATGAAGAAGTGAAAGAGACCAGGGATTTGTGAAAGTTTTTTCTCTCTCTTTCTCCATTTTGCTACTTTTCTGATCTTAATGACGTGTTGAATTCAGAAGCGGAGAACAGTGTGACGCTGACGATGAAAAAATTGCGCTGTCAATGAATATGTTCGGCTTGGCAGGTGAAGAGGACTGATTTGATATTATGAAAGGGAGTCTGTCACTCTGGCTGGAGAGGGAACATTTCGCTCTGGACACTTGACAGACTCGCTGCTGGTCGCCACAGAAAAGAACATTCTCTCTGCTTTTTTTCTGCTGTAAATATTGTCATGTGCAGCTCTCATTCTGGCCTGCAACTATTTCAGAGCTCCAAATCAAATCATTCATGAATCTAATTTCAATCGAAAGCATGTACTCCACTCGATGCCCTATAGAGACATCTGGAAAGACAGTTTTGTCCTTTTGTCTTCCTCCATCAAAGTCTATCCTCTTGTTCTTCCCCCAGTGCTCAATTAGCCATATTTTCTTTACTCTATCCGAAACAAAGAGCCTCCCTTGCTCTCTCTTGGTTGATATTTCCCCCCGTTACTTATTAATGAAGGGACCAGAATATCCTTTTCTGCAATACATTCCCGCCCTCAGAAGACGATCAGTGTTTGCATGTTTTGTGAATGGACTGCCATGAAATTCTGTACAGAAATCATTGGTCCCCAGATGAATTTGGTAATCCTCTGACTTTCCTCTTAATGCCACCAGCAGGTCAAAGCTTCCACTGATCCCACAAAACAAGTCTAAAAGGATCGGCACAAAACTTTGTACAGACATCCATGTCCCCCCTCAGGATGAGTTGCAATTACTTTTATCCCCCCTTCTCTTCATCTAGCGCCATCATTAGGTCAAAATCAGTTGTCCATGAAGTCAATTTCACCATTAGATCATGCTTTTAGTCTTTTTAGTAATGCACCTCAATGTCTTTATCTCAATGACCCGATCTGCTCTCTCTCTGCCTCAGCCTTGTAAAGCGCCTCATTTTATTACTTTACTTACTTTTTCTTAACTCGGTGTAGGAGAGAAAAGATTATGCAAAAAGCGATTTCTGAAATAGTAGACCAGAAAATGGTGCACCTAGTAAGTGTACTGCTCATAACACTATAACCCAGAGCATATCATGAACACGATGAAGCACTGGAAGGAAATCACAACTGATGTGCATGGCAGGTTCTTTAGACATCATCTTCATAGAAAAAAATCACACATTAATGAGCTTTTGTTGTAATTTCCACATGTTTTTTCTTTAATTATACTAGTTTTTGGGATTGTGTGTCTTCTTTCTGAATGAGGGCTTTTGATTTATTAGTAATTAGTGACTTTAATGATGAAAAAACAGATGCACTTCCTCTTCCACTGATCTAACTACTTAATATCATTCCAGTGGTTTGAATGTTGACCATATGTTTTATAGTCAATTACAAGAGCACTGTCACTCACACAGGTCTGCTGATTGAATGTCCTGCGACTCTTCATAATATCATTTTTATAAGGAACAATAGAGCTGAAAGGAAGAGTCTGACATTTTGAGAAATGCGCTTATTTATTTCTTTGCCAAGAGTTGGAGGAGAAGATCAACACCACTCTAATGTCTGTATGTGAAATATGAAGCTAGAGCCAGCAGCTGATAAGCTTAGCTTAGCATAAAGACAGAAAGCGGGGAGAAACAGCGAGTTTGGCTCTGTCAGAAGGTAAAAAAAAATGACTAATTAACATGTTATATCTCATTTGTTTAATCTGTACAAAAACAAAATTACACTTGCAAAACCACAATTAGATGTTTCATCACTTTGGATTCAGTACAGGTAAAGGAAACAAGATTGAACGTGTTAATTAATTAGCTTTAGAGGCTCTGCTAGGTGGATTTGTGTATTTTTGGATGCTTTTCCCCATTTTTCAAGTCTCTGTGCTGGCTAAGTTAGCAGTCGCCTGGCTGGAGCTTCATATTATCATCTTATCTTATTCTGGGCAAGAAAGCAAATCGGTGTATTTGCCACGGACAGACATGCCTCACATGATGAACAAATGCATCACTAAACCTGACCTATGCAGAATTTCACTCTGAAGTATTTAGACATTTATTGACTTTTGCGTCATCCCTAGTGAAAATTCATTCATTTTACACCACATCCTTGGACCTATTACCACTTACAGACTCCCTTCCTTTCGCCCTCCACCTCCTCTTCTGTTTCATTTTATTGTGACAGTGCGTGTTATAAGTGCTGATGTGGAGGTGCAAATGGAATGGAACCAGTTTGTAGCGTGCAATGATGAGGTGGCCGTGACTGTGTGATGGGTCAGATTGGAAATCCAGCCAGGCCACCAGGGAAGGGGTAATTGTTTTCCAGGGATGGCAAGGGTTACACGGGAAAGCTACAGGAAGAAATAAGGAATGAGAATGAGGACAGAAGAGGGAGGGTATGAGTTGGTAAGCAACATAAAGAGCCATTTTCTCCACCTCCTCCTCCTCCTCTTCTTCTGTCATTTGTATCACTCTGTCCCTCCTCCTCTCCTCCCGCTCCTTGTCCTTATCAGATAAGCGAGGACGCCTTCATTCTAAAGGTGCTACTAGACATCTCCAATAACTATCTGTGTGTTCATGTGTGTGCCTGTGTGTGCGTGTGTGTGTGTGTGTTTGCATGACAGTTATGGGAGCTTGTCATCGTGCTCCTCTAGATCAATGGAGCACAGTTGCCTAGCAACCTGCTGATCGGGAGAAAGGAGGCGGGGGAGAGAGAGGGAGAGAGGCAGAAGATTAGAAAAGAGAGAGATGGAGAGGTATGGGGAGGGGAGGAAAGAAGGAAGAGAAGTGGGTGAGATCAACAGCAAAGAATGCTGTGGTTGGATGACAGGAAATAAGACCTAAGACAGTAGAGCTCAGTGTGTCGAATGCGTCTTTGTGCGTACTGTAAGAGTGGGGTGAGGAGGGGGGAGGCAGTGGGTGGAACGTGGGGTGTGAAGGCATGAATTGAGCATATACAGTATGTGTGATTGTGCGTGCAACAGTAGTTTGGGACTGATGAGTTTATGTTGATACTATCGTGCTGAAATAGAACATCAAAGCTCCACCGTGGTGACGCCAGCAGCACACTCTCTCTCATTTAGCTGCTGATTTAATTATCTTTATCTTAAAGGGGAACAAAGTGGTTAAACGCACTGCATTGGGAGGGAGCGGCGGTAGAGATAAACAGCGGGGAATGAGGGGGGAGGAAGGGGGGGAGATGGAGAGGGAACTTGGAGGGAGATGAATTTGGACAGGAGGAAATGAGGAGACGGGCGTAGAGAAGGAGAGGGGAGGAGAGCAAGGACGAGGCGAATGAAACGAGAGCGGAAGAGGAGATGGATGGAAAGAGAGTCTGACGATCAGGTGTTGGTCGGCCTCCAGAGAGATGTGCACATATGCTCCAGATCGTCTATGATATTTGCACAGTCTCCCTCTCTCTGCCAGGGATGGCGGGCGGGAGGAAGGAGGAGGAGATGAAGGGGTGTGAAGGGAGGATGGGGTGTCATCATAAATGAAAAAAAAAGAGGGAGGGAGGGATGGAGAAACAGAGGAATAGCTGTATATCCCAGAGGTATACTCTGTGACTGAGTTAGAATAACATGTGGAGGCAGAGTGGCTGTTAAACTTTATGGAGGATTGAAAATGGACAATTAGCATCTCAACGATCTCACTGTCACCTGGAACATTCTCCCCCGTTGTCATAGTAACCCTCCTCTCCCCGCTCGCACTTCCTAATTCATGCTACCCCTCTCCGCCGTGGCCAGAGTGCACATGCTTGCACCTCCATGCTCCTGCACACACAGACACGCAAATGGGGCACTTCGTGTGCATAATCAATGCAAACTATGTTTAGTGTGATTCTGGTCTGGGACTGTTTTGTCATTAAGGCAAATCTTTAAGATGCAGTAATGTGATATGTATGTAAGAATTTTAGTTTAACACAGATTAACTTCAGAGATATCTACTGAAGTTAGCACGCTAACTCGCTAGCCTAGCCTTTCAGCTGCTACATTTCACAAGCTCTGTCGTCTAATAAATGAACAAACTCACAAAATGTCAAGAAAGGAAATGTTCTCACATATTTGCTTATTAAACAGAAAAATGTAACACCTTCTGAATTCAAGCTCCTCTCGTTTATGGAACTATGACAAGCTAACTCATCATAAAAAGACACTTCATTCAAACTTGACTGAAAGAAAAAACTCACCACTTTAAAGCTACAGCAGACCGTCGTGATTCAGGCAACGTGTCCAGCTATGCAGCAGGAAATGGTTTTCCAAGTTTGCTGTCGAAGAAGTGGCGTGCACCTCACCTTTGGGATGAATGCTGACTACACCTTACACCCAACATCCTTCATGTTCTTGTGGCCGAATGGGAGCAAATCCCTCCAGCCAGGTTTCAAAATGTTATGAAGAGCTGGAAGAGTGGAGGCTGTTATAGCAGCAGATTAATGCCGATGGTTTTGGAACAAGATGTTCAACAACAGTGGATGTTTTTCCACAGCAGACATTTTGGCTTTGCAGAGGTGCTACTAATAACGTTAATGGTGGCTGCATTTAGGTGTCCCTGTAAGACGGTGAGCCAGCATGCATTGCACCAGGACCCTGAAGATGCAGCAGTCAAATGGAGTCCAGCTTTGTCTTTTATTACATTATCACACCTGTGCTTCTCCAGCAGTGACGTGTCAAAATTACTATGCTGACATGCACAAAATATGCTGGGTTTTGCACTTATTCTGCAAAAGACAATAGTCTTACTAAGCTGTTTACATGACCATTGAAAATGAATGTTGCATGCATACTCCAATTAACGTAATGACGTAACAGAGCCTCCCTCTTTCGTTCGTTCAAACATCCTCTTGAAAACGTCAGCGTTGAGATATTTAAGCATGCCCACCTGCTGATGTCCAAGTCTTTCATAACGTTTAAAAGCAGTCGGGTTTCTCCTTCCAAAGGGAATATGAGCTTTCTGTTGTGCATCTCCATCCCAGCCTTGCAAACTGTTAGCTAGACGATGCTCATAGCTGTATATATGTCCAATGAATGCTCCTAAAACATCCACAATATTGGCGTGTCCCACATTTCTAAATCAGAATATCCAAATGGAAAGGAACTGATGTACTGACTGTCTTATCCTATGTGGGTATGATGTTTGGATGTTTTACTGTGTGTGCACTGTACGCTATGTGTGGTCAGGTATGCAGGTGTATCCACTTCATTTGATTCCTTCCTCAGCTCTGAGAGGTCCATGTAGCTTCAGGCAGTAGGACGCTGGAGAGTTCTCCGCGTGTGCCGTGCAGCTATCACGACATTTTAGTGGTCACGGGGTAAAAGGTCGAAGGTGAAAGGGGTCGACGTGTTCCTTGTTACTGGTTTTCCTGTTCATTATCCGCTCTTAAAGTCTGTTTCACCGCACAAAGCTGCTGTGACCCTTGACCCTTCACTGTAGGGCATGGAGCGCCGCAGGCTGAGAGTGGCTGCATCGCCATGACAACCCATAGCAGCTTGTAGGTAAAGATTTATGGTCAGTCTGATGTGCGCAGACACACACGAAACTCTGCACATGTACACACACGTAAATCAGTGGTGCAAAGGCTAATGAACTATGGATCTTGAGATTTCTTTGCCATTTGGCCACACATGTTAACCGAGCCCCCTCTCCCTCACACACACACACACATGCACCTCCCCTCCTCTCATTCAACCTCACTTCTGCACACACACACACACACGCACACAATCAGTCGGGCTTTGTTTGATTCTTGTCGGTCACTCTCCATCAGCTGGTCAGATGATCAATGCTAATGCCTGTTGAGAGTTCTAATGACACACAGATCCATACACAGATGGACTGCGCACTTGCTGTCGTACTTGCGCGCGTGTGCGTGCGCCCATGCACGTGTGTGGGCGCCCATGTGTGCATGTTTGCGCACATGAGCTAATGTTATTTGTGTTTAGAAATTGCAATCCTTTGATGAGGACAGGTCAGCGCTATTGTTATAAATGAGAGCAAGATTGCGGGGAGGTGACCTCTCTTACCTCACACACACATACACACACATATGCACACATGCGCACGTGGCTGTTTGCACTATTGGCAAGTAGAATTAGTAAATGTATGAGCTACACAGAAACTCATTACAACACGATTAGAGACAAACCTCCCATTTAATCTCATTTAGAAAAGGGTGGTTGCCTGTCAAACACACTCACGCAAACACACACTAACTCACTTATGCGCATGCACAGATACACACACACACATTCGTGCTTAGACAAGGACCACCCTCTCTGCATGAATGACAGCAGGAGTGTCTGACTCATACAATGATACCCTCATAATCATAAGCTCTTACCTCCGTGTAAGTATGGTGTTTTGAATGACACAGTAAGTCTGCTCCATACATTTAATCCCACTGTTTATATCACATCAGCATCAAAAACCTGAGATTTCCCCACATGAAGCACCCCAACTCCTCCCTTCCTCACCCCCCCTCTGTGCCGTTTGTCACCATTCACAGCACAAACTAGGTAAACCTCGCCCGTCGCAAACTCGGCTCTGAACACTGTAGCACAAACTGACATAAATGCAAGCACAAAATATGGGCGCACAAGCACAAACACACACATACCCACTGAATGCTGACAGATGAGTTTTTATTTTTGGCTGTATTTTCTCTCTTGCTGGCAGTTCAGACACATATTACCCGTGCACAAGCGCTCCTGCACACACGCACACATATATAAGGAAAATACGTATGCACCCCCACACACACATATACAGTGACCTTCTCTCTGCTGAGTAGGCAAAGAGTCAGGGGTCACTGCCTGCTGTCAGCCTGTCAGAGAGAGGAAGGGAGAGGGGAAGTGAGAAGAGGCAGAGGAAGAGCAAATGTGGTTGGAGGAACGCACAGAATGGAGCTCCTCCGCCTCATCATTCAATAAAGACTAATGCAATCAGAGCCGGCCCATATCTGTCACGGTTAATGTTGGCTGATAGAGTCGCAGCAATTTAAAATGCTCATGGTATAATGCATTTCCCTGTGCCTCTTACAGACTGATGATGCATCATATCACGCCTTGATGGCTCTTGTAGGAACAGATAACCTGCTCTGCAGCATGCTGAATGGGGCCTCCATCACGCCCGACCAGTTTGCTCATTTTTATCTTAATCGGCTACAAAAGGAGTTTGATTCCGAAATCCAATTAAAAAACAAGTTACCTGAAGTTCACTGCTCAGTCTTTCAGAATTATTGCAGATAATTATATCCTCTTTTATGATGTCGTCAGGCAAAAGCAATGCTAGCACAAAAGCCACCAAGGATGTATGTCAGTGGGTTTTAATTTCTGTCTCAGAATGGATTTCTTTTTTCATTTCAATGTGAATATACTTTAAGAGTTTTGCTGCAAACATTCACACGCAGTCAGTTTTTATTATTGAGTCAAGAAAATGGTATTTCCATTAAACAAGTGTGTGTGACTTTTTTTTTCCAAAGTACATCAGTTTGCTTCAAAAATGACTGGAATCAAGTGTCATTTTAATTTGTTTTATTGCTGCAGTGTGCTTCACTCTGTCCTCTGTCAAGATACTGACATTTCTTGAAAATCCTTGAAGCGAGTATTGAGAAGAGGTTGAAATAATCTGTCTGCACTGGCATACTTTCTCATTTATTCCAAGGAAACAACACTTGATAAGTTTATTTTTGCTTTAAAATAAACATCTCACTGTGTTAAATGTGAATTAATTGATCATTGCTCCATTTCACGTCAGCTTTAATCTTGTCGGAGTAGTAATTAATCTCCACATGTGATTTTTTTTTTATTTGTACATAGTCTTCTTAACGAATAACATGTTTCTAGCTGAATTTTCCATGGTGTTTATCATGCCATGAATAGAGCGAAGAATGTTATCATTTGATAATGCCATTTGGTCCAAAAGGTCAGCCTGGCCTGGGGATGGGGAGAGAGAGAGGGGAGGAGAAGGAGGAGGAGAGTTTAAGGGGGTTTGAGGAGTAGTGGTGGTGGTGGTCAGTCCAATGGGAAACCAGGTGCTGATGTTGAGATAGTTTCCATAGTAACTCCTCCTCCTCCTCCTCCTCTCCCCAGTCTCGTCCTTTCCTCCCTAACACTCTCAAAAACATGTGCACAACTGCATGGTCAGACCGCCCCTCTTCATCCCACCGCTGTTCTCCGTGGTCAGCCCCTTCTGCTTCGAAATCTGTTACTCGAATCAGTTTGAGCCTGCGTGTTCCAGCCATGTGGTCGTATGATATTCTGTGGCTCAACCATTAAAGCCGCCTCTCTACCAGTTGCCTGCCTTGCTGGAGGAAATGTATCTCATAGCGCAAAGCAGCCGGCACAGCCTGTACATCCCACTGCAAACAGAGACAGATAAAGATGACAACTACAGTAGAAAAAAAGCAGTGATGTACGTGCAAGCAGCTGACAGCTGTTTAGTGCTGAATGCTCCATTCATTGTTTCTGTTGAGTGCATCTTGAATCGGCATCTCCGATCAGGTCAGGGTTGTTCTTCTTACAGAAGGCTGCAGCCTTCGGTTGGCAATTTTCTAGCTACTCCTCCTCCTCCTCCTCTTTCAGCTTCAACACTTGATGAAGGTGAGTGTTAAAGCAGAGTAAAAGGAGTAGAGCAGATGTGCCGGCTAGTGAGAGGCAGACATGCACAGATTAAGGGAGAGAGAAAAGGAGCAGCAGCTGGCCGAGGGAGTCCAGGGAGAGCACCTCTGAGCTGGGTCAACACAGCTGGAGTCCCTGGAAAAAAAAGCCCTGTTTTGTGTGTATCTGTGTGTGTGATCTTGCATGGGATTGTGTTTATTGGAAATATCTGTACATGCAACATGAAGGCAAATACACCCCAAAGTATGAGGGCACCTGCACATTGCACCCATATGTCTTTGTCCTACTGCATGAAGCAACATGTACCTCACAGGAATCAAATAAAGCGGATGCACCTGCATACCTGACCACACGTGCTCTGCTGTGCAGCACACACACGCCAAACATGCAGTGGGATCTCATGTATGATATGGCCAAAACACACACTTGAACGTTCCACCCACATGTAATAGCTGGACATCTCATCTCAAAACCATGTGCATGAATTTGCTCTCATATGCCATGAAACTGGGCCTCGGCGGCCACAACAGCGTTTGTGAGGCTGGGTGCTGGTCTAAGGCTCTCAGCTGGTATTCCAGTTCATCCCTAACTGGGAAAACCATTTTGTTGGGGACCTGATTTTGAACAAGGGGGCCTTGCCAAAACCATGACAAGCATTAGCTATATAACTACTGTGTCCACATACTTTTGACCACAAAGTGTATTTGCCCATCCTGACCTCTGTGTGCGTCTGTTCAGGTGACTTAAGTGTGTGTTATGAGTGTAAATGTGCGAAGAGTGTGCGCGAGGGGGAGAAACAGAGTGAGGGATATTTGTAAATTGAGACCCCCCCCCCCCCCCCCCCCCTCCCCCCCCCAACACTTCACGGACTCGCTGTCGTCCTTACACTCGCTCCCGTGGCACGAGAGAGGTACAGGCCATCGTCACTGCCACTCACGGATTTAATCACTCGGATCTAGCCCGGTTCTCGCCTTATTTTCTGCCTCCGGTAATTGCGTTTCTGTTTCGTGCGGGCGGTGAGTGCGCGCTGTCCAAGGTGCTGCAGCAGCGCGCGGCCCCGCCCATCCTCTCTCTCTCACACACACACATACATACACACTCTTTCCTTCTCTCTCACTCACGACCACGTGACGCTCCCTCTGCCGAGTCTCGCGGAGAGCATCAGACTGCACCTTTTCCTCCTCAAGAGAGCGGAGAGAGAGAAGAGAGAGAGACATAGAGTCAGACAGAGAGAGTGAGCGCGAGAGAGGGAAGGAGAGCTAGAGAGAGAGAGCGCGCGCGCGAGGGGGAGACCAATAGCACCTTGTCGCCTGGAGGCGAGCCTGTGATAATTTTGTCCCTGTCCGGTAGACCGGCTCTATCTACCACCGGGCGCGCGGGTGCTCTCTCCTCTCTCGCGGCTTCGAGATTCTCCTCAAATGGGAAGGGAAATCAATGAGTCGCGCGCCGCACTGTTGCCACGGAACCACAGGATGTGCGTGAGGTAGGTCGGTTTTCAAGCCTTTATGTGCCTGCGTTGAGGAAAAACCGCTGCTGGGTCGTTGTTTTTAATCTACCCTGGCGAGACTCACCTCACCTTTACAGGTTGTGATGTCAATTAAAACAGTAAGCGTGTTTTTTTTTTTTTTGTTTTCTTTTAAAGAAAAAAGTAATTAACGCGTTACCGGGTAGCTAAGCTGTAGTTAAGTGCTACGGCGCAGGTGATGAGACTGAACCCCCGGTGTAGTCAAGAAGCGGGCGCGCAGGAGAAAAAATGGAGAGGAGGTATGGTCGCAAATCGAGAATCGATATTTCAACCGCATTCATTCACACCGTCTATCAATAACTGTGATGTCGCCGCTTTTCGCCTCTCACAGATTCGAGATGCGGAGGGGAGAGTGCGCGTAGCCTGCTGTGCGTGTGCACTTGCAGCCGATGTTGTGCGGTGTGTGAATGTGTTCGTTCGTTAGAAAGGAGCTCTGGAGCCGTTAATTCGATAAAGCGAGGCGGTTTGAGTCATCCGCCGCAGCGCGCGGTGCTGCTCCCGCTCTTTGTGATGTGGCTAACAGAATCCTTGACGGTGGCGCGAGGTGCCCGCCGCCAACCGTCATTAATTCCTTTACAAAAATTAAAAAAATATATAAATAAACTACAGAACAAAGGTCGTCGGTTGAAGAGTCTCTTTCAAAATGCTGTCAAGTCTCAGAAGTGATTAAAAAATATGCTTTATGACGTTAAGGCAGTCGCAGGTATGCCACCTTATAAAAATCTCCTGCGGCATGATGGGAGCTCTGCTGAGGAGGTGCTGTTTGTGTATGGATGTATATGTGTGCGCGCGTGCCTACACAGTATGCGTTTAGCTTAAGTCATTGCTGTTTGTGCCGCGTGAAAGTGAAAATTTAGGTTTTATTGTCTTCAGTGTGTTCATACGTGCTCTTGATTTGGGCCTGTTAAATGAGTAATGTGACAATGTGACGTGATGTATGCGTGTGTGTGCGCGCGCGCGCGCGCACGCGTACAAAATGCATGAGAGAGAGTAATTTGAGAATAATAGAAGGCTGGGCTTGTGTATGCTGTGTGTGTGTGTGTGTGTGTGTGTGTGTGTGTGTGTGTGTGTGTGAGAGAGAGAGAGAGAGAGAGGGAGTTTGTTCTTGCGTGTTTATGTGTGTGTGTTGAGTGTGTGTGACCCTGGTTGATTGTGCCATCTCTGTTCTCTCTGTAGGTCGCTGGAGAGAGTGATGACGTGGCAGTGAAAGACACACATATACCTCCCTCACACACAGACACACACACACACACACACACACACACACACACACATACACTCGCACATATTTGCCCGCACACACTTTAAGTCTTGCCCTACTAAGACAGGGAAGGGGGGGGGAGAAAATTCTGCTATGACGGTGTCATTTCTCTCCATTACCAATGTGTGAGCCACACAGCCACACACACACTCATACTCCGTGGGGAGTTGCCTTCATGGGGGATAAGGCCCTATCTAGGGCACAAAGATGGAGTTCACATCCTATTTGTCACGTATCTAACACTCACACAGATGCACACACAAATACACACACCTGGAATCTCATATGTCAGAAGTGAAGAATGAAAGACTGAATGGAGAGAAGACATTGAACATCTCAGAGCAGACACGAACACCGGGCCAAGGCAAAAGAAGAGTCCACAGCGGTGCTGAAAGGACGACAGGAGCTACGACTTGACCGCCACCCCCGCTGGAGCTGTATTGTGCAGGAGCCTTCCATTGTAAAGAGTACTACCAAGAAAGCAGGGTGCACCTGAGACACATAGAAGGTGTTCTACGAAGTGCCCTACAGTTGTCACCATGAGCTGTAGGCTAGTGGGAACACCCCAGCTCTAGCCTCGATCTCCTCCTGTGTGAGTGTGAGAGCGAGTGTGTGTATGAGTGTGATGGCGGTGTGTGTTTGGGCGGCAGCCCCCCTGCTCTTCCTGGGGCTGTGCCTGTGCAGCGTGGGGGGCCAGGCCCAAGGGGAGGTCCTGGAGTTTGGAGGCGTATCCAGCCAGTGGGGGCGGTTCCCAGTGTGGAACGCCTGCTGCGAGAGTGTGCTGAGCTTCAGCCTGCGGACTCACAGTCAGGAGGGCCTGCTGCTCTACCTGGACGACGAGGGCTTCTGCGACTTCCTGGAGCTGCTGCTTCTCCACGGCCACCTCCGCCTGCGCTTCTCCATCTTCTGCGCTGAGCCGGCCGAGCTGCAGTCAGGCGTGGCGGTGAGTGACGGGCACTGGCACGCAGTGCGTGTCAAGCGGGACTGGAGGAACACCTCATTGGAGGTGGACGGGCGACTGGAGGGATGGGCGGAAGTGAAGAGCAAGAGAAGAGACATGACAGTATTCAGCCACACCTTCATGGGCGGGGTGACGCCTGAACTGCACTCCTCGCCCCTGCGTCTCACATCTCCTTCAGTGCGGGAACACCCCGCTTTCCGTGGCTGGATCACGGCAGTGAGCATCAACGGCTCACTGGTGACGCTGGACAGCTCGGAGGGCGTCACAGTAACAGCTGGCTGCGGGCCGGATCACCAGTGCCAGAACGGAGGGGTGTGCAGCGTGGTCAACGACCAGGCCGTCTGCGACTGCTCCGACACCGGGTACCAGGGCAACGACTGCAGCGAAGGTAAGGCCCAGAACCATGCTGACCCATCATATACGTCTCATCCTTTAGATACTTAGCCATACACTGAAATACACACATGCACATGCAGTTACTGTTGTGACTACACACAAATTTATACGTCCAGATCCAAACACCAGGTCCTTCAGTGTAGACGTCTTTTTTCATTCACAACTTCACGGCTGCCTTCAGTTGGTGCGTATGGACCAGCAGCCTCACAAACAGTGCGAGACATGCATACTGATGACGTTTGATATTGATTCTTTATGGCTGCCAATGATAATGCCAATTTAGTATGTAACTCCAGAGCTCAGAGCTAAGCCCCCCCCCCCCCCCAGGAAGTGCAGTCAGTTTGGAGAAGCTGGAGCTGAGAGCTTGAGAACAGCTGTTCCGAGCTGCTTTCAGACCGTCAAGCTTGATCGTCAGGAGATTTGGAGTCAAACTCACTGGAAACTGTTACCTTGCTGGCAGTGTGAAAGCCCTGATGTGCTCAGTTGGTGTGTCTGGCGAAACACAATAACGGTATGGATCCATTATGGATGTGGTTGTTGGCTCGTGTTGAGAGACTTTCATTGGAACTAGGCTAAGAGGCTGGAAATCAGTGGTTGTTACATGGCTGGTATCTGGCTGTCTGTATTAATGGATTGCATCGATTCTAGATGGCCTTCACAGGTACCATACATAGGGCGTTGAAATGAAGTGTGCACAGTCTATCGCCTGTCATTAATCTGAACATCCTGCAGCCTGTTAAGATGCTCTGTTTGTGTATGTGTGAGCGTGCATAGTATGTGCTTTTGCGTCAGTGTTCTTATGCATTATAAAAGAGGAAATAGTGTCCTGTCAGTAGAGCTTTATAAATATGAAGAACTGTGACAATAAACAGCCTGATGTAAAAATAAAACTTTTATGTGGGAGAGGCAAAGGAAAAATGCTGTTTCACAAATGATTTAATATCTCAACTCTGCAAGAACGCCCTCCCTTAATACTGTCAAACAAGCCTTTGGTCAATACAAGTGCCAATATACAGGGCGCTGTAATGATGGTCATTACAAAAACGAAACAGCTGCTTAATGAACTCAGCTACCTTGTTATGGCCAGTACTGCAAATGCTTTCATTTCCCCCTGCTTAGTTGTGTGTGTCGTCAGATTTGCTTCAGTGCATTCACAGAGCAAATCTGCATTCTTAATCAATAGCGCTCTCAAGGCTCGTCTTTTTTTTCTTTTTTCATGCCAAAGATACCTTTCAGCTTTGCCTCTGCCATTGATATTTTAATGGCACCAACGCATTTGTCAAAAATGGCAGGGCGGCCTTGCTGCGTGGCCGCCGTTTGTCATCGACCTGACCTCACACCCCGCCCGGCGCCGCTGTAAGCATCACACCTCCCTTTAGCCACCACCACGTCACACCCTAGCCTTTAGTGGACAGTGGGATGGCCTAGGTTACCATGGAGACAGGACTAATAGGGAGACCTCGTGCCGGGCGCGTTTCTCCATCCTTCCTCGCTCTTCCTCCCTACCCCCACTCCTGAGCTCCAGCCTCCCCCTCCCAGACTCCTCGCTGCGTACAGCTCTATCTCATCTCACAGTGACTTCAGGCATCCTGTCTGCCACACAAATCTACTCGTGGTGCTGAGTGTGTGTGCATGAATGTTTGTGTATGACAGGCATCCTTTGGGTGATCATGTCTTGACCACTGGTCTTTAGAAGCAGGTGGACACGGTAGCAGGTATGCTCACTAGTACTGAAATGATTTGGCAATTGATAGACGAATAATTAGTAATTTAAGCAAAGCTGCAACAATTAGTGAGTTGATTAGTAGCTGCTTGGATTGCGGTGGTATACCGGTTTCACGCCATGTATATCTACTTATCTATTGTATTGAATTCTACTGTTTTAGTGTTATTTGAAAAATATAGGATATAATAATTTGTGAAATTAGACAGAACCTTTCTGTTTTCACTGGTTTAAGGGTCATTGTAGCTGATTATAATAATGATTGTGTAATACCATATACTTGCATTTGCTGGTTCTGGTTACTCAAATGGTGAGAATCAGTTGCTTTTCTTTGTCATTTCTTTGAGTTTGGAGCTGATGGTGGAATAAAAGACACCTTTCTGGGATGTGGAAAATCCTAACAGGCATTTTTCACTGTTTTTATGACATTTTTTAGCTAAAACATTGAATAAGCTGCAGATTAATCAATCATAAAAATAATTGTTATTTGCAGCCTCACATTTAAGATAATTGTAAAGCAGAAGATGCCAAACATCCCCCTCTTCCAGCCTCTAAGATGTGAGCATTTGCTGCTTTTCTCATCATGGCAAAATGAACATTTTTGGGTTTTGGACTGTTGGTGAGACCAAACAGCAATTTGAGGACCTAACTTTGTGCTCTGCAAAATAGTGGGCAAATGATTGATAAATTGACCCGCCATGAAAACAATAATTCGCAGCCCTTGTGCTCGATTTTGCACGTGAGGTGTCTGCACGCTCAGGAAGGGACAGCCAGGTGAAGCTATGATCAGCTCTCTGCAGAAACTCGGCGCCGCTCTGAGAATTATGTGTGATCCAAGCCAGTCTAATCCAGTCTGCCGTTTTGCTGCTGGTTAGGGCACAGTGGGAGACACACACATACCTGCACAAACACATGTAGCACAAACATACAAACACGTGGAGAAGCACATTCGCACAGTGTGCAGGCTCCAGCACCACCATTAGTCACATCACCACCGAGGCACCTAATAGCAGTGTAGCTGTGCAGGCTAAATAAGAGGCGCAGACATTTTACATAAAGGCTCTCACCAGATACGATACCTGCTTTAGACTGGCACTCTGTCGCTCAACAAGAGGCTACTTATACCTTTTGAGGGGCTGCTTTATATTCCTAGAGATGGACTCACATTTCAGTTGTGAGTGATGCCAAGTGTTGCTGTGGAGAACCAGTGCTAACGTATTTTTTTCCTCTTGGCAGTAGTGGCTGATGTTAGTAACAGTAGTCTCATAAAATGGTTGCAGTTAGGGGGTCTGCTTGGATGGATGTGCATGGCCTGAGCAGTGCTGCATTTGGCTGCAGCTGATTTCTATATGTTTGATCATATAGCATTACCAGAATAAATAATGCTTGTACTCCGCAGAATAGGAATACATCTTCGGATGAATCATAATAGGGAGTCGTTCTTGGGTTGAATTTTGCTGTGAGGCTGAAATAGAAGTGCAAAGATCCCTGCTAGCTCCCTTTTTCAGTTTTGGCATGAGTGTATTGTTTCAGACTGGTGTTTCTTTAGCTTGGTTCCTCAGATTCACATTTCAGACTTCAGGTAGAAATTGCTGCAGGGCTTGGAGTGTGATGGTTAGATGATAGTGGGAACGGAGAGCTTAATGAATGGTTTTAAAAGGTTACTGTTTGTCTTTTTGTACGTGCGCTCACCGGTCGTGATATTACTCATGGACGTTAGCTCAGAAAAGAGATTCAAGGTACTCCTCTGGCGAAGCAGCGTCTTTTCAGAAATAAACAGCAGCAAACGGGGCCAGTTAACCAAAAAAAACATAACAGAGTGCAACATCTTCCGATGCATGTTTCTTATCTTAGACCTCTCTGAATCATGGAGCTCATTCCCTGAAAATAGAACAGGAGTACAGAGAGGTCTGAGAGGAGAACTGAGCAGATGATGTGCTCTTTGTAGATGGGTTAAATCCTTTTTTGAGTGCTCTGTTGTGGTATAAAATGTTTTTAAAAAAAAAAAAAAAACTGCCCCCATGCACTGTTGTTCATTTCCGTCTAACAAGATGCCGGCTCGGTGGGATGTCTCCGACCAGAAGATTTACAGGCTGAGCTGATATCCATGCATCAATATCACTCCCAACGAAGAGCTCATCCAAACCGATAGATATTTCTCCTCAGGTGCACTGGGGCTCTCCGGAGAACGAAATTCAAAGGTTGTATCTGAGAGAAATGAAGCGGATAGCAGAGGAAATAGAAGGGGTAGAATGAAAATAACATGCTAACAGCATCCAAGATTTTGTAAAATGTTGACTGTATGTGGTGGAACCACGTTTGTCAGGCAGTTGGGTATTAAGGCTTATCATTTATATGGTACCTGGAAATTATTGTTATTTTCAAGCCAGCTTTTTCACTGAGGCTGCACAATAAAGTTTGAGATAAAATTATAACCCTCAGAAAATTAGAAAAAAATCCTGTTATGAATCTTTAATACAGAATGAATATGCTCTGCTGGAGGAAAAAATGGATCTGAGGACCGTGTGTGAAGCCAGAAATAAGCAATTTGGCTGTGGCAGTGCTCCTTTCCATACATGTGTACAGGTACACAATAGCTGCAAGGTTCTCTAATGATGCACTTTTGCTCATAATTTTACAGATTTGTGACAAGCTTTGAAACATTTATAAAGCAATATGATATTATTATGTACTGTACGCATTTTCTTTATCACCTGAAAGGCAGTGTATTACATTTTTCATAGCTGTGTGAGGTGAGGGTTATTTATCAGGATTTTGTTCCAAAGCACAACCATATATCAGTTTTGGAGAGGAAAAAAAGCATCATTTGAGATATTCAAAATACAGCGAAGTGAGTTTAGGCAGGTCTATGCATAAATATAATTACTGTCTAAGCCCTTGTGCCCTCCAGTGAAGGCAGAGTGAACCTGGCTTGTTAGGCCTGGCCTGGCTTGCATTGTCCTTGAGGGCAAATCGCTGTTAGCATGCTAATGGCTCCACCTGTTTCCGCCATGCTACTAGCACAAGGGCAGAAGCAAGGAAACACTCAGATGAGCACACAGCTCAGAATACACACATTTCCACACGAGCGCACACACATTCACACGCGCACACTCAGTCCCAGTATTGAACCATGCATGCCCCTCGTCTCCCTGCACTGCTAATCCATCCCTAACGTTTTCCTGCTATTTCACATCATTATTACTGCCATAGTCAATGTTAGTGTATGTGTGTCTGTATGTGTGTGACAGAGAGACTGAGAGAGAGATTGCGAGACTGAATGCGTGTGTGTGTGTGTGTGTGTGTGTGTGTGTGTGTGTGTGTGTGTGTGTGTTGCATGCTATCTGTCGGGGGGCTCTGGGGAGAGGAAGCGGCTGCAAGGTAAGTCCTGGGGTAAACGGCTCTTGAATCCAAACATACAGGTAGGAAAGTATATGTTTGCCCACACCCCCCCTCCACCCTCTGTATCTGCAAGCGTGGGTGGGCTATGTGTGTGTGCGCTTATGTAAGTGTATTTGCACACATGTGGAGTCAAAAAAGAGCGATTGTGCATTATTTTAATGCAGCTTATTTATATATATATATATATATATAGACAAACCTCAGTTTTGGCTACCAGTGCAGCATGGTATCCATTGTGACGTTTGCGTGGACTTTGCATGTATGTTACCACGGTAACCCTGGACGGGTGTGCATGTACAGTAAGTAGCCATGGTAACCCAAGGGCTTAGCATGCATGTTAATGAATGTCTGTCTCTCTCTCTCCTCGCCCGGCCGCAACACCTTTCCAGAGCACAGCTACACTCCAGGTAGGTTGCACTTCTATCTATCTATCTATCTATCTATCTATCTATCTATCTATCTATCTATCTATCTATCTATCTATCTATCTATCTATCTATCTATCTATCTATCTATCTATCTATCTATCTATCTATCTATCACTTCTGTCTATGTCTGTCTGTATTTAAGTTTCTCCTCCTGCTCTTTCTTTGCTTCTCTATCTGATTCCCCCTTTTCCATGTTCTCAGATTCATTAAGTAATTATTTAAGTGCTCATTTCTTCAGCTCTCTTATCATCGTATTTTCACCCTCCGCCCTATCTGCACTATATCTTTTCCGCGTCGGTCTTGTCCTTTACGTTCCTCTCTCTGGCCGTCACGTTGCAAAGCACGGGGTAGCCAGCGTAAAATGTGTGTTGGTCTGTGTGGGTATGTAGGGGTTGGTTGCTGACATCTGGTAAGTTCTACATCCCATGTGTAATCATCTGAAGTGGCTCCGGCCTCAAGGTTACAGAGACATAGGCACACAAAGACACCGTACTGAGCGACCCAGTTCGTAGCTGTGTGCAAACGTCTGTGTGCGTACCTGTTTGTGCGTAGGATCGCTGCCTGAGATGAGTAAGTGTCTTCAAAGCAGTTCATTTTTTTTTTAGGCATTTGGAATTATTTAGAGGACTCATACACACACATGCACACACACCTTTACACAGAGTACTGTAGCCTTCACAGCATGTCATTGACAAACTCCTGTATCACAAAAACACATATACACACACACACAAGCACACACACACACTTCACGCCCCATGAACCTTTGCTGTGCTGACTGTGCTCTTGTCTTCCTTTAAGGTCTGGCACACCTGATGATTGGCGACCAAGGTATGGCCTCCTCTTACCTCACTTCCTGTTGTCCTCTGCTATACCATCATCCCCTATCTCCTCACTCCCACACTCACACTTCCCTGTATCCCCCCCCCCCACTTCATCACCACCTGGCGCGGGAGGAAGTTGTCTCTCTAGGCACTGAACGAAGGTCAGTTCTTTATTTTTTTGGTCTGTAATTGAGATTTCTTCATTTTGAAACGGTCCCATGTGGTCTCATCAGAAATTTCAGTTTTAATTTAAACTGAAATGGATGACTTGGGCTTTTGCAATGGAATAATTAAATAATAATGAATGAAATATGGCCTTAAAGATTACTTTATGGTGCGATTTTTAAAGAACGATGAGCCTGAGAGCAACTTCTGCTGGGATATGTACTGTAATCATGGCTGCTGGTGTGGGAGGCGGTAATGGGAGGGTGTAGACTGCTGCAGCTTGATGGTGCTTGGCTGGGGCAGATGTGGCAGGGCTCCTCGTCATGGAAATGGAGCTCAGGGCCGACTGAACGATCGACTCCATGGATGGTTTGAATTCGCCTTTACTCTTCCACCTCATTGCATTATCTCTCATCCATATGTAAGAGGTTGATTTAGGGGATGGCAGCGTGTGAGTGCGCGCTCGATGTTTGCATGCGTGCTTTTGCGTCTCGGCTTCAATCGATGACTGCGGCGGTTATCGCAGGACGACTCATCCACATTCATCCGTGGCTTTTCATCCGCTTCCAGCATGTCTCGCTCTGCCGTTGCTGGTCCTCACATGGGCTCCTGCTCTCACTTTGGTGAGCACATGTGATTCCGAACAGATGTTCCCGTGTATGAAAGCAATGCTGTCACACCTCGACCTCCAAGTTGTCCGGCGCTTTTGAACACAGCCCAGAAACAAGTGCCGCCGCTCTGCCTTTTGGACATTGTTCTTCCCTGATGAAAAAAAACTCACAATGCCGCCTCTCTTCTTGCCCTCTTTCTTCCTTTTCCCCCCTTTGTTCCTGCCCTCTTTTTCACTGTTTGGGACACCACCCTCTGTGAATTTAGGAAAGCTCAGAGGTACACGCCCTTGATTTTCTCATGTGTATGGTTGATGGGCTGTTCTGGATGGTTTTGAAGTCGAATGTATTGGCAGGCTCTTGTGCGTATGGTCATGCATACCTTCAGAGCCGTTCGGCTTCAAGCTCTTATTCGCGGTTGCCGTTGAGTTGGAATGTTTCATTTTTGGTAAGGTAAGCTGTTGATGCATGAGTGTGCGAGAGTGCGTGCATGCGTGCGACTGAATAGGAGCCCCGGCCTACGGTGCTTTTGAAAATCTGAAGGTAGGTGCTGCTGGATCGGCCAGCTCCGCATGACGTTGATGAACACACTGATTGACCCACATGAAGACAAGCCTGACCGTGACGGGCTGATCTGCGTCTATTGTGCTCTTTGATTGGATGAGAGAGGACATGATGACGGCTGTCACCCATCGTGACAGGGCTGCCGTGTATTCAGTGAAATGTGCTATTTAATGAAATGTTCATCCAAGCTGGTGGATAGAAATATCTTGAATAGAGCGCAAATTACGTCCTCAGCCATCTATCACAGTGAGATATCTCTATTTTGACAAGTATATTTCTATCTGAGCATTTTGTGCTATGTTTTGATTGCTTAGTGAGCTCCAAGTGCTCGAGTGTCTGCCTTAAAATGTCTGCCGTGAATCATCCAGGTGGCAGTGAAAATTTAATTGCTTCATCTGGCTTATGCTCAGCATTTTAAATCACCTACTTAAGGACTGACATGTATTAACATATGTTTCCAGCATTATTACACAATGTATTCAGTGTATTTGTGTATAGCGGATGCCCTCACTATTGCGGATGTTTGGATTGTGATAGGCTGAAAGTAGAACTGTGGCTGATTTTCTTTTCTTTTCTTCTTTTTTTTAAACCTTTGAAGTCTCTTTCAGACACTGTACACATGAAAAAGCTGTGTGTGTGCGCGTGCGGGCGCGAGTGTGTTTTTGCTCTGCATACGGAGATGTAAAGGCTGTCAAATGGTGCAGACGAAGCCTAGCTTAGGTTAGCTCAGCGTAAAGAGGCTTTTTGAGGAGCCCGCAAAGCTGAAATGAGTTTCTTTGAGGGGGCGGATTGGGTGCGGGGAGGGGTGTCTTAGAAAGATATACAGCATGTGTGTCTGCTTGTGTGCGTCTGTGCTGGAGAAATTGAGAAAAAGCGACTGTGCCTGTGAGAGAAGAGCTAAAGGAATGAATGATAGAGGGAGTAGAGAGGGGAAGAAGAAGCGGGGGAGAGATAAAGTGAGTCGTCTTCTCTCCTGTGATGTAGAGCAACTGCCTGTATCTGCAAAGGGACAGCGGTGCTCCTGTCTGCCCTCCCAGCCCAATCATTCTCCAAGGGACATCAGCCCTGATGGGGTGCCGTGGACCTTTCCCCTCCTCCATAAAACACAGCTATCATTCTCCCTGGAAACGATACCCACAGATCACTAATCACTTTGAGTGGGTGAAAATGCACGAATTGTGGAAGGAAGAAAGAAAAGAGGGAGCCAAATTGGATTTTCATAAGTATCGAGCAGCCAAAGGAAGAGGGGGAAATGGATTTTTTTTTTCTTTTTTGCAAAGTATTGAGCAGCAATAATCTGGATGGAAAATGTGCTTAAAGCCAAGTAGCAGATTTTGCCCTTTCTCTTCTCTCTGTCTGGCCAAGAATAGACCGTGAAGGGTTCTGGATGAATGTGTGATTGTGGGCTCTGAATAGGACCGAGGAGCGGCTCTCGGGCGTAATTGGCAGCGACGCTCGTTTCTGATATTTATTTATTTATTTTTAAGCTTCGAGCCAGGTTGTCCGGTTAGTAACGGCGGTTTGCCTGAACGTCCGAGTGTTCTCGATATCAATCCGACAATCTGTGCGCGGCATAAACAAGTGGTCAGCCTCGCTCGAAGTGACCTTTACACACGCGCTTACGTGAACGGACGGACAAACAGACACACACTCACGCACAATAACCTTTAGAGAGTGCCCGCTGAGTAGGTGAGTGAGTGTGTGTTCAGTGTAAATATGCATGAGTAAGGCTGCCTGCACATATTCTTCACGGTCAGTGGATGAAGGCAAGAGAGGGAACGAGGTGTGTGTGTGTGTGTGTCTGCGTGCTCGCGCGTGTGTGTGTGTGTGTGTGTGTGTGTGTGAGTGAGTGCGTGTACAGGGGAGGTGGATTGTGAGTCATCACTTGTGACTCATAAAGCGTCGGCAATCAAAGCAGCTCATTTTAACACATTGTCTTATGGTGAAAACACACAGATGGACGCACACTCCACACACACACACAAGCACAAACACACGTTCAGCGTCGCACTCTTTGGGTTTCTCTTTAAACGGTCGCTTTTGTTTTCGTCCCTCCACCTCTCTCTCGCTGTCTCCTGAACGTACACATGTGCGTGCTTTTCACACACACACACACACACACACACACACACACACACACACACACTCACGCAGAGGCTGAGCTGCGTGCTGACTCCACCATATGTGGGGTTGGGAGTGGTAGCAGACGCCAAGACAAGAGGAACCAGTCAGTACCAGCAAAGTACAGCATGTCTCCTACCTCTTACTCATCATCATCTAACAGCCCTAATAATAACAATCACACAAGGACCGGTTATTCCTTAATAAAACACAGCTAAATTAAGCTAAACTGAATACAAAAAGACAGATTTTTGTTCAGTCGTGGCTCCATAATGTCTCTACTTGTCTCACTCAGGTGTTGTTTCTAGTGCTGAAATAATCTTATTTGCGAGGCAGCTGAATGTGCGAGACCTTAATAATTATTTTCATTACCAATTAATCTCCTGATTACTTTCTCGATCACTCAGTGAATCGTTTTGTTCATTAAAAGTCAGAAAAAAGTGAAAAATATTTGTTTCCCTCGGCCCAAGTTGATATCTTCAATGAAAATATTCAACTGATTATCATGTATGACAAAGAGCATCAAATACATTTGAGAAATAGTTGATTTATTGATTAATCAACTTATCATCAGTTGTAAATTCTTCCATTGTATTATAAAAATGTTACCCTATTAAAATCACCAAAATATTAACCTTGCATTCACCAAATTTCCGTGCCTGGCACTAAAATCTGCACTCATTTAACCCTTGAAGTAAACACAGCGATATACTGCACAATTGTCAATAAAACATATTTGTCAGACACACATTGGGCACTGTGGTTGTAATGCTTACATAATTTAGCAAGACGGGCAAGTGAGCAGTACCCAGCTCGAGGTGAGAGAGAGCTGCTCGGTGTTAAGAGGCAAGTGTCTGGTGATTGGCTGCCTGCCCGACGGACTGGCACGAATTTGGCTCCTGACGGTCACATCTCGAGCTGTGAAGAAAAAAAAAACGGTATCTGTTAAAACTAAGTTATGCCCGCTCTGGCCATCAGCAGTGATAAAGCAGTTGCAACAAAGTCCTAATTGCAAAATGCAGTTTTTCTAAGTATTCCCTTCCCACTAATGGGACTAATTCTGCCTCTAGTCTGTGCGACAAACACCCATGGTCCTGTGTACTACAGTGCTCGTTAATGCTTAACACCCATGCAGTTCTTGTAATGAAAGTCACAGCACCTCAAACAGAGCTCTACCCCCACATTATCAGGGAGATACACAGTTACTGAATTCACCATGGGAAATGCGTAGCAATCTCACTCGTAAATGTATACATTTATTGGTAATTGTACGCAATTACCATCCCGTTAGCAAGTCTTCACATTAGCATTTCCACACATTCACCGCAACGCTAATAGGGAACGCACAAAGCCGATGCACCCTGTAATCGCCTAAAAATAAAGACATCAAACGGACTCTCCGTTTACAGAGGATGAAGGGGAAAGATAGAGCAGAGGCTGGCTGCGAGTGTGTGAGGGAGGGCGGGAGGAGGGGGTGGGCGGGATGGGGTAAAGGAGTGTAGAAAAGTGATGGTGAGGAAAGATAGGAGCGCATTCAGAAAGTGGGAAAAGAGGGTTGGAAAGAGAAGGTCGGAGACGCAGAGGGAGACAGGAAGGGAGATAAGACTGCAGCGTTTCTCAGCAGGGGCGCTGCATCTCTCCTTGGGCTCCCCGACTTGACACAGTCTCGCATCAGCCGGGATGGTATTCATCAGCGATGCAGATATCTCATCCTGCACACGCAGACACACACGTTTTTTTTTAGAAAGAAACAGGCTAGTCGCTGCTCCAGTTGTCTCTTACCTGTTCTAGCGCTTTCCATTGTGTCTGGGCGGGTGCTGAGGGTAGTGGCCCAGTTGGCGATTCACTTCAGTACCCCATCTGGCATTTGAAGTTCATTTCTTTGCTGTTTGCCAAAACAAGAACAAACACATGAACGCACACACACTTGCACTCACAGGCATTACACGCACAAACACTAATTTACTCGCGGTACTTGTCTGGCATAACTACAACAACTGAAATAGCCACGGCATTCATTAAAAATCCATTACATTACCTTTATGAAACGAGTGTGCTCTGTTATTTGTTAACAACCTCATGTAAGGGCTTTCATTAGGTTTCTGTGTGTGTGTGTGTGCATGTGCGTGGATCTACAGCCATGCAAATCGGAGCATCGTCATTCGTCTGTGTGGGTATATTTAACTTCGCTGCTTCAGTCAGTTTGGATGCCTGTGTGCAGAAATGCTTTTCATCATCCTTTGGTGCACATGTGCCATGATGTATGTACGTGTGTCTGTGTGCACGCCTACGCGGGTGTGTGTGTGTGTGTGCGTCTATATGTGTGCGTGTGTGTGTCTAACACGGATGAAACTGACTCTGATCTTATCCAGCTTAAGACAAATACACTGTTCTGCCTGCAGACATTGTCATGGAAACAAGCTGGTTTCCCTGGGTACCAGAGAGAAGGCCAAATTCAAGCTGCAGACGGAGAGAGAGAGAGATGAGCACAGATAAGAGAAACAAAAAGGGAGAAGAAATAAAAGATTGAACATAATGGCAGGAAGTGCGCTGCGCGTATTTTTTTTAAGCAATTCAAAGGGATTAACAATGTAAGATATTATTTAGTTAAGTTCTGTTTGTGTCTCAAGGAAATTCATTTTTGAATTCACTTATAAAAAGATAAGACCGTATCTGCTGGGTACCGATCTTAACTTTAACATGTTTTATTATTAATGAAGCAAAAATGCGTCTTTTGGCTGTTTTCATCGCTGTGAATTGAATATCTTTGGGTTTTTGCAAACGCAGCGTTGGACTTCTTTCTGTCACTTCATCAGATGAGTTTATTCACTGCAGGGCTGCAACTAATGATTGTTTTCAGTACTGATTAACGTGTTGACCGTCTTGTCAATTACTTGATTAGAGCTGCAGTGATTAGTCAATTAATCAGCCGTTCTATTACGTGATGCAAACAAAATCTTATTGCAAATGTTGTGACAGATATTGCGAAATGGTGGTTTTTCCATTTCATTTTCACCAAAAATGATCTGTAGCGCCACGATGCTTCATTTAAAATGGTATGTTGTGACACATTTTACCTTCATAAAAAAAATTTTGATCAAAAGTTTGATAATATTTCAATTAAACATTCAGCCCTACACTCGATCAGCAGAGAATGAACAATCCTCACGGTCATTTCAGATGTTTATCATGTAAAAATGTGCGAAATTTGACGGTTCCAGCTTCTCAAAGGTGAGAATTTGCTGCTTTTCATTGGCTTAATTCAATATCTTTGGGTTTTCGTCAGACAAACAACATTTAATGGCGTAAACTTAACTGTTAATCAATTAAGTAAGAAATTTTGAAAATAATCAATAAATTGTTCCATCTGTAAAGTGGTAGCGATTAATTGCCAACTCAATTCGCAAGTTACAAGAGTGTAACATGAAAAAAACCTAAAGATGTTCTGTTTACAGTGATTAAAAAACAAAAAAAATGAGCATTTCCGCTTAATAAATGACGCAGACGATGTTGACTGATTTCCTGTCGATCAACTAATCAATTCGTTTGCGCACTAGTTTTACTTCAGGGCCAGTAACTCCTTCTTCAGAGCCCGTGTCACATTTTTAAAGCAGTATATCTCCTGTTGGGAACGAATGCCTTCAATTTAACAACAACAACAACAAAAAAAAAGGAATAAGAGCTCAACGTTGCAGACCACCAATCTGTCACTTGTGTCCTGACAGTAATATCCTCCTCTACAGTATTGCTCCCTTGGCAGTGATGTGATAGCCCAATCGGTTTCAAAGCCAGATGCTGTAGATCACTGAATAGAGATGGAAACGGCAGTCGTAGCCCCCGGTGAACTTGCCTGTATGGATTTTCACACTTTAAACTTAATATGGAGACTATGCATATGTTTGCATACATCTACATACATTTCCCACACTGGTCATCTATCTGTATACTGTATGAGTGCGTAGTTAATCCACCTGTCTGTTATTAAGGAGGGATGCCTTCATGCAGGATGTTTGAGTTTATGCCGTGTGTGTGTGTGTGTGTGTGTGTGTGTGTGTGTGTGTGTGTGTGTGTGTGTGTGTGTGTGTGTGTGTGTGTGTGTGTGTGTGTGTGTGTGTGTGTGTGTGGACAGTCTGAGAGGAGCTGATAGCAGAACTGCATGGTGGGCTAAAAACGAGGTGCAGGGGAATTGCAGTGTGCTATCTCCAGAATGACAGGGCTGCCATGATTGAGGCTTGCTACACTAGGATTTAGATACACCAGCATTTTTCTCTTTTTCGTTCTCCCTCCATCCATCCCTCGCTCCCTGCCACTCCCTCGCCTTGTCTCTCTTTCTACCCCTCTTTCCCTCCCCTCTTCCATTTTGTGCCACCCATCTCAATGAGTCCCCCCATCTCCCGTCTTTTATTCCTTGTTCTTTCAAATTCCCCCTCTGCATCTTTCCCTCACTCTCCACCCTGCATCTTTTCCACCCTGCTCCCTCTATCAGGTGCTGTGTAATGTAGGCTCCCCTGATGTGCTCCCAGCCTCCATCCGCCATTTTGATTCAGTACAGCTGTCCATGATAATGTACTGTTCACTCAATCACTCTTTCTCTCTCTCGCCGTCCTTCCCCATCCCTCTTCCTCTCCCTCTCTTTCCTGAAACACACGTGCGCAAACACACATATTTGCCGTAGCCTCTGCGACACGGGGTTGCCATGGAAATGGCAAATTAGTGTGTGAAATGTTGAGGAGGAGACCCATGAGGAGAGACAAAGCCATGTGAGACGCGCACACACGATGGCCATATGCACACAAACACACAGAAAACCAATTGCAGTGTGTGTTTGATGGTTGGAGGGGCGGCACAGTTGCAGCTGGTCCCAGTAGCTGCAACCATCAGATCAGTTATTCACTCCGTCTCTCTCCCCCCTGCCTCCCCACAGACTGCTTTATTCATTAAAGTGGTAGTTTAATGATTGCCATCAAAGTCTAACGCCAATCACCCTCCATCTCTACATTTTTTGCCTATTCCCACGCCACCGTACTTATTATTTCTCTCATCTTTCCCACCAGCTCCTTGCATATTTTCCTGATTATTTCTCCCTCCTTCCCTCTCCTCTCCTCTCCTCCTGCCCTTTCCTCCAAGCTTAATTTAATCAGAAGATCTGTTTTTCAATGGAGAGGCGAGAAAAAGAAAAAAATATTTTCAGTCAGATTTTCAGCCACGGCTACAGATTATTATCAGCACGACTTAAACTGTTGATCGTTTCTTCCATCGGTCGATAAAGCGTTAAGGGTATAAAATGTCAGAGAATATTGAAAACATGCCCGTCAAAATTTCCCACAGAACCCTAAATGACATCTTCAGTTTGCTTGTTTTGTCCAGCTGACAATTCAAAAATCTTGAAATACTCCATTTACGATGACATCAATCTTCCAGAGACAAATGTTTGGCATGTTTACTTGAGAGATGACTTGAACAGTCAATTGATTATTGAGGTTGTCGAATTGCCAATCAAGGAATTGACTACAGTAAGACCTGACATGCAGCCACACGGCCGGCATACGAACGGCCACAGTTTGAGAAATATAAAGTCAACCAGCCGTCAATCAAGTGAAAGCAAGAAAAAAATTTAAAAACTGATTAAAAAAATCTCACTATAAAGTTTAATATCTTCAAAGCAAAGGAAATATTTTAGAGGGCGTTTCAGAGATTCATCTCTGTCTGTGTTTTTATGCATATCTGTATTTTTTATTTCTGTATTACCAAAGAAAAGCGTTTACAGTCAGGCTTTCCATAAAATCACCCAACCAGCGTGCAGACACAGTGGTTACTGTTCAGAAAATCCTCCAGCGACTACAAGAAATAATCAAGGAACAGCTGCAAGAGTAATTTCCTTTCTATTACTACCAACTTTATTCAATAATGTGGCATCGTTAAGATCAAGGTGACCTGAGCGCGATGGAAACACGCAACCAGCCCACACGAAAGCGTCAGTTAAACAACTAACAGAGAGAACGTTGCAAGAGTCACATAAAACGTGGAAGTGCTTTAAGATCCGCGAATGAAATCGTTCGTTCGCTGAGAGATTTCCTTTCCGGTTTCCTGCTCTCATTTGCGTTTTCCCACCCTCTTCCTCTGCGCTCGTTCACCCCCCCGCTCGCCCGCTTTGATCGACAGTGCACTCCACAGGATGAAGTGTGACATGTGGTGTGTATGTCAGTGTCTGTCTCACTGTTTACTCTGAGCTAATACTGACTCACTCTATTAATCTGAGCTACGGCAGATCCACTCCAGCCTGCCAGCTTGAGAGCGTGTGCGTTTCTGCACGTGTGTTTTAGGTGTGCCCGAACGCACGCGTGCACGACACATGTTCTTCATCGTGTTTGCGGCGCCCAGTATGCATTTTCCTGCCTGATTTGTGTGTGTGCGTGTGCGCCTGTTGTTGCGGGCCAGAGCTTCCAGATCGATGCAGAGATGCTTTATGTGCTCCTGTCTGGTCTAATGACATGTCTGTAAATTAGCAGCAGAATGGTGGAGCACCGCACTGAAACCTAATGGCATCTCTGTAAATTACCACTAGAATGCTGCTGGACGGCTGCGTGTGTTCTCATTGTGAACAACTTGGCTCCCCTCCTCACTCCGCCACCTCATCTACATTTATCTACGTGTCTGCTTGTGTGCGTTTGTGTGATTGTGTTCAGTTCTTCCTGTGTATGTGTGTGTGTGTGTGTTTTTTGTGCGCGCCTCCCTCCTCCTCCTCGCTCTTGCTGCTCTCAGTAAAGACTAGCCCGAGGCCCTGAGTTGGTAATAGCTTTTCTGACAGCAATACACCAATATTTACAGAGACCAGCACCCACCCACTCCCCTGCACATTTCATGCACACACACACACACACACACACACACACACACACACACACACACACACACACACAAAAAGCATACTTGTCAGCATATACACATACACACTCACGTGCTGGAACACATAGTTTTTTCTTTTTGAGGCAGGCTCACACACACACACACACTCTCTTAATTAGCATGCTGGGAGGGAAGGAATCACACACTTGGGGGAACTCACACGCATGCTGGCAAACAACTTGTTGTTTCTCACTCATATATTGGCATTCACACTTTCATGCAACAAAGCAAAGAAAGACAATTTGCCAAAATTGCTCTTTGAATTGTGATATATTCTCACTTTTTCCTTCTCATTATTCTCTCTGTGTTATATTCACTCAAGTGCTGCCGATTCCATTTCAACACTCTTCTCGCTGCTTCTCACTACCTTAATAACCTATTACACTTCAGTCTATTCATTATGTGGCAACCGGCCCCCCCTTCCTTCTCTCCAGCGGTTCCTCACCAAGTGTCTGTCTTGCTCCAGCCTGACCTAGTGTGTGTTAAATTCCCCTCTGTTCTCCTCATTATCATGAACTACAAGTTGGTGGTTATGCCAGAGGCTCCACAAAGCAGAGAAAAAGAGGCCAGCGAGATGTGCGGAGAGACATGGTGGCGTGAAGCTTGGAGGGAGGTGTGAGAGATGTAAGGATGGTGGTGAGGAGAATGCTAGAGTGGATGCGGAGGACGGGTGATGCTTTGGGGGGGATGGGTGTGAAGGAGACAGATAATGTCACCCCTGCTTGCCAGCACAATAGTATGATCATTTCTGCACGCAGATGTGTGTGTAGGTGTGCATATTTGTTCCTCGACTCGCTTGCGTATATGGCTGTGCAGTTCTGTATGAGTAGGTGTGAGAGAGTAGATAAGAGAGTGTGAGCTCGAGGATGATGGATTGCAAAACCTTGGTCTAGTGTCCTTGGGGGTCACTAAGGGTACGCAAGGTAAGTTACCATTGGCTGTCTGCTTGTTATTCTGAATTGTAATTGGCCAATCCTGCCCGCTTTGGCTGCTGTGATGCTTAAAGGCTGCCGTTCACCATCTTCTTCCGCCATCCTTCTCAAAACCTTTCTAACCTCTGCTGCCACTGCACATACATACACGGACACGCTCTGGCATTTGATGAACATCACGAAATGAGCCATGTTGTCAAACAAGACCACATCGCTTCAGACTGCCAGCACAGCTGTTCTCTCAAAAGAGAGGATGGCAGGTTTCATAACAAGTTTGGAATGCTACAGACTCACGACTGTCTCTCTCGCATCCACACTGTTTAATCTCCAACCCACATGAGTGATCAAAGCTTGTTTACACACCACTCCATGGTACGATTAGAGGTATGGAAGGAAGTGTTTCTTCCAAGTGCTGGCATCAGTGAGGCTTTGCTTGACAGTAACAACATTTTCAGCATCTCAAACAATATGTTTTGTACTGCACATCCGAATCAAATTTAACCAGGCCCAGCAGAGCTTTGTTTTACCCGGCTGGCTCTGATGAACACCCACCATTTTATCATCTTTGAGCATATTGTGAAGAGGAGTGTGGGAAGAAGCAACATAGCTTGGATTTTGTTCTAATCATTATGATAATGTTCAACACGAGTATAATGGCTCCACGCTCCTTTGTTCTTCCTCCCTGTTTCCTTCTTCCTCTTCCACCTCTCACACTCTATCTCAGCTCGCGAGGAGTACGTTGCCACCTTCAAGGGCTCCGAGTACTTCTGCTACGACCTGTCGCCCAACCCCATCCAGTCTAGCAGCGATGAAATCACGCTCTCCTTCAAGACGCTGCAGCGCAACGGCCTGATGCTGCACACCGGCAAGTCAGCCGACTACGTCAACCTGGCACTGAAGAACGGTGCCGTGTCACTTGTCATCAACCTCGGCTCCGGGGCCTTCGAGGCCTTGGTGGAGCCCGTCAACGGCAAGTTCAACGACAACGCCTGGCACGACGTCAAGGTCACCCGCAACCTGAGACAGGTAACCAGACAACAGGGGGTGGAAGAGTGAGCGACCGAGCAGACAGGAGAGGAGATGTGAAAGTACTTACGGCATTGATAAGCCTTGAAGAAGACAGATTTGAAGGGTCGTAGGGAGGGACAAAAAGATGGCAAGTGGTAGGTTAACAAATGGATGGAAGCATGCGTGGATTTCAGTTAGTGAGGAAATGATTAGCTGACAAAAATTCTGGTCTTAATTAATCCTTAGAGGCAAAAATGCAAAACATCCGCTTGTTTAGTTTTCTGAAATGTGAGGATTTGCTGCTTTTCTTTGTTTTGTATCATTGAATATTTTTGGGTTTTGGACCGCTGCCCGGACCGAACAAGATCTCTGAAGGCGTCACCTTGGGCTCTGGCAAACTGTGATGGGCGTTTTTGCTATTTTCCGACATTTTACTACTGAATGATGAATTTGTTTATTTGCGGAATAATAACAGATTAACCAACAATAAATTGTCAGTTGCAGTGTTAATTTTTAATTCCCTGTTAAAGAGTCTCAGTCTGTATTTGACAGATGTTTCAGGGCCAGTGGGCAGCAGAACAGACTATAGTCCGCAGCAAGACACTAATCAATGTACAAGCTACGGTCAGTGGTCTGTTGTCCGACTGCAGTGAAGATGTGGTAGGAAGATAATACCTGAGGTTTTGGTCTTAGTTTACAGTGGGTTAACCACCAGACCAGCACTGCTTTCAGCTCTAGGTGAGTGCTTTTTCAATTGTGTGGGTGTGTGTGTATGAATGGATGTGTGAGCGAGCGAAAGGCAGAGAGAGTGAGCCGAAGGACAACGAGGGTCACTCGCACTCAGGTGCCTGTAACCCAGCTGCCTCTACCGTTTGCCTGTTTGTACTACTAACTTGACTACTAACTTTACTAACCTGCTAGTGAAACTAACCACCATCCATGGAATGATTCATTCTACTAACCTAACCTGTGCCCTTCTCCTAGCGAAACCACTCCAACCAACCTACTAACCTCACCAGAGGCCTTCTAGCTTTCCTTTTTTTGTTCCCGAAGTTGTTCTGTTCACAGTTTTTTGCTTTCCTTTCTCCCCCTCTCCTACAAAGCACTCAGGCATTGGACACGCTATGGTAAACAAACTCCATTGTTCGGTAGATATCATTCTAATTGTTTCTTAGTTTGGGTTTGCCCCGTGTCTATTTCCTTTTGAACCATAGACATCAAAACTAAACCAATAGAAGGATAAATGCGGTTGGTAGTCTTTTACGCTTAAAAAGCCCCCTGTCCCGCCTCCTTGCCAACCACTTTTTTTCTTTAAATCCCTCCCCCCTCCCCTTTCTCTACCGTTATTTTCACCCCATCACTCTGTGACTGACATGTAGGCGTGTACTGATTGGCTCATCCCTCACCTGCACGCAAATGGCGAGCCCCACCTCCCCCTTCCTGCATGGCGTGACTCAGAAACCCTCCCCCTCTCTGATTGGTCCGTAAAATGGAAAGAGAGGTCCCTCCTTCCCCCTCTTTTTTTTAATTTTTTCCCTTTTCTTCTTTTGATTTTTTGTCCTCCACTCTGCCACTGCATGTTCTCCATGGTGCCTCTGATTCATCCCGTCCCCTGTTGTCGTTTTTTATCTACTGTGTCCTCTTTGCCAGTGGTTGCATGCAGAGAGAGAAACAGGCTGCATGTTTATATATTTACGTGCGTGTGTCCGTGTGGAATGAGCCGTAACCCATCTAACACCTGTGCGTGCGTGTACATCAGTAAGTGTGTCTTTGTCCATGTGTCATCTCATTCAGAATCGCTGATCTAACAAACCCCCCCAGACCACAAACTAACTAACTAACACCATCATCACAACTCACCCTAACAACACAATAACATGACATCTTCACACCTACTAACAGCATTGAAGTCATTGACCCTAACCTCAGTAACCCAACACAGCTTGGCCTAACACAAGTAACACTACTGTGGCTGTCAGCAATGCAACAACTAACAACTACTAACAAGTAAATAGTACTAACACCCACCTGTGTAGCATGAAGAAGCCTGTGGAGACTTTACTAACACCCGCCTGGCTGGGCAAGATTGCCTGGCAATGATAAGCACCGTCAGTGAGAGGGAACGTGCTGTAGTGGGAAAGTAAAGAGCTCACAACCTTTATGGGCAGTGGAAGTTGCTCAGTAATGTTCTGTAGAATATCAGGGTGATACCATACCACTAACCGTGACTTACGTGTGGCAGGGTTTGAAACCAGTGCAAGCTAAAACCCCCCTTACAGGCCACTATAAAGCAGAGTGGGTTGTTTATGTTACGAGAACACCAGGGTCAGTTTCACCTTTGGTGGAGCGTTAAGCAAAGCAGGTGTTAGCGTATTAGGACGTAAATCAAATTGCATCTGCTGCTAGATAAAGCAGCTTAGAGTCTGTGGCAGAGACGCGAGGAGGAGAACTTTTAATGTGAAAGTGCAACTGGCTAACTTTCAATGCAGCGCTGCACAAATCGTGTTGTTTAGTCTGTTTTGTAGTCAGTACCATGCAGCGACAGAGCTGGCTTTGGAGTCTGGGTGTTTGGAGTCACGAATGTTTGCTTTGGGTATCGGTAAATCTTAATTAATCACACACAGGATCTGGTTGTCATCCTGTACAATAAACTTAGAGCTGTTGACAGACAGAAGCAGGCAGACCACATTGGTGTGATTCCGCTGAGAGTGTACAAGTGGTAGATGGGGTTACAGGCTGCATTACTAAGAGTAGGCAGAGTGAGTGAGGGGCATTGAGCAGTGTGTAGCAACATAATGTCAGTAATACCAGCAAAGGCAAGAGGCAGCACAACTCAATTACACCACACAGTTAGCACTGATTCATCCACACCAAATCTAAGTCCCAACAGCACAACTAGCCAATTCCCCAAACCAATCAGGCCTTCTCCCCACCAGAATGCATACACATTGTTACCAGAGTAACGGGGGCTAATTTGGCTGGTCAGCGCCTAGCTAGCGCTTAGAGCGCTGCCTTTGGTGTGAGTATATAGCGTGTCCTTTCCCTGTGCTTTGTTGTGTAGGTGACGATCTCTGTGGACGGCATCCTGACCACCACGGGCTACACCCAGGAGGACTACACCATGCTGGGCTCTGACGACTTCTTCTACGTGGGAGGGAGCCCCAGCACCGCCGATCTGCCCGGTTCTCCAGTCAGCAATAACTTCATGGGCTGTCTCAAAGAGGTGCGGTGCATGCGTGATGCACGTATGTGTGTATACCTGCACAGAGAAAACAAGTTTGTGCTCGTGCTCGGCAGATAGCATGATCGAGTATTTTTCCAAAAACTTCCATGTAAAACATCTTCAGTTACTAATTTTGTTATTTTGTAACTACAATTTGCTCAGAATTAATTCTGACAGAATTTAGACTTAATGAGCTACTGATATAATCTCCACATGATAATTTCCTCACAATATGATTCCACTGAAAGACGATGAATGATATTATTTAATTATTGCCTAATTCACACACTCATGGCGCACACATTTCTGTACGCTCTCCGGTTTTAAGACACATACATTTTCTTCTTTTTCGCTCACTTTCTGTCTTTCTCCCTTCCTTTTCTGTCACGCATCACGCGAACATTTTACACACATTATCTTATAAAGCACACACACACACACACACACACACACACACACACAAACAAACACACACAGAAATGCTTCCATTTGGCAGACTCACACAAACAGTCCCAGACACACACACCCACCCCAGCATCAGAGAGAATCAGTGATGAGTGTCGTTGAGGGAGTAGATACAGCACTAAGCACTAACATGCTAATTAGCTACGCCACAGAGACGTTCCATCCATCCGCTGTGCTTGAAATGGGCCACAACACTGCAACAACAAAAACTCACATGACACACGGATGAAAACACACTAATACACTTGCACGTACACGTGAACACAATCTTAGCATGTCCACACAGATGCGTGCGTGCACATAAAGGAGCAGGAATCCACAAATACAACAAAAGTCGAACACAAATAATCATACATATGCATAAACAGCACTTGACACAACAAAACTCCCAAATGCATCCTCACACCCTTATATACACACCGTGTCGGAGTCTCACTTTCATTCACAGAGACTCACACAGAGGCATAAACAAACAACCAAACAAGCCGACAGATGATGTGCCAAACAGAGAGCTATCTGTATCAGTGGTGAATGCGCTCTGTGTTGCTTCATTAAGACCGATGGTGTTTAAACGAGGCTGCCGCTGTCAAAGTGAACCCTCCACTGGCACATTTACATATTTAATACGATGATATGATAATCCGTGTGAGCAAATTAAGATGTATGCAGCGAATCACGCGCATGAGCGATCACGGCTGTGGCAATTTTGTGCATTTGATGCGGCGCAGGCCCGCTCCTATGCGCGCACACGCCCACGCGCTAACACCATTTTGCACAGCACTTATATTCAAGAATCACCCTCATTGCCCCGCAGAAGCACATAACACACAAAACATTAAAAACAGAGGTGAAAAGCCAGCGCAGAGGATGCATTTTGTGATGTTGCTGAGTTGCTCTCAGGTCATAGGAGGAGGTCTGGATTAATAAAGCCGAGCCTGTGTGCGCTCCTCTCCCTCGACATCAAAATGCTCAGCACACTCTTTACACTCACGCTGCTCAGTCAGAGAGCGTACTGTGTCAGGGAGAGAGACACAGAAAATCGAGGTAGAAGCGATCATGCAAGTGGCAGGGACAAATGGGAGTTATCAGAAGATGAGGCTTGAGTGGCTCGCTCGTCTTAAGGTAGCAACTTTCATAAAAAAATACCAAAACACTTGAATAAAACAAGAAGTTTTGCAGGTTGAAAGATTAATAGATGCTTGGTCATATTTAAAGTGTCTTGTCTACCTCTGTAATAGTCCCCTCTTTTTTTTTGACTTCTGAAAAGGTTAATCAAAGCATTTTCACTTTTTGCCTGTTTTTCTCTCATTGTTCTTAAACGGCGAGGCTGGATAAAGAAAAATCACAATAGTCAAATCGAAGCGCTTTAAAGCAAAGTGAAGTGAATCTGAGAGTGAAGAAAAAGGCTTCTTTTTATTGAATCCAAAGGTGAATTAATGTTTTATTCTTTTCCCTTCAATGCCGTCCCCCAAAGGTGGTGTACAAGAACAATGATGTACGATTGGAGCTGTCTAGACTGGCTAAACAAGGAGACCCAAAGATGAAGGTACACACTTTGAACAGCATGTAGAGCTTGAGCCAGACAACACATTATCCTCTTATACGCAGAACACAGACATCATTTTGTACCACAACCTCCTGTCAGGCCCTGCAAGGCTTATAGTGTAGGAATTTTAAGTAAATGGGATTATATTTTTGCGATGTAGCCACAAGCTTTTGTCTTTTAGTCAGTTCCCAGCTGGGAGCAGCTGGCTTTATTTCAGTCCCTGACTGCAAAGGAGCCATTTTGGTCTTAATATTCAATGAACGTCAGTTTAAAAATCCACTGTTTTGATGCTTGAACCCCTTATTTATTCTCCTTCTGCCTTCCCAAGGTAAGTGGGGTGGTGTCCTTTAAATGCGAGAGTGTTGCCACGCTGGACCCCGTGACCTTTGACACCCCAGAGTCTTTCGTGGCACTGAGCAAGTGGACGGCGAAGAAGGCGGGCTCGATCTCGTTTGACTTCAGGACCACAGAGCCAAACGGGTTGATGCTTTTCAGCCACGGCAAACCTCGACAGCAGCAGCGCAAGGACCCCCGCACGCCCCCCACAGTCAAGGTGAAAGGTTTTTCTTTATGGTTCAATACACAGGAGTCTACTAGGTTTTCAGAGTCAGAGTCTAGTCAATCAACCAGCATTGCCACAGAATGGAAATATAACTCTACAGTCTGCAGCCAAATGCTAAATGCTAACAAATGGGAATGTCATTAGTTTTGCAGGTATTTGGTCATAAACATTGGATGCAGCTGATTCAGGTCTGGTAACCATCATTAGGTGCACAACATTGAAAGGCAATCTTTATTATTGTTGCTGAATTTTGGCTCTTGAAAGCAAAACCTAATTTCACTTCCTTACTTTCTTAAACCTCTTAAAATCCAAGATGGCTGCCAGTAATAGATCATTGATTGTCCCTTAAAATTTGTCGCAACTCCTGAAATCATCCCCATTCCCCAGAAGTCCAAGATCTAGTTTCCAAAAATGAATAGGTTTACTAATCACCAATAAAGCTGAATGACACCGAACAAAGAACCGGAGTATAAATGATTAGCCTAATCACCTTATTATAACTCGCAGTTATAATTTGCCTTTTCATTGCTAGCCATCAACGTCCCTGCTCTTTACCGGATACTGATGCTGCGTCTCTTTGCAGGTGGATTTTTTTGCCATTGAGATGCTGGACGGGCACCTGTACCTGCTGCTCGACATGGGCTCGGGAACCACCAAGACCAAGGCTATCGACAGAAAGGTCAATGATGGAGAGTGGTATCATGTGGACTTCCAGAGGGACGGACGCTCAGGTACACTTGCAGCTCATTCGACTCTGATGCTAACCTTGATTACAGAGGTTGATAAGGAGGAGGATTAGGAGTAGACAAAGATTGTACTTCAACATTTTATAGTAAGCACCTGCCATCTGCCTGCTGCTGGTATTTAATTCAAACTGGGGTTACTGGATATGATTTCAAAGGGGCTGCACAGGCCATTTTTAACACAATCAATATACAGACGCACTGTCAAATTTATTGTAATGTGTTGGTATAATTACCATAACAGTGAGACTGTAATTAAAGCAATTGGTCGCCTCTTTCTCATGCAGTGCTGTTAATGTAAAGTTATGGCCACATTTGCCATTACACCATTACATTATGCCTCTTCTGGGGTACATGCATAAAACATACTTACACAGCGACTTTTGTTGTCTGTCTGAAAATGTGTGCATTTTCAAGATTATTTGTCCCTGGGGAAATTCGTTTTGGACATAAAGACATGTATGTATGAAATGTGTCTCAGTCCTTTGAACAGCGGCCACACAGTGTGAGCCAAGTGACTAAGACCATATATACAGTGGCAGGATTTTTCATGCTTTCTCAGCCTGAAAACACAGTTATAGTTTGCATGTCAGTGCTAATTGCAGTCTAGAAAACCACAGTGGGGGCTGCCAGTCTTCTCAATGGGGGTCTTGTTTGTTTACTGTAACTGTACTAATGTCTAAAAATAAGTGTATTAATGATTTATTGGTGAAAAACCGTCGTACGTAGCACTTTTAAACCAGCAGCCTGTGTAGTTTTTCCGTTGCTTGTGATAAGTGGTGGTAATGAGGAGGAGGAGGAGGACAAAGAGGGGGGAAGGATGACGATGATAAAGATGATGATGGCAGTCATAATGGTGGTGGTGGTGATTGTGAGGATGTTCGCACTGAAGGTCATACGTTTACCAAAATTGCTTTGATGTCTCGCTGTGACTCCAGGAACCATCTCGGTGAACAGCGTAAGAACGGCGTACACGGCTCCGGGAGACAGCGAGATCCTGGACCTGGATGACACTTTGTACCTCGGAGGACTACCTGAGGACCGCGCTGGACTCATCTTCCCTACAGAGGTGTGTGTGTGTGTGTTGCTGTTCTGTGTCCACTGTATGACTAATTCTGCCTTTTGGCTGCCATGTAAATTAAATGTATGTAAATGAAAATGTATTTGTCAACTTTTTTGATAATTCATCGTTTAAGTCATTTCAAGCAGAATTTTATGGCTCTATCTATTTGCTAAAATGATAGATGAAAGAGATTAAAGAGATTAAATGTAAATATTAAATACAAGATGTTCATCATTTAGCCTGGGAGTAGGGAGGAGTGCTAGCTTTCCATCACTTATAAATGCCTTATTGTGCATGACCATATTCTACAGCCACTTGTCCATTAACTAAGAGTTTTCCATCAGTAACATCCTAATTCCTGCTTATTGACAGCAAGAAAGGAAGTTATTGCACATGATAAGCCATTAATAAGTGCTTTATAACGACTAATAAGGAGCCAATATGCTGGTAATATGCATGCTAATAAGCTACTAGTAAATGGTGAATATGCATAAGTGTGACCGTAATCTATTAAAATGGATTCAAGCACCTGACTTGTGTAAGGAATAAATGAACAAACATGTATCAGGGTGAAAAGCGTGATAGAAAAAAAGCCAGACATACCTGGCAGTTCTAGCTTCATCTGTGCCTTGAACAAGCTTTAAGCAGCTGTTAGATTAATATTTAATTTTGACTTTAGTTTACCAGCAAACCTGCAAAAAAGTGGTCGTATTCCTTCCAGTGAAACTACTCAACACTGGTGACCTCTCCCTCAGGTGTGGACGGCTCTGCTGAACTACGGTTACGTGGGCTGCATCAGAGACCTGTTTGTGGACGGGCAGAGCAAAGACATCCGGCGGCTGGCCGAAGCCCAGAGGGCGGTGGGGGTGAAGCCGTCGTGCTCCAGAGAGCTGCCCAAACAGTGCCTGTCCAACCCCTGCCAGCACAACGGCATCTGCCGGGAGGGCTGGAATCGCTACGTCTGCGACTGCTCGGGGACGGGATACCTGGGACGCTCCTGTGAGAGAGGTGAGGATGACGTTATGGCAGGTAGGGGAGGAAGAGGAGATTAACACTCAACTGGACTTTTGGCAGCCTGTCTAGTAATTGGCATGAATGCTTAAGTCACATTTTCACAATAGAGATGAGTAAGCTGTCTAATTACAGCCACTAAACAGCAACATTTTGTGAAACATTAATAATATGTCATGAAGCAAAGCACAGTCACACTGACAGCTTTGTCATTTGCTTTTTGGCTTGAGAACACTGAGCGATGCCAAAGGGATGAGTGACAGAAGACAGATGGTACGGGACGGAGAGTTTGAAGTTTCAAAGTCAGAAATAACTCCATCAAACGCTAAAAATACATTATGATCATCAGTTATTGGGCAATAAACTTTTATTCATAATACCTTTAAGTTATGCTTTTTTGCTTTAAAAGCCCCGTCCTAACAGATTACACCACTTTGATAGTACTTACTCTGATGTGCGCTAAAAAGGCACCCTCATAAAGATTTATGGCAGATAAAAATGTGGCCAAACTATTCAAATAAAAATGCTTGCAAATTGAGTTTAGGTACCCTCCACTTCATCCCCGGTGATGGAGGATAGGAAGGATGGCAGGTAGGGAGTAGATAAAGTAGAGATAGAAAATAAGGGCAGAGAGAAAATGAGTTGCTCAACAAGAAAAAATAGCTTTTCTATCTTTGGCTGTAGCTTTTTTTTTTTATTCACAAAAACACATTTTCTGTGTGAAAGGGAGAGTAGTAAAGTAAGGTGGAGGCAGGGAAAGGAGAGGACCAAACAGGGGTGAAAGAGAAGAGGTGGGAGGAAGCAGAGCTGCAGACAGGACTATTGGATGTAGAGACTGGGAATCGATGGGAGAGGAAATGTGCAGAGAGCAGGGAGCAGGAGCTGTGACAGAGGAGGGTGGAACCACCGGGCTGGAACCGCCATATGACAGCAGGTGAGGAGATGAGGAGGAATGGGAGACGGGAGTAGAAAATCTGACAGAGAGAGAGAGAGTTATGAGAAAAGGTATGAATTCAGGCTGAGGGAGAAATGGAAAGTAGGAAAAGATAGGCAAAGGGACTGATACAGGCCTATTGAAAGAGGCAAGATGGAGTCAGACAAGGAGAAGAGAAGAAATGTTGTTTGTGCCACAACTGCTGACGCGTGATGATTGTACTATCATCTAACAGGAGACACACACACGCACGCACACGCTGTCTGAGAGGCGTCGATATGAAACACTTTTATTTCTGAGGACAAACATCCACAGTGTATGTTTATCGTAGCAACGCACCCTCTCTCTCTCTCTCATGCTCTTCGCTCCGTCTTCCTCTCCTCTACATCTTTCTTCATCCCACTCTGTGTGCATTGAGGGGTCACTAACTGGTGGTTCAGTGGATTAAAGGAAGCACAGATGGAGAAGCAGATGGAGAGAGTGATTGGCCATGTTTACGCCTTCTACCTGCGGTTTCCTCCTCCCTTTTTTTCCCTCCTTCATTCTCTCGCTCTCTCCTTTGTTCCCCCCCCCCTCCTTCCTTAATGAACAAAGATGAATTTTTATTTTGTAAAGAGCAGTCGCGCGTATTTCTAGCGACGCGTTTGCACATTTCTTAACACGTTTTTAGTTCCTCCTGTTCGGTTGACGCTGTTCACACTGGTGGGTTATATTGCTGTCCTGATATGGAAGCTCATTCCTGCCAGGAAAATAAAAAAAAATAAAAGAAAGTTAGGAGCTGCTAAGGTTTCATCTTTACTCGTCAGTGAGTGAAACGTTCTGTACTCTTTTATTCAAATGCATCCCTAATTGATTTTAACCTACAGCTGACCTCACTACAGCCCTTTTTTTTTGAAGTTCATGTCACTTTGAATTCGTTTAAAAATAGATATTAAATAGAAAATGAATCAAAATATTCATGGTGAGTCAATATTGTGAGAAAGAATGTCACACATACGAGATACTGAGTCAACAATGATGAGAAGTCAGACAAAATGATGAGCTAACCAATCTAAGAAGTCCAAAATGTGTTTTATGGAAAGAACTGTGAGAAACCACGTCAGAAGATACTTAATTTGGACTCGTTAAGGCAAGACGCCAGCAAATTGGGTAAAAATTTTAGATGAGAATAGATTTAGACCTTAAGAGTATAGACAGGAATAAAACTGGAAAGTTTGGTGTATGTGCAGATAACACTACAGGTGAATAGGATAAAAATAAATATCACCATGAAACTTCCCCTGTTGAATACTTACATAAGTCGAAGAATTATTTTTTGCATTACAACTTTCTGAAATTTGATGTCCCGATATGCAAATGTCTGAAAGACATGTTATGGAAGCAAAATAACCCGAGATCTCAGAATTGACCAGAACGTGAAAGAAAAATGTTCCCGTCTGTAGTTTGTCCCCTCAAGTCAAGATTTTAACTTAGCACTTAATTAAAATTATGAGATAGCAAAGGGCAGCACTCACGGCAGGGCATGACGTGCCCATATGCCTCCATAAATACTCATTAGCGCAGCAAGTCCCAGAGAAATGCACCATTCACTCCTGTTAGAGTGACTTTTGCTAAAAAGGAACAGTGACCAGCTGTCTGAGGAAACTACTGAGGCTTTACTTTTTTTTAAATGAAACTATATATTTCTGGCACTTTTTTAAGGCGTATGTCTTCAGTGGGAGTCAGTGGGCTTGAGGCCACATGACAGTGAGACAGTACGTAGAGATGGACTAACACATCCATCACTGACAACACATCTGTAGCACATCTGGTGTGTGCTAAATGCGTCCAATGATGCGAAGGTATGCGACGCAGTCAGTGTGCAGTATCCCTTTTTTTTTCCTTTCTTGGCAAACATGGGCTTCCATACTTGCTTGGAGCCATCCCTCCCTCCCTCTATTTGCCTGGTAGTGAGTCAGGTGCCATGGTGGGTAAAATTTAGTCAGCTGTCTCCCTTATCAGAAATGTGTGCACGTGTGTGTGAGTGTGTGTTTTCGAGTGTGCTTGGGCGGGTGTGTGTTTGGCTGTTAGTTATGTTATCTGTGATATAACAGGCCAACCACCTCCTTTTTCCTCAAGTTAATGAGGGTTCATTTGCATTTTAGCCAAGAGCTTTTCTCCCTCTCCCCCCTCCTCCTTTCTCTCTGTCTTGCTCTGTCCCGATTTTCTCTCCCCCTGCTCTCACTTTACTAAACCCTCCTCTGTTCACACTTAAATTCACTCACTTATTCTGACATGCACACACACACACACACACACACACACACACACACACACACACACACACACACTATCTCCCTCTTTCCCTCCTTCTCAGCTCATCAGTATTCATGAGGCCTCCCTCTCTTCCTGTTCTCTTGTTTTTGCCTTGGCTCCAACCGTCTCCCACAGAAACAGGGAGAGCGAAGGGGAGAGAAAGCGAAGGAGGAATGGAATGGAGAGATATAAGACGAAGGAAGAGAGGGAGAGATAAAGACACAGAGACATGGAGAGTGTGTTTAGCTCTGTATGTAATTGGCCAATAAAAAACAGGGTCCTCGGAGGTAAACAGTTTAGCGGTCGGGGATTGGCCCCAGCAGGTAGCAGGGAGAGAAGATTATGAATATGTAAATGAGTATGCAAAAGACATTAAAGTGGGATCACCTGAGCTTGTTACATTATGACTCCAGGGTCTGGGATGTCAGCGACGCTGGCTAACACACTCATCGCCATGCATTCTGATTTAACTGGATAATAGGGCCAGCCAACCAGCTGCGGCTATTTTTACATCCTCTTTTGTGCAGGAGCGATGATGAATTAAGGGTGGAAAGCGATGGGGTAATTTTGTAGGAAGCAGAGTTGAGCTCCAACATGACGTGGCGGCGGGAACGAGGGAGTGCAGCCGCGCTGCAACATGCTTCATGTTTACATCTGATTCACTCAACGTCAAACTGGCTTTGTCTCGTCCCACCTCATGTGTTTTCTTCTTGTCAATCTTGCTTGTTTCTCTTTTTTAATGTTTTTTCTTTCTGCTTCCACCCACCTCGCTCTCCGCCACCACCATCTCTGTCTTCCTCCGCCTGTCTTTCGCTCCTTCCCTTCCTCCCTCACTCGCTCTCCTTGTCTCTCTCTCTCTCTCTGTACGTCTTGTGCAGATGCGACTATCCTGTCGTACGACGGCAGTAAGTTTATGAAGGTGCAGCTGCCTGTGGCGATGCACACCGAGGCGGAGGACGTCTCCCTGCGCTTTCGCTCCCAGCGGGCCTATGGCGTTCTCATGGCAACCACATCCCGTAACTCCGCAGACACCCTTCGTCTGGAGCTGGATGGGGGCCGTGTCCGACTCACTGTCAACCTAGGTACACACATGCACACAAACATGCATTTTCTCAAACATTACTTTAATTACATGTCAGGGGAATGCAGCTCACAGTGGCCTCTTGGCTATTTCCTGCATAGGAATGTCATTAAATGTTGATGAATAATATATTTTCCCTTGAAAGTCAACTGTCTCTGATAATTCTTCTAGATAATTCTGCTAAAATCAGTATGTTTGAGACACAGGTTTCAAAGGTTTATGCAGATACTTTTGCAGGGCTCCCACGGACATGAAATTCCTGAAAAAGTTATGAAATTAGGAAAACTGTTTTGCCTTGAAATGGTTTGGAATATAAAGAATGCTTTAAATGTACATTGTTTTGGCCATTGGTTAAAAAATCTGCTCATAAAAATCCCAAAACATGTCTAATGCTATGTGAAATACTCTCCCTCTACTAATTAAAAATTTAGTCCAGCACTAAATGATAGTTTACACACTGGAGTATGCAGCTGTTTGTCTGACGAGTGAATAAAGTTAGCAAGCGCTAGCAGTTTTCTTATCTACAAAACTGCCTGGGAGGTGTGAGCTTAGTAAAATGTGGCAACAAATACAACGCATGGCTAAAGAGAGACACTAGCCACATCCCGATGTGGGCTCTGCACCAAAACATTTGACGTTGGCAACATGGAGGAAACGGCAGTGGTCAGCTGTCAGGACACCCAAAAGGCCATTCAGCAGTGGGCCGGCGTCGGCACGTATCTCACCACACGTCCTGTAGCCAGCCCAGATAGCTTTACTGCTTCTGCTAGCACAGCAAACATCAGTATCGCTGTGAGACAGGCATTCAACCAATCCATCGCGTCCAACGGTCTGCTATCCTCCCAAATCATGTGGGCACTGACTCGTGTTATTCGTGCAGCCTCTGTGATAACACAGGTGAGCTTTTCAGAGCTATGTTTCCCGACAGCGGAGTAGCGGGCAGATTTATTAGTGGTGAGACAAAGCGTGCGTACCTCTCCACATTTGGTTTTTCACCCTGCTTCAAATCACTTGTTGTCAGAAGGCCGCTCAGGCAGACTGGTTATGTAATGATGTTTGACAAAAGCCTGAACAAAGTTCTCTAGCTCAATGAGATGAACCTGCACGTCTTGATATGGGATGGGATGCAGGTAAACACCCATTATGTACACTTCTAGGCATGCAGCTGACCTCATAGCTCTGCAGGCCTGCCTATCTTAAACTACTTAAATAAGGTTATGCAAACGGAGTAAAATATTAATTACAGAAAAGGTCTGAATATTCATTGGTAAAAGTATGTGTGAACCCTTATGTGCATATATACAGCCTATCTGTGAATACACACACAAACATACACAGCTGAAGGTTAGTACCATTGTTTTTGTGTTGAACAGAGGGTCAAGCCTCAAGCTGCATTCTCTGCTCACTCCCAGTGGACCTGTGCATCCCTAACACCTTGAACAATCAACACCAAGACTCACAAACTGTACAAACACACACAAACAGCACACATAACTGCAGGAAAAGCACATCCCCCTTTTGGTTTTTTATACATTTCTGCTCAGTTCAGCGGCTACGCTCAGTTCCACCCTCACACACTTTCACATGAGTACATTCACATGCTAACACACACATAGACGTAACAGAGGGGTGCATGTGTTGGTCTCTGGTTGTCTGCAGCCGCGTCTTTTCTGTGGTTGACGCCACATGACACACCAAGGCATCATGGGTAAAAAGAAGAAGTATATATATAATAATGGGGCCGAATCTTCCGACCATTTGCGGAGATTTGTGCTCTGCGTGGGCGACAAAAATTATGGGATGTGTTCGATGTCTTCAGACAAACTGACACACATGACCCATCTCAGTCTCCTGATACTTTTGATTGGTGACTGAAGCTGTCGCTCAGGCCAGAGCAGCCAATGAGCACACCGCTCATGCTGGGAAACACCGCTCTCCTTCATACGCTGAAGGCAAAGATCCACCAATCATGATCCAGATTTGACTCTTTATTGGCTAAGAAATCACAGAAACTGCATTTTGAATTTCACACTGTAGTAACAAAAATCACGGTCCAGCTCGAGGTCCTGTGATGAAGGAGGGTGTGTGTTTTCTCAGCGGCGCGTGTGTGCGTGTTTGTATATATGCGTGCAGGGTGTGTCGATGTGTGCGTCCCCAGGGCGTGGAGAGTATGTGTATGTGTGCAGCATTAACCCTCTGCTCTGCTCTCCCTCCAGACTGTATCAGGATAAACTGTACAGCCAGTAAGTGATCCTCCATCTCACCTAACCCCTCCCCCTCCCTCCTCCTCCTCCTCCTCAGTATGCGTGTGTGTGTGCAGTAGAGTGTGTGTGTGTGTGTGTGTGTGTGTGTGTGTGTTTTTCTTAATGTATCTGACTAGCTTTAACTCTCTCTGTCTTGTCAGCCCATCTGCTCGTAATCCCATAATCGACATATCTTTGTACCGTGTGTCTGTGCGCATATATGCGTGTGTGTGTGTTGGACACGGGAGGTGCACATATGCGTGTTTGTGTCCGCATGTTCAGCCACACCACAGGAGCGGTGCGATTTTTGCTGAGGGCCAGGGTTTTCCAGGTCGGCCATTTTAGCAAAAAAGGAGAGACGGAAGAGAGGACGGTGGGGGTTGAAGGGAGGGGGGGGAAAGAGACAGAGAGGATGAAAGAGGACATAATCTGAGCGTGAGGTGTTCAGGTAAAAATAGGTGTGCTGGGGAATGCGAGCAAAAGAGGCAAGCGGTGGTAACTGGTGGATGAACGCATCTCAGAGCTGCAGGGTAATTACCTCTCCTTCATGCCAGAGACAAAAGACGTGTGATCCCTCCACTTGTCTCTGTCCCACCTTCGTCCTTACGTCTGTCTGGTTGCTTTCTTTGTTTGCTTGTTTTTTCTTTCAAAACTGTACATGAGGGATTTTTGGGTAGTGTTTAATTCAGTGTGTGTGTGCGTGCGTGTGTTTCCGTTCATGCTGCTGTGACTGGAGCTGAATCCCTGATGAAGTTTAATTCCCTCACGTGGAGTTTCTCTCTGTCACGACCACAGAGGGAGTGAGAGAGAGAGAGAGAGACGAATGCTCTGTGACGGCAAAGAGGTGGTGAAATGGACGACTGCAGTTGCCATAGAAACCCTACTAGCCACACAGCGCTGTTGCTATCCCGCATGCCTGTCGGCCAATTTTAGACCAGTTGTCTCAATGAACATTTCAGTAGGCAGCCACTTTTCTGGCACACCATGTGCATACAATAAATTATACATCTTATATTCAAGGGGGGAGAGAAAAAATGTATTTAACAGCCAGGCGCCGCTGAAATAGTCCACTCAGCAGTCAAATAAAAGCCTCGGCATGGGAGAGATTGAGGCTTATCCAGCAGAAAAGCCACTTGTTATTTAGAGCTAATGAAATATGAAACGCTTTTTGTCGTTTTGTTTTCATTATCCTGCTCTTATAATCTCCAGTAGCTTGTCATTTGGGTCTTGTTTCCACTGCAGAAGAGACAGTCCCTTTTGTCTTTCTGTTTGAATTGTCTCGCCTCGCCGTCTTTTGGTTTTAACAGCGCAGACTGTCTGCTGACCGCCACAGCCGTCGCCAGTAGCTCAGCATTGAGCCGAGCTCACATGCTGCTGAACGCACCGTTAGCGCTGACCCAAAATAGGTGCTTGTGTGTGTGTGTGTGTGTGTGTGTGTGTGTGTGTGTTTATCGGTGTGTATTTGTGCCTCTCCCTGTTCCCAGGTTGACACAGATCACTGCCTCACCCCCACATCAGTCTGCTCATTCTTTGAGTATTCGGTTACATATGCAAACACACACACACACACACACACACACACACACACACACACACTCAAAAACTGACACATACATACACATATTCTCTCCTTCACTCAGTGTTAGGCAGTGATCCATGGTAACAGGATGAGATGCTCATGCCCAGAGCACAGCTGAGTCTCCTCAGGGGAACCCTGTGTCCTCTCTGAACACACAGTACACTCTTTTACCCTGCAAACACACACACACACACACACACACATACATGCACGCACACACACACATGCATTTCACACCGCCGTAGCCGTTTTGATTGACTTCTCATATTCGTTTAATTATGTTTGCGTGTCAGCACGCCTGTATGTCTGTCTCCCCCTCGACCTCTCTACCTGTGTGGGTGTGTGTTTGAGTGTGTGTGCTTGCCTGCGTGCCTCCATGAGTGATGTAGACATGCTTGACATTTTCTGCAGCAGAATCCGTTCGGGTCAGTTTACTTCTCACCTCCCCCATCATTACCTCCTATAGGTCACCGTAAGCAGACTCCTCAAACCAACAGGGCTTGGAGGAGGAAGGGGAGAGTGTGTATGTGTGCTCAGGGACGGTGGGTGTTGTGTTCAAGGTTGGTGGGGTGCTTGTAGTGAGTAGGAGGAAGGGGACGCTGAGGTTTTGGGAGCAGTCCGTCTGTCAAATGTGTGCAGTCAACTATGTGAAGATGGGAGCTGGTAGACGGGCCGAGAGAGAGACATCATGGGAGGACAGCTCAGCTTCTTTCATTCTGCTGCACATCAGCACCTTGGAGAGCTCCGTGATGTTCCTCTGTGTGTCTAGTGCCACCATGAGGCTCACTGCGGTACTGCGGCCTTGTGGAAAATTTTAAAAAATGAGCCTGTATGCGGACACAGGCGAATATATGTTATATGCGTGGGGGCGAGAGGGTTGTGTAGCAGTTTAGGAGTTAAGGGAGTGCGAATGTGCTGTCTGTGCATGTGTGGGTAGTTGGTGGTCATCATGGCGGTGTGATCTGTCCACAGATGGATTGTCTCAGCGTGGGCCTGTTGTGACTCACAGTCTCCATCTTAGGCACCCATGGCATCCATTTATGTTAATCTTTCTGTCTGTCTGTGTCAAATCATCCGTCTCGCTGGTATATCTGCAGAGAGACCTGTCTGTCTATCCGTGCAGAGAGAGTGTTGACACAGAGGTGTTCGTCTCCCCAGGATATGTATGGTTCCTCCCTCCTTCTCCTATTTCCCTCCATTTCCTCACTTTCTGTCCTGAAGTTTTAATTCAACCTGCCTGGAATCTTCTTCTCTTTTTCTGTCTCTGTCTCTGGACCTGTATCTCCTCTGTCTCTCTCTATCTGTCTCTCTCCCCCTCTCTGTGCGTTATGTTAACGGTGCTCTGGGCTATGTGTAGGTAAAGGCCCAGAGACCATCTTTGCGGGGTCGGGCCTCAATGATAATGAGTGGCACACTGTGAGGGTAGTCCGACGTGGCAAGAGCCTCAAACTCACCGTGGACGACCTGCAGCCTGTTGAAGGTAACCACAGCAGCATTACTTACACCCCTTAGCACCATAAAATGACTCTCTTTTAGAGAACATCTATACTTGTGCAAGTGAAAATAACCATCCTGAATCATGACTGTGATCATAGCTGTAAACCCCTACACCAGTACTTACATTTGTTGTATTAGTCTGTCTTTTACTAGCAGCCTGTTACTGTTAGTTCAACTGCTGAAATGAGCATTAGGATTGAACAGTTCCACCTGAAACCCAACTTTCCGGAGCCCTCACCTTTGAAGTTTACCCCCGCCACCAGGTCAGATGGCGGGCGATCACACCCAGTTGGAGTTCCACAATGTGGAGACGGGAATTGTGACGGAGAAGCGCTTCATGCCCGCCGTGCCCTCCAATTTCATCGGCCACCTTCAGGGCCTGGCGCTGAACGGCATGCCCTACATTGACCTGTGCAAGAACGGCGACATCGACTACTGCGAGCTCAACGCTGTTATCGGCTATAAGAGCATCGTGGCTGACCCCGTCACCTTCCGCTCGCGCTCCAGTTTCGTCACGCTACCCACGCTGCAGGCCTACTACTCCATGCATCTCTTCATGCAGTTCAAGACGACGTCCCCCGATGGCCTTATACTCTACAACAGGGGAGACGGCAATGACTTCATTGTGATAGAGCTGGTGAAAGGGTGAGCTGGACACAACGCAGTGTGTGGTGTTTACATTATATGAGTCAGTGCTCACTTTGAATTTAAAATAAACAAAATGAATTGTAAACAATGGGTATGGGTTTGAGGTAATATCTGTCGAACAGAAAAGCATGTGCATGTTCAGTTTGACCATTTTTCCTGAGGATTTACAGGTAACATAAGGAGAAAGTTCTTGACTATGAGGCTGAAATACCAAATATGAAAAATGCACAAGTCAAGCAGCTCCTTTTCTATTTTTGTAATTATGCTTCTACAAGACAGATTGTAATGCCCTGAAGTGTATGACCCTGTGATGTTCTCCACCTTGAATACACTTTATTTGCCTTTTCTCTCCTCGATTTTTTAAAGCCCTCCTCTCTCCTTTCCTTGTTCCCTTTCTAGCTACCTACACTACATCTCTGATCTGGGCAATGGAGCACACCTGATCAAAGGCAACTCTAACAGTCCCCTAAATGACAACCACTGGCACAATGTGCACATATCCCGAGACACTAACAATCTCCACACAGTCAAGATTGACACCAAAGTCACCACGCAGACCACCATGGGCGCCAAGAACCTCGACCTAAAGGGTATGCACAAAAATACAAGCAGTGATACCTCAATGTGCCAGACTATTTCTTGGCCAGTGAACTTTAGAGGAGCTGGTAGGCGGATTTTGCTGCATTCAGACAGAGCCGGACCAGCTGTTTCCAGTCTCTGTGTTAAGCTAAGCTAACTTTCTCCTCGCAGTAGCGAAAAATTTACCTTAGAGACATGAGAGTGGTGTCAGTTTTCTAATCTGAGAAAGCAAATATGTGTATATCCCAAAATTTCAAACTATCCCTGTAATTGGTCAGAAAATTAATTGACCGTGTGTAATATTTTTGTGGCATAAAAAAAGCTAAATATTCAATGATTCCAGCTTTGAAAATGAGAAAATGTGCCGCTTATCTCTGTTTCAAATCAGCTGTCGGTTGGACGAAACAACCAATTTGAAGACCTGGGGCTGATTACACACTTTTCCTTGACCTTAAAAACAATCAATCGATTGAAAAAAATGGCTAGACCAATCAATAATGGAAATGAGTGATACAGTCTGGCTTTGTAATTGCTTCATGAAGCTGCCATTCACTGTGCTGCTCCTCGTCAGGTGACCTGTACATCGGGGGCGTCTCCAAAGAGATGTACCGAGACCTGCCTAAGCTGGTCCACTCCCGCGAGGGATTCCAGGGTTGCCTAGCAACAGTTGATCTAAATGGCCGCCTCCCTGACCTTTTGGCTGATGCCTTAGCAACCATGGGACAAGTAGAGAGAGGCTGCGAAGGTGAGGTGCAAACACACAGACAGCACACCCGTAGATGTGTCCAGGTCCATGTCCCTACTGCTTTTTCTTTCAGCTTTCGTGTAACTCATGCTCTCTCTTGCCAGGATAACCCACTAACCCAGCTTTTGGTCGACTAGATGTAAACTTTGCTCTTTCTTCTCATCTCCTCCTCGGTCTCTCTGCACATTGTGTTTTCTCTCTGTGTTCCACTCTTTCAGCAGCTCACAGGCATCTGCGTGCATTGACTAACATCTAACTTAATTTGCTTGTTTGCTTTTTTGTTTGGCTGACAAAAGTTACATTGATGAAAGCTGACTTGCAAGGTATATCGCTATGTGTGAGCATGTGAGAAACGTGTGTGCGGGTGGGAAAATGTGTGCGTGTGAGCGCGAGTGCGTGCGTGCCTGCGCGTGTGTGCGTGTATGTACGCGTGTGTTGAAACTACCCAGTGGTGTCTAGTGTTGTGTGGATCCCAGTGATCCAGAGTCAAAGGTCAGAGGTGACCTGTCCTCTCCTAGCCACCATAGTGACATCATCACAGTAGTGACATCACCACCGCTTGACTTGAGTTGACCACAGCTCCACCACCCGGGTTGCCCAGCAGCATGCTCTCTAACCCCTCCTACTGACTCCCAACCTAAACTTCAATACTCCATTTGTGAATCACTTCACACCCTTTCCTCCACGCCTCGAGTTAGAGGTGCAGCGAAGGAGAACTAAGTTTAGAGCTTTGACATTCTCCTTCGCTGCGGTTTGAGCACGAGGCAGCGAGAGAACGGTGACAGACTGCTGAAGAGAGAGTATTGAGATGATGGCCTTTAAACATAACTCTGCCCTCTTATGTTTAACTCCTCCTCCTGTCCTTGCCCCACTCATCTAGCCTCACCACCTGCATGCTCTCCACATCTGGCTCTTTTCTACCGAGTAACACAGATTCCAGTTTAGTTTCAGGTCAGTTTATATGGAAAATCTAACATCCTCTGTTAGTGTGAAGCTAAAGAATGGGAGCCTATGCACAATATCATAGTCTCACAACTTTTGTCTACTAATACTACTAATCGTAACACCATTGCAGCACAACAGTCTACCCAGACTTTTCAAAATACGAAATGCATCAAGGATATATGGTCTAAGAATAACCCCTGTACTGGCATACTGTTGTGAACACACTGGGCTCTAGACAAAATCAAAAGAGTGCGTCCGCTTATCTTCTCCTAACGCGTGCACCCTCCAACCCCGCCACGTCTCTCACTGCAGGTCCCAGCACTACATGTCAAGAAGACTCCTGCTCAAATCAGGGAGTTTGTTTGCAGCAGTGGGAGGGCTTCACCTGTGACTGCAGCATGACTTCCTATGCCGGGCCACTGTGCAATGATGGTGAGTCTTGCCTTTCATTTGCTCTCTGGGGATTACACATCAGTTTTTCATTAAACAGCTGCAGGAAGAGTGTAGGATGAGCTTATTCTGTTCAAATCCCAAAAAATCCATGCAAGACTAGTGTAGTAGCATGTGTGGCCCCTGAGTACTCAGTGGACATCAGTGTGGGTGTGTAGATCATAGAGCATCAGTTTTAAACATGCATTTATACGTGCTATGTGCACAATTTCCTCACCCGTAATATCTCTAAACTGTAGACGCCCAATCTAACATTAACCCCGGTGCAGAACTACAGGTTAAAACTGATGCAGTGGGATGAATTCAAACGCTGAATCAAAGCATTTTCATGTGCATTTTATCCGAGCCGCCACGTGAGGGCACTGTCATCTGTTGATTCTGAAGAGGCGCAGAAACACTACCTGCTTATTCTAATCTGGTCTCTCTCTGTAACATGTAATAATGTCCTCTTTACATCTCCTAGCGTTTGACGCTGAAATATCCTCAGCAGCCTTACAAGCAAGATACTTGATGATCACTTAGTCACCTGACACTGAGTCAAACCGTTGTGTGCTGTTATTTGCGTGACTCAGTTATTACAGTCAGCCTCCTGCAGTTTTGTTGAGAAGTGCTTTGGGAAATACTGATTTATTCATTTTTTAGCATGTAGGTGTAACAAACAAAAGAAGGAGAAAGTGGAATGCCAGTCAGCTGTGACATTTTAGAGTTTTATTGTTATTTTCCAATGTGGACTTTTTGTCTTCAACATTTAGCAAAAAAAAAAAAAGGAGCCATCTGCAGAAGGGAGCCTCTGATAATAGATAGCACTGTTTATGGCATACAGACATGCTTGCAATTACATTTTTATCTGTGTGGGCCAGCTGGGACCACTTACATCTTTGGCCGTGATGGAGGTGTGGTGGTTTACACTTGGCCTCCTAATGAGCGTCCCAGCACCAGGGCAGACCGGCTTGCCCTTGGGTTCAGCACCCAACAGAAACACGCCATTCTGCTGCGGGTGGACAGCGCATCTGGCCTGGGAGACTACCTTCAGCTGCAGATAGTAAGCACACGCACCTGCATTGGAACACTAGGCCAAAGAAAATAGGATTTTTCCCATTAGCCACACTGCATGTGCCATCCGGTAGCAGGCAAGTACCTGCAGAGATGGTTATCCCTCAAACATCTGTTAGTAAAAGTCATATCTGTATATGAAAACATCGGATAGGTGTATTCCTTCCTTAAAAATGTGATGAGGCAGAAAACAGTGAAAATAATGTCATGTTAGATCTCTTTTATGTACTGTAAGCCTTCATTTTATGAGCTCCTAAATGTGCATTTGTTTGTCATCACATTATATTCATAATATCGTGCATATATTGTGGACACATCATGTCTTAAAGTTGTTTGTTTTATTGAACTATTTCATCACATTCTTGTTATTACTGTGGTTGTTAGCATCCACGGTATATCCTTCAAGCCCGTATGAATGGCTGTAAAAGAGCTTAATGCTCAGTCAATTTTCCCCGAACAAACAGGTTGATGATGATCCTGCTTATTTGTTCATGATGTGGAAATTAAACAAATCCAACAAAGAGTCTGAGCTCCATTTAGCCATGCATTTGTGTTTGCGCCTCATTAATCAATCGCTGGCCTGAAATTCATCACACAAGTAGGCATTTCACCACAGGTGTGGGCATGTGGACAGATCCATTCTCGTCTTTTTCTATTTTAAAACATTCCTCTTCATTGTCTACATTGCCCAGAGTGCACGTCAACAAGGCTTTCAGAGAGTTCAGTCCAGATTCAGGTGTGTTACACTCACAGCGGCTAATGTAGCCTTGAGGGTGAGGAGCAGGCTACAGAGATCTGAAAACCTCACTTCTCCACACCCTCAGTGTTTTTTTCATGTTCAAACTTTCAACCTTGAGCCACAGCCGCTGTGACAACACTTAAGGCAATTAGCAGAATTTGTGCAGCTCCCTCTGGAGCCACAAAAGCCCAAGACCTGTAAACAGACTTTGATGTGGAAAATCTGTGGCGTTCCCCTTTTACACAAGCAATCACATGGGAGCACAAATTATTAGGCATCTAGCACAATAAAGCAGGACTTTAAAGAGGAGCACTACCCTTGCCTGACAGTTACTGTCCTCATGAAGCATTTATTTCTCCTCCTCCTCCTCCTCCTCAGGACAAAGGCAACATTAGAGTAGTGTTTAATGTTGGCACTGATGACATCAACATCGAGGAGAGCTCCAAGTTTGTCAACGATGGGAAGTACCACATTATACGGTTCACCCGCAGCGGAGGCAATGCAACCCTCCAACTGGACGACCTGCCGGTTATAGAGCGTTATCCCTCAGGTAGGCCCTGCCCCGCCCACATATGCCCCACCCACTGACCTACCACAGCACTGCCTGTCCTGGGACAGAGCTAACTACACCGTAGTCCAAATCAACCCACCTCCTGATTGATGAATCACATCGGTGTTCCTATCAATGTTTCTATTCAAACACTGAGGTTGAGAAATATAATTGCAGCTTTGTTTTATGTTATTGTGTTGGAAATGAAATATGTGTGATCTGATATGAAACATGACTTTTTAAACCATAAAATGAGGTAGTTATTACAATAGCTTGTACACTAGCCAGCTATGTCATGTTAGGCCTGTTAAATAGTGTTAAAGGTAATTTATGAAAATATTCAATTCAGGTGTCAGTTGTTTTTCTCACCATAAAAGAAAATAATAACAGTTGGTGCATTTTTGGACAAACAATAATTTAAAAACATGTCTTATTTGGAGTTAAATGTTTAACTAGAGAGAAAAAATAAGAAAAAGAAAAAGTGTAAAAGTGTATTTTGTTGAACATAGTCTTTGTTTTGACTTTTGTTGGTTTTTATATTTAAAGTGGTAATCATAGGTAGCAGTCTTTAACACAATGAGATCCAGGCTTTAGATAGCAGATAGATAAAATGCTAAATGTTAGTTGTTGTGAGGTGTGTGTGAGGGTTCTTCCTGTATGTAACTCTAAACTCAGTCAGTCATATAGACAGTATGTGGCAGCTGTAACATTATTTCCCTGTGCTCTTGCAGATGTTAACCCCTGAAATGTCTCTTTAAATTAAACCCAATGAACAGAGAGTAAGAGTCCGCTCACTGGAAACATAGTGAATTCAGCTCCTCTTCTCTTAGCGCATCAAGCTTACCTTAACGCAGTGACATGCTAACAATGAGCAGACCATTACTTTCTTTTCATTGCTGTTCTTTTTGTATCCAGCTCCTGTACCACGTTTGGATGTGCGTAATTACTACTGTGTTTTCATCTCTAAATTAAAGGCAACATTGATAACGAGCGCCTGGCCATCGCCAGACAGCGAATCCCCTATCGGCTCGGTCGAGTAGTTGACGATTGGCTACTCGACAAAGGTAAAAACCCTGATTAAAATTCCTTAAAACTTTGAGCTTAAAAAATACAATTTGAAGACAGTTGAATATACTTTATTGTGCACCATCAACTAACATCTAAAAATCTAAATCCATAACTAAGTATTTAAAAGTTGGGCAGCTGTAGTGTGTAATACTGTGTAAACTGTAGTGCCTGTGAACGTATCTTGTTAGTGTGTATCTGATAATATCAGGTTAAAGGGACGATGGAGAGATTTAAATGTGAATAAATCAGAAAATAGAAAAGAAGTACTGATAAAAGATGCTTTATTAAGACTGGTAAATAATTTTGTTTATTATCAAATTGTAAACAATAAAGCATTTACTAAAGATTATATTTTGTAATCAAATTAAAATACATGCAAAGTATTGTGACATGTAAGAATTTATGTAAATTTGAAATGACTAATAGAGCAATGCTTTTTGTTGAAAAAATGTAAAAGTTTTCCTCCTAAACATCAGCAGAGCTCCTTAAATTAGCCTCTAGTCCCTTTAACAGTGAGCAGTGCTAGAGCTTATAACCTGTGCATGCTTCATAGGGCTGTTTCAACAGTTCTCTAGATCTGTCTCTCTGTCTGCCTGTCTGTCGCTCCTTCAAATACAATGTCGTGCCGCACAGCCATCACCACAGCCACCATCTGTCAGCCCCGTCTTCTCAGGGCCCTCTGACTCCTCTCATCTGCTGCCTATTCCTCCTCCTTCTGTTCTTTGCCTCTTCATCCTCCTCCTCCTCCTCCTCGACTTCTCGGTCTCCTCACCCCCCTCTTCCCTCCTGTTCCTCTCTGTTTTCACTCTTATCTCTCTCTCAGTCTCAGCCCTCTCCACGGTTTTCCACGGCTTCGATTTGCTCTGCCATGCTTAATCTATCCCATCCTCTCACCATGGCTTGGGGGTGGTGAATTGTGTAACGCTCAAACACTCTTGTGTGTGTATGTATGCACGTATGTGACCACTGGTATGTATGTGTGTGATTGTATTTGCGTGTGTCCGTCCACCTTCCTTCCTGGTGCGCCTCGGTGTGTTTGGTGCGTGTTTGCACGCGCGTGTGTGTCCACGTAGGTCGCCAGCTGACCATCTTCAACAGCCAGACGACGGTGCGTGTGGGTGGAGGTGAGCGAGGTGCAGGTATGTTCCAGGGTCAGCTGTCTGGCCTCTACTACAACGGCCTCCGCATCCTCAACATGGCGGCGGAGGGGCACCCGCACATCAGAGTGGAGGGCAGCGCACGGCTGGTCGGCGACATGCCGTCCTCCTCCATCACCCCGCAGTCCAGCGCTGCGGCCGGAGGCAACCGCTCTGACTCCGCCCCCTCCATAAGTGACATCACAACCACCACGGCCACCAACAGGAAACAGGGCGCCACGCCGCAGGTCAGAGCACAATCACAGCCTTACGTTCTGCTGCGGCAGCTTGTTTATGGGAAACTCACTAAATCCCTGCTGCGTGTGGTCGTACAAAGATTTCCTTGTACGTAATTCCTGAGATATCTTGTACATGTATGTCCTATCACCCCACTGCCATCATCCTTTGGTGTGACAATGGGTAATTAAAAAGTGTTAATTTGCTTTGATAAATTTCTTTTCGAAATCAGTAAGAGGATTAGCGAGCGCACAGCCCGCTAATCGAGGACTGGAGGGTAGCAAGCTATGTCAGGAGGAGTGGGATTGTTTTAAACTCCACTCAAGGCAAGGCGAGCTCATTTATGTCGCACATTTCATACACAAAGGCAATCCAAACTGTTTTACACGAGACATTAAAACAGAGAGGGCATTGAAACATAAATCAGAATTATGGAGCAAAACATTTAAGCAGAATTTACAAAAGATAAGATGAAGGTAGCTCAGGATCTGAGCACAAAGCGGGCAATAAGGAAGCATTTGTTCAGAGGCAGAGGAGGAAATAGAAGCTGTTTTTATGTATTTCTTCAGACATTTTAGCCTTGAAGTCCCCAGTCAGACTCTGTGGACGCTGAGATTACATGATCGTTGTTTCAGGATGCTGACACATCAAAGTTTTAAACCTTGATTTAAAAGTCTGATGTCTGCAGCTCTTAGGAGGAGGGTGAATAAATAATGCTTCAATCACTGAAATGTAACACCAGATATCTGCAAAGTCTACTCATTGCTGTAATGAGATGCACGAGTGTCTCATCTGGCACAATCAATTAACACATGAAAACATACTATAAGATGAATTTAACCTTTCTGACGAGTAATTAATACTATTTGCTGTGCGCCAGCATCTCTGTGAGAACATACAAACATACAAATCACACGTCCTTCAGGAAAAAGAGCCGAAAACATGTCATCAATAGAAAGCTGAAATACATGTCTGAGTTTTCAGCTACAGCGCACTCGCATAAATGGATTAGACGGCAAATTCTTGACTAAGTGGTCCCTACCCGCTAAATTATAGGAGGAGACATTTTTGTGTTAATGGAGGCCCTAATAGCTTTTCCATAATATGCATCTTGTAAACTGATGCAAATGGGACTCTACAATAGAAACACATGAGTGTTATCGAGGCGTATTTATAGTGGATGCGACGGCAGAGTCGATGCTAATGTCACAGGATGCATTACGAGCAGGTACACCACAGACTCTCTTGCTCTATTGTTCACATCACTACCGAGGTGCTGTCAGGCTCTTTGTGGGCGTCTGTGTGTGCTGCAGTCCTTCTGTGTTATAAAACTGTGCCCGCCTGCCGCACCGAGAAAGATTTTTCTTATTTTTTTTTCCTCCTCCCAATGATACAAGTTGCCATGGAGATAGTGAGCCCCGCTACCCGCTGCTCGCTCGCTCTCTCCCATCCAGACTCCCATCGAGAATAGCTCCTCTGTGTATAAACCGCCAGCTGTTTCAGACATAAATAATAGAACGCAGAGAGCTGTGAGCTAAGCCTCAGGCATCAATAATGGATATGAGAGTTGGATGGGGCGCGCTGCGGAGTGACGGCGTTGTCACAGGGGCTTGTTTTCACACGCGCGGTCCCTCCCTCTTTGTGTGTTTTAAACCAATTATTCCTGCTTTATGATATGCTGATGTCAGTGCTAAATCTGGGCTGCAGCACTGGAGTCAATATCAGCGTATGAGAACTAGGTCAGACCCACTATATGCCCAACATGCTGCGGCGTGTGCGTGTTTGCCAGTTTGTGTAAGTCAAATCACTCCTGCTGGCCCCCGAACTCTGTGCGTTTGTCTCGTTGAGGAAGAATCTACAGCTTCTCCATTGAGGCTGCCTAGTGTTGCCTGGCAACCAGCCTGGCCTCATCCAGCGCATACAATGTCGAGGCGAACACAGGACGCACACACGCGCACACACACACACAAACACTCAGGTGGATTGAGAACAATAGGCTTGAATTGCAGCACATTGCATCAGAGGAGGGGCAGCGAGAGATGTCTTCCAAAGGTTCGTCGGCTCCGAGCAGTTTATCGATTTCACGCACACGCCTGAGTTTGCGTGCGTGTTGAAGTGGATCTGCCTAAGTCGCCCCACAGGTTTACTCCTACCGTCTGTACTTTGTGTAGTAAGAATGTGTTATGTCTCCTCCTGAAGTCCACAGTTTATTGAATTTTTTTTTTTTTTTTTTGCATGTTGAAAAGTGGAAGGGATTAATAATGCATGACAGCCGAGCACCAGTGAGGAGGAGAGAGGGAGAGAGTGTGTGAGAGTGTGTGTGTTTATGCTAGAGGCTGCTCTGAGTCACAGAGCTTGAGTTTGGTTTTGATGTTTGGTGTCTGTCTGTGTGTGTGTGTGTGTGTGTGTGTGTGTGTGTGCGTGTGTGTGTGTGTGTGTGTGTGTGTGTGTGTGTGTGTGTGTGTGTGTGTGTGTGTGTGTTCAGGTGTATGTGTGTACCTGTGTTTGATGGGAAGACTGATAGAAGAAACCTGAGGCTCAGAGCGGCGCCCGATTGGCTCTCAGGAATCAGCTGACCCAGACACTTCCACAAGCCCTCTGAACATCTCTCTCATTCCCCCCCATCCTCCCTCCCTGTCTGCCTTTCCCTTGCTGTCTTCCTCGCTCTCTCCACATCTTTCACATCTTTTTCTCTCTTTGCCTTTCCTCCGCTCGCTATCCATCTTCTGGAGATACTTTCTCCCTCCCCCCTCGCTCACTTTTCTCTTTTCCTTTCTTCTCGCTCTCCTTTGCTCTCTCTCCCTCCATATCTTTCCATATTTACCCGTCACTCTCCCCCTCCTCTCCTCTCCTCCCTCCCTCCCTCCCTCCCTCCCTCTCTGTGGTTGAGCTCCAGTGATAGGCTGTTAATGCAGGCGGTGTATGAGTCTATCTCACCATCTGCAGTAGTGGAGCTAGCTTCTCTCGTCTCTCGTCAGGATCTATTCATCAGCCTGCCAACTTCAGCCTGATTTGGTGTACGCTTGTGTGTCTGTGTAGATGTGCCTAAGTAGAAATAGACCAATGGAGCACGTTTGGCTATTATAGAGCTTGTGTATGTTCATGTGTGTTTGATTTCCAGTTGTGAAAGTAGCAGGCAAGCTGTTGAATCTTCTGCAAGAGTGTGTGAGGACAGAGTGCAGCTACTATGTGTGAACTAGGCAGTCAGGGAGGCATGGACGGTCGTTGGCACTGTTCGGCTGCTCAGGTAGAGATTTTGCTCTTTCAGCATGCAGACGTTCTTCTCTTCATGCTCTCTCACCTCCTTTCTCTTCCCTCCTTTGTCTCTTTTTTCCCCGTTATCCTTGTGCTTCTGTGTTCATCATTATGTCAGCATGCTCTGTTGATAGACTATGGAAAGATGGGGACAAAGAGGGAGGGACAGAAGGGGTTGCTGGAGGGGCGGAGGTTTCTTGGGTGCACATCTCTTTAGCATCTTCTTTAAACTTCTGTGGATCATTGATGTGATTTAAGTTGTGTTTGGCATGCCTCTAGTTTTCCTGGTGTCTCCCATGGATCAATGGTCCCACTGACACCCTCCCAGCTGGATGGGGTGGTCAGCTGACAGGGAGATGTCACAGACCAGAGGAGGGGCCTTGGTAAATTTACTTGTCTGCTTGTGTTTTGGCTGCAATCAACATTTAAAACAGGTTCCCGTGGAGGGAACATAGGTGTCTCCGGATCAATAATCAAGCATGGTGGCTCGACATTGATCGGTGACAGTCAGGGCGATGTGTCTCCTGCTGCCTGATTGGTTCTTGTGCTATTTGGATCCTGGCAAAGGCACCGTGGTTTATTGACTGGCTGGATTCCAGAGGCTAAGCTCACCCTAGCAGCATTTGACAGCCCAGTGGGCAGAAATGATTGGAAAGGCAGTGGAGGAAAGAGACAGAGTCAAGCATCAATAACCTAATGCATGTTTCAGGCCAAACTAAACCACAGTAGAGTTGTCAGGACCAGGACCACACCATACAAGGCCAGTGTGGGCTTTTTCAGATGAATAAACCGAGCGGCTGTTTCGCTAACCTTATGTAATGTATGTTTTTACAAAGACAAGAGGCAAGAAAATCGAGAATCCAAGGACATGGAAAAAGCTTAATGAATTTCTGTTTGAATTTCTGGCTGTAGGTTTCGACCACTTAGTGCTTTGATTTGGTTCAGAATCTGTTCTGGTCTGGTTGTAATCTGCCTCTAGAGCTCTTCTCTTTTATAGCTGTGCCGCTCTCTCCTTTATTCTGTGGCTTCCTAACATCTACTGCAATGCATCACAATCCAATTTTAATTTAGTGCTGGCACTGAGCGCCCAGTGTGGTTAAAACACACACACACACACACACACACACACACACATTCATATCTCCCATGCCGAAGCGCTAAGGCGGGCGATGTTTAACAGTAGTTCATGAATATGCGGAGCACATTAGCACAGTGTTAAGTAAAGACCGCAGCACTTTGAAGTCCTCCTCCTCCTATCCTGTCTTCTATTCTCTCTCTTTCTCCCCATTTGCCTTCTCCTCAAATTCCCTTTATCCATCCATCTTTCACTCCTTTCCTTCCCTCTTTCCCCTCCTCCTCCTCACGCTCCGGCTGGAATGGCAAATCAATGCACAGGTCCCCACTGAGGGTGCACACTCCTTTTTTTTTTCATATTCCCCATCATTTTTAACAGCCTGAACTTAGAGTTGCCATGGCAACAAGAGGAGCAGGGATGGAGTGGAAAAAGGGCTCCTTTTCCATAGACAGGGAGCGAGTCACGGAGAAAGAGCGGTTGTTTGAGACAGTAATTGGTCGCTGTAGGTTCGAGGTTGAATGTAAGTGGGTTATTGACATGAGCTTATGGAGAGGTGTTAAATGCGGATTTAAATGAACCATCAAGGGTTTTGCTGGGATTTTTAATGAAAACTGGAGGGGGGAAAAAAAGTGGTTTTGTCCCTCGCTTTAGCTTCACACCACACATTCACCAACACAAATGAGCTCACGCCAATATCAGCCGGAGAGAACAGAACAGAGGAGGTGTGGAAAATAGAGAGGCCAGAGGAGAAAACAAGAGGGGGAGGGTCAAGAGAGTAGGAGATGATAACTGGCGGTCCCCTTGTGGTTTTAAGCAGGATCCAGTGTCTCTCTCCTCCCTCCTCCTTTCTTCTCCTCTCCTTGGTACTCCAGTCTTGGCCACATGCCATTGCCGGGGGCCGTAACAGGCAAGTTGTTAGAGGCAGACTGGAGAACGGGTGGGCGATGGATCGGTGCTGTGTGCTCACACATGTAGGAAATAAACAGAACGGGTGTTTTCTTGGACATGTTGTGGATAGTGACTTTGTGGCTATATAAGTGTGATCGTGTTTTTCTGGATCCTCTCTCCGTAGTCGGCAGACGACCTGCTGGTGGCGTCGGCTGAGTGTCCCAGCGATGATGAAGACATTGACCCCTGTGACCCCAGTTCAGGTGAGACGCCCCTTCAGGTACACACATCACACTGCCTTGTTGACCTTTCTTTTAATGCGTCCTCCACACTCAGCGTCGCTCTTTTTTTCTCCTTTGTCCAAGCTTCGTCGCTCGCCACACTGAATTTTTCATTCCACTTTCTGCCTCCAGGCATTACCTAACACTCCATCCACTCTCCAGTCTCCGTCTCCATCCCTTACTTTGCTTTCGCCCCCTCCCCTCACCTTCCCTTGTCCCTTGCTGTTTCTTTCCTTTTTTTTCCTTCTTTCCTCTCCCTCACCTCCTCTCCGTCCATCCCAGAGAATTCACATGCAAATTATTTTCCCAGCAATCTTTTAATATGGGGTCATATATCACCATCCTGCAGCGCTTGCTGCCTGTGTATGTCATAAAGTGCCAAATGTATGTAATAAAAATTGATATAATGTGCACCTGTGCTCTGGCCCTCCTCTCAACACGATGTAATGTAATCTGTTTACACATTATGTGATAATATGGAAACAGCTTTGGCTCTAAGCTGCAGCCTTCCCTTGCCAGCTTGTAGAATTATGCAAAATGCATGTCAAATAATTCATCATGATGATGCATCGTATCTTCTTGCTCCAGCTCTCCACCCATCGCGTTGACATGAAATACAAATTAATAATGTATGCAGTAAACTGTACTATAACATCACATGCCTCCCCTCTCCCCTTTCAGCCCGTCCTCCCCTGCCAGAGGTGAAGGTGTTCCCAGGTCCATCTGAGGTGGTGCGGGAGAGCAGCAGCACCACGGGCATGGTTGTGGGCATCGTGGCGGCCGCAGCCCTCTGCATCCTCATCCTCCTCTACGCCATGTACAAGTACCGCAACCGCGACGAGGGCTCCTACCACGTGGACGAGAGCCGCAACTACATCAGCAACTCTGCCACGCAGCCCAACGGCAGCACCAAGGACAAGCCGCTGGGCATCGCCAAGATCTCCAAGAACAAGAAGAACAAAGACAAGGAGTACTACGTCTGAGGCGGAAGACGTTCGACACACAGACATATACGCATACACCTTTATATATAATGGTATATGTACATAAATAGATATATTCTAAAAAAAAACACACACACACACACATACATACATACACACTGACATAGACATGCTGATGTTAATGTTTACTCTCCAATAATCACACGTGCACACATGCTGGCAAGCACAAACATAAACTCATTCAAGCACACACACACTTACATTCAAGCACAAACATACACACACACACAGACTGGCCCAAGGGCACGGACCCTAATTGTACAGTATTTACCAATGAGCAGAGCCTCTGAGAGAGGCTTGTTTTATGAACATAAACACCATTCCAAATGATTTAAAGACGCACCAGTTTAACTCCCAGTTAAGACCCATTTGGGGGCCAGCAAGATAAAAAAAGACCAGTCACTCCCCTGCCGCCACAGTAGGACCTCTCCTGTTTGACTCACAGAGGTCGAGGAAGACTTTAAGTGAAGTTCATGGCAGACTGTGTTGAGCGAGAGGGCAGAGCACCAGAACAAAGATGATGTACAAGCACCAAGAAAAGCACTAAGTGTCTCTTCCAAGCTTCTTGGCCTTCCTCCCTGTTAGCAGACGGGACTCGACGAAGCACTGAGGACACCGAAGAAACAAGCACACCGACGGTCCAAGTCTAACCCCGAGCAACAGGACAGAAAATCAGGGTGTAGCCATAGAGACAGTGAGTTACGAGTGAATAGGCAGAGGCAGGGCTGGTGTCGTTAATATAACGGATGAGCTTTGGTTGTTACGCTGCAGAGCTGATGTTTTACGGCACCCTGCAAATCACAAAGGTGGAATCAGCGGAAAACTGAGAGATATTCTCCTGGACAGGATACTTGAGACTTTAGATGCTACCTACAGACACCAGTCGTGCATGACTGCAGTGTCACACACACACATGCACACACACGAAAATATTAACAATCTACACATGCAGACATACACATACCTGCAATGCTAAAGACCTACCATATCTTCATAAGACTGAAGACTGTACAAGAAGACAATGGTGAAAATGACAAAGACCATTATGATAATTGTTATGGCAATGATAATGATGAATATGAAGAACATTTGGGCAGTATAGACTCTTTGGGGAAGGGGAGGGGGGTCTTATTGCACGTGAATTATCTTACTCCGTGTGATTTATACTGCGTTGAAACTCCAGAGGTTACACCGTGACGCACCACCATCATAAACTTACCACCTTGGCTTGAAGTATTCCTAAACACGCACTTAAAATGGTTTTCAGTCTGTGGGATTCAACAGTGATTTAATCTCTGAATCGACTCTCGGTTCAAATCCTCATTGACAAAGTGTGACCATCTCGAGTGTGCTGCATGCCTGAGTCTCCGAGCTGTGCTGTGACGTGGTGGCGTGTCCCACGAAGTCCAGAGGTGGTAGGTTTGTTTGTTTGTGGGGGGAGGAGGAGGAGGGGGGTGTTGCGGGTTGCAGTGTAACTCCAGTGCGACGCCTGGATGTGTGCGCCCACCACAGGCCACGTCCTGTTTTCTAGCCTGATGTCTTATAGGCCACACCCACTATACCTGCTCTAACCAACCACCTTTTATAGCAAAAACCAGCCGAGGAAAAGAATCAAAAACAGAACAAAGTAAATGTTACCATGTGTTGCTAATAGATAGAAAAGTCCAGTTCATGATGCCATTGGCTATATGACAACTTGAGTTGCTTTGATTTCATCGGCTCTCCCTTTTCTCTCTTTGCGTCCTTTTGTCTTCATGCTATTGGTTGACTGATTTATCAATACTCATGGCGCGACCAACACAGCACAGACAGATGGGTTTCCGATGGGCTACAGCATAATTACCTGTTCATGGACTTTTGCATTGTCTGAGCCCTCTACAGCTGAAGAATTGTAGCTCTGTGATGTATCAACAGTGCCATGACATGAACAAGCCCCTCTCGTTCTTCCAAGCGACGTAAGCAACCAGTCCGATGCATGCAAAATGACCAGGGCAAGAAAGGACATGAAAAGGACTGTGTGTGAGATTTCAAAGTGTAATGTCAAAATTAACTTATCATATTCCCTTATTCTCTCCATCCTTAACTGGCCTTTCTGACCTCCTTTTCCTCCCTTCTATTCTTTACCCCTCGTTTAGTATGTTTCCCTATCTGCCCTCCAAGTTCCTCCGTGTCTGTCGCTTTCTTTTCCCTCTATCTCTGTTGTGTTGCCATCTGAAACAAAGGAGGTGTCTCAACCAATGGGATTCTACATCTAGGTGTTCATTAACCATGTTTATTTTCTATATGTACAATTTTTCTACAGTATTTACTTTTATTTTTATTGTTACGGTTCTTTGATGAACATAAAGTGGAAATTTATTATGAAAAATAGTTTTGAAGATTAACGAGTAAATAAAATATTACCCAAGTGAGCCTGGAGTGCATTTGTGTGTTGGTTTTTGCTCCCATCTGCCTGCAGACAACAATACCGTTGCTGCGCTCCAATACCCATACTCCCATACTGTTTATTATGCCAGTCTCACATCGCCCACAACCATGAGAGCAGATCAATGTCTAATTAGGACAAGCTAATAGCAGCCCATGTTGTGTTAGGAGGGAGATCTGAAAGGAGTAGTTCAACATTCTGGGAAATGAGCTTCACTTTCTGGTGTAGAGTTAAATGAAAAGATGGGTCTCATGTCTGACTGTTGGATTTAATGCTGTAGCCAGTTAGCTTAGCTTAGCATAAAGACTGGAAACAGCCTGGTCCTGTCTGCTAAAAAAAAAAATCCCCCTTCTAGGCAACAACTCTGAGGCTCGCTAATTAACACATTATATCTAATTTGTTTCATCTGTACAAAACCAGAAGTCTGAAAATGACGATTTGCTGTTTTACTGGGGGTTTTATACCCGATTATTTTTTTGGCTGGGAGCCGTAACTTCCTGGAGACCTCGCTGGTTGCCTAGCAACTGCTCAGAGCCGAGAAACAGTGCAGAACATAACCCCTTGTAAAAATGGAAAATTGTCATTTTTATGCCTATTTTTATTTCTCAAACAAATAAATACATCATTCATAATAATCAGAATTAATGATGAATAGTGAACTTGCAGGCATTTTAATTAAGCGTGGACGAGAGCTCGGCCTAGTTGATTAATCAACAGAAAAAGTTTGAGGATTGTCTTTAAGTAAGCGAACATGGGGATATTTCCTGGTTTTGTTTGTTTTCTGTGACAGTAAAGTGAATAAAGAGCTGTTCCACCAGCTTCTGTAACTAAAGACAGTCGGTCACTCAGCATTTAACTACACATTTCTGAAAAAAATTAAGCATCTGTCTGGACTTTGCTTTCCATATTCTAAGACAAATCAGCATCCAGCTGTGAAAAGAAATTGAAACCTTAAAGTTAAATGAGTTAAAGTACTTTGTGGCCCTGGGAAAAACACCATGAAAATTAACATTCACTGCTTGTATGTACCATAGATTGGATATAATGTATATTGTATAATAAAAACTAGAGGTTGTAACATAAATATAATTCCATATTTTTGTGCTGTCTTGGGTTTTATTGTAGTTTCAATTAGTTTAATCTGTCATTAGTTGCAGCCCTAGCTGGATATTTAACGGACAATCATGAGAGTGGTATCAATCTTCCCATCTAACTCTGAGTGCATTTCCCGAGATAGTCCTTTAACTATCTGCCTCTAACAAGCTGCACATTTCAGATTCCCCCACATTCATCTTATTCCCTTTCACCTCTTACTTATCAAAGTGAGGAATGCAGCACCTTTTCTTCCAAGTCCCGTTCCGTCTAACTGGGACAGTAAACACACATAAACACCCCCTCGCACACACCGAACAGGGCTTTGAAGTATGACTCAGTGCAGTGAACAGTACAACTCTCTGCAGAGTTGCTGTTTGCCGGATGAAAGATCCCTGAGACTGCAGAGTGGAGCTTGCATCCTCAGGTGAGAAGAGCTACAAGGACCCACTGTTTCAATAAACACCAAATCTAAATGTCTTGTTCTCTTGCTGTTTCTCTTTTCTTTTACTTGTCCTTTTTTTTTTTTGTCTTTCGCTGAACAGTCTGAACAAAAGGCTTGTGTTAGGCTGCAGCCATCTGCCGCTTTGCTGTCCTTGACCACAGCCAGCTAGCACAGAGATAAAGCTACAGCCCTGCTATATTTATGGGGTAAGCAAGAAACAACTCCAGTACTCACTGGTGGCTAAATAGTTACCTTGTGTTATAACATACACGTCTAACATGTACATTTAGAGAAAGCAAACTCACACCAGCAGCCATGTGAGGCTGTACTCTTCATCAGGCACCAGAAAATAAAACCCGGATGGAAGAAAACTGGAGGGAGATTTACTATTCTTAGATCCTTATTACTGGTGGAATGAAAAATGTGAAGCTTGGCCGGGGGGTGACACCAGATGAAAGGCCACGTTAACTAAATCAAAAGAGTTCATCATCGAGTGGTCATTTTAGGACGTCTCATAAATCAGGATTTTGAGCTGAATTTTCATGTTAGCGTGGCAGCGCCATCACACTTTAATCGACAGGATCTTAATGCGCTGGCGTGCATCTTTGAGCATTTTAGCATGCAAAATTATTAAGGTATCTAATGGCCATTGATAAATAAATTTAGCATGTTAACACGTTAGCATCTTTAAAGGGGAAGTGTGCCAAAGTTTGTTCACAGGTCTTTGGGAGTACGAATGCAAATGTGCTCTCAGAAATCTGACAAATTGACTCAAATTATGTCACGACAAGTTTGAAAATGAAAACAATTTGGGCTGTGAAGTCACTATGACACTGTGCTCACACCATATTGATACATGGATCACTTTATGCTACTGCCATAGTTATACTATACTTGGTGCTGTACATGGGGCCTACATACTGCTGCACTGGTTCCATCTGTTTCCTTACCTGGTTAGTTTCACTGCTAATAGTTTCTTGGCTGACTACTGCTTCACTGTAATTGTCGTGCATGCTGTGTGACAATAAAGAACTTGACTTGACTAGAAAGAAGGGAGCTTTCCTCTGTAGTCCACTCTTCATCTCTGCTTGAGATGAGTGGCTCGAGGCTGCATTAGCTGCTGCTAACATATACAGATGGATATTCTAATAACATTAACAATGGCTGTGGTCCATGAAAGTGCCCCACAAAGCCATCTCAATGATTGAAAATGCACAGTAGGATTGCCCTGGAACTTGACCACTGAAATGGAATGGATCCATCGTTAATGATATTTGCTACACCTGTGTTGGACAAGTCAAAGTATCTGCTGTGGAAACAGCATATTGACTTTTTCATTTTGGGCTTTTATTAGCTTGTTGAGCACAGAAGAGAGTGTCTAGTTGCATTCTCCAGAGTTAAAAACTTGTCAATATTTTCATGCACACCTCCCCTGCACAGGTGCACAACAATCAGCGAGAATGCAAGAATTTAATCTGCAAATTCATATCAGGTATCAGCACACACACACAAACACACACACACACACACACACACACAGAAATGCCATGGATCATCCTCTTCCTCAGCCCTGCATTTCCACTCCTTTGTGCACCTGCATTTGTCAGACTGTCTATTCTTCCCCTCTGTCTCTTTCTTGCCTTGTGTATAAGCAAAACTGTGGGAGAGAGAGAGAGAGAGAGAGTGTGGGTGGGTGGGTGTGTGTGGGTGGGTGTGTGGGTGTCTGTGTGTCTGTGTGTGTGTGGTCATGTCAGGAGCTCAAGGCTGCGTTTTTCTTGCTGCCTGCAATAAATCATAAAGAGCTGTTCCTCTACATGAACTTCCCACAGTGCAACACACACACAACAGTGTATCAATACCAGGGACAATGATACATGTGAAGAGGAGAAGCTGAAGATGCAAAAAGGAAAAAAAAATGTCCAAAAAAACATTGTTACATAAGTGTGTGTGTGTGTGTGTGTGTGTGTGTGTGTGTGTGTGTGTGTGTGTGTGTGTGTGTGTGTGTGTGTGTGTGTGTGTGTGTGCGTGTGTGCACAGGCGCGTGCATGTGAATGCAGAAGGAGCGTCCTTGCAAGCTGTCTGTCCTGCTGACATGTGGGGAGTGGAGTAGAAGGGAATATTATGTCCATCGCTATCAAACTGTGCTCATCTTTCAACACAAATATGAGAAGGAGACAAAACAGACTTAAGCCTGTTCTGCATAATGGTTTTTTTTATTAGTTTGACAAATTCAGTTTGAAGCTAAGAACAAGACAATCAGCCAGAAATAAATAACTGCCCGCTGTCTGTACTATTTACTCGGAAACTGTAAATAATGCAGACTCATGCAATGAAAAAACAAACAAACAGGCTCATATTAAAACTGAAATGAAACTTAGAAGCTATGAACCCTTGAAATATACCGTTGAATATGTTGATTATTTTCCTTTATCACCAATCAATGTGTTTTTTATTTAACTTTGAATAGTTGATTTCATTGTTCAATGCCGTCATTTTCCCAGTTTTTGGTCTTGGCATAAATTAGAACCATTTATCTGTAACAGTGGAGCAATTGTGTGGCTAGCTAGCGTAACTGTAGCACCAACCATTTCAGCTGGCTACCTCGCTAGCTAACTTTGCTCATAAAATAACACCAGCCAGTACAGGTACTGTTAATCGCATCATGTATATACATCCATCCATCCATCCATTATCTATACCGCCTATCCCTTTCGGGGTTGCGGGGGGCTGGAGCCTATCCCAGCTACAATGGGCGAGAGGCGGGGTACACCTTGAACCCGTCGCCAGCCGATTGCAGGGCCACATTCAAGGACAAACAAACATTCACACCTACGGACAATTTAGAGTCATCAATTAACCTAATGAGCATGTTTTTGGTCTGTGGGAGGAAGCCGGAGTACCCAGAGAGAACCCACGCATGCACGGGAAGAACATGCAAACTTCACACAGAAAGGCCCCGCCTGGCCTGGGGATCGAACCGGCAACCTTCTTGCTGTGAGGCACGCGCACTACCTGCTGCGCCACCGTGCAGCATCATGTATATACATAATACACATAATCACCCATATACTGCAGTACACATTACTGTAGGACAAACGCTCATATAACAGTAAAGTATTTCAGTTTGCAAGCTAAAGCTAACAAAGTTTGCTAGCTAACACCACCTGGTGGTTCACAGACACCACAGAAGGATCCCAACAGAAATATTTCTTGGGTTTTAATGTGTTATTTTTAATATTTTCTGGATGTAGTATGTGATTTAATGTCTCTTTACAGTGTCAAATAAACCAAAGTATCAAACTTCTAAGCAGTGACAGCGAGCTAGCTAACATTACTTAGAAGCTAGAACACAGCGTTAGCTTGTTAGCATTGCCAATTTGCCTAATAACTTTTTACTACAGTCTGTTAATTTATTAGTCAAATAATACAAATTCAGTTAACAAAAATGCTCTTGCCCAGCAGTAGGGGTAAACATGAATCTAGCCTGATTTTGAGGCTGGGACAACGAAAGAGAGGAAAAGTCCGATGAGCTGTGGCAGCAGTACCCGTCTGTTGACATTTCCTTTAGGGAGGAAGACCCATTCAAAAAAAGATCATCAGCCCGGTGAATAGTTGCATTATCCTCAGCCCTAACTGTGGAAATATGCTTATCATTACTAATTCCACATCAAACTGGAATTATTGATTGACAGTTGCCTCACCCGCCTCCCCAGTGGGGTCATGGATGAAAAAATTGTGTAGTCTGATCAAGACTGATTTCACTCTTGAATAATATATGTTAGGCATATAGATTTTTAACTTTATTTGCTATTCAACTTTCCAGCTTTTCCCTCATGACACTCGGCCATTTACGTGACAAACGAGGCGAGGTCTTGTGATGGATTGTTACAGTGAATGATTTTTCAAATCAGTTTTGAATAAGACATAAATACAGTCCACAAAGAGAGTCATGTTCAGATTGCATTCACATTTCATCCAGTATCATAGGCTTCAGTGATTTGGGATTTCTTGCTTGTGTGATTTGATCTGAAAGCAAGATTTTAAGGATCAAAGTGGAATTAAAAGTGGAACCAGATTTTTGAAGGAGAAACACACACACACACACACACACACACACACACACACTCGCACACACAAGCCAGAGACCTCCTACATCCACATACACCCATAAAGCTTTTCACACGCCCCCGTTATTCACCACTGCATGGCAGAAAGCACCAAAGCACATTTCTTCTCTCATCGACCTGGTGGTGAACCCAGAGAGGATAGACGGACAAAAACATTCAAATCCAGTGTGGAGTGCGGGCTCTGTTGGAAGGCCTGCATGCATGTAAACACAGACAGGAAAACAGAGACAAGATAAGTGTGAGAAGAGGCAAAAGAAGAAGAGAAACAAGGACATTTTAAAAGTGGAAATATCTAAAATACAACAATCTGGACCGTGGGCAGACCGCAGTGATGATGGTGGTGATTCTGATCATGTTAATGATTGTGATCATAAAGACGGCAGCAGCCTCGGTGCCTGGCTCTGAGATGGACATTAAACCTGGATCTGAGGCCAGCTCGCCCAATCAAACCATGTCCTTCTGCTACCTGCCCCTCTGCTACCTGCCCTTCTGGGTCACACATATTCCTTCCAACATCTCCACCGACACCCAATACCTGTGAGTACACACATACACGGCAATGCACACAAATATCTGCAAAGTTGCTGCAGTTTTTGTAGATGTTTGCATTTTGCTTGCTGATCAGCTGCACAGTTGTTTCACATCTCAGAGAAATCGTTTGGGAAGTCTAAGAATGCTAATAGGCTTCTGCAAGTCATTTGTGGTATCACAGTCAATGATAATGCTGCTTTGCTCTTAATTCATTCCTCTTCTACTTTTTGCAACTGCACAGAAAACCAGAGGATAAGCTCTTATGTAGCCTGTGAAATCCTGCTCAACCAATGCACGATGTTCGTCTCCTGTCTTCCTTTTCTATTATTATTATTTTATATATGTATTTATTTCAGTTCATTTGGGACATTAAAGGGCTTCACCATAAATTTAATATTGCAGCTCTATAAAATTAAGGGGCTTGCAAGAAACAGATTTTTGAAAAGAGTGACAAAATCGAAGGAGCAAGGTCCAGGATATCCCAACGTTTAGTTTGCACTATAGGTCAATGGTGGGGCGGCTGTGGCTCAGGTGTTAGAGCGGTCGTCTGCTAATCAGACGGTTGGTGGTTCGATTCCTGGCCTCAGCAGTCCACATTGCAAAGTATCCTTAGGCAAGATAGTGAACCCCAAAACTGCCCTGATCCAGCCCCATTGGTGTGTGAATTCATATGTATGTCGCCTTGGATAGAAGTGTTTGCCAAATGACTAATTGCAATTGTAGTCTCAAAAAAACATGGAAACCCACATTTCCCATAATGCATCGCCTCTTGACTGAATTTTGCAATGAACTTGCCAATTCTGGTTTTATTAAACATTCGTTTACTCAGGGAATGTATGCAAACAATGTTTGCTCATCTTCAGTGTCTCCCAATATAACTGCAGCTACCTACAGCCACCAAGTAGCCACAGGTTAAAGATGAAGAAGAAAAACGAACAAAAGTATTTTTTGCATTCAGCATTTCTCACAACACATTCTGCAAATGTGCTGAATGCATTTTCTTCCTTCATAAAACATTAACCTTTTTCTTATCCTTTAAAATATGCATTGTTTGCATCCATTTTTACAGGCTTGCAGTCTTCTTCCTCATTGCATTTGTGCATTATTGCCACCAACTAATGACCAAAACTGGCAGCTAGACAGTGTAATGTGGGGTAAATGCTAAAAGTTAGCATAACAGTAGCACAAACAGATGACTGTGGCAGTGTCGGGGAACTGACTCAGCGATGTCAGTTACACAGCTAGCTAAAGTTTGCCACCATTAGCTGAAATTAGCCACTCCAATTATACCAGCCATTCTTTATGCTAAGCTAAGTTGCAGGCTATAGCTTCACACAGGGCATACAAACATGTGTATCAAGCGACGCTGCAAGTGGTTTGGGTGTTTTTGACAGTGATACTGAGCTGGATGAGGCAAGAGGAGGCTAGTGCCACACGGAGTAAACACTGGCTTGTTGTTTTGGCCGTTGAAACGTTTTGAAGGAATCTCAAGGCCACACAGCGAGGAGGGGTGGGATGGTGGCAGTGGGGGTCAGCATTAAAGATTAGCATCACCTCAAGCATTTGTACAAACATGCACTTCGACATCCATGGCAACAGAGTGCAGATATACATCATCTTACTCACAAAGCATGCAAGCAAATGCAGTCGACACACACAGTGACAAGGGCGTACTCTATGGCAACAGTAGCAACTATTCCCAAGAGACGTACTGTGAGCTCCCAGGTGGCGATGTGTGTGTTCTCATCTGTTCCGCTCTGTTCGAAGGTCAAGGCTTAAGGGCAGTGGAGGTATGCAAGTATGCAGCGATGAATGAACATTTCAGATGCCATCTACAATGACCAGATGCAAAATCTGGACGTTCAGTGCACAAAACAGTTTGCTTCTTGCACAAAAACAAAATCCCTAACATGTGTCAATAGGCTAACTGGTCATGGCCTCACTGACCCTGCTGAACCCAGCACACAACAAAATCAGGCACTAATGATTTCTAAAGATTTCTCAACAGTAATTCTGTTATCAGTGTATCGCTGAGAGCTGATGAGATGTGAGCGGCTGCTTCTGTATCAACAGGATAGTTAACGAGACGCAGATCCGAACGATTCCCCAGGGCGCCCTCGACAGCCTGCAGCACCTCAGGAAAATGTAAGTGAATGTGTCTGTTGTTCTTGTTTGTACTCTGACGTGGAACATAATGAACTGAAGAGGTCAAAACACTTAAAATGCGAATGGATCATCCAAACAGAGAAGTGCGGAGGAGGGTGAAGAGTCTATGTTCAGACCTCATGGTCAAATTTCTCTTTAGATTTGGTGTTATTAAGGGAATTTGATGGTAATACAGTCTCATGTTTAGTTGAATTTAATAAAGCTGGAGTGTTAGAATTCTCCCCTACATTCATACAGTTTAAATTACATATAAAATCCTCCAAACTGATGGAAACAAGAGAGCTCAAAAGTATTGAATTATACTTGTGCTACAGGCTTGTATTTGTCTCTTATTGTGGGCTTTTGTGCATAGCAGCAACCCTGCAATAGATTAGATTTTTGTTTGCTCAAATTAAATTAGTCTTCACAGTAATTTGTAATTGGAAGTTTGGAATAATCTATCTTTATATAATATATATATATGTGTTTGTGTTTGTGTGTGTGTGTGTGTGTGTGTGTGTGTGTGTGTGTGTGTGTGTGTATTATAATTTATTAATAAAAATTGATTTTTCTGTGTTCCAAATGTCTTATTGAATGCTCCAGGAAGGAGAAGGAATTCTTTGCATACTTAGATCCAAAAAAAAAAAAAAAAAAAGTTAAAATTCAAGTCAAACTGCAAAATGTCCCTGCAGATAAAGGACATTGAAAAAGATATCAGGAAGCATGTTTTGACATCTTGATTGTTTTTGTATTGATCCTCATTTTACTTTTTGTGTTATGATGCATCTGTGGAGCTTCCTATAGTCCTTCCTTTAATTTGAAATCCTTATGTTGAACCTACTGTAAGTGTTCAGAACCTTCCTTTCTCTACATGTTGATGTTTTTGGCCTTCTTGCGCACAGATCTTCCCAAAATTGCTGTTTTACGATTAACAAGTGCTTCCCCACTACCCCAACCTTAGCACCATAAGGGAGAACGACATGCTGGAGAGTATTGATGCCTTTGCCTTCGCCAGGCACCCGCGGCTCACCAGCATGTGAGTATACAGCTGCCTAAAAAGCAGCGCTCATGACGTATTTCTACCCAACATGCCCATGTGTTTAGTCTTTGTTTTGGAACAAGAAGGGCTGCAAACTCTGAGAAAGCTCATCACCCAAACAGTTGTAGAGTAAGCTTTGCAGGCAGGTGGAGACAAAATATGTGAAAGAATAAGTGTGAATGAAATCTAACAGCTGAATTTTTCAATACATGTCATACTCTTCATTTATTCATTTGTGTTTCCCTCAGCGTCATCACTGAAAATGTTGCATTAGAGAGCATAGGAGCTTTTGCTTTCTCTGACCTCCCTGAACTCGTCGAGATGTGAGTATAACTGGCTATAGATGGCAGTGGTGAATCCCTGTGATTGTAAGTCAGTTGTATCAGTGAGTACATGATGTCTGTGTTTCTTTCAGAATCATAACAAATTCCAAAAACCTGAGACACATCCATCCGGATGCGTTCAAGAACATTGTGAAACTGCAGTATCTGTGAGTACTGCAGTGGGGAAGAAGGCTTTCCTCTGCAATTTGTGCTTTTCAAACTGATTGTCAGTCCAAAATAGGTCATGGGTGACAGGCCTACTTCTGACAGGGCCCCACACGACCAAAGACATCATTTTTTAATTAGCACGGATCCCCTGGAAGATAAATCAAGTGTCACATGAAAAAAGCTAACCATCATTTCAGCCTAGTTAAATGAATTTACTGCAAAATAACTCGAAAAGTCTCTGACTGTTTATAAAGAAAGTATATCACCAAAATGCCTTACTGACATTATCAGAACTTTTACTGTTATGTTTGTCTCCATGTGTGAGAACTGGGACACATACACAGAAGAGTTTATGGCAAAAAATTATTACTATTTAACTATTCAACTTGTAATCCAGGGCACCTCAACACAAGACCATTGTGTTTTGAATTAGATCCCTAATATTTCTGATTTCGATGATGTTTTAGGACACACTGATAAGAAAATCCTGTTAATTAGGAACAAATGTTTCAGTTTTGTTCCAAAATACGGTTTCATATGCAAAATATTGCTTTTTTTAAAAAATATATGTTCAGCTTCAAGCCATGCTAGCCATGCTAGTGTGGCCCTATGGATTGACAAGGTCCGTTGGTCTTTGGTCCAAAAACCAATAAAAACAAAAAATAAAGACATTCCCATCAGCCTTAGCTCTTCTTTGCGTTGTTCTTATATTAGCATGCTAACAGGCTAAACTGAGATGCTGAAAAGGAGGATGTTAGCACGCTGATGTTAGCATTTAGCTCAAACCAAAGCGCCACTGTGCCTGTAAGTGCAACCTCACAGAGCTGCTAGCGTTGCTGTAGACTCTTACTCTTGTTTTGAAATGATCACATTTCCAAATTGAATACCTGTTCTGTCTCAGCTCTGAATAATCAGTGTTTTACAGTGAAATGTTTTAGAGATACTGAACGTTGAACTTGTTACGTGTTTTTGCCCAGTCGTTTGGAACACGGAGCTCCTGAAGTGATTTATCTTTCAGCCACATGAGCTTCTCTCTGAATTTTCTTGGAAGCTCTTCCCTTGTTAATTTTTATCTCAGTCAACACGGATGAATGCTACATTGTCTGATTTTATCACTGTGACTCAGTCGTAGTGTCTGCTTTTCAGAGGTCACCTTGTGAAAGTAGTAACATTTGTTGCTTAATCTGCACATCACAGGACCGTCTCCAACACCGAGCTGAGAATTTTCCCAGACTTCACCAAGATCCAATCCACGGCCCAAGACTTTCTGCTGTAGGTCTCCACACAGTGCACAATATACTACAAATGTACGCTGAAACACACACCCACACACCACGATTCCCACATGCATCTGAGCATACAGGCTATTGTATGCACACACAAGAAGAAATCACACCATTAAACAAATAACGCTGCAGTTAAAACCTACGCACTGAGTGGTCCTTGCAGAACAGAGTACCTGGAATACAAACCACCTCGTCTCCAGCCTTTAAAGATCCATCCTCAAACTGCTCTCCCTTCTCATATTTATCAGCTTCAAAGGGGCTAATAGATTTGAAGGGGGTTGCAGCATGCATTCCTAATATTCTGCACCTCCATTCTTCTACTTGAAAGTCTACTTAAACTATTGACTTCTATTTGTTGTTTATCCTGTGTTTTTAATCTGCGTGCTGCCTAGTGACCTGGAAGAAAACAGCCACATAGAGAGAGTCCCCGCCAATGCTTTCAGAGGCCTCTGCACTCAAACTATCGGCAAGATGTAAGAGACTCATCACTTTTTTAGAAACATGCGCTCCACCCTCACACGGCTCCGAGTGGGCATTACATGTGCAATGATGAATGTTCCCTGAAATGCTCCCTGCCCTCTTTACTGAGTTCTGTCTTCTCCCACTTCTCTCCTTTCTGCATTTCTAACACACTTACTGCTTCACATCACCTCTTTATTTTTTACCATTGTTCCCATTTTAAGCAGTAGATCCTGCTGAAAATCCCCTTTCAGGTCTATACCATATGTAGGTCGACTGAATCGGGCTCAGCAATTCAGAGAGACATATTTTTATTTTGCTCATGAATGGATTTTGCCATTAATTCTTTTTCTTAAGCAAAAAAATCTGAAATTAAAAGAAATATTTTCAAATCTCTTATGATACTAAGATTACTGTAAATGTAACTGCAGCTCATATGACTAGTACTACTACTACTCCAATGTAAAGTTGACTGATCAACAATAATGGAAAGCAATCATTTGCACAAGTACAATTTGGATGTATCTGTACATTTTTTACTTTAATTCTTCTTTAATTGTACTCCACTGTATTTGAAAGAGAAATATACTGCATGTATACTGCATTTTTCTGATAGGTGACTACTTTAAAAATGAGTATTTCACATACAAACCATGTCATTAGCTTATTAAATATGATGCAGTTTTGTAGATTAAACCAACGAGCAGAACATAAAGTAGCTAAAACATAAGTAAAAATAACCCAATATTCTAACATATAGAATAACAAAACACTGACGTGTGGTTCTCCTGCATAATAATTTACCTTTAAAGATAACGTGCATTTGACGGCAAACACTTTTTTTTTTTTAATTTATTAAATTTTCCAAAATTTGTGTTAAATATGTAAATGACTACTTTCCAATTGCATTATTGCAAGATTTACTCAAAGCAAAAGTTACATATTTCAGAAAATTTGCTCATTCTAACTGTCAGGAAGCAGCGTAATTCCCAAAATGTCAAACTGTTCCTTTAAGTATCATTTTAATTGCAGGAAGTGTACTTATAAATAAGTACCTTTAAACTGTGTCACTACTCGAATGGAAATATGTCAGCCTACAGCTTCCCGAGGTCCAAAGCTGTCCAGCTAAAAAGCAGAAAAGGAAGAAAGAGGAGAAGAAGTTTTACATAACAATAAATACAGTTTAATTCATGTGTTTATACAGAGAAAGAAAGAACTGCACACACTAAAATTAGCTTTGATAGTTCAGATAAGTTTACTGTTGGGACTGTTCTGTGTTGCAGCCACATGACTGTAATTTGGCTTCCCTTTCTAATGACAGACGGCTCACCAGAAATGGCATCAAGGAGGTGGCAAGTGACGCCTTCAACGGCACAAAGATGCGCAGATTGTGAGTCACAGGCGGAGACACAATTGCAAACAGGAGATTTACCAGAAAAAATGAAAAGCTCACATATTTAATTCTCTTTTTCGTCCTCTCTCTCAGATTCCTAAGAGGCAACCAACAGCTTACTCACATCAATCCCAACGCCTTTGTGGGTTCCAGTGAGTTGGTGGTACTGTAAGCATGACATCCAACAGTAACTCATGCCTACATGATTCACCCTGCTCATCATCGCTTATTAAACTCAGGATGTAGGAGAGAGAAACAAGAAACAATGCGGCATGTGTGGGGAGGCTCAAAAAAAAAAAAAATGCTTGAAACTTGCCAAAATTAAGGTAAAAATAAACCGAAAGCAGGTGAAGTCATTAACACAAGAGAGATTTTTTTTTTTAACCTGTGTATTCCCCAAAGAAAGAGACACCTACAGTAATTCTATTGAAGCAGCAATCAGAGTGTTTTTCTTTTTCTTTTGGGCTATCATTGCTGTAATGTCTCTCCATTTCCTGGTAATCACTTGGCATTCAAACAGTGGCTCTCCCTGTGAAATTTCTGTTCAGGAAATTTGAGTTTTATTCAAGCAACACTGGAGTTTTTGCTGACTTGAAATTCTTCTCTTAATCCACAGGGTTTTTCCACAGAAAAATAAAAAACTGATCACTGGTTTAACGCCCATTACATAAAGCAAACAAAGAAGACATCTGTTAGAAATAGCATGAATTCTGGCATTAAAGTGACTCCTCTGTTAAATACCAAATAGTTTGTGTTTCTTTGGGCAGGGACGTTTCCCACACAGCCGTCAGCTCCCTGCCGGACTTCATCCTTGGTGGTCTCCAGAAGCTGATCGCAGAGTCCGCCTTCCATCTGAAGGAGCTTCCTCCCCTGCAGCTCTTCACCAAACTCCACCAGGCCAACCTGACATACTCGTCACACTGCTGCGCCTTCCAAAACATCAAACGGAACAGGTGTGTGTGCGCCATCATCAAAAGCTGAGCACTTTATCATCAAAGGGACAGATCGAAATTTTGTGAAAGATGCGCTTTCCTGCTGGGAGTTATACTACCACTGTCAGCTCTGTGTGCTAAATATGTAGAGACAGCTAGCTTAGCTTAGCATAAAGACAAGAAACAGGGGGAAACGGCTAGCCTGGCTCTGTCTGGCACTCACTATTTGTGACATTGTAGCTTGTTTGTTTTAAGTCTAAAGACAATCATTTGAAATTTGCTGACTTCCTTTTTCACTACCTGAAGTATCACCTGGTGTGTCGCCACTGACAGTCGACCAATAAAATGCACCGTGAATAAAATTACAGATTTCTCTGAGTTTCAACAGTCTTGGAAACATTTGAATGATGCGAGAAAACAACTCAGCAAAAAACACAGGCCGTTTTTAGACATTCTAATGCAAAAATGTGACATATTGTGCATTTCATTGACAAGTACACCACTTAAGAGGAATATAAATTATAGCAATGTTGTATTTTTACTATTAATATTTCAGTATGACTCCATTACTGTTTCATTAGTATGTATAAACTAACACTGTAGTTACTGTGTGCTAGATCGGGCTGGAACTCCCTGTGCTCCCACCCCAAGGCTCAGGATATCCATCACTTCTACAAGGACCACTGTTCCAACTCCACCTCCTTCACCTGCAGCCCGACCCCAGATGACTTTAACCCCTGTGAGGACATCATGTCCCCCGTCCCCCTGCGGGTCCTCATCTGGATCATCTCCATCCTCGCGCTGCTGGGGAACGCAGCCGTACTTCTGGTCCTGTTAGGTATGAAACAGCGTTTTTTGGCATTTAAACTGACCCATTCTGTGAGTACTTTGTATTCTTTTTGAGAATATATTTTGGGTTTTTGTTTGTGTTTTGCCTGTGCGCACGTTAGAAGTTAAGGTACTGCTTTCAGAGCTGGAAAGAGACAAACTACAACTAAAAACACTTAGTCAACTGTTTTACTTGATTAAAAAATTTCAGTACTTGCACTTTATTTCAGTATTTCCATTTTGTGAGACTTTAAACTTGTCTTCCACCACATTTAAGAAGCAAATGTACTCTTTGCTCCTTCTAATTACAGAGCTTTGTAGATAAAAAGTTTACTGATTCTAAATGAGATTAAGAAATAATTGAACTTCCTTCTTTTATTATTTCTTTCCTTCCCTCATCCTGTCCTACTTTCTCTCAACATTTGTTTCCTTCTGTTTTACTTTCTACTTTCCTTCCTCATGTTTATTCTTTCTTTCATCCACTTTACAGTTCTTTGCATTTGTCTTTATGTGCTCATTTCTTTCCTTATTTACTTCCATTTCTTTCCCAAAACTGGAATCAGAAAGTTTTCACATACCGACAAAACTAAGCTCTTTTGCGACAGAATATCAACATGAGGACCTTTTATTGTTTTCGGGTACCAAGACTTTCTGTTTTCTTTCTTTTTTTCAGGCAGCCGCTCCAAACTGACTGTCCCCCGTTTCCTCATGTGCCACCTGGCCTTTTCTGACCTCTGCATGGGCATCTACCTGGTAGTCATAGCAACTGTAGACATGCTCACTCATGGCCGGTACTACAATCACGCCTTGGACTGGCAGCTGGGCCTGGGCTGCAGGGCTGCGGGCTTCTTCACGGTGCGTGTGCATGCATGGAGTCCTCTGCAACATACAGAACATACGACAGCTGCACATAAATAACAGCACTCATAAATGTTCATGTTTGAATTGAAATGTATTGTAATAAATGTGTGTGTAAATTACAGGTGTTTGCCAGTGAGCTGTCAGTGTTCACGTTAACAGCGATCGCCATGGAGCGCTGGCACACCATCACACACGCTCTGCGGCTCGACCGTAAAATTCGCCTGAGACACGCGTGTATTGTCATGACAGCAGGGTGGATCTTCTCCTTCCTCGCCGCTTTGCTGCCCACAGTCGGGGTCAGCAGTTACGGCAAGGTGGGCGCCTCATTCTCATTCAGGTCCCCTGTGCTCTCAGTTTGGGGGAGCATTTTATTGTCTGCTCCCTTCACAATTTGCGTGGGTTCAGGCAGCTGTGGCTGCAAGATGGTGCATGAACTCAAACTCCACAACTGAAGCTTCCAAAATATGCAAAGATTCTGCAAAAGAACAATGGAAAGTTGTATACATGTCTGAGAGGATATTCAACCAATGGGGCTGCAAACAAGGATAATTTTCATTAGTGATTAATCTGCCAATTATTTTCTCAATTAGTTTGCTAATTGTTTGTGAGCAAAATATGGTCATAACAATTTTCTGCTTCATCAAATGTCTTCTTTTGTTGGACCGACAGACCAGAACTCAAAGATATTCAAGGAAAAGCAGCAAATTCCCACAATGGAGAACCTGGAACCATTAGACGTTTGTCATTTTGCTTGAAAAATTGCTTTTTCAATGAATAGATTATCAACATAGTTGGCAATTATTCCTGTCAGTAGACTAGTCAATTAATCAACTTACTCGTTTTGATTCAGCAAAAATTATTCAAACCCCCAACTGTAATGTATTTCTGAAACGATAATTCACAGATACGCTGGCTTTCTTTCTCTTCAGAAAGGCAGCTTGTGCTCCAAAACCAGTAACCGTTCTAAAGTTCCTACTCAAAGGTCCATTTTCCAGCTATCCTTATATGCTATTCTGCTAGGCATAGACAACTGGGAAAACAGCATGTGTAGCTTATATAATAGCTTCACTGGTCTTTTGTGTTCTGATTTCTTGTGGCCTTTATTTGACAGTGCGACAGTATCCTATTGAGAGACAGCAAACACACTTTTACTTTTGGAATCAAATATTGGTGATTACATGAAATTCATTTTTTATTTGCCGACCTTAAGCTGGTGGCTTAGTTTCTTTGTTTATCCAAATATAAAGCTACTTTCACATAGAGTAGGTGTCTGTTTTTGTAGCCTACTGGTCCATTATGAGCCTTTTCAGAGGCTTTAACTGGTGCAGAACTCTGCAGACTACCTTTTTTCGTCCAGGTAATGATGTGGAAATTCAGCACATTCAAGGCCGGTGAACGCTGTGTGATTTTTAAATGTCTGCATCTATTTGCGGTGCAGGTGAGTATCTGCCTGCCCATGGACGTGGAGTCTCTGGAGTCTCAGGTCTATGTGGTGTCTCTTCTCCTCCTCAACATCCTGGCCTTCTTCTGTGTGTGCGTCTGTTACCTCAGCATCTACCTGACAATCCGCAACCCAGCGTCAGCGCCGGCCCACGCCGACACCCGCGTGGCCAAACGCATGGCCGTCCTCATCTTCACCGACTTCGTCTGCATGGCTCCCATCTCCTTCTTTGCTGTCTCGGCCGCCCTCAAGCTCCCTCTTATCACTGTCTCAGACGCCAAACTGCTGCTGGTCCTCTTCTACCCAATCAACTCCTGCTCCAACCCCTTCCTGTACGCCTTCTTCACCCGTACCTTCAGACGGGATTTCTTTCTCCTTGCAGCTCGCTTCGGCCTGTTTAAGACCTGGGCGCAGATTTACCGGACAGAGAGTTCCTCCTGTCAGCAGCCGGCATGGATCTCTCCAAAGAGCAGCCTGGTGACGCTGTACTCCTTGGCCAATACATCAAGTCTAGATGGGCAACAAGAGTGCTGACTATCATTCAAACACAGATACAGACTTTTTGCTGCCCCATTTCTCTCACCAAATGAGTACAATTAAAAACACCTCTTATAATACAGCTTTGCTTAAAGGAGCAATATGTAAGAAATTTAATAGAAAACATTCAAAAAACGAGTGAAATTATCAACAAAATGTGTAGAAGTAACAGTCTGACGTTACGTCAAAGACGTCTATGTATTGTGTTGCAGCTACTGAAGTTAGCATGCTAACCAGCTAGCACCGGCTTGCACCTGAGCGAACTAGCTAATTAAGAGATTAAGATCAAGATTAAGGTTTCACTTAATTAATGCACACACATGCTACAGGGAGGAGACTGCACACACACCATGCTTTGTAAAATTATTTTCTCCGCATTTAACCCATCCTGGTAAGTCTTCCTCCGCGGCAGACCAGGAGCGGTGGGCTGCCAGCCAACGGTCGTGCCCGGGGATCAGTTCCTCTTTGGTCAGGTGGTGATCTTCTTGCATGTTTTTAGTGGGGTTTTTTTTATGGAGGATACCCCAGGTGAGCACAGGGGGAACATGTTGATGTGTTGTAGAGATACTGAACAGGCTGCTAAATCCTCGAAATGATGCTCCAACTCATCATTCTTATGCTCTGAATGCAAGCAAAGTTTGTTGGTTTTCATATATCTCCGACATGTTGCCATTATCTTTGGACATCAGCTGCTGACTCATCGGGCCTGATCTCAGACCTGCAATCCATGTGACCCATGTTTAAACTCTGCTGCACAGTATGCACAATGTGTATAGAAAACCAAGTAAAGACAGCTGCAGAACAAGTGCAGATACTTTGACCAAATCTAGGTCAAATAGCTGCCCCAGAAAATTCTTTGTGTTAGATTTAACTTGATTTGAATGCCAGATGGGTGGAGTTTACTGTATCACAACAACTGAGTTCAGAAGAAGAACTGATTTTTACTTTTGTGCATCGTGTTACATAATAAATGCCATCCATCTGTCCTCCCGAGATAATGAAACGAGCTGAAGCACTTTGAAACGGTTTAATAAAGATGTGACACTCGGCATGTCAGCACACACACATCGAGAACTCAACATTCACTTAACGTTCAACATTGTGATTGAATGATAATCATTAAGAGGCACCGCAGGGAGCTGCTGATTAATAATCTTCTCATACACTCTGTCTGCTGTAGCTCTCCATGCCTCCACATCCCTGTTGCCCTTCAATCTGCACACCTTTTTTAAAAAATGAAGGATGTGTAATTATCTTTGTATTATAATAATGTTTATTCTTTATTCAGATTCCTGGGGTCCACACAAAAACATCAACTCTAAAAAAGGCAACCACTTAAAATCACACAGTACCAACAGCACATGAAATAAGAAATAGCAGTAACCTGATGGCAACAGAAACAACAAACACTTCTTGTCTTTAATTTGATCCGTGGATTTCCAGATGACAACATGATGATTTCTGTAAATGAAAGAATTAAGTGCCACTTTTTATGTATCTATATCAGTGTGTTTTATCCAAAATATATCTTTGTGGTGATTTTCTTTCTCATATGATTTATAAAAGAGCTTATTACATCCTCTCTGTTTGCATAGACTTTGTATGGTGAATGAGTGAATGAGGCGTAGTGTTACGACTCTGGGCTGTATGAACATTTTCTCTGTATTTGTGTTCGATGTCTCTGTTCTTTAATCGCCTCTGTACATGAGACGTGGACGTCTCTCTCTCTGCTGCGAGTGTGTGATGGGCTGCAGGTGAGCTTTGGCTGATTGACTGAGTGAGTGTGCAGGTTGTTCCAGGGAGCCGACTGCTTCCAGCCTCCACGGAGGCTGCAGTTTAAAAGGTCGGCTTCCCCCACTTTCTGTGTGTAATGTAACAGATCTGCTAATTGATGTAACAGCCCATGATTGGTAGGGGTGGGTATCATTTTTGTTTGTTTCTCCTGTTTATGGATTAGGAGTTAGGTGAGTGATTTGTCTTTTTTGTTTTTTTTATTTGAGTAAGTTTAGGTTGCTCGACTTTAGTTCCCTTATGTTTGTCGTTTTGCTGTTGGCCCACACTGAAGCTAAAAGACTTAAATAAACCTTTAAAGGGCTTCAAAGTCTTTGTTGCTGGTGGTTTGTTTGGAAGCTGGGAAGAAGGGAGTCCCATTTTTCACTTTGCGCCAGAGTTTCCCCGAATGTGGGTCCTAACAGTTGTAACAAAAGGTAAAAACTCACATCAACACACACACAAAATTTTATCTCGTCTGTCCTTCAGAGCCTCCAAAGCTTTCAAGGACAAAGTGACCCTTCCAACCTCTGCTCTGTGTGCCGGGGAGGGCGGGTGGATCTGGGAGGGGGGACTGCACAGCTGCTCTTTCTGATTATTACAGGAGGAGGATGGAAGAAGAAAGCAACCCAGGGTTTCAAGGCTGCAGCTGCAAGAAGGAATCCAAGTCCATCTCATTGATATGGACACACTGCCTCCTGCATGCCAACGTTGAACATGTGCGTGCATTTATATTCTTTAACCACCAGGTGATGCTGCTGGTGCAGGATTTATTGTGATCTCTGCTGTGTTATGGAGGGTCTCAACAGCAATGGTTACTCAAGAACTGTGTGAAATAAGTATAAATCTGAGGTACTTCACTGGAGTATTTCAATTTTATGCAACTTAATACTTCTACTACACTGCATCTCAGAGGTAAATATTGTACTATTGTACTTTAGTTACTTTTCAGATCACATTTTTCATGCCTGTCCTGTGCAGGGAAAACCATGTATCTCCAAATTTGGTGATTTTGAACACCTTTGTGGGTGTTTTATAGAATATGATGAACTGCTGTGGATTAAACTACCCAACAGTATGAAAAGTAGGTAAAGTAACAGTAATATAAAAGTGATATTAATCCAAAAAACATCATATATTATTGTAAAAACACTGACAGAGATGATTTTTCTACATGATGAGTACATACGTTTACTTAAGTGAGGTTTTGAATGCAGGACTTTTGCTTGTAGTTGAGGGTATTAGTACATCTACTGGAGTAAAGGGTCTAAATATTTCTTCCAAAACTGCTCAGCAGACACTGTAACTTTTACTGCAGTTCAGCTTGAGGGAAAATGAATTTAGATATAAAATGTGGAAGTTCAATTTGATCAGAACAATAACAATAAAATGTGCTATTCTCTGTCTTCATAGCTTGTGGCATTCTGGGGCAAAACAGACATCAAACCATCGTTATGTCAAAAAAAAAAATAGATTGAACGCATAGTTGCATGCAAGACTACATCATTGTCTGCAACAAGGAATAATGTTATTTCAAGGAAAGGGCTGGCTTCAAGGTTAAACTGATGCAGTACTGATACAATAGCACATGTAGTGCTGATGATCTTTAAAGTCTCTATACAGAGCAGCACTGTGGAATAATGAGACATATTGGGGGGCTACAGCAAAAATAAAAGCCATTAATATACAGATTTGTTCCCAAGTTGTGCTGTTGTTGTCTAAATTGTATAATAATATAATATATTAAACCCAACAAAATTGCAGAACTTGTCAGATTAATCCGTTGTTGCAGCTCTTATCTTTGTATAGTGTACAGTTGGTGGCACAACCTCACAGTCTCAAGCACTGAAAGCAGAGTTGTTTTGCTCCTTTTTCAGAAAAAGCACACAAAGTAATAACATTCAGGGCATCTTGTTGACCTTAATTTGTTGCATGTCACACCTGTGTCACTCCCTATTTCCCCTCTCCATTAAAAAAAAAAAAAAAAAAAACTAGATCACATTAAAAAAAAGTAATAACATCCAACCAGCAGTGTTAAAACTGGCAGAACTGATTTGAGAACAGCCCTGCCTGAGGACGACTGTGTTGATATGGGTTGCAAAAGTCACACTGTTCATCAGACATTCAACTGTTTCTCCTGTATTTTTCCCTCACATATACACTGTCTGTTTACCTTGATCTTTTTCCCCAATCACTAAAAATGCAATCACTGCTTCTGCTGACTGCTGAAAGGTGTGGTGAGAGCTCTTACATGCAGATCTTTTCCAGATGCAATTTAACGAGAGAAAAGACAAAACTCAAACTCCAGATAACAACCTCAGTGTGCTGCTGTGTCTTTAAGTGCTTTGTGATCACAGCCTAATCGTTTGCAGCCAAACAATGCCCTCTGGTGGTCCAATTACATAAAATGATACTAATTGACCAGACGTGTTTGTCAAAGTGATACTCCACCCAAATCTGTAATTTAAGACTCAGAAGCTCACCTCCTGTAATCATGGGAAACAAAAGATTGTAGTTCAGTTTCAGCTTAGAGTCATGTGAGTTAAAATGCTTTCCAATGGTACTGCATATGGTTAGTTAGTTAATTATAATTGATTAATACATTGGTGAATTCTAAATGTTTAATTCTAAATTGATTCATTCAATTTGGCATTTAAAAACCCAATATAAAAAGGACAAAGAGACCATTACATTTCACAGTTAATTATTCTGTGTTTGAAATATTAAGTAATAGTGTAATTATTAAATTGAACCCGAGAATTAACTTTAAAAAGGCTTTTGAATTTGTTGTCCCAACACATCTGCCCCCACACCCCCGGTTCATGTGTCTGCTGTTTTTAGATTCACATTTACAGTTCACTTAAAGATTTTAAAGACTCAAAACGTTTCTTATTATAAACATTTCCTGCAACATAATCCCACACTATGCCACTAATTTGCTCAGTAAGGTCTAACACTTATATTTTCATTAAGATAATATCAATCATAAATAAAATAATGCATGACTAATTTCAATTAGAGCATCGACAATTATACAAATTCAAGGTTGTGCTCTTTGTTGATTATTAAATGGTATTGCTTGTTGAAATGCGTTTAACCTTAAAGACTATCCCTTGTCAATGTGGAACACTACAAAATGCACTAACATGTTCCCTTATGTACCTGTGACAATAGGGACTAAGGCTGCAAAATGTACATAATTTGGTGACTGTGGAGTCCATTGGTGCGCCCATGCATTGATCAAATCGCCGCTTGACCGATCCCGAACCCCAACAGAAAGGTTTGTCAAGCCGTCTGATACAAGGTTCCCAATTGGCCGCCGCAGGAGGAGACTCTAAAACGCAATATGTGATTGGTCGAACGGACACTCTGCTCTTTTTTTCTCGCGATTGTTTCCCGTGTGAGTTAATGGCTCCTCCTGCTACAGACTGAGACGGAGCTGGCACCGAGAAGCGATACGGGGGGAGCTGTAACACCACGGAGGAAAAAAAAAAAAACAGCGATTACACCCCAAATACCAGCGGGTTTTTGATCGCAGTTGTTTGGGTGTATCTGGGAAAAAGGCTGTCCGGGTGGTAGCTTGGGTCGAGGGCTAAATTTAGAAGCGGGCGGTCGAGGATAGCAGTCTATTTTTCAACAACCAACTCCCCAGATGAACTCCGTCAGAGCCACCAACAGGAGACCCAGGCGAGTGTCGAGGCCGCGCCCGGTGCAGCCCGAACGGAACAACGGGGATAGAGGTAAGTTAGGCCGCGGTCAGCTCATGATTTAAGACGGCGCCATGCCAGGCCTGAAGAGCCTCAACATAACCCTCGTTTTTTGCTAGCGGCCTGTTCTCCCCACCTCGGGGCGGCTAGTTCAGCAGGAAAACCCGAGGCTTCTTGCTCTGTGGCTTAGGCCAGGCCGCGCTTTGTTTGGCTTGAGTGATTGGGGCTAGCTAATACCGCTAGCTAGCTTACCAGGTTATGTGGATGTTGGGGGTTGTCTTCGCCTAACGTAATGCGTATGTAGCTAAACGGTCAACATTAATAGCTCTTATTCGGGTAACCTCAGCTGGAGGCAAAAGGATCGACTTCACCCCCTCTAACCACAATCTGCGTGTCTGTTCGGCCGTTGCATTCCCAGCTGTCACTACCGATTCTGAGGGTGTAAATCTGCGGTGTCTTTGGACTGCCATTTTTGGGGTGTAACGTTAACAAAAACATTAGCAGCGAATGGGGGCAATGCTAGCTAGCTGCCCCAGCTTCAAGAGGCCACACAGATCAGCTGTGATAGATGATACGGTGTGATTTGGATGAATTCACCGTGTCCATTTTCTGCGCTTGTGACTGTAGTTTAAAAGCTAACGCAGCGAGCAGATTGAACCCATGTCCTCTTCCTTGTTCGCGGCGCTTGCTAGCCGCGGCTCGATTTGTTTACACCGCGGATTTGCAAGCTACGCAGTTCAGTTTTAGCTATTAGCCACACGTTTGATTGACTTCATCTGCGGCCCTTCCTTTGACAGCGCCGCGAAAGATGAGTCTGATTCTGCTCATGGAGAACCTAGACAGAAATACACACTGCTCGATATCTGTAGGGACTGCCTAGACATGAAAGACTGGTAATGTGGCTGCAGGAGGTGCATCTGCCATTATCAATCACTAACCTTTGTCTGCCTTACCAACTATCACCCTGTCTGTTAGCCTGCGCAGTGTGAATGCTGCATGTGAGCTGAATGAATACCATTGTGTCATTAATGGTAAAGAGTGTCAGTGGTTTTAAGTGTGTGCTCTAAATGCTGAAGAAATTAAAGTTGTGCAATTGAGCAAATGAGAGATGATTGGGCTCTTCAAAGAAATAGCCTTTTTTTTTTGTTTTCTATTTCCTCTTTAATTGCCTTGCCTTCAGCTGCAGCTTTGTGCTTTGACGTGCCTGTTCAGAAAATTGTGTATGTATAGGAAATCTGTTTGCCTCTCTGTCCAGATGAGGAGGCTCCTGCAGCAGCTGCAGCAGAGATGGCTATTGAGGAGTCCGGCCCAGGAGCTCAGAACAGTCCCTACCAGCTTCGGCGCAAGACCCTGCTTCCCAAGAGAACCGCTGCTGCCTCTGCCACCGCCTCTGCCTGCCCCAGCAAGGGCCCAATGGAGGTTAGACCGAAGCATTTTTTTGTGTATTGACTGCAGTGTGCATGTCTACAGGCGTGAGTGTATGAATGTTTGCGAATGAGAGGGAATTGGTGATTGATCGTGTCCTCCTCTGAAGGAACAATGATTTTGTGACCGCAGTAAATTTTGCAGTTGATTACTTAGAGCTCAAATCTTGGCATGAAGTTGATATCCTGTTTCCCCTCTTTTCAGGGAGCTTCCACTTCATCAACAGAGGCCTTTGGCCATCGAGCCAAGCGGGCACGAGTGTCCGGTAAGAGCCACGACCTGCCAGGTGTGTGTTAAATCTCCGCAACTGGGGCAAGGAGAGTGTTAGGTTTTTGTTGTTGTTGTATTTCCTTTGAATCTTTATTGATTTTTCTGTGTGTGCTGGCAAATCTTATTATTTTACAATCCATTAAGTAGCATGACTCCATAGTTTGTGTTTGGGGCGAAATATGTGTTGCCGAAAGCTTACATTGTCAGTGTTTGTGTTTATATTTGTGTGTTTTTAGCAGCCCCAGCAGAGCAATATCTGCAGCAGAAGCTTCCAGATGAGGTTGTTTTGAAGATCTTCTCCTACCTACTGGAACAGGACCTCTGTCAGGCAGCTTGTGTTTGCAAAAGATTCAGCCAGCTTGCCAACGACCCCATCCTATGGTCAGTGCTGCTAAGGAGATGGAAACTTGCCTGTTCCTTTGTTGAACTGCATTAAAATTCAGACAACTGAAATTTGTTTTATGTGATATTTAATATTCTAGGAAGCGCCTATACATGGAGGTGTTTGAGTACACACGTCCCATGATGCACCCTGAGCCAGGCAGGTTCTACCAAGTCAGCCCCGAGGAGCATGAACACCCAAACCCCTGGAAGGAGAGCTTTCAACAGCTGGTAAGTCTGCCCTCTTAGTGTTCTGTTTGTTGCTTTATCGTAACCTCGGAAGTGCTTAAAACTTGGTGCAGTTCTCCAAAGTCATATATCGCTTAGCAATAAAATCCATGCAACTCATTAAAGCTAAAAGACTTAACACACACACACAGTCAATAGCAAAGCAAAGTCTGTATACTTATTTTTGAAATGTCACAATATGCACTGGGAAAGAGGGAAGCTGAGTCGTCATTTGAGTGCATAACATGGTCAAGTACCTGGGAAAATGTGCTTGGTTAAGCAACGGCAAGCAGATAAATGAAAAACAAGTGTTGACGACTTGAAGTGCTTTTACTTCAACACTTCGTTAACCTCGTGTCCTTATTTTCTGGAAACACCAACAAGCAACAAGCCGCTCCATCAGATTTTCTCAAGAGCTGTTCCTTAGCCTGCTCTCCTGCTTTGATTTTTTCTTAATTGTATACACTTTATTTCTCAGAGGTTCAGTATCTCAATGAACACTTTCAGTTCGTCCACAGACAGATCAGTTTCATGTGATCACAGTTGTGTTCTAAGGCTATGTCAACAATAGGATGTGTAAAACTCCTAACCGTGGAGTTGATCTCATTATCTAATTATGTCTGGGCTTTCTTCAGACTAAACATCTGTTATGTTCCTCAGGCTAATGGGAGGCAAACATGCTTGCTTTATGAATTGTAATGAAGTAAGAAAATTCGATGTGAAAATGAAACACTGATCGTATTTTGTTTTTGCAAAGATCGCTTGACTCTTCTGTTTTTGCGGGGGTCCCACTTTTAGTGGCTTGTAATTGTGAGGTCTAGAAATTAAAGAACGCAGTGTTTTGCTGTTACATCTATCACTGAAATCTTTGTGAAATTTTGTACCTCCACATATGTTGTCGTTCTGTGTTGGTTAGTTTGTGGGTTGCGTACATTCATGGATGCCACTGGTTTCTATCTTGGTGTTCTGGGCTTGCAGGATGGGGCAGGAACCAGAAAAACATATTTCAGCTGCACAAAATTAGATTAATATTTTCCAGACATTCCCCCCTTTGGTCCTGAGACTTGCTAGATCATCTTACCTTAAGTTAAGTGTTCACAAGCTTACATGTGCAGCGGGCTGCAAGCGGTCACAAGAACCACTGATGTACGCTTATTATGGCACTTTCATGACACCTTGTTGTGTAGTGCATTCTCTTTGCTCTGTGTTTTCTATTCAAAAACCTTATGTAAACACTTTTTCAAAACCTTTTTTTGCTTTATTGTGGGAAAATGCTAAGGTGACACCCGGGTTGTTTTAGGCACAGCACAAATATTTGATGTGATCACCAGCAGCCTGTTTTGACCTTGGTGTTTTCTTGTTGTTACAGTACAAAGGTGCTCATGTAAAACCAGGCTTCGCTGAGCATTTCTACAGTAACCCCGGCAGATACAAAGGCAGGGAGAACATGCTGGTAAGTCAGAACCTCGTAGCTAAAGAGAAGGCCTTCAGGATTTATTTCACTTGCTATAGTACTGATATATATGCAAAGCACAGCTAATGTAAATACTTGCGTGCTTTTCAACTGCCTCCTGATGAATTGTAGGAGTGTATATTCTGCCTGACAGTGTTTGTGCCTTTCCCCTGCAGTATTATGACACCATTGAGGATGCGCTGGGTGGAGTACAAGAGGCCCACTTTGACGGTCTAATCTTCGTCCACTCTGGCATCTATACAGACGAGTGGATTTATATAGAGTCCCCCATCACCATGATTGGTGCAGGTAAGCATGTTGCCATCACTGAAAAGTGCTTAAGACATTACTTTAATGCTTGTGCCGCATGCAATCAATATCTCTCTTCAGATGGGATACGCTCTCAGCGGTGTTGTGTCCATATGTATGAGGGTGTTAATGAGTTTCCGCTGCTTTACCCTCAGCTCCTGGTAAAGTAGCAGACAAGGTGGTGATAGAGAATACTAGAGACTCAACGTTTGTCTTCATGGAGGGCTCAGAGGATGCCTACGTGGGATACATGACCATCAAGGTAAACACAGATCTTACCCTTCCCTCCTTGGCGAATCTGCCATGTCCATAATTTGGAAAGTAAAAATTCCTACCAAATTAACTACCAAATTTTGGCTAACACTGAGCTCTCATGCGACTCGTCTTCTTCTTGAGCTGGACACAAACATGGGCTTTGTCGCGATGCTCATGGCTTCCTAACAAAATCTGGGGCCACTTGTTAGTCATTTGATGTTGTTTAAATAAAAGCTAGAATGCTGTTTTCAGCTACTACAAGTATTAGTGGCAATGATGCCTCCAGCAGGGAGAGTCCAGCGTGGATGTGGTGGGTGGAAAGAAGCTTGATGTGCTGACAGTGAGCGCAGCCACTGTCTGACCTCTGCTGCTCCTCTCTCCTCAGTTTAATCCCGATGATAAGTCAGCGCAGCACCATAACGCCCACCACTGTCTGGAGATCACCGTCAACTGCAGCCCCAACATCGACCACTGCATCATCCGCTCCACGTGCACAGGTACCGCACACGCTGACCGCTTGTTACGGGGGGTGACCACAATAATCTGAAACCTGTGCCTGTACGGTCTTAAAAAACATAACAGTTGAATGCGCCTGTGGACATATGCAGCGTTAGCGTCACCAAAAAGGCTATGTCTTTGGTCCAGTTTGTTGGACTGTCAGCAGGATTATGGACAAACTGCTAGCCAGATTTTCATGGAACTTGGTGGAAAGTTGGACCATGGGCCAAGGAGGAACCCATTATATTTTGGTGCAGATCCGAATCATGGGGCAGATATACAAATTCTGTTACACTTTCAGTAACAATGGAGATATGGAATTTGACGCAGGTGGAGAAAATGCTTTACATCTTAAAGTCCAGTAGATGGTAGTAAAGTTCAGTAGTAGAAATATGATGATGAACCAGTACGATTTTAATATTGCCACAACTGTAACGGCACAGTTTTCTCAAACTAAGGTGTGGCTGTGAAAACAACTAATTATATTCTCACTAACATGTAAATGTGAATTTTCTGCAGTGAACTCCACCAGAGACACAGAGGGAAAATGTTGAACGGTGTGAAGTTTGTGCTAGCAGATTTGATCATAGAGCAGTGGATTGGTGGAGGTCTTTGCTCTTCTAGTCTTGCAGGATTGTGCGCTTGTGTGTACTCCTGTGTAACAGTTTACAGCAAAGGTTTTCTATGGTTTGGAAGGCGAACGCTGTCCCTGATTTTGATTTATTACTTCATGATCGGTGTGTTCATTATGTCCCAGGATGAGAGACTAAATCTGTCATTTGGGTCTTGGACTCCAAACCATAAAGCCCCGGAGCTGTTTTTTGGCAACTGCTTTTATTATGACGGTTTGTTCTCTCTGATGGAAAACAGGTTGTTAATTTGCAGTGGGGAGAAATCTGGAAAAATCAGTGACTGCTTGCACAGTATAAGTGACACTCCCCCTCATAAGATAAGATCATGTATTGAAGCCTAGTCTTAGTCGGGGCCATGTGACCTGGTGTCATGAAATGTCACATCACAAGTAGCATCGATAACACGTATTTCTTGGGGTTATTTGAACTGTGTTGAATCTTCCATCTATAAAATACAACCTTTGATATTTTGTTTCGAGTATTGTGTTACAGTTTATGTGCATGTCACACAGAAATGCTACTTTTCTCTCTGATAAATACACGTTATTCAGTTATGTGCAGGGTTTGTACAAAATCTTGAAAGTTTGGAAAATGCTTAGTTTTAATCATTATTTTTTCAAATGAGGAATAAGCCTTGAAAAATGCTTGATTTTCGACATAATCTTTTACATATTATTATATAATATTTTGAATTAAATGATCCCGTTGTTGTCTTTGTTTCCTGGTGTCAAAAGCAGCAAGCATTAAAAAAAATCACGATCAAAGCAAAGTTAATATGAACAGCTGGTTAAATGAGCAAACTGACAATATGAATTGATTGCTGTGCGTGGAAAGGAGTTCTGAAAGTTCTTAGATGTGATGATAACAAACTGTACGGATGAAGTATTGTTTTTGATATTGATTTAAGTCGTCATAAAATATTGCATCTTATCAAATGTAAGGATGTGCTTGCCTTTGCTTTGTCCATGTCATTTAAGACCCTCCGGGGTTTTTTGACCATTGGTCATTTGATTTGAAGTGATCACCACTTGCAGCCGGACTGGAGTGTGACTCTTGTGTTTCCTTCTGTGTTTAGTGGGTTCAGCAGTGTGTGTGAGCGGTCAGGGAGCGTGTCCAACCATCAAACACTGCAACATCAGTGACTGTGAGAACGTTGGGCTGTACATTACAGACCATGCACAGGTAAGAATGACTTTTCCCCCTTGATAGTAACACTCATTGTTTGCCATAAATGCACAATAACACACTTCTGACTTCATGCCTTGTTGTTTGTTTTTAGGGCATTTATGAAGACAATGAAATCAGCAACAATGCGCTAGCAGGAATTTGGGTGAAAAACCACGGCAATCCCATCATTAGACGTAACCACATCCACCATGGACGAGATGTCGGAGTGTTCACCTTCGATCACGGCATGGTAAGTCCCCACCAGCTGCGTCACGTCACGCATTTGTGCCGGAAGACGCATCACAGACCACCTAACACGTCCTCCGCTCTGTGTTTCAGGGTTACTTTGAGAACTGCAACATCCATAGAAACCGTATAGCGGGCTTTGAGGTGAAGGCCTACGCCAACCCCACAGTGGTGCGCTGTGAGATCCACCACGGCCAAACAGGAGGCATCTACGTCCATGAGAAGGGGCGGGGGCAGTTTATAGAGAACAAAATCTATGCCAATAACTTCGCTGGTGTGTGGATCACGTCCAACAGTGACCCGACGATACGGTGAGGACACCACACGCAGGACAGGATTCGTAGTAAACCTATAGAGGGGTCCGGGCTTTTTGGGTCATGACTGGTTGTAAAATTACATTACAATGAAGGCGGCAAACCACGTAAAAGTCCACATGGCTGATATCGATATGGACCACTAAAAAGGACATGGTTGTTTCACTGTTAGCATCATAGCATCTGTTCCAAGACTCATCGTTTTTTCTTTCATTTCCAGGGGAAACGCTATATTCAATGGTAACCAAGGAGGGGTGTACATATTTGGAGATGGCCGGGGTTTGATAGAGAGTAACGACATCTATGGTAACGCCTTGGCTGGAATCCAGATCCGAACCAACAGCTGCCCCATTGTACGGCACAACAAGATCCACGACGGGCAGCATGGGGGCATCTATGTGGTAAATACACTCCTTGATTTACTTGAAATATCTGTAGGATATCTGGTTAAAATATAACTCGTTTCTATTAAGTACAGATCATTTTTCAGTTTCATGTAAAAGCTTAGACTCACAGATGTAGACTGTGGGTATGAGCCTGTCATTGGGCTGTTTCCAGAATCCCCATCACTTTGGGAACCAACAACATCAGTACGGACATAAACAAGCTAGCAGCTATTACCTTTTCCTTTGCTGGGATTCAGGCATTTTACTTGCAGGCCTCGCCTTCCCTCATGCATGTTTTCAGACGATTGTGACTGATTTAAAGAAATACGTACACATACCTCCCGTCGGGAACGTTTGACAGCTGATCCTGCTTCGTGTTTCAGCATGAGAAAGGCCAGGGCGTGATTGAGGAGAACGAGGTTTACAGCAACACACTGGCTGGAGTCTGGGTGACCACAGGCAGCACTCCTGTCCTCCGCAAGAACCGCATCCACAGCGGCAAACAGGTAAAATGAACAAGGTTCAACATCGTAAAGCCTAAAAAATCAGTTTAATTTCCTCCTTTAGTTCTGCTTCCCTGTGTCACTGTGACGACACCGTACCTCATCACATTTGATGATGTTCTTCTCTTATTTGGACACAAATCCTGCTCTGTATAATTATTTGACTCTGCTCCTCTATGTTTTCCTGTCACCTCTCTTCTTCTGTGGTGGCTCGTGAACCAGCTTAGAGGCACATTACTGTATGTATGTTGAATCTACAGAGTGATCATCCGTTGTTATTTCTTTCTTTCTTAAGGTTGGCGTGTATTTCTATGACAACGGGCATGGTGTGTTGGAAGACAATGACATCTACAATCACATGTACTCCGGTGTGCAAATAAGGTAACGGCTTCCCCCGTCCAACTGTTTAACCGCCCAACACACAAAATATGAGACACTTTGTTTAAAGCAGATGATTCTGAGTGAAAACAGTGAAACATCCTCCTCCTCTGCTCCAATAATTGCTGTTGAACTTTGACAGGACGGGGAGCAACCCAAAGATCAGGCGCAACAAGATCTGGGGAGGCCAGAATGGAGGGATTTTAGTCTACAACTCAGGTCTGTATTCCTCTCTCTGTTCGTCTCGTGCATGTGTGTACGTGGACGTCTAATCCGACTGTTTAACGTTACAGGGCTGGGCTTCATCGAGGACAACGAGATCTTTGACAACGCCATGGCCGGGGTGTGGATCAAGACGGACAGCAACCCCACACTGAGACGGAATAAGATTCATGACGGCAGAGACGGAGGCATCTGCATCTTCAACGGAGGCAGAGGTGCTTTAACACGTTCAAACAGCCTGTGATTGAACCTCTGGGTTTAGATTCACATACTAGCATCAGGGACTGTTTTTACCTTTTACTTCAGTGTAATTTTGGTTCTGTGCTTTATCTTTGACCGATGAAATGTTTTCCTCCGCAGGTCTGCTGGAGGAGAACGACATCTTCAGGAATGCTCAGGCCGGCGTGCTGATCAGCACCAACAGCCATCCAATACTCCGCAAGAACCGCATTTTTGACGGCTTCGCTGCAGGTTAGCTTTCCTTTTTGCATTCATAATCGACTCCCATGTGCGCATGTTTGCGGCATTTCCCCTCGTGGTGCTGATTCTCTGTTCGTTCTCCAGGTATTGAAATCACTAACCACGCCACAGCCACGCTGGAGGGCAACCAGATCTTCAACAACCGCTTCGGAGGCCTGTTTCTGGCGTCCGGCGTCAACGTCACCATGAAAGGTAACCGCTGCTGCTGCCGCTTTATGGGCAGGAAAGCTTTGCCCGGTTCGGGTACAAGCTGGTTGTACGTGCCTTCTAATGGCTCTCCCCTGTTTACTTCCTCTGTCAGATAACAAGATTCTGAATAACCAGGACGCCATTGAGAAGGCAGTGAGCAGAGGACAGTGTCTCTACAAGATCTCCAGCTACACCAGTTACCCCATGCACGACTTCTACAGGTAACCTGCGTCGGATAGAAGGTTCAGAATGATGTTGGTGCATGTCTGGAGGGCTGAAACGACACAGAATTCACCTTCAGCTCTTTTGATAGCTGACTTATTTAAGGTTGTTTTTAAAGCAATAATGACAAACATTACAGAGTTCCAATAGTGAGGATTTGTTGCTTTTCTTTTGTGTCAGTTAATGAAATGTTTAATTGCTTTTGGACTGTTAGTCAGACAAAACAAGAAATTTGAAGACATCACCTTACGCTTCAGGAAATTTCAGTTTCTTCTGTTGAATGAACAATTCTCTAAATAATCAAGAGAGCAATAAAAAAATGTTTACAAAAGTGTTAGTCTCAGCCCCACATTTAAGAAATGATTCATTTAAAGGACCAGTGTGTCGGATTTAGGGGCATCCATTATCAAACTGAATACAATATTCACATGAGTATGTTTTCGTTAGTGTATAAATACCTGAAAATAAGTGTTTTCATTACTTCAGAATGAGCTTTTATATCTGCAGGAGGAGCAGCAAACACTGGCTCTGGAGAGCACTTAAGGTGTTTTCACAACAACCTCCTACATGCCTGCAAAGGCAGGGGTGAGGAGAGGGGTGGTCAGTTGGTTGCAGTCTGCAGCTTCACCACTAGATGCCACTAAATCCAACATACTGGTCCTTTAAGAAAAGAGTAGTAATTGCCACAATGCATTTGTCTTTGTTTTACTTTCCCTCAACTTGCTCTGTAAATGAATCTGTTTGGTTTTGTTCCTCCAGGTGTCACACTTGTAATACAACAGATAGGAACGCCATCTGTGTAAACTGCATCAAGAAATGCCACCAAGGGCACGATGTAGAGTTTATACGGCACGATCGGTGAGACCCTTTACGCTGCTTTCTGACAACCAGCTCTGTCCATTTTTAATATTATTTAATTAATCGTTTTCTTCCACTTGTTTGAAGGCATTCATAATCCCTGATATCTGTTCCTGCAGGTTTTTCTGCGACTGCGGAGCGGGAACGTTGTCCAACCCGTGCACGCTGGCCGGAGAGCCCACACACGACACAGACACTCTGTATGACTCAGCGCCGCCCATCGAGTCCAACACGCTGCAACATAACTGAAGGCGTCCGGTCTAGTTAAACTCACATAAGCATACAAACACATTGCATTGCACACAGACACACGCACACATACACACACACACGCACGCGCAGTTACATACACACATCCACTTGCAGCCATAAGGACCCAGAGAGACTCTGCGATTGTGGCGCTCTCAGACGGGATCGAGGTGAAAGAGGCTGCAGAGGAAGCAGCTTCCTGCCCGCTGCAGTCAGACGCGCTGCAGCGGCGGCAGGCTCCACCGGAGAGAGCAGCGGAGCTGAGGGGAGACCGACAGAACGGCCACAAGAGATTCCACTCGAGTATTTCTTACTGCAGTCTGTAGACAAAGAGAAGACGGTGAGAGGAGGGCTCTGCGGAGGGGCTGTCAACGGCGGCCTGCGCCGCTTTGGCAGCGCGCGAAGATCCCCCGCCCGGCGTTCATCCTCGGCTCCCGGCCCACTTCTGCTTCTTCTTCTTTTTCTTCACAAGAACTGCTGTCAAAGAGACTTCCTGCTTCCTCGCAGCTGTCATCCCCATTGGCTGCCCGGGCAGTAGTAACCAGGCAACGGATGGGTGGATGTTGCTCTGTTGTGTGTGGATAAAAGAGCAAGATTGTGTGTGTGTGTGTGATGGAGCACTTGGGCTTTTTTGTTTGTTTGTGTTTTTTTTAAATATGTTCCGATCAATGGATTTTATTTCAATGCTTTCTCATGTAGTTTTGTATTTTCAAGCAAAAAGCTGACTGTATTTGAATGTCTTTTATTTTATTATATATTATTATAATTATAATTATTATTTTTCTTTGGTAAGCGTCCCTCCTCCCACCCCGACACAGAGGCAAACTGCAGAAGCTCCAACGTCCCAGTGGTGAAGTTCTTTCTGTGAAAGAGAATCTCATTTAACACTAAAAACCCTCTCCAGTATATTAGCTTAAATGGCAGGTGGAGGGGCTCCACAGTTGTATAAAGGTGTGTATGTGAGTGCGTAAATGTGTGTTGTGTACAGTGAAAGTTGCGTGTGTGTGTGTATATATGTTTCTAAGTTGATGCAGTCAGTGTTTCGTGGAGAGGGTTTCAACAGGAGGCGTCAGAGCTCCTTTGAACTGGAACTGAAGAGTCCGTCTGCAGTCCCCACCCCCGTCCTCCCCCCTTCTCTCCCCCGTGTATCGTGGTGACTGTGGCTCCTCATGCAGCCTGAATCGTATGCATGTACCATAACATCTAGACTTAATATATTGTGAAGTATTCAATAACCATTATGTAGATGCTAGTTGGAATTCAAAAAGGGGTATACTTTCTTAGAAAGACGAAAAAAGAAAACAGGAAACTGGCCATTTCTAAGAAAATAAAACTTTATTAGATCAGAGGTGTCTGTCTTTAAATTCCCTGGCTGCGATGAAATTCACCAAGAAACGACCTCCGTTTACCTCCGTCAGGTATTGCAAAGGATAAAAACTGCTGCTCTGCCCAAACAGACCTTTATCTGTGATGTTGCAGATTTACAGCATTCATATTTATGTACATGTGACCTTTGACAAAGCGAGGAGTCACTGATGGATTATTTTCAGTGATCACAGATGTTTGGATATCAAGTGAACTTCAGAGGAGACTTACTGGTGACCTTTACAGAATAACTGCAGGACATTAAACAGGTTTGAAGTGTCAAAAACTGCCTACGGGTCAACAGAAGTCATCAGCTAAGATGTAATCAACAGTTAAAGGTTGAGTCTGACACATTCAGAGTATTGAATGTGTTATTCAGAGTTATTTCCATCTGGTGGCTGCATATTCATGTAACTTCACTCTGTTCCTCAGGCTGAGACCAGTTAGTCATCCCTCAGGTCATTACCCAAAGCTCATGACTGCTGGTCAGAGGGCAAATGGTCATGAGGTCATAAACGGAGTTATGGTTTTCACGTGTTCATACGTGATTTATGGGACATGCTTGGCTGAGTTTTGGGGTGTGCATCATGAGCACAGTGTGTCAAATAACAAACTCGTAGTGCATCCAGAAATAATTCTTTATTGAAAAACTATACAAGAGCGTTAGTGTGGTTCCCTACAGTACATGAACCTTGACCTTTGCTGGTCGCGATGAACACATGAATGCGAGCGAAAATCAAGCTGTTTTTGCAGGAGCGCAGCGCGCAAGGATCTCTCTGATGTACCTGTTATTTTTGCCAACGAGCTCCTGCTTCATTCTCCTGAGCTCTGCCTTCACCTCTTCGTCACTCATGGTGGCCGCAGGAAGTGACTTCACCTTCTCCAGAAAGCCCTGGATCAGGTGCTCCCCCTCCTGAAGGACAAGCGGTACATCAGCGTTACTACTGCAGCCGTTCAGTAAAGAGTTGTATATTTCAGCATGAGGTCTGCAGAAAACTGGGCCCTACTTGTTTGTCCATCCGTCGTCTCTTGGCTTCGGGCTCTTCCTCCTTCTCCGGCTGCTCCCCTGCAGGTTCCTGGAACTCCTCCAGCTCATCCGCCTTCTCCTTCGCCATTGCAACCACCGCCGGTGGGAAGCAAGCTAGCTCGGCAACGTGGATCCCAAAACTCTGGTCACACACACCTGAACACAGTCGGGGGATGGGTCAGTTTGGACACTTGGTGACACTGACTGAATCACATTCATACTTATTACCCTTGTTCTGTGCATTTTCTATTTTTGGTTGAAATAACTAATTTTAACTATTGAATGTCACTAGTAGAGTGATACGAGGCAGCAGAGAGAGAGAGGCTGAGTGTTTTGCATTGAGCATGTACAAATTACTGCAGCTTAAATCTGATGTGCAAGGTAAAATTGTTGTTTTTGTCAATGGAGTCTGGTGGGCTGAGAGGCCGGTGCTCTAGTGCGACACGAAGTGGCAGTGGATGTAAAAAGAACCTTTAAAGAGTGTGCTGACCTGGTTTGACTCTGTACAGCATGGTGAGGGTGTTGTGGGAGGTCAGCGCCGTGACGTGCAGGTTGTGGACGGAGGGCTGCTGCGCCGCCAGCACCGTCAGCTCGTGGAAATGAGTGGCGAACAGGCAGAAGCAGCCAATCTTGGAGGCGATGTGTTCGCTGATGGCCCAGGCCAGACCGAAGCCGTCGTACGTGGACGTGCCTCTGCCGAGCTCGTCGATTATGATCAGCGAGTTCTCCGTGGCCGAGCTGGAGGGGCAGGCACGGACGATGAGAACAGGCTTGCGTGTCATCATAGTTAAGCACGAACAGGCGTTTGTTCTTACCGCAGAATGGCAGCTGTCTCCAGCATCTCAGACATAAAGGTGGACACTCCTTTGACCTGGCTGTCTCCTGCTCCCACCCTGGCCAGGACGCTGTCAATCACACTGAGCTCCGCCTTCTCGCACGGCACAAAGCAGCCGATCTGAGCCATCAGAGCGATGACACCCACCTGCCGGATAAACGTCGACTTGCCGCCCATATTTGGTCCTGCGGGCAAGAAGAGAGGAGAGCTGTATGAAGTGCATCGTGATGGTGAGGTACAACAGGAACTACAGAGACACAGACGAAAGTTTTTTAAACAGATTAGAGTTAATTTATTATTTATTTAAAGTTGGATGATGATAAGACCAAAGTCATTTCTTTAACTGTTAAATATCTTTAATTTTCTTATCAAAATAACTGAAGTCCAAGTGTTTTGGCACCTGTGATGATGTAGAAGCTCTTCTCTCCCTGGACGAAGGTGATGTCGTTGGGGATGAAGGCGGTGTCCGCGTCCGTCTCCATGCAGGGATGTCTGGCCTGCTGCAGCTCCATGCGCCTGCAGCCGTCCGCCACCAGGCGCGGTCGAACGTAAGGCACGGGAGCGGAGACGGACGCCACGGCAAAGCTCACCACCGCGTCCAGCTGCGCGATCACGTCGCTGAGCGTCTGGAGGGGATCCACGTAACCTGGTGGTTCAAAGCGATCAATGTAGATTAAATCAGTCATTAAAATGAGTTCCAGATGATGAGGAGATCATCAGTTTACTTCTGTCTGAAGATTCCTCACCTGAGGCGATGTTGATGATCTCTTTGACGATGGCGTTCTGGGCCTCCTCGTACTGCTCCCTGTTTTTGGTGTACTCCTCATTCAGAGAGCTCAGCTTGCTGCGGACACGTCGCGTGAAAAAGTGCATGAGAGAAAACACGGTGGGCTGACGCGGGGCTGATTTTGGGCGCGTGAGACCAACCTGTTCGTGAAGCGCACGCCATTCTTCTGGACATCCAGCGTGGTGAATTTCTTGTTGTTCCTCAGCGTCTTCTCCTCTTTGCAGGTGACCCTCAGGTAAAAACCCAGCATGGCGTTTGACTCCAGCTTGACCGTCTTGCCGGCATCCAGACCTGAAACACACCACGATGAGCTCAAACTGAATCTCAAACAACATTCAAGCATTTAAAGCAAACATTTATCTCCATCCGACCAACTTCTACCATTTATCCGGCTCTGATTCATGAGAAGTAAGCTGCTGGTTCGAGCCCTCCACTGGCTGTCTATTTCAGTCGGCATCTGCCTCGCCTTCTACCTCTTTTAGTGAGCACCATCGCTGCTTCCTGGGACAACTGTGATTAGCTTAAAGAAATACAAACAAACCCTCTACCAGATGGTGTTATGGGCTCAGCCGGAGCTTTCTCCAGCGCTGCCACAGCACTAAAACGCAGTGCGGAGGTCAGTCTGTCTATGCAAGACGAGGGTCGCTGTAGCAGCAAGCTACATAAAGTCTGGATTTCAAAGCTGCTCATACGGTTGAGTCCAGCGACCATGCGAAGGAAACTGATTTTGGTTTGTACTCATGAGTTCATTCTTCAGGTCATTTCCCAAAGCTCATGACTGCTGGTCATAAGGCAAAAGGTCACAAGGTCACGAATGGAGAGACGGTTAGATGAAATGATTTAAAAGTGATGTAAGATGCTTCGAAAACTAATTATCTTTGTTTTCATTTAGGTCAGATACTAAATATTAGAGTGGAAGAAGAATAATTTCTGGTTCATTGCAATTACTGTTAGAGCAGCATTGAAGTCCACTGACAAGCACGAGTTTCCAATGCATGTGGAAGTGTCAAACAGGCCACAAACCCTCCGCTCGTGACCCCCACAAACACAATTACTGCATTGTTTTTTTTGTCTGCTACAGCACCTAGCTCTCTGGCTGCGCTGCTCAGCACAGCCTGCATGCTCTTCTCCAGCACGTCCATCTTTTCTCTCAGCTCGGTCAACGCCGGATCAAACGACGCCTTCACCAGGAACTCGTGGTGATCGACCTGCACGTAACACGCAAGAAAAAAGACGTGTGAACACCACGTGAGATTGACAATATGCAAATATCCTGCACAGAACTGTAGTCTTAATTGTACAGCAAAGACCTGGTTCATGTCCAGAGTGGTTTCAATCATCTCCTGGTACTTAATGAAGTCAGTCTGCAGGTCCCTGAGAGGAGAGATGAACACCGCCTCCAGAAGAACCTGGTAGCTGCCTACAACACACACAAGTCAAAAAAAGACATATGAATGAATGTCCTGTATGCATGTAGGCTACTGATGCATATAATGCACGATCAGAGGGGTGAAAGGAGGCCCGTCACAACCAGAAAATCCAGGAACATCAAGCCTGGACTGTTAATGGACAAATCCAGGTGGGGTTTTTGTCGTATGATCATATTGTTCACGTGCTGCGATGCACGGGGGAAACCTCCAGCTGCAGCAGCATCTCAGCTTTGTGCTTTCAAACGTGAAAATATTTCAAAATATATTCATATTTTCAAAATCTAAAAAAAATATTTTCAAGTGAAATTAAAGCTTCAACTGCTTTGAAGAAGAAGATCATGTATGCAGGGCACAAAGAGCAAACAAAACTGATCATATTTGCTGTGACTTTTAATGTGGAACCAGCTGATGTGCCTAAACCTACAAAATAAAATAACTGAGGTGTAACTCACTCTTGCAGAGACTTCACACAACCAGTTGTGAGCAGCCTCATCATCATCAACACCACCATCTGCCATCGGACGCCTCGCCACAGAGAAGCAGCTCCAGTCAACGCAGAGGTTAGTGTGATTTATGTGTGCAGTAATCAAGTATAGCCAGGAATTAAGTCATTTTTAGCAGCCTGTGTCCTGATCACGTTTTTTGCCCCAGAGTCCGAGTCCTTTGATTTTGAGTATCTGCTGATACCGAGTCCCGATCTGATACTTAATAAAACATGAAACGAACTAAGAGCAAAGAATAAGATCCAGGATGTCCCTTATTTTTTTTATTTTTTTTTACCAATGACTCTTATATTAACATGTAACACTTATGCACAATTGTGCATGCATGCAGTGCAGTGTATTGTAAACTTCTATGAGGTAGCTTGAATTACAGTCTCAAGTCAGAACAGAACACAGTAATAAAATAAAATTTTCTTCACATTAGGAATAGTGCAACATTACGTAAGGGATAATGCCCGACGAGGTGTCCATTATCAGAAATGAAAGGACGACACGAAGGCGTGAACCATCCAACGCGAATGAATGGACTTCGCTTTCATTTCTGATAATGGACACCTCGAAGGGCATTATCCCGCTTATACCATGGTCACTTACGAAAGAAATAAATATAAGTTTTTCACAAGAAGCGGCTGAGTGGACTATTTAACATCTCCCGTTGTGACGTGTTGCCAGGTAAACGGCTCCGGCCGCAGAACCTGCAGCTCGGTCGGCCGCAGCTGTTATATTAGGCCTAATCAGTGGAGGGAAGCGAGATGATTGCTTCATTTCAGAGGGCAAGTGCACCTCTTACCACTTGTGTGAGTCCTCTACTGTCTTGCCGTTGTGATAAATAAACTGTGAAACAACGTATGTCAACGTTTGTTCTGAGTTTCTGTTGCCACGGTTACCAACTAGCGTTTGAGCCAGCGCAATAATTTAGAACAATCAGGATATTTGACCGGAACTTTTTTTATAGGTGTCCACAACACTTTTTAACGGACACCCTGCAGCCAATCAGAATCGAATATTCACCCAGACCATGGTATAAAGACTCAATAGTCTAGTATTAAAACAAATAGCTGCTTAACTGAAAATAGGTATCAAAATATCAAATGCAAACAAATGAGCAAATAAAAGTGACTTATCAAGTGGCCTAAGGCCAGTATTGTGCTTTTTGGAACTGCACTCCTAATTTGTATTCTCAGTGCAGTGTATTGAGGTGTTGTATCAAGTTTGTGGTGTTAAAAGCAGCTTTGTCATTCCCACCTCTCAAGATCCCGAGCTTCAAAAGAAACTGCTGCGTGCTGGGTGTAATGGCTTCCCTGATGTCACCACGAGCTTAATGCCGCCGAGAGATCACAGGAGTAAAGTCGTGTTTTCATGACTTCAGCGGCTCGCTGCTGATTCACAGGAATCTCAAACCTGTTAATCGTCTTTGGCCTCAGGTGCAAAAGTAGCACCTACACACCGCATCAAAAGTGTACCTAATAAACTGGCCCCTCAGCGTATTCGAAATATAGCTCTGTGCGCACCTGAGTATCTCTCCAAGGCCGTGGTGAGGGCAGGGATGTGGCTCACAGCTTGGTAGACCCGGTAGCAGTCCTGCATCGTCGCACTGTGACGGTGGAACTTCTTGGCCAGGCGGTGAAGATCAGGAAAGCGCCGCAGCAAGTCCTCCTGACAGGTCTGCCTGAGCTCAGAGTCGCACACGAGGCTCTCCACCATGTCCAGCCTACACGCACAAAACGCACGGTTCACTGTAGCACACTGTTATTTCAAACGACGGTGTGGACATTAGGGACGTCCCGGGCTTTGGCTGGTTAATTAGCAAGAGCTGACGCGACCTGCGGCTGGGGACGTTTTAAACAGAGAGCATGCCAGCTGCAGATGAAGTCCGTACACTGCTCTTTGCGAAAGCCAAAGAGGGGGAGGAAAGTGGAAGGGAGCACCGAGGAGAGCAGCGCTGCAACGCTCGCAGGAACAGATCTGTAATACATGACTCAAGCGTCTCAGAAATATCACCATTGTATTACCTCTCCTCTATTTTGGTTTTGTCCACAAGTGGTTGTTTGATCCACTGGTTGAGCAGTCGTTGACCCTGCGGCGTACGGCACTTGTTCAACAGACCGGCCAATGAATGAGCTCCACTGGTGTCATCAGGCGATCCCTGAGGATGCAGACACAACAGGGCGTTTCAAAGCCTTTAACGTGTTATGACGACGGATATCTCACTACTGCTGACGTCAACAGTAAAATTATGGGATGGGCGCAGTCTACAGGGAACTAAAGTACATATTGGCAGTTGTATTTACCTCCATTTAAATCTTGTTTAAATTGTACACATGCACGGGCATACAGTCCCAAAGGTAAACCTGTAAAACTACATTTGTAACAAATGCAAACCCCCCGAGTGTTTGCACACCGTCAGCATGTCAATGAAAGTGTTTGTTTTGACTCACAAACTCAGACTGTTATAATAAGTGTGAGTGAGAAAATTATGGAACTGATCATTGCAGAATTAAGACCTTTTGTTAAAGCGTAAGATCTGTTTCATTTAACCAGAAAAAGTTATTCGGTCACGCTCGCCGAAGCCACCAGACTCCATTCACAAAATCAGCAATTTTTCCATCGATGAACACACATCGTTCAACAAACCTTCAAACCACTTACATTTAAACATCTACACAGGCTTAAATGTCTTCAACACATTTTCCCGGTCAAGAAAAACAAGCAGTGCAGTGCTTCCTGTGCAGCCGCTCTGCAGTGCGAATATCAACTTTCACAATCGAACGTGTGGATTTTTCAATAATTCGAATATACATTTTAAAAAAGAGAGAAAGAGGTTTCCTCAGAGATTTGGGTGAAGTGACCCAAAGCTGCTATGGCTGCTTGAAGAAACTGTGGCCTCCACTGACCTGGAAGAGGTTAAGAGCCCTCACGGCGGCGTTGTCCAGCCTCATGTACTGACCCAGGTCCAGAGTGGTCAGACTGAAGGAGTTGAAGTTGGACTCGTCAGAGAGCAGCTCAAGGAAACGCACCACTGCAGCCAAGCACGACATAGCCACCTGTGAATGAAACCACATTCAGGCGTTTCAAATATTGAACTTCTCTACCATTCTACTCATTTTATGAACCCTTTTGTTGCAGCTTCTGTGTGTGTTTATGAGCAGTGAGCACTGTGCCAGACTCTATTTAAAACATGACTGTTTGAATGTCACGTTGCTCGTTAGTAATCAGTCATATGGAAACTTGGGAGGCAGTTTGGTCTTGTGTGCTCTGGTTAATTTGAGAATTTTGTAATAATTTTATCTAAATGAAATTCGACTGATTACAGTTGCTCCTTGTGTTCTTCAGCACTGTTTCAGAAGAAGGAAATGACCAGAGAAAAAAGGCGAACCAGCTTTTAAATTTTCTTTTGTGGGCTGTGTGGTAGATCTAATTTAGGCTAATGTGCAGAGAGGTTCATGAAAAATTTTGGAAAAATACTCTTTCACTTTCTCACTTAGGTCTCATTTAGACGCATTCACACCTGGAAGCTGCCCAGTGCGAAACAGACTCATCTGCTGGCCACTGAGCAGCTCCTATAGAGCTTATAGGTACCACTGCTTTTTGCTTACGTTGGCATTTAAGCGTTTAAGTGTCAGCAGAGAGACTTCAAAATGTTAAATTCGAGAATGGAATCTGGTTTGGTGATAGGCGCCAATTCGCAGCCGCTCCCAAATCACTGAGAAAGACTGTATCCTCTTTTCTAAGGTTTAAATTCCCCTCTTGGATCAGAACTTAGTACCGTTACTGTGTTCTCCTTGATGGTATCGTGTGTGACGGGAAGCTCTGGTGACTTCAGTGGAATTACTGCGTTTCTTACTCATCTCAGGTGATTGAATCCTGCATGTCAGAGAGCTCTGTGGTTTGTTCACCTGTTTGTCCAGCTCAGGTAACGTGTTGCTCGCCACAGTCTCTCCTCTCTTGGCCCTCAGCAGCCTGTTGAGATCCTGGACCATGTCCTTGCTGCTGAACTCCGCTCTTTTCCTGTCAGAGACCAGCATGCCGCCACGCTGCACCACCTTCACGAACACACAACAAGGTCTTGTGCATGAATGACTTGTCATGGAAAAAACAACAAGAAAATTTGACATTTGAAGACGTCTTTACTCAAACATTAGCTCTGATTAGCTTTCCCTTCTTTGTCTTTTCTGATCGTGAACTGACAAAATGTGAAAATTTCAGGTCTGGGAAATCATGACAAGCATTTTTCACTATTTTATAGACTAAACAATTAATCAACCAACCAAAAAATATTTTTGTGAGGTAAAAACACTGTAGGAGATGGTTACTGATTTCAAAAGGAACAGGACAATTATGCATGTTAAGAGTCCAACACAGCAGGTGTTTGTCCCCGCGTACCTCCCGTAGTTTTGTGCCATCCGCGCTGCCTTCCCCCTGAGCTAAGAGACACTCTTTGGGGCTGATTTGGACGAGCAGGGACTCCAGGTTGGAGAAGATCTCATTGTCCGGGAACTCACACACTCCCATGGTCCTCTGGGCCGCGTCCACGTAGCCGACCCCGACCACGCGCTGTCCGTCAGCTCCCGTAGCGAAACGCACGGCTACGACGCCGGCGCAGCCCTCGGCTCCGGTTCCACCGCCAAACAGAATCTCCTCGAACTGAGTCAAGTTCCCCGGAGAGGCCTGAGGGTTCAGATGATTGACAGAGAGATGATAACAAGCCTTTTTATTGGTTTATTTAGCTGATTCATTGCTAATGAAAATAAGTGTCAGCTCCAGCCGTGTTTTCATGTGTGAGGGGTTTTTGTCTGACGTGATGCTCTGGAGCGGCACAGCTCACTGTCCTGATCAATCTCAGTCTAATGACCTGTGAGCCTCGGAGAGTCTGTTGCGTAATACGCTTTCAATTCATTTGGGTGTTAATCCTGTTTGGAACTAAGAGGAAGTCTTGAAGGACAAACAGAAGGACAAACAACATGGTGTCTGCGAATCTGCAGGAAACTCGCCCCTCAGCTGCTGTGTAGGAATATTTAACTCTTTCTGTGCTGTGGCCTCATCTTCTGTCCTCCTCTTCCAACTTTTTCAACCGAAAGAGAAGCTGCTCACAATCTTCTTGCGAACAGCAACAGTAATACAGTATTGTTCCCAGCTTTGATTATGTTAGGATCCTTTGGGAAGAAGCTCATTTTAAAGCAGGAACTGTCGATATAATGCACAGTGAAACTCAGACGATTTCATGTCACACATTTTATATTTGTCTTATAACACTGTGGGACCGTGATGGACGTGTGTCTTTGTAGATCCATACTTACATCTAACCAATTCAAGCATACACTTGCTGAACACAGTACCTTGTACTCGAGCTTCCAGTCGTGCTCCTTGCTGCTCTTGCTGTGGTTCTTGTACACCTCCACTCTGTACTGCCTCACCAGCAGCAAGTCTTTCACAAAGGCCTCAAAGTTCAGCTTGCTCAGGACCACGCTCTCCAGCTTGCGACTCCCTGTAGACCAACATAGTCACATTTTAATAGGAACAACCTGTGAGCCTACATATCCTGCAAAGCTCCCACTGAAGCAACACACAGTGGCTGGCTTTAGCCATTAGCTGCAGCTAATGCATGCATGTGTAGCTAGATTAGCTTGTGGCTACATCTAAACCGCGGAGTAAATGCATCAACAACACGCAAATGAATTAACTTGCTAAACGGGAGACTAGGTACTTAGTTAGCTAGGCTATAGAGATCACCTGAGCCCAAGTATTTGATGACCCCATTCGTCTTGAACACTTCCTTCGCAGCGAATATGGCGTCTTTTCCGTGAACGGTGTAGTAGTCGTTACGGTCGAATATCCTGAAAGTGGTGTCCGGTTTCTCCGGCATGGAGAAAATGAAGTTTAGAAAGCCATGTTCGGCTGCACTGTCCATTGACAGGTTCTGTTTCGGCTGCACCGCCATGCTGGAATCTCCCGCCACCACTGTAGCCAAACAGGAAACTACATTCTTCTTCGTTGTGTTAATTGACGATTCGCAAACCAACGTAAACGATGTATACCGCCACCTAGTGTATCGGAGTGTTGGTTCGTTGTATTTCTCGGTTCTTGTTACACCACTGGTGTCTTCAGGTGATCCCTGGCCTGGAGGACATAATTCAAGCGTGTTTCAAAGCCCTTCAACCTTCAAAGGCATGCTATGATGATAGATATCTCTTTACTGCTGATGCCTGGGAAGAAAAAACAACCTCAACAACAAAAAATGCATTTTTGATGATTATCATTAGCACATATACACATTTACCAAGGACACTGTGACATGCACAGCAACATGAAGTGTGTCAGCAGGTGCAAAATAAAAGGCTCACTCTCAGGCTAGAACTTTGCATAGTTTTGTCTTATCACGAAAAACTAAAGAAAATATTTTGATTGTGCAATTCAGGGATTCATTTAAAACCTTGTCTTTTTATTTATAAGTTGCATTAACTGTGGTCATTTGATTTTTAAGGATTCATTTGGATTGGTCAGTTGGTTGTGCCACCGTGGCATCTCGACCGTTTATTCCCATCATTGTATCACCTCTCCTCGATTTTGTTTTTTCCATGAGTGGCTGTTTGATCCACTGGTCGATCAGACGGTGACCCTGCCACGTACAGCACCTGTTCAACAGACCAACCAATGAATGTGCCCCACGGGTGTCTTCAGGTGATCTCTGGAGGACATAATTCAAGCGTGTTTCAAAGCCCTTCAACCCTCATAGGCATGCTATGATGATAAATATCTCTTTACTGTTGCTGCCTGGGAAGAAAAAACAACCTCAACAACAAAAAATGCATTTTTGATGATTATCATTAGCACATCTGCAAAAGGACACCGTGACATCCACAGCAACATGAAGTGTGTTATGTAGAGCAGTAACCCCGGAAGAGTCTAGTAACCTTAGCTTTGAAATATTTTCATCATGAAACAGTGTGACACAGATCTCTGTGTCACAAATCTAGCAAAATATCCAATGATACTGTAAAAAAAATGCAGCCTTGAAACAACAGATGACCACCATAGATAATGAGTGTCTATCATCTCAAATATTCCCTCCAAACAACAATTAAAACATTACATAATGTGGTCTATTGAGACCAACTGCTGTTATTTTCTTACTAAACTTTGCGAGGGAAATGTGCTATTTGTGCATGCTTGGCATTAACTGTGGTCATCTGAATTTTAAAGATTAATTTGGATTGGTCAGCTGGGATCATTTGTGTGGCGTAGGCATCAACAGACACAGTACTATTGCACGGATGGGATGGATGTAGTGACTTTTATACTCGACAAGCAACAGCAAGAAAACATGCAAGCATGAATTGGTAGAAGAAGAGGAAGAACAAAAAGAAGAGTGAGCTTAGAGAGAGCATTTTGGAGTTAAATTTGTATTTTAGACTTTTTTATATTACATAAATAGTTTTATTTTAAGCACGATTTGAAATTTACAAAATTATATTTTGGAGCCGTCATTCGGGCAAGCCCAAAAAATACTCCTAATTTCACTGTACAATTAGTGGGTATTGTATGTTTAAAGAAAAGGCAAACAAAGTAAAACCCTTCTGCCAAAGGGAAAGTCTGAAGATACACAAAATGGCTTTGCTCTGTTGATTGAAGTGTAAAAAGCAAAGGTAGTCATATGCCATCATGTGAGAAGATGTGACAACTCTGCTCCATTAATATTCCAGGAATCTGCATGACTGATGTGCATGAATGTGTTTCTAGAACAGGAGATCACACTTTCTTCCTCCATTGTCAACTGAACATGCACATAAGAGAATACGTGAGGGTTTGGCTTATGTAAGGGTGGTGTGAGGAAGTGTGACACTGTGTGTTATTTACTCGGCCACCGTTTCATCCTTCTCCAGGAATTGTTGTTCTCGCTGCAAATGATCAGTCACTCAAATTATTCCACCGGTATCATGGGAAATTACATTTCACAGCCATCTGATCCTAAGACAGAAAGGTTTTAGGTCAAACTTTTTTCACCACCATTTTCTCTGACTGGGCCTTTTGTGTTTTTATGATACCTGAAGGCCACCGTAGGGTCTCAAGTAGTGCAAGGGGTATTCACTTGCAATATGCACCCTCACTGATAGATGCCACTAAATCCTACACATGTCCTTGGCTCAACAGTTTGATTTGCAGCATCACCGCTCTGTTTACGACACTGTTATGAGACCACCGCCTCTGCATTTCACTGGTATTTCACCTTTAGGTGGTTTCATACTAATATACATACAACTAGATTCATGCTACATGGAGGACTCTCAGTGGCTTTTAAATGAGGTTTCAAATGGTGGAGACTCCCCAGAACAGATGATGCCAAAACAATGTAGCATGAATACATTGAGATTTTTATTTACTGTTGGTTGCTTATGGGAGCTGGGAGTTAAAGGGCAACAAACAATTATGCCTGAGCTCCGCGTGGAGTCATGAGCTCCAGACTGATCTGTGTAGTTTCAGCGAAAGAAAGACCGGAACTAATATATGCGACAGGCGCTGGTGTGTGGATGGGATGCAGAAAAGCCGGTTGTATGCCCTACTTTTTTCGGCAAAGGGGCGGTGGGGGATGTCTGTGATGACATTTAACGCTGCTGACGAAATTATTGTTTGACGTCGGCGGCACTTTGACAAATGGAAACACTGTAGCGCACGTGGCAGCGGTTTTATAAACGCGGCGCGCACCGGGAACAGGAGAAGCCCACCAGAAACTGGGAAACTCGGCATCACCGCCTCTCTCGTCTCTTCTTCTCTTCTTCCAGTCTTGAAGCGCTCCGACATGAACGGCCACTGCAACGGCAAGATGAACGACACCGTGGAGGAGTTCCACTGCAACAACGGCCTCAGCGACCTCATCATAGACACCAGCAAGTCCGCCGTGCGCCGCAAGGGCGAGACGTCCCGCAAAGAAGCCGAGGACCATTCTCGCTTACCTGCGCTCGAGGTCGCCTACGCCAACATCCTCCGCGAGCTCGGGGAGGACACAGACCGGCAGGGGCTGCTGCGCACGCCGCTGCGCGCCGCCAAGGCCATGCAGTTCCTCACCAAGGGCTACCACGAGACCGTCGACGGTGAGTCAACAGGTGCCCGTCTGTGGGCTTTACACTGGGACATGCTCTTGTCATTAATGTGAGGGGCCACGGCCCCTCTCTCTGCTATAATAGTGAAAATCCACATGACCAGGACAATAGAAACCCCTGCAGACGGCCATGCATCCTGACGGAAACATACAGCCTTTGACGGTTGTGCGTCAACATGATGGTGATGTTTGCATGAGGTTGCATTAAGCTGTAAGCTGCTCCTCCAGGCAGCACTCCTTATAGACTTATAGGCTGCCAAACTACATCTGTAGTTAGGTTTTGGCAGGACTATTGGCTATAATAACATTCCCAAATCTGTTACATTACAGCAGCTGTAACAAAAAAAAAAAGAGTTTAGAGTCAATTAATCAATCAGTCAATCAAGAGAAAATAAGGGGGTAATTTTGGTAGTCGATTGATAGTTTAAGTTTTGGTTTTTTTTCCGACAAAATGCCAAAAGTTAAGTAGTTCCAGCCTCACAAATATGAACATTTCTTAGTTTTCCACGATCATACTGTGTGTTAAAAGTACTTTCTAACATGTGCATATGTGTGTTTGTGCCCAAAGACGTCTTAAACAATGCCATATTCGATGAAGACCACGAAGAGATGGTGATTGTAAAGGACATCGACATGTTTTCCCTGTGCGAACATCACCTAGTGCCCTTTTTTGGCAAGGTAAGTCTCGTGCGTGAACCAAAGGGGAAATGCACGTGAAGTGTTTCAGGGTTAAATGCAATCATTAAATCAATCTCACAAACAAACACCTGATATGCTGTTTTTGTGCAAGTTTGTGTATGTCGCCGCCCTTTGTTTCTGCTCGTGAGCTGGTCGAAGCACCCAGTCGATAACATTCACAATCCTTTGCTCTGATTATATGACCTCTGCTTTGACATGCTGCCTTCTCTCTCCAGGTTCACATTGGGTATATTCCCAACAAGAAAGTGGTGGGACTCAGCAAGCTAGCAAGGTAACGCACACGCATACACACATATCATACCCTCCTGCTGCCACTGTGGCTGTATGTTTCTGGTGTTAGTGCCGGGTGGATGAGTTCTTCTGTTATCTCAGTGCATTGACCTGGAGGCTTAAGTCTAAGCCCAGTGGCCACCATCTAGTCCTCTCACCAGGCACACTCACAGACACAAATCTAAACTCTATCCGCCCTCGAGCCGTGAGAAAATCCCTTCAGACCTGTGGGAATCAGCAGTTATTATCACTGCCTCTCTGTCTGTCTCCTTGTCTCCCTTTCCTAAAATATCACACCGTCTCTGAACATACAAACCCAGAATAACAGTAACAGAGTCACTGGGTTTTTAGACCAACTTGCTGCTGTTGAGTCTTGCACGGCAGATTCAGAGGGTTCGGTCGGGTGAATCATTCACAGATAAAGGGTCTGTAAAGTTGGATAGCCAGACGAGAGGCTAGGGGTCACGGACTGTGTTTATGAAAAGATCAATCTGATCTGTAATCAGTCTGCTCCACTGTGCTTCTGTTCTGGTTTCTGCAGGATTGTGGAGGTCTTCAGTCGGAGGCTTCAGGGTAAGCCACAAAAGAAATGAATGCAATATTGACAGGCTTTGCATGTGATTACCATTTTTCTTCCAGCTCATCTAAAAATTTGAATGCGGCCTGGTTTGTGTTTATCATGCTTTGTTTTCTTTCAGTTCAAGAGCGGCTGACCAAGCAGATTGCCACTGGAATATCAGAGGCTCTGCAGCCCAAAGGTGTAGCTGTGGTTATTGAAGCAAAGTGAGTATACACACGCGGTTCCCTAAAGCCATTCCCCAAACTGTCCTCGCTCAACCTGCACATCCTTAAAGTCTGCCACCACGAGGCCGTTCCAGTGAAAGTAAAGGATCTGTGTTGAAGACCTGCCTTTCCAAACTGCCTTCAGTCATTAGAAGGCTTTCTCTCTTCATGATTGGTTATTTTCCATTGTAATCGCTGCCTAGCAGGCTGTTGTCTTTCAGCAATTAACACATTTACCTCCCGACACTTTTTCCTTCCATCTCTCCACGTCTTCAGTTGGAAGGACTAAGATGCAGTTGAAAGACACGAGGGGAAAGACTTATGGTAGACTCTGCCTGCTAGCTTGGTCTGGTATGACCAGTTGCTTTCAGTTGCTAAATGTTAGCATAATGCTAGCAAACAAGCTAAATTATTAATAACATCATGAAGCATCGATGCAGCTGAACCAGAGATCTCGGATGTTATATTCCACGCATTTGTCTTCACTGTCCAAGTCTTGCGTCTACATTACCCACAGTGCAACTGGACTGCCAACAGTTTCATAAGAGAATCAGGTGCATCGTGCTTTTAGCTGTTAGCCTCAAGCAGAGCTGAGGAGGTTCTGGTTAGCTTGCTTCTTTCTAATTTAACACCTCCAGATTTTTTAAATTGTCAAACTTGTAGTCTTCAGCCGCATCCGACACCGACTTTTCACAACTTTGTTCATCTGTAAACTAGAAGACTTTGACCAGTCAAATTGATGGCGTTCCCCTTTCAATACATGTCCTAAGTTCAGAGACTTGCCTCAGAGCAGGAAGCTGCAAATCTGAGCTGTGTGTGTGTGTTTGCAGGCACATGTGTATGGTCATGCGTGGCGTCCAGAAGATGAACAGCTGCACAGTGACGAGCACCATGCTGGGAGTCTGCCTGGAGGACCCCAAAATTCGGGAGGAGTTCCTGACTCTTTCGCATCGCACCTAACAAATGTCATACACCACTCACTCCCGAGCCTCTGCACACAGCAGCACAGGGAAAGCTCTAGAGCGACAGTGGGTCCACATCTGACTTCCTGCCGCAGAAATCCATTATTTGAAATCACTGTGAACACAGCAGGAAGTAGAAGACTCACATTTTTGGTGCCTTTACGAGATATTTTACAGTCTTACGCAGCAATATTCTTGTTATACTGTATAAACCTGAGTGCAATGTCGTAACATGATAATACTGAAAATGTTTGTTTTTTTTCTGAGGAATTCATTGGTGCTTTCACACAAGTGATACCCTTACGCCTGTCCTTGCTTTATTACTATATTTAGAATCCACAGATGTTAATAATTTGTGTCATTTCTAAATCTACATTTATAAAGTCTTTGTAATATATTACATTTTAAAGATAAAAAGCTAATTATTTCTGTAGTCTAAAGAGTACAATGGATGATGTGCTGAAGAGATTTTTGGTTTTATCAGTGACCACTGTGTCATGTATTTTGAAGATCCTTTGCTGAAATAAAATGACAGAAACATTATGAGAGTTGTCAAGCTTACTTTGAGTATGTCAAGAAGAACGTTTCAGTGTGTTGTGTTCGTTTCATTAATGACATTATGCCAGACAATGATTGTGTTTCCTACTAATTCTAATTGATTTTAAAAATGTGGTGTGTTCATGCTGGAAAAGTGACGTGAGGTTTACCTAAATATGTTTACAGCCTGCTACAAAAACGTTTGTTTTTTTTGTTTTTTTTGTCTCTATAGCTAGTGAACGCAGGATTATTTTTACGTAACTCACTTAATTAAATTATGTTATGACTTAAACTAATGCATAATTATGGCTATGACTGCTCTGAGTGGCAGCTAGCTGCTAGGCTTCAGCCACCAGGCTTCATTCGGCCCTCAGTCAGGTGATGTTACGATGGGGGCAGCTGGAGCCACTGTAACTGTGAAAACTTTGACCTGCTGGTGGTCAAAGTCAAAAGAATTCATCCTGTGGTGATCACGAATGTGTGGATCAAAGCGGTAAACAGACCGGCTATGCTATGCCTAAAAAGTCAGTGTGCAGAGCAAATCTGTGTTCGTAGCACAAAACGGTAACGTGAACTGATCTCTATAAACTGGAGAAACAGTATGCGTATATATAGTACAATATGCACACTATGTGTATATAGTATAGACTTGGGACTATTTTAGTTGATCCTTGACATTATTTGTATTAGTCCAAGGGGACGTCATCCACGTCAATGGATGTGAGCATTGAGAGCTTGAGATTTGGCTGAGTTATTGTTAGATAAACAGTTGTTTGTTTTGTGCGCCGCTGCACGTGGCTGCTCCTCAGGCACAGTGGGGTATTATCCAATGTCCATGAACAGTTGTAGTTGTAGTCACTTGTAAGCAAAGTAGAAACAAACTGGCCTGAACGCCTTACTCATTTACTACGACCCAGTGATACTGACATGAGTACATTAGCTGGAGACTGGTTCTGCTTTAGCGCTGTGGTGCAACAGCATAAATCAATAATGATAGACAAAAGCATGTGTGTGCATATGTGGATGAGGGCCTGAGGGTGAGCAAGGCCTTTAAATATCAGCAGAGGACCCGTCATCAAACAACCTGTGAACTATAACCTCCGTCTCTGACAGCAGTGGGAAAGGGGGTCATAACGAACTGTGTGGCATACAGTTTCCAAACAAGATTATCTCAGGCTAACCCAATTATTACAGGACAAATGTGGGTTTGCTGTGCGCAACAGGCCAAAGCTGTATCCTTCATGGCCTGAGGCAGAGGTAAAAAATAATCCTGTCAAATGTCCTCGTATAGAATGATTTAATTCACTCAACAACAAAAAAAAATGCAACACTCGATATATTACATACAGAAATAGCAATTTTAAAAAGCAAAGAATTCAAGTCTAAGTACTGAATTTAAAATATACACAAAAAATCTAGAAGCCTCAACTTGAGAAAAAGGTGATAACATTGCGGTGTATTTATAGACAACAGTATTTCCCTGTTTATGGCCACTGTAATAGTTCCAGTGGCATTATTTGACATTATACAACAAGAGAGCAAAGCCACCTCCAAATCTCTCTCTGTCACAGAGGTGGGAAGGAGAACAGTAAAGACTTATTGCTGTCTATCACAGGACATGGTGGAAGAAATACTGAACATGTGACAAGATGACAAACATGCACCATCGGTCTCATCCTCGCGTTCGTGGAGCTGTTCTCTGATCCTGTCACACAGATGTCTGCTTGTAGTTCTTGGTGTCCAAAACCTTTTTTCCACACATCGCACAGATCCCTGGAGAGACAAAGAGGGATGACGGAAAGATAAATGCAATGAAAAAAGCATCAGTGCAGACAGAGAGGAGAGCAACGTCAGGAGCAGGTGTGCACGTCTTGTGTTATGTAGCATGCATGAGCGAATCCGGTGGACACAGAGCAACGTTAGCATTCATTTGGAGCTGTTCCCCAGTGCTCACTCTCATTTTAGCTCAATTTTTGCTCGTCACTAACTCCCGAGGGGAACATCTGACTCTGTCACTAAACGCTAGTCTTTAACTAGTCTGCTATTTTGCGCTGGGCAGGTAGCGGAAAACCTGTTGCCTGTTGACGGTGATGAGAGCGGGAAGACTGAACCACAGCAGAAGCTATGGCCCAGAAAAAAACAACAGAGCGAGTTAAAGGATGCCAGAAATCTCTGCAGAGCTGTGGGGAAATGCAGAAATGGTAATAATTCTCTGTGGGCTCGTCACTACAAACGACTGGAAACGGTGCTTGAAAGTTTGCTCAATACATTGTTGTTTTTCACACGTGACTTTCCTGTTTTAGTGCTAAAAAAACAAATCCTCCAGCTCTTTCAGTGGCACACATTCACTGTAAACAGCCCATTCTTCCCAATCCAAAACACACTCGGCCAGCTTTGCGATGTGAGGCAGTTTTGTGATGTCACGTTTGTTGAGCCTTCTGGTCATGGAGCCTTCACTCAATACACATGGATCTGCGCCTCACTTGTTTATTCTGTTTGTGTGTCCACTGCAGCTTTATCTGGCCTGGTTTTCTGCAGCTGACACTGGCCGCTTCAAGGTTCATCAAGATATGCTATGTCCACTTATTTGGATTTCAACACTCACTAGTTTACAGAAATGTTAGACAGTGAAGCCTGCTGGTGCCAGCAAACACACTTAACTCAAACAAACCTATAAAAGTAAAAATCTTAATCAGTATTGTCCCTGATGTTAGAGTTAGATCCATCCATCCATCCATTTTCTATACCCGACTATCCCTTTTCGGGGATGGGGGGGTGCTGGAGCCTATCCCAGCTGTCAACAGGCGAGAGGCGGGGTACACCCTGAGCCGGTCGCCAGTCGATTGCAGGGCAACATACAAAGACAGACAACCATGCACACTCACACTCACACCTAAGGACAATTTAGAGTCACCAATTAACCTAATGAGCATGTTTTCGGTCTGTGGGAGGAAGCCGGAGTGCCCGGAGACAACCAACGCATGCACGGGAAGAACATGCAAACTTCGCACAGAAAGGCCCCCGCCTGACCCGGGGATCGAACTGGCGACCTTTTTGCTGTGAGGCACGTGCACTACCTGCTGCACAACCGTGCATTCTCTCACAGTTTCTTTCATTTGTGCAAAAATCTCAAACATGATCGGGTTTTAACAATGAGTCCATGAGTCTTAACCATAGTGTTGTACAGGAAGAACGAGGGAAACTCACAACATTAAACGCATTAGGATTTCTGCTCAGTGTGTAGTCCAGTGTGAGCGACAGAATACCTTTCTTGTATGCACAGCCCTGACAGTAGTGTGATCCAGACTGATGAACCGAGCTCTTGCAGATCCTGCAGGTAGCAAAGCCCGTCTTGCTGTAGGGGTCAAACCTGAGAGGGAGATGCATTACAGATCCATCACTACAATGCACTAATGTTTTTGTTTGTTTGTTTGTTTTTTAGCCATACGTTAGAGGTCTAGAGAACAAATGAACATGCTAATATACATGCAATAATCAGAGGGGGTTGATAAAAACTTCTTTTCTGTGAGCTCCTGTAGATACAAACACCGGCAATGTTCGGGATGTTCCCTCACAAACAATCAAAGAACATTTTGATTTAAAGTTGGGCTTTAGTGAGCTACTCACCTGGCTTTCTTAGCAGTCAGAAACTTGTTTTCATTCAGCTTACGCCCACCGCCCTCTAGAGGAGAGAAGCAGAGTGAACTCTATGAAACATCATCATCTCAGTAACATGACATTATAATATGTTGTGGTTTTTTTATTCTAAAATCTGAACCCAACTACACATATGAGTTCAACTACGTTTTATGTTCAAAACAAATGCTCGCTGAATCGGAGTCCTCTGTTTACCTGTGGTATTCCGTGCTCCATCCTTCCAGGTGTCAGGTGTGATGACTTTGCCAAGCTTCTTCTCGCCTAAAACAGTAAGACGATATTAATAGAGAGAACAATAAACCAATTTAACGACGAGGGCAGAAGTGGCAACAGCTAGCGTTGACACGACGTTAGCTTTCGCAGTGTATCAAGCCTTCGCCAACAGTCCAAATGTAGGTGAGATTTGGGGATGGAAAACATCTGAACAGTGTGATACGTACACTTTTCACAAACCATATTTCCTTATGTTTGTCTAAACCAATGGTTTTCAACGGCTGGTCAAAATAAAACAACAAATAATGCTAAATCCTACTAGCTCAGTTAATCTTTCTAAACTTCCGGCTCGTTTCTTCCTCTCTCGTATTCGCAACAGATTGATTGGTCAAAGCTGTGTGAATCTCACCACTCATTGGCGGATGCTACTGTCCATCGCATGAAGATCCGGTAAAACTTTGCTGACTATCTGTGATTGGTTACAAAAAATACCCTTTAAAATCTGTCAAGATAACCACAGAATAATACTTCCTGCTTCCTGCAGTTTTTCTTCAAAATAGAACACTGTCACTCTGACACAGTTGAACTTGGTGTCTTTGAGAGAAAATTAAATATAGCACGTGTAGGCCAAACAACTGTGTACTAATGTGTAGCATAGCTAAGCAGAGACACTTTGAAGAACCCAGAAACTGATTTATTTAATTTTAGAGAATACATAGAATTATAATGGCAGTCTCACTCTCTGCACAGACACACAAACACTAAATCACAAAGACAGCTCATGCTAGCTTTAGCATGCATTTTATTTTACAATAAATTATATATGTGTGGTATGTATACCTAATAGATTTACACGGTGAAAGGTACTATAATTTATATTTAAATTAAATAATATTCTCTTGTTCGTTTTACTTCTGTTCAACTTGTAAATTGCGCTTTCATTTGCAAGGTACACCACGGGGCCTTTATTGTGAAGTCCTCGCGGAAGCCACTGTCACTCCATGTTTACGGAAGACGGGTCCAGAAAGTCACCTATGGACTCAACGGACTCCGTACATCCGTTACCAATTTAACATTTTAAAGTCTTTTATTGGGATTTTGTCCTTTCTCTTAGTTTGCTGTCGTAGTTAGAGACAGCCTTCACAATGTGGGACCATGAAATCAGAGCCATGGCGTCCACTCACGCCATCATCGCCGCCTCGGTGTTCATGGCGACCGTCCTACCTGCGGTGTTCGTGCCGGGCTTCTCGGTGTATGGCACTCACCTGCTGTGGCTCTACTCGGCGTCCGGGGCGGTCACCGCGGTCAGTGTCGCCGTCTTCTGGCTGCTCGGCATTACACCGCCCACCAAGAAGCACACACTGGGATACAAGGTGCTAACCTCCATTCATCGAGACTGGTGTGCTAGTGGTAGCTAAGGGCTGAGTGAGGCTGAAAACTGTTTACAACTTTTAACACTTTAAAGTAAAAGTACAGAAGTATTAGCAGGAAAAGTACTTGTTACATAAAAAGTTAAACTACTCACTACAATAAAAAGGACCCTGCGACTGATACACACTGATACTGCGTAAGTAACATTAGCATTTTAATGTTGTAGCTAGTTGAGCTTTAGCTAACTGCTAATTTTAACTGCTTTAAACCCAGTTGGCTAGTTTAGCCAGTGGTTCAGGCCCCCTCCTAAGGGTCCCAGAGCAAGAGTAAAATAAAGTGGAATATAAGAAAGATACACAGGTGAATAAAGGTACATGCACTGCAAACTATGAGTAAGTGCACTCAATTTGAATGTAATAAAAGGCAGTGAGTAGGGTTGCGAACTAACTTACGGAAAATTTTGAAAGAGAATTTAAGCTCAGGAATTTCAGAAAATTTGCACAATTTCAATTAAAAATAGTTCAAGATGGAAAATGGCAATTGTGCCAACATACTTCAGCAGGGACTTTGCCCTGTACCTGTTAATTCCCATCAAAAGTTTCCACCTTGAATATTCCTGGAATTTTGCAACCCTATCAGTGGCAAACAGAAAAGTTTTTACTCTTTTTTTAAAACATGTTTTGTTTTTTCCGCAGCTGTCGAGGTTGTTTCGTTCCTGTCTGTACTTCTTCCTGTCCTGCCTGTTTTTCCACACTGTGGTGGTCCTGTATGGAGCGCCGCTGATCGAGTGAGTAGCTAATGAAGCTCATGTCCTGTACCTGTATGTGTGTACAATAGAGAGATATGCAACAGAGGAAAAAAAAAAAATACAGGAAGAGTAGGGATGGGAACTGAGGAGATTTTAATGATACCAGTGCCATTACCACTTCTGCTTATTGGTCTGAGTGTTTATTAGGTCCCTTATTGATTCCTGATCAATTTTAGTCGAGCAGACCAAGAGCTAGCTGTAGCAACAGTCTGCCTTTCATCATCTAAAGAGGATCATTTAGTCTCTGTGTGTTTCATACCCTGTAATTACTCACTGCTAACAGTTGCTGCTTTCTTTACTTCACTGCATTGATGCAGGTTCTGCCTCCACAAGACGTTTGCGTCACTAAAACTGTGCTCTGACCTCTAATTTGTCATGTGTGCTTCAGATCGGCCTTAGAGACGTTCTCCCTGGCTGTGCTGCTCACCTCTCTGACCACGCTGAGGTGCCTCTGTGTCCTCGGCCCCAACGTCCAGGCCTGGATACGAGTGTTCAGTCGGCATGGGTGAGCCTAAAATCAGCATTTCCTCCTCCCCTGCTCCCTGCTTTTCTCCCATATGTTTCCAGTGCTTATGATATGTTGTGTCTGTTAGCTTAATACGCTGACTGTCCTTGCTTTGCTCTGTCTCTGGCTCTAGAGCTATGTCTGTGTGGGACACCTGTCTTCAGATTACTGTGGCCTGCACAGTGGTAGGAGCCTGGGTCGGAGCCTTCCCTATCCCTCTGGACTGGGACAGGCCTTGGCAGGTCAGCACACTCTGAACATCCTCTCATAAACTGTCGGGAAGTCACGTTTGTATTCGTATCCTAAACCTCCCACCTGCTCGCGAGTAGTTGGCGAGATTAGAATAATCAGTGCCCCTAAAACTGCCAATATCAGGCAGCTGTTTGGGGCCAACTTCTTATTTTTGAATTCAATTCAATTTCAATTTTATTTGTATAGCGCCAAATCACAACAGAAGTTGTCTCAGGACACTTTCCATATAGAGCTGGTACAGACCAAGCTCTTTTATCTACAAAGAAACCAACAATTGAAGGAGCAGTGTGGAGGATTTAGTGGAATCTAGAGGTGAGGTTACAGCTTGCAACCAGCTGAATACCCCTCGCCTCGTCCTCCCCGACTTGCAATAAACACAGAAAATGGTCTCTAGAGCCCGTGTTTGTTTTGTCCCTTCTGGGCTACTGTAGAAAGATGGTTGACGCTGTGGAAGAGAGACATAAAGAGCTCACTCTAAGACATTTAAACTCAGGAGTGTAGGTCAGATGAGCACAGTCCGTTCTGTGTTATGGTCGTTTATAACAGTGGCTGTCAACCGGCGGTTCAGGACCCCTCAAAGGAGTCTGAGGATACACCTGAGTGCTCTTCAGATAATTAACAGGAGAGAAAAGCAGGAAAAGATTTATGTCAGACAGACTTTTTAGTTTTTTGCTTGTGACAAGAAAACCTCTTCAGGCCTCTAAAATTAGTCCCCAATATTGAGTTTCTGCAACTGGTTCACAACCTTTAACAGTATTTCTCTTAATTACTGAGCAGTCGTCCCAACAGCTCCTCCACAGTTTCCTCTGTGAACAAGAAGTCAGCTGTTTCCATTCATCATAAAACCATATTGAGTACGACGTCCACAAGGATGAAATTATAATTCAGCGCAGCAACCGTTAAATCTGCCTCTTTCTTTAATTAATTCAGTATATTCAAATGGAAAAGGAAAAGATTAAAATTGTAATTGCAAAGTCAGTTCTCTGCAAAACGACTGGAGGAAAATGCAGATTAAAGGAACGCTTCGGTAATAGCAGCATAACTCTAAATGACACTGCTGCTGTATTTTTCTCCTTTATAAGTTCCTCTTGAAATTAACTGAACACTACAAGTGCAGACATGCTTGTGGGGGAAATAAAGGGATGCATCAGTGCAGCGTCGGGGTGTTTTATGACACTTTGTGGCCGTGAACACAAACCCACTCGTCTCGCCTCCTTTAGGTTTGGCCTGTTTCCTGCAGTCTGGGCGCTATGATTGGTTTCCTGACCGGGCTTGTCGCCGCTCCTGCGTGGATCCACTACCATCGCAAGCAGCTCACGTACAAGTGCAAGTGATGGACGGACTTACGTTGGCGTGAATGTGACCACGAGGGTGTTTTCCTGCTGTTTTCCTTTGACTTCTCACTGATTATTTATTGGGGACGTTCGCTCCGTTTTGCTACCTGTAGAAAAGATGATTTTTACTTTATGAGCGACGTTATTTTGTACGCACAGACGCTGAATACGTTCCTGAAGACTTTTGACATGAATAAAGCATTACCTCTTTCATAGTGCGCACTTTTTTGATTTAAAGGTTAGGAGGTAAGAACTGCTCCTCAGCATCAGTGATTTGTTTTTGAAGCTTGAATCAAAAAATGCTCAAACCTGTAGGTGGTGCTAGTGGATCACCTCCTGTGTGTGTGTGTGTGTGTGTGTGTGTGTGTGTGTGTGTGTGTGTGTGTGTGTGTGTGTGTGTCTATGTGAAGGTGCCAACACTTTTAATGAAGAGAAGAACGAAGCCTCACACTCAGTTGCACTCGGTATAAGGTAATCAGTATTATCGTTGGGCGGTCGTTTACTGAAGTTAGAAAGTTAAGACAGTGTAAACTTAGTGCAGTGTGCTTCCAGTCTGGCACACACACACACACACACACACACACACACACACACACACACACACACACACACACACACACACACACACACACACACACACACACTGATGCTGTTCTGCACCTGAAGCTCACTGCTGATGAATACTGTTCCTTTTTAAACAACCATTAATCTTGTTCCAACTCCGTTCCAGCGCCCTCCTCCCTCTGCCGCTCTCATTCTCATTCCACCTTTTCACATCCTCAGGCGGCCATATTGATTCACTTTCATTTTAGGGACATTCATTTTCCTCCTTTCATGCCGCCCACATCCCCTGTTCTCCCTCGCAGCCACTAACTACTGTGAAACTAACATTTTCCGCATCGCAGTGTCCAATTGCAAAGAAAATTAGGGATTTTTTGACAACTTCAGTAAGAAAAAGATTTGATTTCAGCGATCTTCGCTGCGTGAAATTTGGAGTTAGTGTACTGTAGTTGGACTGGTGTACAGTTTCAGCACAGAGCCAAGGGGCAGAGCTCTCCATTCGCCCTGTGTTTGAACTCTTATATAAGGTTGTTGCTGGGGAAAGGCTGAGAGAAACAGCCTGAAGGAAAAAGTGAAAAGAGGGAAAAACACATTTTTTAAAAGAACATACAGAGAGAGGCAACGACAAAGCCTTTTAAGTGCCCTACATACACTTACAGCACCAATCAGCACACCTTTTTCATGCCTTAATCTCTCCCACCGTCCCTTATGAAATTCACTCTGACCTCACACTGTTACCTTCTTTACTCTCCGTGCTTTTTTCTTCTGTTTTCCACCTGGGCTCTGGTAACGCTTTGCCTGTGGAGAGCACAGGAAGTGGCGAGCAGGGCTCTTGGAGAACTAAAGAGTACGATCTCACCCTCCAAGTCAAGCGGTGTGAATGTATGGGAGAGCTAAGATGAGTCATACACGTCACCGCAGTTGGACATGTCGCACTTAATTTTCGTCTTTTTTTCCTCTCCCTTGAGGTGCTCTCATTGTGCATGTGATCTACTTTGGGCGCAGAAACGTGGACGGCATCGCTTTGTTCATGCGTTCAATTCCACTTGTGGTTTGTTTCATCTGAGAGACAAGCAGAAGGCCATTCGCTCATGCGCTCGCACAAGCTACAGCTTCACAAATTGCTCTCCTCATTCAATCTCAGAGAACTTTATTTATTCATTATTTGTTCTCAGGCTATGCTATTGTCGCAGGGCTTTGTGAGGAGAGGTAATTTGTCACTCCCCGCCGCTCCTCTCGCCCCAGCCTTTCCTGCAAGGCGGTGTTCGCTCTTATGTTTCTGCATTGCTTCTCTGAGCAGAGAGAAACAAACAGGAGTTGTATACTGTGAATTAAGATGCATCTTCTGCTCTCACCCAAAACATACCTGCCTTGATCAATATTTTTTAAGGGTAGCTCAGTGCTGCTGCGAGCACTGAGAATAAGCACCCACCTCTGCAGCTTTTACAGCCTGCAAATTAAACTTCAGATTCAGTTTCACAGCTCTTATTAACTCTGTTTCCAGCTGCAGCCGGCAGCTATTTTCAGCATGCAAGTTGTGATTGACCCCTGTGCGCTAACAGCCCTGCACCAAACGGCACACTGACAAAGCTAGCAAATGTAGGTTCATCATGGGGCAAGTTAACAGGCCAGATATTTTTCTCAAGAGTTGATGGACTCCAAACCACAGCAAAAAACAGTGAGTTAGTCATCCCGTGGCCAGAAACAAGATGCTAATGTTGCTCTGGGGTTAGCTTGCTAATTTTCACCCCTTTTCTGTTGCATTGCGGATCAGGATGTTGCCTGATATCAGACAGAACTGTCAACTTGACATTTTCCAGTTTCCATTTCATTAAAAATAGGCAGTTAGTAAATGTTAGCATGCTAACGTGCTAAGCTAAGCTAGTGAACATGGCAAATATTATGAGAATGTTACTGAACTGTCACTGTGACTTTGCTAGCATTTAGCTCAAAGCACAGCTGTCAAATTAGAAAAAAAAAATAGCCTATAACCCAAAACACAGCAGAAATAAAGAGAAAATAAAACAAGAATTTATAAAATACTGAGAGAAAAACAAAATCCTAGCTCCCATAGAAAAATCAATATCGTCCCTTCTTCCCTTTCACGTTTATGACTTGCTGGAGGAAATATTTACGTGATATTACACAGTCTTGATTTGGAGCAACTTTTACTAACTCAAACTGATTTGGAGGAGGTGAGGAGGCACTCCAGTCCCTCCGAGTAAATCATTACTACTGCAGTCATTAAATACCCGACAGCCTCTTAAAATATAAAGCTGTGGACAGAATACCAACTGCAGACCTGAGACTTTCACAGCATCACAGAAAATCTTCATCCAGAGTTGTTGGTGATATACCTTTTTCTACTTTAAATGTTAAGATTGTGCCAAACAATCCTCACATTGCAGAATTTTCTGCCTTTAACCTCATTAATTTTTTTTCTTCTGGTAAGTCACACCTATTCTCCATCCTCTCATGCTCTCATCTGCCCCCTAGTGGCCAAAAAGCAGTTCATGCAGCTTTAAAATTTAAGGAGAAACACTAAATATTTGCATCTTCGTGTACAGCTAGGGAAAGTATAATATTGGTTTATTTTAGGTAATTATTTTATTTTATTATTATTATTTATTCTATTATTTTGAAGGCAGTAAGCATATAACTTGATGCCTTTTGGTTCCTCAGAGGTTTTATCAATAAAGACACTAATAAAAAGGCTGAAAGCGGCAGTTGGATTGTGTCGTATTTACACAAAAAACATGTCTGCCCTTATAACAATTCCATATGATAATAATCGAACAGTTATCACATGAAAAATTGTACCTCAGTGCACGACGTGAACACCTTCCTCGTGCACACATCTGGTTCTGCTGAGGGGAGCGAGGGGAGCTCTAAGAGGGATTACATTTTCAATTTTCTTTCAATAAGTCACACCTATCTTCCACAACCTTCTTCTCAAGCTCTCATGCTCCCCCTTCTCACACCTTCCTTTGTTTTGTCACTCCTTTCCCCCCACTTTCTTGTATTCCTGCTCCCCCCGGTGTGGGCTTCATTAACAGTTGGAGTGCTGTGTTATTGAGTGGTAAACATGTTATTGCAGAGCCCTCATGTCTCTTCTGTCACGTCTACGAGCGACAACAAAAGGATCCATTGTTGCCGAGGGGCGCTCAAGTGGGCTGTCATGACGCAAGAGGGATGGGAAAGACAGAGGGGTGGAATTAAGGGGATGCTGAAGTATTCCTCGATGCAAAGCAGGTACAAGGATTATTATCAAAACAAGATTTTAGGTGTATCTCATGACAAGTTAATATGTGCATATGATGATTATCTCGCTCTGAGAAAGGCTCCAGTGGGACGACAGTGACTCAATAAATGAGACAAGTAGTTATGAAGGGAAAGACTGTCCTTGTTGAACCAAATGGTCAGTAAAACTGGTTTCTGTGCACCCAATTAAGCACCTTAAACTCAAGGGGGTCGCTTTGACTCTCCAGAGGACAGCTTCTTAGATATGTTACACAGTGGTTCCCAATCTGGAGGTCAGGACTTTTCAAGGGGTCACAAAATATATCACAAGGGTCACGAGATTTTATCCAAGCTAGCCGTGTGGTTCTAGGGATGGTATTGTCTGTCTGTTGGTCGGTTAGTCCAACACTTTGATCCTCAACAGCTTTTGGATGGATTGCTGTGAATTTCTGTGACGTTCATGCTGTAATCCCCAGAGGATCAACCCCAATGACTTTGGCCACCCCTTGACTTTTTAGTGAGTGCTATCAGCAGATTGACATTTGTGGTTTTGAGTGAAATGTCTCCACAACTTTTGGGATGGATCTCAATAGAGGAAAACTGCTCTTTTGTTGTGAAACACTAGATACCGTCGCCTCTTCTGTCCTCTACGAACGATTTAAATGAAATCATCTCAGAAGGGAACATCACTCTGGTTAAAGTGCTTGTAGTTCATGGACACATTCAAGCTGCGACACGAGGGTCACTAGCAAAGGTTGCTGTCGTTTAAAGGATCAAAAGCCAACGCTGATTTACAGCATCTTTTATGCTCAGTCTTGCCTGATGCCAGCACTGAAATAAAAACGGGGCGATTAATTCGAAAAGTTGGCCACACTTGTCCCTGAGCCATGTTTCCATGGTAACAATCAATTACATCTACTCACAACACATTAAAGAGGAAAACCTGGCACCATTGCGCCTGTGAATGTTGTGGAATATGCAAGCAGCAGGTCAACATAGCTCATTCCTCTGCTGTTCATTCAGCCATCACTCATATGTTTTCCTTCAGCAAGGCGAGTTTCATTGGCTCAGACCTGGAACGCCCCTGTATGTGAGGTCCGTCCTGATGTTTTCAAATAAAACACTCTTCAAATTAGGACCTGTGTCTTTACTGTTTTTATTAACTGTACTCATTATTTCCCCTTGAAGGTCAAATTATTCATCGGTGCTATGATCAATTATCCATCACATGGTTTTCCTCAGGGTGTCAAGTATTGATGCCATGACAAAGGGAGGTCCAGAGCTGAGTCATATTGATAAATTAAGGTGCCATGTTTTAATAAATAAAACTCCATTCATTTAAAAACTTCAAATCTGAAGAAAGACAATGTCAGAGGAAAGCCTGCACTGCAGTTCGGAAATATTTGGACAGACACGTTGTGTTGGCTTTGTACTGGATTTGAAATGAGACTAAGTTGAAGTTCTGGCTTTCAGCTTTAAAATGAGGGAGCTCAGACGCTGAAAAACGCAGGAACTTGTATAAGCTACACTGGCAGTGTGGCTCTCAGGATGGCGGCGTTGCACCAACGTATTGGTGTGAAACTTATTAAACTTTGTACAGACATTCATGGTTCCCGGAAGATAAATCCCAATTACTCTGGTGATCCTCTGACTTTTTATGTAGCGCTACAGCAGGTTTCCATTTAGTTTGGCTCCAGACGATCGCTGTCTCCACACCATAAACTGTAATGACCTTGGTGACCCACTCACTTCTCCTCCACCGCCATCATCAGGTCAAAATATCAGTTTGTCTCATACTTTGGTTTATGACCAAATATCTGCCAAACTAATCACATTCTCATCAGCGTCAGCCGCACTTCGTGTTTTGTGATCATTCGCAAATGTTACCATGCTAAGCTAACATGGTGAACATGCAAAACATGAGCTGCTTAACATCAGTATGCTAGCAGTGGCACCGTGAGCGGCACAAGCCAACACAAATAAAGTCGTCACATCTAACATTTGCATCACTCTGTATCCTCTCTGGTGATGCTCTGCCTGGCTTGCACAGCAGCCATCTTCACTTTTTTTTTAGCCTTTAGCCCGTTCAGCAGTGAAACGTATTGAGGTCGGGGGCCTGACCTAGATACTCTCGACTGTCTGGCCATAAATAAAAGCTCACTGATTGCCTCGCCTGTGTCTGGGATTGCTGTCCTGCTGCACTGGCCTCAAATTAAAAGCACTGAAAGTACTACAGTGCCCGACACGTCCACGCTGTGCACTACCCACGTGTGTTCTACTTGATGATTACAAGTGGTTGAGCTCTCCGTGAAAACAGCGCCAATCAGTTAAATCAGCGATGGCCACCTCGTGTGAGCGTTTATCTGCCGAGCATCATGTGACGCTGCCCCATCACTGCACGGCCAACACAGAGACACAGCAAGTGCAAGGTTTAAGCATGCCACACACACCGAATCAATGGACCAAGGTCGTCTCGATATGTGGTGAAGGCATTAAGCAGCCTGATGTACTATTAGTGGTGATAATGGCTCGCATCTTTAATCACCTTTCAGTTACATATAAGCCTTGAAAAAAAAAAAAGGTGAGTTACAGTTTACATCCATGTCTGCAGACTCATATATTACATGTAGTGAAGACTTTAACAAAAGGTATTAAGTGTATTTTTTGGTCAAAATGGACGTTCTCACTATATTGACATGTATGTGAGAAATATACTGTCTTCACTTCGACACTGTTTTTCCACAGGAGGACAGAGGACTGATGGAGAGCTTAGTAAAGAAGTTAAACAAACTGGGGACAGTGAACCTAATTTGGTCATTACATTCATTCACGCAGATAAGATTAAAGAAAACAAACATCTATTATCATAACTATACAACAGAATACAAAACTCCATACATGGAGAGAATCAGGCCTGGAGATATGTGAGGATGTTTGGGATGACACAGGGAAAAGATCCGCTAACAGGACCGACTCATGGTCCTCTTGGAAGAACATAATATGATATTTCGTGACTCTAAAATCTGAAATTTATATACAAGGATTTTCATGGCCAACATGACTTTTTTTGGCTTGACTTTGAAAGTAATAATTTATAATAGAGATTGCTTGCTGTTTTGTTACACTTATGTCACATCCTTTAATTCAATGAACTGTAGGGAAAAGTTAACACATACCTCGAGAATAAAATATGATCAATGTGTGAAATACTTGGGGGAAAAGTAGCGTTTTTGAAAGTAACTAAGCACATTTTCTGTTACTTCATACTTCTACTTCATTACATTTCAGAGGCAAATATTGTACCTTTTACTCCACCACATTTATTTGACTTTATTTTAGTTACTAGTTACTTTGCAGATTACAACACATAGATTACGTTGTACTGTTACAGGTTAAGATATCATATATATTTCTTCTGAAATGGGCCAGTCTGCACGATGTGTACTTCTACTTTTGGCACTTTAAGTTTATTTTGATGCTAATGCTTCTGTACTTTTGCTGAAGTGATTTAAAGTGTGATGTCGCTACTTTTTCTCTCTGTGCCTGCAAATATCAGTAAGAATAAAGCGACAGAAACCCATGCATGTCTAAGCAAGAGAGAAAATTCAGAGACTAAAATCATCATCGTCAGTGTGTCAGCAGCTTGACGTGGGGCTGCCAACATGTCGCTCTGAAACAACCTCCCTCCGAACTCGGCGTGAAGCATCTGACATCGCACCAGGGCCCACACATATAAATACTGTATGAGACAGTACTTAAGCCAAGTGAGCAGCAGCTATGTTCCAGACGGGGTGTCTCCATCATGCTTGCTCTCTCTCTCTCTCTCTTGCACACACATGCTCATCAGCGCTCTACCACAAGCCTGTGGAAAGCTGTGAGCATAAAAAAACCTTTACATCTCCGCTTCTATTTCAGCATCTGCGGCAGCCGAGAGACGTGGCGTCGCTCTCCGCCTTATAGACGGTTTCATGCCTGACGCCCGTGCATCTGTCGGCCGACTGGCAATAACGACCCCTCGGCTACAACGGGTGCTATTTCGGTGACATGTAAATGGAAAGTTGAAGAAAAAGGAAAAAGACTTGAAGTCAGAGCATCTTTTAACCTTTGTTTCCCCTTAAAATTTATTAACTTAGACATCTTTTGACAAAGAAGACAGACATTATTTTGTTATGATTGGTGTGATGTTCTGACAGCCATTTCTCATCTAAGAGTCCCAGGAGGTGGCGCGTCGAGGGCAGATGGAGACTGGGAATGTTGGGTCCATGAATTTCAGCGGCGATGTGTCCGAGGTGCGAGAGAGAGATCCCGGGTTTCGTGCTGGTCACTTATTGCTGGGCTGGGATGCGATGTAAAGAGCCACCAGACAGTAGAGAGCGCCTCCTACAGTGAGAGCCATGGTGGTGCGGTACAGTAGCCTGTCGGGAACGCCGCGCTTCAGATGAACGGGGAGACCGTCTGACGTCTGAGGGAAGCAGGAGGGGCAGGGGAAAGTGGGCGGAAAACGTGAAAAATACAAAAGCGAAGTTGTATCAGAGCGTGCAGAGTATTCAGACAGACAGGCCTCAACATTGAGAGTTACTTGGATCAGGACGCCATGTTCCTGTCACTAATTATCCACCTTTTTTCCCCTTCATAGCACAATGAAAAAAATGTCCAGTGCTGAACCAGTACTGCATGTTTCCAAATCTCATTTCCCTCAGTGATAAAAGAAATCGCTCATTCAACAACATCAGCAGAATGAAAAACTGACCTTGAACATTTTGAATGGAAACTAAAATGACAGTTTAATTATACGAAAAAGGTTGTTTCCCGTGTGCAATTTTCTCTGGAAGGCCAGAGTTTCTCCACATGTCTGCCTGCCTGCCTGCCTGCCTGCCTGCCTGCCTTCCTGCCTGCCTGCCTGCCTGCCTGCCAGCCTGCCTGCCTGCCTGCCTGCCTGCCTGCCTGCCTGTCTGCCTGCCTGTCTGTCTCTCTCTCTCTCTTGCTGCCTGCCTGCCTGCCTGCTTGTCTGCCTGTCTGCCTGTCTGATTACGTTGTACTGTTATAGGTTAAGATATCATATATATTTCTTCTTTTGCTGAAGTGATTTAAAATGTGATGTCGCTACTTTTGCTCTCTGTGCCTGCAAATATCAGTAAGAATAAAGCGACAGAAACCCATGCATGTCCAGGCAAGAGAGAAGTCTGCCTGCCTGCCTGCCTGCCTGCCCGCCTGCCTGCCCGTCTGTCTGTCTGTCTGTCTGTCTGTCTGTCTGTCTGTCTGTCTGTCTGCCTCTCTTGCTGGCTGCCTGCCTGCCTGCCTGCCTGCCTGCCTGTCTGTCTCTCTTGCTGCCTGTCTGTCTCTCTTGCTGCCTGTCTGTCTCTCTTGCTGCCTGCCTGCCTGCCTGCCTGCCTGTCTGTCTGTCTGTCTGTCTGTCTGGATGGACGACCTTGGCTTTAATAAAAGAAATTGTTATTCAAGTTAGAACATTGCAGCAGTCGGTTCTGTCATTTTCATTTGTGCGAGTGATTGCTCTGCCCAACTTCAGGGTCTCTTATCATTTCCCTCACCGCCTTCTGTGTGATCAACACTGCGGGTGGAAGCAGGAGGCCATTAACAACAGGGTGAAATAAACACCAGCCGTCACCTAAAACGAATAAATCTTCGGCGCTTTGACTGCTGAAGTCTGGGCCCATCAGACGGACAGCTCAGCGGGTCACGAACAGCTGATTCGCTGTGAAGGCTGTGTGTGTGTCAGGTGGGGAATCGCCTTCATGTCGCAGCTAAGACTGACACCTATTTCAGTCCTTGTTCTTCATTACCTGGAAAACCCTCTGGAAATCAGGAACCCTGTTTGTTCCCATGTACTCCACCGACGACCCCGCCTCTGACGCCAGCTTGGTGGGTGTGGCAAACGTCATGGTCGGGGACTCCGCTGGCACACCTGGCCTCAACCCCTGAACAGAAACGAGGAAGTGGTCACAATGAGGCGCAATTCAGTGAAAGGAATTACGTCTTTGAGAGGAACAGAGTCATGAGATGTGATCTTTCCAAGGGTTACCGCAAGGATGTACAGGCTACATTTAGCTCCACTCCACAATTCTACTCAACGTCATTAACACACATTAACAAAATTTACTGAGCTGATCACGAAAAAAGTTTTTACAGAGACCTTAGCCGACTTATTTCCTCCAGCTTGATACAGTGCAGCCCCTCCTCCATCCAATCTTCAAATTTAGGAGGTGGCAAAAGAAACTTTTGTCATGTCCCACAGAAATTCTCATCGTACGGAATGCCAAGCATTTTGCAGTGTTTCAGATATTTTAGTCCAATACTCAGATGATTGGGGACCGGTCCAGAGCATGTGTCATAAACTGGCAATTTGGCAAATATCTGTCTGTGATTGGACAGAGGAGACAGTCACTGTTCCAGGACATTCTGCGCCTCAAGAATACACTGATAATTCAAAATGAAAACAGTTAACAACAATGGATTTTGTCACTCCTCTTACTGTTATCTGTCTTACTTTTGAGGGATGATTGGAACTACAGTTACCATGATGCTTTGGGGATGCAAATAGGAACTATATCGAAGTTCTTGTTAGTGATGTGTTCATGGATGCAATAACAACTATGTCTGGATGACTCTGATGCTGGAGAAATCTTAAAACTGTGATGATTCTCAGACAAGTTCTGACTGAATGATTTCCGAGTGGATTCATGAACATATATTCACAACGGACATCTGAAGGGGTTTTAAAGTATTTTAATTGCCTCCATGAGTTGTGTGCGTCCCACCCACTGCTGCTGCGACTGCTAACTAAGAACTGATTTCCCTGACATTTAAGAAGAAGTTTGAACACAGACTAGTCGACTAGTTTAAAAGTAAGAAAAGCGTCAACATGCCATAAGCTGCAGTTCCCTGAATGGCCACTTGAGGCTGGCTCCAAAAGTGCGTCACACCCCAAAGACCCCCATATTAAAATGCTAAAATTTACAGTAGAGATAAACGTTTACAGGCTGGAAAAACATTTTTGGACTAACAGCTAATTTGAGCTCAACGCTGCTGCAGAAACAAGCGATTTCATGAGTGCTGCAACCATCTCACCTCACGAGTTACGCTTCCAGGTGTGAGACTGTTAATGTGCCTGCTTAGATTATTAAAGAACACCTGAAGCAGCAGTTCAGCACTACAGACTACAGCGTACGACCATCACGGCTTACTGCTGACTCAAGCTGTTCGATGTTATATCATTAAGGAACTTTCTGAGCTCCTGTCTAATGCAGCCTGACCTTTAAACACACTTTACATTATTTTCAGGCACACTTTGTTCCTAGAAAAGAAACTGATCATTTGATAATTGCCCATTACTTTTAACTGGTGTATCATAGCTATTTAGCCGTGTGAGTCTTGGGAAATTATCGCTGACATTAATGCTGCTGTTCTCCTTTTCAGACAGTTAATAGTGTAAGTAAATAAAGCAGAGGTACACTGTGGTGTTAATGAAGTACAAGTGTGCCTGCTTCATATCCTCTCACGTGGAAGGAGCTTCTCACCCACCTTGAGTCTGAAAACGATTGGGAGACCCATTACCTTGTTAAGAGTGTGTGGAGGCAGAGAGTGTGGGAGCGGGGAAATTAAATGTGACACATGAAGATGCAGAGGCACTGACAGCAGATTATTTTTACTTGCCATTTAAGAGAAGGCTCGACTAGAAGTGTTCATAGCAGGAGCTCATCTTTGTGCATTATGCATGAAATGCAGAGACGATTCACCTTTCATTTTTTAGCTTCTCCTATAGGATGGATTATATCCGCAGGATGCAGAGGAATAAAAATGCTGCATTCAGGTGTCTGGTGGGGGTTCCCTCACCCTTAACTTGCACAGGTTAGGTAAAGTGGAAGTTATGCTGCCTGATGGTGTGATGTGGTCTTTCTGACACTACAGGTATCTGCAGAGGAACCAAATGGTGACACATTCAAAAACATACTGACTGCAAAAATGCAATTTTTCGGGGGAGAAGCTGCTCACAACGACGGTGTGGCAAGCGACAGATCTCTTTCTTAAATATTTATCTGCCATCTATCGTGCTCAATTACAGAGCTTGTGGCATTTTTGATAACTTGAGGAGGACAAGCGCTGCACCTCAGACTACTCTGTGACCCATCAGATTCTGTGACTGCACCGTGCATGCAGAGAAATCACAGATGTAATGACTCCATAGAACTGGATTCACTGGACCCATCCACGCTATGGTTAATATACATTTGGCAAATAAAAAAGAAAGAATCTTACATGTGATTTTATATTCTGTGTTGCACCACAAGGCTGCAGATACAGATTATCCTCACACCGCAAACAGTGGCCTGCTGCAATATATTAGTGTATTATTTATGTGGAATTCATCTGATAAATGTGCTGCTTCACATCAGCACCACAGGCTGTGCAGGCAGCCGTCTCTCTTCACTTCAGGGTAACATAAAGCGTTCAGGATGATTACATGAATCTTGCATTTACATCGTTAAATCTGCAGGAGATTTATGGAATATTGTGTAAAAGTTTTAAAGGAAAGAATGAAAGGAAAGACATCAGGTTTCCTCAGAGGACCAAAGTTCAGCCCGCATGTGGTTTTGTTTCATCTTTAGTTGAGTCCAAAGTGAACGAACACGACACCAGATCACGGGACCTGAACCGGCTCAGACCTGAGGAGGCCTGGAGTCACACTCGTTTCTCTGAGGGTGAAAGTTTTTGAAAATTGTCTTTTTTACACATGTAGAGACTGAATCCAATTTTTTAAAAAAACGTTCTGTAATGTGTTTGCGGCACCTGTAAGCTTTAGAAACATGAAATAAAACTTCATCACAGCATCTCTACCACCTGCTGCTGTTTGATTACCAGCGGACAGAGATTAAATGTCATACCTGACACGTCATATGTTCCCTGCGCTCCATTTAATTGGATTTACCCCCCTTGGTGATACATAATAAGCAGCACTGTCAACTGAAATGCAACCACTGCTTTACATGTCTGAAGAGTGTTGATGTGATGTTGTCTACAAGGAAATTTTTCTCAGGTAAATAAGATGAAATAGCTTAAATCAAGAAATTAAATGTCTGTTATTTGTCTGACAAGATATATCTTCTCACCAGGCAGTTTTTATGGCTGAGCATTTCACTTGTTTTCAGCTTTTTTTGCCCTTAATTATCTCAATAAGATATTATTTTATTTCTGATTCTGAGTCACATAATGCTGAAACTAGAACTTTTACAATTATCAAGCTGTTTGATCAACACAGACAAGAACAAAACTGCTTTGTCCAAGTCAGAATTTCTTTCTAGCCAGATAAATGCATTGAAATACAGATTAAATGCAGTTTTACCCTCTGAAATTTAGTGGAGTGGAAGTATGAAGAAGCATGAAAGGGAAATACTTGAGTAAATTACATACAGAGCAGCTCAGATTCAGTCTTAAGTACTTTAGACACATTTCACCAAAGACAATAAGCTTGAAGGCAGCCAAACCCGCCACCATAACAGAATAACAAGGACAAAGGAGCAGTAATAAAGGTCACATCTGGCAGATGCCATATGAAGCCACTAAATTTCAAAATTGGCTGTAAAGTCACATGAAGGCCAGATCTACACATCGGAAATAACCTTTCAGAATAAAGGTTAAGTAAAGGTTCCGCGATAAAAAAAAAGAGGGGGGGGGGGGGCATTTTCAAAGAGAGAAAGGAAAGAAAGGCCACTGCGTTTTTACGGCTTGCATGAAGATCTTCAAACGTTAACAGTACTTTATGAAAACTACAGCTGACTTTCTGGGAAGATGGCTGAAACGCTGATCTACCGTATGATGAGACAGGACGCTACTTTTAATGAGCGCCATTTGTTAACCGAGAAACCAAGAAAACAACATCAATCGTGCATTGTAAACTGCACTGGAGACATTTAAATCTCTTCAAGCAAAGCCCTGGTAGCTACAGAACAGGCTGTAATGGTTCGTTATCCAACGCAGTGGTATGAAGGTCACCGTCGGCGGTTCCCGGTCGGTCTCTCACCGACACACCGCGTCTTGCTCTCACCTGAGGGTTGTAGGCAGCCGTAGGAGCAGATCCCGTCAGTTTCTGGGTAATCCCGCTGAATTTGTAGTACATTTTTACTGATGAAGGACGGGGAAAGGTGTCACCCACAACAAAATCACCGGGTTAAGGGTCTTCCGGTTCCGCCCGTCGAGGGAAAGTGACGTGGCGTTCGGCTGGCTCAACGCTGCCTGTGCAAAATTCAAGTTGAGTGGACAGAGGGTGTATGGAAGTATTTCTGATTAGTTTACTGATCATAAAACTTTAAAATCATAGAAATAATAGAGACCAGTTAGTTTATAATAGTCATAATAATGTTAACTGATGTTCAACTTTCATATCTTTTAAGGACAATGTAAACACACTTTGCAGTTGTAAATTACATTTTTCCTGAAAGCTATGCAGTGGAGATTAAGTTCATATTTCAGCCCTGAACAGTATCTGCAGGTCTTCCCGCTCAGGCTGCATACAGCCTCAAAAAGCTCAATCTCAATAGTACAATAGAATGACACGTTATATGAATGTATAGACCAACATGTACAGAATGTATGGATTTATATGAATGTATAGTTGCTTTCATGACAAATAAGAACATTCATAATTCCTAATCCAGAATCACTTGTGTGCTGTCGTGCTTTGTCATGCAGCAAATTGTGCTGAATGGCATTGTCGCGCATCCACCAATTTAAGTCCAGACTGAAATACCTCTGCATCTAGAAGATGGAGTTCTATGAAATTTGGTACAAATATTTATGGTCTCCAGAGGCTGAACCCTCCTGACTCTGGTGATCTCCTGACTTTCCTCTAGCGCCACCAGCAGATCAAAGTTTACACTTGTCCAATATGTTGATTCCTGCAGAACTAATGATGTACCATCACTCTCAACTGGACCTCGTGTTAGCATGCGAGTTAGCACGCTAACACACCCAAGACAGTGAAAATGCTAAACATACCTGCTAAACATCAGTGTGTTAGCATTGGTATTGTTAGCATGCTTAAGTAAGGATTTAGCTCAAAGCATGGCTGTGCTTAAGTATACGACATAGCATGGCAGGTGGACTAATTAGTCCATTTGGGTTCAACAATAAAGCATTCACATATACATGCTAACATGAATAGAATAGAATTGACCCAGCTGAACACCAATTGGAGATTTTGCAGAGATGTGTTAGACTGTGCACTCCAACACCATCAACAAAACACCAAATGAGGGAATATCTTGAAGAAGAATGATCCTTCCAGCAGAGTTGCAGAGAATTTATGGCAAGAAACACAAACGCTGTTCTGGGAAACACCTTCCTAAGACACTTTGTTAGTTTTTCCTTTAATTTGTCACCCGTGTGTCTATTCCTCTTTACCATATGTGTCCATAACACTAAATGAGCTGACTAAGACTCGAAACACAAGCTTTCATAGCTCACTGACAGATGTGCAACATGCACATGTGAAAGGTTTGAATGGTGAGAACAGCGCAGCAGCCCTTTGGGATCCAGAGTCAATTTTTCCTTTACAACAGTACTTTGTGAACTCGACCTCAGCACAGTGTCGACAGTGTGAATCTGATGAGTGCAGTGAATGCCCTTGCCAGCGGGCTCAGGTGTTCCTCACCCTGAACATTTTGTTCCATTGCACGCAGGATGCTTAGAGGTGTAAATCAAGACTTACGAAGCTCCATCTGCCAAACATGCTTTATCCATTCAGCGCATCTCTGGGTCAAGCTGTGCACATTCATTGGTTTATCTCAGGTCAGGAGTAAGTGATGTGAAAATCTGAGATCAATATTCCAACACTGTGAAAGCAGAAGATGGAGTCACTTATATTTTTTATGGTACAGTTTGATTTGTAAGAAGGAACTGCACATTCAAAGACATTTTGCTCTGAGTAATTTTATTATAAAAGCTAACACACTGATCACATTAATTACAACTCCATAGTCTACTGATGAAAAAGTTTTAAGTGATGGTTTCAATCAGGCCTGGCCAAAATTCACAGGGCTATAAGCTATTCCACATGAGCTGAAAATTATGTGTGGTAGGAGAGGTGACAAAATATTCTCTTTTATTTTTGTGACTTTTATACTGCTTAAAAAGCACATTGATAACACAGCAACAAGGCTACTGAGATATGTACTGTCTACAACACTAAACTCACAGAAGGCTGCGAAGTTTATGAAGAAATAACAAATGACTTTAAATTCAAGGACAGACAGAGTGAACAGACTGATTGTTTAATTTCCTTTGCAACAGAAGAGCAAAGGCTTGATGTGTGTGTGTGTGTGTGTGTGTGTGTGTGTGTGTGTGTGTGTGTGTGTGTGTGTGTGTGCGTGTGTGCATGTGCATGTAAAAAGAGGATGGTTGATGGCAACAGGAGGAAGAGGAGAGGAGATGCAGAGAAAGACTGTTGTGTGGGAGAGGTGTTGACTTGTTTGTTTGGATCATGTGTCTCTTCAAGAAATCATATCATCTTGGCAAACCGTGGACAAGGCAGACATGTTTGAATCATGCATGAATGTCAGAAGCATCATCTATGACATCCTCTGCTGCTCTTTTTCCCCCCACTCTCCCTTTTTGTTTGTTTGTTTGTTTGTTTGTTTCGGGAATTTCAACAAATCCTGTGATATCATCTTACAAATAATGGCAGAACAAAAATGCAGCACACCAGCCAGGAGGAGTGTGTGGATGTGTCTGTTTTCATGTGCACACAAATCAACCCTTGTGATTGACATGCTGGAGGATGAGGTTGCCTTGGCGACACAGAAATACAAAATGCCTTACATTCACTCGCTAATGGAGAAGCAATACTCGCTCCGTCTATTCATTCTTTGTACTCGTGCCTGCTTCGCATTCTGCCATCTCTAGCATTTTTGTCCCATAATCTTTTATCCTCCGTTTCACGCTCCATCTGCCCTGTCATATCTGTCCCCCCTTTATTTGTCTACCACCTTGTGGTCCTCGCTGACCTGCCTCCATATTTCATTATGCTTGGCTTAAGCCCCTCCTGCACACAGAGCCCTCTGTGGACGCCTTTTCCATCACTTTGCACCCACTTGTTCGCTCCTTTTCTATGTTTCACAGGTTTAACAGAATGCATCTAGGTCACACATCAATCTTGTGTAACTTGTACCATCTGGGTGCAAAGCTTTGACAAAGTGAAAGGCTGACAGCCAGACAAACACACACACAGCAGGCGCGCGCACACACACGAACACAGCATTCAATGCAGCCTACAAAAAAGCAGCCATCTCTGCCAATGTTGTAACCATGGGAATACAGTGTAAACAGCAGCCACCGTCAAAACTGGATTGACTGTGCCTGCATGTGTTTAATGAAAAATTGTTTCTGTATTTCTCTTCTTCTGCCCGTGTTGAGCATACTGGGTGCAGACAATGACCGAAGATCATCAGCACAACAGGCAGGAACTAAAGAGGCCAAATAAATCAGGTGCAGCTCTGGCAGGAAACAGGGCTGAGTACAAAGTTGATCATTATTTCACAATGGGATCAGCAGGTTTCTGTGTGATGTACAACCTCGATTCAAAAAAGATGGGACGCTGTGTAAAACATAAATAAAACAGCATGTTGAAATGAGCAATAGAAGTCACTACCAAGGCCTGTGTGACCTCATCAACTTCACTGATTTTTGTGAATATTTGCTTTTTCTGAATTTGACGCACGTTTCAAACAAGTTGGGACAGGAGCAACTAAAGACTGGGAAAGATGTGGAACGCTCCAAAAACACCTGTTTGGATCATTCCACAGGTAAACAGGTTCATTGGTAACAGGTGATAGTATCATGATTGGGGCTCAGTCGGGATGGAGCGAGGTGTGATTGTATAAAAGATGTTACTACGCATGTTTGGGAACACTTCGTGTAACTGTTTTTCGTTTGTTTGTAAATGACTGCATTCTGTTTTTATGTCCGTTTTACACCGAGTCACAGCTTCTTCTTTTTATTTTTTTGGAATCGCGGTTGCAGACATGGCCAGATGTGTTTTGGTAGAAATGCTCACTGAAGTATCTCCGATGACAGGCTGCGTGCGTATCTGGCAGAGCGGAGTTTGAGTTCGTGGTAGCACTGCACGAAGCTGTGGTAGATGAATGTGATGGGCAGCGCCAAGAGAACGATGCCGCTCACCACGCACATCCCCCCGAGCACCCGCCCCCCAATTGTCACAGGGTACACATCCCCGTACCCGACCGTCGTCATGGAAATGATGACCCACCAGGCGGCGGCCGGGATGCTGGCGTAATCCGGGTTTTGCGCTCCCAGGTCCAGGCCATGCTCCAGCAGCTGGGCCAGAGCGCTGTATATTGCCATGGCGACGCAGACAAACACCATCAGCATGACCATCTCCCGGTAGCAGCGCGTGAGCGTCAGCCCCAGCGTCTGCAAGCCCAGGAAGTGTCGGGCCAGCTTCATGAGCCAGAACACTCGCATCATCCTCAGCACCCGCAGTATCACCCCAGCAACCCCGAGCCCGGCACCCGGCATCCCCGCCCGGGCCAGCGCCATGGTGACATAGTAGGGGGTGATGGCGATCACGTCGATGATGTTGAGCGGCCGGCGGAGGAAGTCCCACTTGTTCCGAGCCACCAGAAAGCGCACTATACACTCTGCTGTAAACCAGCCAATGCACACGGCCTCCACTATCCTAGAGAGGAGAGAGGAGGAAGAATGAGCTCAACAGACTGTAAACAGGAAATGGCAGAGGAGCTACACAGAGATACAGATGATATTGCTTGACAATCAGTAAATACGAGGGAGGAGGAAGAAGAGCAAGGGTGATATAAATGATGGGAAATAAGGAAGCATCTGACGCAATTCAGGGTCGAGACAAGTAAACAAAGACAGGCGGAGAGAAGAGCGCAGAGGGAGGGATTGAAAACCTCCAAAGAGCGAGTGTGACACAGACAAGCACCCGATTACCCCATTGATTAGTCCAGCAAAGGCAGTCAAATTGAATCAGAGTGAGGTGGTGCTTGTATTTGAAGCATTGAGGCATACCAAATGCTGCGCAGCCTCAGGATAACTGCACCAGCACAATCAGACTTAACCAAATCACAGGGCAGCGGTGAAAACTGTATCGTCCACTGGCATGAAACTAAATTGAAATCATTCTGACCCCGAGTATAAACTAGCCCACACTTCTGGTTGATTACCTAACCATTGTAACTGATCCAAAACCATGTCCAGCCTGAGTGAACATCACCTTATATAGAGAAAGGCCGCCTCGGGCTTCTTAGAGAGGACAGGCTGCGTGTGGCCAAAATAACGCGCAAACAATGGCGCACTTTTTCATCATGCGTCCAGAAAATGGAGCCAGACGCTGACCTAAATAGAAGGTGGTTCCTGCAAGTGGCTCAGTTCCTTTTTGTTTGCTGACACTAATCCATCAGTACACCTTCTTCTTTCAACTCATTATCCGCTGGGATATAATGAATCTGGCATTTATCTGATATGTTTGTCCTCCTTGTGTACAATGTAAACCACCCAAGCCAATAAAGATATTCAGATGAACTGAAGAGGAGGGGGAGAGACTCAGGAGGAAGACAGACGGGCTTCCGGGGTAATAATTAAAACTACTCTTTTTGTAGATAATATGGATTGGTTATTGATTGACTTCGTTGGGAGCTTGTCTAACATGTGAGGATTCTGTTTAAAGTACTGCCTGAAACTCGTCGCTGTGCCGTATTGACGTCAAATGACTAAACACAAAGTCCCTTCAGTGCTGTGTTCGTTTAAGTTTTACATGTGTTTGTTCAAAATAATTGTTGGTTTTTTATTTTTTTTATTGTAAAAACCAACCGACACCATCATATCAGCACTCAAAAAGCTGGGATATGACATATGCCTGCATGCATAACCTTCTGGGTAATAAATGGGAAGTGCGCAATGAGTTCAACCGCTGCCTTGAACGCCAGCAGGTATTCTCTGTGAGTGTCTGTGAGTGTGTTTATGCATTTATAAAGTGTTTATCATGACAGAAACGTATCCTTCACATGATTGGGCTCATCACATGAAGTCTGTGCCGACTTTTACGCACCAGATTTTAGAGCACATGTCTCATTTGTAAGGCGCCTAAAATTTAGCAGCATCCTGAAGAAGGGGTCCCTTCTGATTGACCCTGGACTGTCGCCTACCTGTGCTCCTCCACAGTATTTCTCTTGGCCGTATCCCAGTCCGGCAGGGTGCTAGCACACAGCATGACCATAGAAACGATCACAAAGATCACGGACACTGAAGCCAAGAGCTGTGCCCCAAGCGAAGAGTTGGGCTCCTCGAAAGCTTTGCGCATCTTCTCGAGCCATTTGGCGCGACCGGTGAGCGCAGTCCGTTGCACCGACTCGCCCGGACTCTGTGGCTCATCCCCCGAAATTCTGAGGTCCTCCTCCGACAGACTGTCCAGTCCGATCTCGGACATCCTGTCGTCCAGGCGTTTCTGGCAACAGGAGTCCAGGTGCGCGCTCTCCAGTCCCCAGTAGAGCATCTCTGTGTAAAAAGACAGCTCACACACTCCGGGGACAAAGCGGAGTTTACCGGAGCGCACATACAACATGATGAACACGAAAGCCTGAGCGTGGCGGTCGAAGAAAAACTCATTCCGGTCCCGGTCGTAGTCGTCGCACAGTTCAAGAACCTCTTTCTCTGTTGCGCAGGCATGCAGGCGGCTGACGCGCCGGAGAGGGAAATCCCTGATCACCTCACGGGTGAAGGCGTACCGGGTTCCCCCTACGTTGAGCACGCAGATGCTCTTCCCGAACTTCATCTTGTCAACCTGTAACCTGACTAAACCTCCTCGTCAGCGTCCATTCCCCCTTCCATAACAGGAGTTTGGGCACTTGTGGGGGGGCACAGTCTCCCCTGTCCCCCGGGGTGTGGTTGGCTCTGAGTGGAGGTGGCCCTGCGCTGAGCTCCGCGGCTGATGGAAACTATTCCCTCTATCCCTCACTCCTCTTCTTCTCCCTCTGTAGCTTGTAGAGGAGACTCTCCACCCCAGTCAAGGGGGAGCCAATCCCATCAATGATGTCACATGCGCGCGCACGGACACACGCACGGAAAGAGAAAACTCATACAGAGAAACGCGTAATTTGACACACTTTTAAGTAGCTGGAGATCTCCATAGGTATAAAGAACTACAGATATTTTTTAGGGGTGTAGGGCATCTTACAGTTTATTCTCCTCCATGAAAAATACTGAAACACAGTCAGAATTATCAACAAACATGAACAAAATCATTGGGATTTGCGCACAACACTTGTTCATCCGTAAGACTTAAATATAAATTTGGGTAAGTTTATATGATATCGTATTCTGATTATGATGAGCTGTTCAGCACGTGTAATGACTGATGGCTGATTTTTATTTAAAAGTTTTATTATGTTTGTGCGGTAACTTGCTGAATATACATTACAGTTAAGGTTGCGTTTGGAATAAATTATGCACACATTGCGTTATTTCCAAATATTCTACCGTAAGTTTAAAAGGTAATGGTGTGTATGTGCGTGTGCGCGCGCATGGGCCCGTGTGTGCGCGTGCGCGGGCCCCCTCTCTACGTCACCAGTCAGTGCTTTTTCGGGTTGATCCGACTTCTTTTGGCTGCCGTGAGTTCACTGTATTGTAAAGGGAACCGTGAATCCGAGGAGGAGGGGGGGGTTGATTTGCCAAAAAATCTCCCGATTGGGCACACGGCCGGAGTCTCGACGATCACTATTTATCGCACCTTATATCTTTTAAGAAACTGGGTTTTATTGTTTTTATTAATTTATTCTATTCCTCTTAGTTTATGGTTTACGTTAACACTCCGGGAGGGCAGAAATGGCGGCCAACATGTACCGGGTCGGAGGTATGTATGTCAATGTGGATCTTTTTATCAAGCAGGAGCCCTTCCAGTTTTGCATCCCCTGGGCATTATGGAGCGTTATTGTGGTTAGTTTGCATCTAATAGTGAGATACGGCTGTGCTACGATAACAGAGATGCATTAAGTTGGAGCAGGAAGGTGAGAATTTCTAAATATTTGGGATTCAAAATGGGTCAGGCCTCGCGTCTGTCGTGGCCACAGCAGCTAGCCGCCAGCTTGCTAAATAGCTAGCTTACAATGTAAACATTTTTCAATTGTTGGCACCTTTGTTGGGCTCTGGTTTTCGGATAAATAGACCTGGGATACGGGAGACTGATACCCAGTGGAACCTCTCGACTAGACATGTGTTTGAAAGGTTATTAAAATGTTACCACGGGTAGTCTGAGGCTGCCTTTGTATTTGCCTCTTCTGGCATGCAGCCATTAGTACGAGTCCTTATTTAGCTAACGTTAGCACCAGCAATGGCTTCACTGATTACCATAATTGCAGCTGTGGCGCTCCTTTTACAGTATTTGAGCAATGAGTTTAACAGTCTTGGTAACATTAGACACCGAGTATTGCCACATTGTCCGCCTACTTTAACCTCCAGCGCGATTAATTACCAAATTGGCTTCACTTGCTAGCTAGCTTGTTAGCAGTCCAGTGGAATTCACCATCAAATTATAGTCTCGATTCATGGCGTCGTTGCGTCAGGTTGGTTTAAACCTCGCACCTCTATTCACACGTACTCGGGTTTCAGATCTACCGTGGATGAGCTGAAATGGCACAGATGCTTCACATGTTACAAACATAAACAATAAGCATCTTTGCTCAGGTGATATTTCTGGCAGCAGTTTGTCACTATCGGTTTCGTTCCAGTATGCTAGCTCGTTGTCCATATGGTCAAATCAGCCGCAGCTCTGCTTCCTTAAAGTGCTTTTAGCAAACTCCATGACCTATAATGTAAAACTTGTTGATGCAGTCAAGTTCTTTGTGAAATAAAGAGCAAATCTGTTCTGAAATGTTGCTTCTCACTTGTAGTGGCTAGTTCAAGTCTGTGCAGCACTGACAGTCGAACGTGAAGGATGTTGATGTTAGGCCTGAAATTTATTGTTTTACGGTCGTAAAACTGTGGGGATGAATCCAGAGGCAGACAACAGAACTGTACACACTGACTGAATGCAACTGAATGTCACCCCCTGAAGGCTCTGGCACATTTAGGTCTTTTCTTAGTATGTGTTTGGAAATAATAATTACAATATTTCATGCAGCACTTGAAAGCAGCATTTTTCTCTGGGCTGAAGTTTGCAGACTTGCAGTGTATTCTGCCCGCCAGAGTTGAATCAGTCTGGATTTCTGGCTCTTCAGCCGAGGTGAAGTCATGTTTGTGCTGAATTTGTTGATGAGCAGTGGAAACTTCTGACTTACATCTCTGTCCTCAACTCCTTATCTCACAAAGTCATAACAGTGTGGTAGCTGTCTCGCGGCCTATGCAAATCTTTCAGTATACATATGATTTCCTTTGCCTTGACCTGTTTGATATTTTCTGTGCTGCTTACTCATCACAATTACCCAGATATACATGCCTCAAGTGTTAGTAGTGAACCATTGGTTGCACAGTGGTATATGTAATAAATGAGGGAGAACTCAACAGTATGTCACTCAGCCAGATTCCTGTTCCCCAACTTAGTTTTGGTGAGTTGGGAATGAGATGGTGGTTTCAGTATACATATGTAAATGTATGCACATTCCAAGGTGCATCTATGCATTTTAATGCCATCGAATGCAACAAATTCTGCATTTAGGAAGACTATATAACTGAGTTTTCGTTGACACTGTCACATCACCGTTGACAACCTCAACAAGAACCATAGTTCATATCTGAGATTGTGATTTGTGTAAAGGTGTAATTTATGACTGAGCTTCTGTACTGGATTGCATTTGATTTTATAGATCTATCCAATAAGGTGGCTGCTCAGCCCCGCAGGCTAATGCAGCATTACAGTGATCAGCGTGTGTTTTCTGTGTCTGCAGATTATGTATTCTTTGAGAACTCCTCCAGCAACCCTTACCTGATCCGCCGGATAGAAGAACTCAACAAGGTAATGTGGTGTTTGCGTGTCATTTTTGCGTGTGTTTATTCCTTCTCATGCCCGAGGGTGAATAGCTAGAATTCCTGTCTGTTTCTGCCCCGGCCCCCCCCCTCGTTATAATGCCGTGTTTGTGCATAATGTGACTTAAAGTGTTTGCAATATATGACGGCGCATGACAGGTGTTCCATGGTCTCCTAACTGCCGTCGATATCAAGGGACACACCTGTCGAAGTGTATGCGTGGGCGGGAAGATTTTTGTAATGAATATTGCAGGTTGCCGGATAGCTTTGGACCAAAGATCAGTTTATACCAGCTTTGAAAAGCAACGTGATCTCATGTTTTTCTGCTGATATTTGATCAGTTGAAGACTAGCCTGCTTAAACTTGTTCCCTGGGAGTGTGTCCGTTAAGAACAGACCAAAACTAACATGGACTTTTGTTTAAATTCCACACAAGCATCTTTAACATGCCCTTTTCTGTGCAGAGATATTGATATAAATTCATGAAATTATCGAATGTTGTGGGTGGGGAAAATGTCTGATCAGGTCAGCATGCGCCTGAAAAAACATATTGAGGCTGTACAGTATAAAATAGAGACTCGAGACGTTGTGATTATCTTAAGTGATAAAGACGGTGGACAGAATAACAGGAACTCCCAGCTGCATGATGCAATGTAAAACAGTTGTCATGCAACAGATGCTGCCTCTGTGTTGAGGCTGAAAGAGAATAACTGATGAAATTTGATTGATATTTTTTCATAGTCCTATTGATGGGTGTGTTGCAGTGTATTGCAATATATCATGAGGTGTTCCTTTTATTTTGTCCATGTCTTACCTACAACCTCCTTTAAAAAGCGGCAGGAGTTGGAGCTAGTTTCCTCAAACCTCATACCCCCACATCCATTCACTCTTCATCAGTCACAGCATTTAATAGCAGCTGAGTCTTTAAGCCTGTCGGCCTAATTATGCAGCGAGACAGTCAATCAATCATTTGATCAAAGCGCTGTTGCTGCCCTGGTCAGCCTGTCATAGCAGCGTAGCTTGACGAGCGCATAAAGGAGCCAGGTCTCCTGGGAAATTAGAGGTTTGTGCGGGGAGGTGTTGCCAGCTCTTTCAGTCAGCCTGAATCCCTGCGCTCTCTCTGTTTCAGACGGCCAGTGGGAACGTGGAGGCCAAGGTGGTTTGTTTCTACAGAAGAAGAGACATCTCCCACAGCCTCATTCAGCTCGCAGACAAACATGCAAGTGAGTAGTAACTCCTGTCAACACACTCAGACTTACAACTTTCTGTTTGGGTGTCTCTTTCGTGAATGAAAGTTTAAGTTGCTGTGAAGGTATTCAGTGTCGTTAGAGACGATACAGCGTCTCCAGGATATGTGTATTAATATACACCAAACTCAGATAAAGCACAGAAATGATCAGTACTTGATTAGTCCATCAGCGGATACATTTTTGGCAACAATTTGCATTATCGACCCCGTCTTTTGAGTCACCTTTCAATCAAAAATGCACAACATTTGTTGGTTATAGCCTTACATGTTTGAGACAATTTTCTGACGTTCTGCCGATCAAACAGTTGATGATTCCAGAAAATAATCTGCATATGTATAGAATGGACGTTACAGTGCCGGTGTGTCAGGTGCATTTATATTTTCAGCCATTGTCAGTAAGGAGAAATGTTTATTATGGGCTTTCTGCTGCATGTCAGTCAAGCAGACATTTCCTGCTGTGTTTCCACTTAGCACGTCCTTTGCACATTGTAACGTGTACTGTCAATATGTTACTTCTTTCATGTCGACAATAGCTCCAGAGTGCGACCATTTAGCCTATAAATAGTTCCTCCAGTGCTATTGATATCTGTATATCACATTTATTTCTCAATTCCTTATTAGAGAGGACTGAAGTGTGAATGTGGCTGTTATGAGGAGAAGGGAGGAAGGAAGGAAGGAAGGAAGGAAAGGAAGGTGTTGTTATCACAACAACACCTGTTCTGTGTGGGAAGCCTTCTACCTGTTTCCAGGGATGTTTCACTCTGCCCTGTTAGAATAAAACAAATTATTGATCATTTTCTCCTCCGCCAAAGCAAACCCACAACTTTGAGGAGGATGATTGAGATGAGGAGTCAGCAGCGGGAGACCCAGTGAAAATTTTACATGACTGAGACTCAGCACCGACAGGAAAGACAGGAGTGTGTTGTGTGGCTGCGTACTAATCTCTCTGCGTGGTCAGTGTTTGTGGGAAAACCAGTTTTGCTGATTTGTCCAGACTTGGTAAACACGAAGCGACCTTAAGCTCAGAAACATAAACCATACAGTATGCAGGGACATATGCATTCATCACAGCACAGTGCCAAGTCTGCGAGCTGTTTGGAGTCAGTCATTTCCCAGCTGGTCAGCAGAAGACAGCAGAAACAATGAAAGTTAACACTGCCTACCACATTGAAAACTAAAAGAATTCACACTCAGATTAGTTCAGGGGGGAAACAAAAGGCTAGAAAACACAATGTGCAGAGTTTGTGACGTCTGTACTAAGTTGAGCGAGCGATAGTGCGAGTTTTGTTGGAGCCCTGTCTGCAAGATTTGCATTCATTTTGTCTGTTATGCTGATTAGCGATTGCAGCCCAAACAACAGCCGAGGGCTGGACAGTAGCTCTGCAGGAGCACAAAGAGGTCAGAACCAAATCCATAAAACACACATTTTCCATCCTGCTCTCGCTGTTATCAAGCTCTGCAGCGGGTTTAGTTTTATTTGAGTATCTCCCCAACAAAATGGAGGTAAATAGAGTTTTGTTTGTGGCACTTCAAGCATCCAGAAATTCAACAGAGCCCATTCCTGCCGTTCAATACATTTACTCATCCACTAACATAGTCCTGAAAAATGCCAGCATCTTGCTGCGAAGGCCTACAAATTAGCAGCCTCGCTAACCTCCGTGACAAATGCGAGGTAGACTTCCTGTAGTTGCCTTCCAGTGGTTTGCTGATGGGAAGCTTTCAGTTTGAAACGGCAGAAGAAGAGCGAGAGAAAAAAAGACTTTCAGTTTCCATTAGCTGTCTTTACACAGCAAATACGGCTCTGATGTATCAAAGGAGAGCAGATCAGAAAATGGCGAAGCTGCCTGTCTGTTGGATGAAAGAAAGAGCAGCAACATAATGAAGGAGAGGAGCTCCACAATGGAGACAGTTTGCTACATTAAAACCTGAAGAGAAGCTTTGTACTAATGGTGAACTAACCAGACGTTGCTTAGCTGAGTGGACTGTCAGTGGGTCAGTATACTTCACCGAAGAGCCTGTCAGATGTTTTCATCACATCTATCTGTTTGTCGTTACTCCCTTTTGTACAATTCATCGGGGTTTAGCTCTGACAGTGGAAACGCACACGGTCAGGCCGCTCTGCAGCTCGGGGGTCGGGGTCAAGCGGAAGCAGTTCACGTGGCGTGTGCGACCACGTTCCAAGCAGCCGCGCTGGAAGGCGGTGGCCATAGAAAGGGAGGAGGTGTGGTTTAAATGTGCGCATCACGGCGCACATTTCCAGGCGGACTCTGCGCTCGTCGTTCGCATGAAAAATGAAACAGTTGTGAAGAAAGATCTGGAGAGAGAAGTTCAAACCTTGGCTCCTTTCTCACCAACGCACAGCTGGCCAATCGCAGTGTGAAGTGGGTGTGAGATTGTCGGTTTGGGAAAGTCACGGAAAGGTGTGTGTGTGCGGGGGAAGTTTCGAAGCTATTAGACCCTCTGACGCTTCTGAAGAACCACACTGGCAGCTTGAAGTGTGATCATATATATATCAGGACAGTGGAAATGGGGGATCTGGAGCTCTGTAGGATTTTCTAGCACTGGTGTGAGGCTGTACTGGTGCCAGTACGAGCTCGTGAAAACAACTGTCGATAGTCGCCAAAGGCAGATGACATGTATTTGCCTAAGTATGTGCCTGCACTGTGTAACAGTGATTCAAGATGTTTACCTGCTGCTTGGCATTATGTGCTGACTCAGCAGCAGCAAGCTAATCCAGTATTTATGGATGGACGCTGTCTCCTTAAAATTAAATTTCTAGTAATCGTCCCTGAGCAGGATGGCTCGTGCGTCTTTCACGGATGGCGGCAATAGTTTGTGAATGCAAAGCCCTCGAGGGTCATTTTACCAGCCTGTTTCATATCTGCAGACAGTGCAGTCTTGTATGAAATCTTGGAGATAAATGGATGAATTACCATTTGGGACTTTGATAATCTGTTGGTCTGTGATTTATCTATCACAGTGAAGCCACTGTTGATGTTTTGTGCGTCGTTTGTCTTCAGCTTGCCTCAGCATCCCTTCAGGATGCCATTTTTAACATCATTAATGCGTTTTCCGGAGTAATTTTCCCCCGTGTGTGCCTCCCGCAGAGGAGTTGGAAGAGGAGAAGGAGAGCCCGACAGAGACAGAGCTAACAGAAAAACAGAAACACCAGCTTCGCCACAGAGAGCTCTTCCTCTCCCGGCAGTATGAGAGTCTACCTGCAACACACATCAGGTACCGCACACACACCTCATCGTCTGCAGGCAGTGCCCATGGATGGTCACTCACCCAGCCATGAACAGACAAATTGAGCCCGGCTCACTTCCTGTCGGTGTTTTACATGGCGCTTGTTCTCTCTCCCTGTTAGGGGGAAGTGCAGTGTCGCACTATTGAATGAGACTGAAGCTGTTCTTTCATACCTTGACAAAGAGGTGAGTCAGAGAAAAAAAAACTGCATTTGTCACCTGTTGCTGGTTTTGTCACAGCAGGTCTAGTCATACTTCACAAGCTTTTTCATGTGTCACATGTCAACTGAGAGAAAGGTCCAGGGATGCAAGCAGCAATTACTCTGCTCGTCGATCAGTCAGACAATTCTTTTATTCATTTATCTTTTTATCCATGAAATGTAGGAAAAATGTGCTGCATAATTGTGTAACACTCAAGATGATGGTGTCAGAGTACTCCTCCTTTCCACCTCAAGACTAAAACTGTGAAGTTTATTGTCACGTAAGATAAATTTTACTTAAAGAATGACATCAAATCGTTAAAATAGTTGCATATCGTCATGTCAGTTCACTGATAAATTGACTGTTTCAACTCAAGAAAAGACAGAATTTTCATTTGCAGCATTTCTTCTTCTAATTTCTTCTTATCTCAGGGATCACAGGTTCACCAGCAGAGTGTCTTTGAAATCTTTTTAGTTTCACTTTGTGAATACCAAGAAAAATTGGAAAATAAATCAGGTGTATTTGCCGAGGAGTAACCGAGTTTAGCATTAGAGGTGCTGATTGCTGTGTTTTCTTCAGGACACGTTCTTCTACTCGCTGGTGTACGACCCAACACAGAAGACCCTTTTGGCCGACAAAGGAGAGATCAGAGTGGGACCACGCTTTCAGGCAGACGTACCTGAGATGCTACAAGAGGGTCAGCACACGCGTGTTTCACTCAGTGGTTTTGTTGTTGACATCTGTGCATGAACATGTATTTTTTCATCTCTAGCTTCACTATCTGTGCCTTCGTCTTCCTCTACAGCAGCCTTTTGTTCGAGGTTTAGCCAAAGATAAAGCATGTGATTGACGCTCTCTGTTTGATATGAGCAGTGACTTGATGAGCCTGTTTCACACACGCAGCTCCAATGTTTCTGTAAATCTTCCATGTGAGGATCAAGTATTAATGGTAACTTGAGGCAATATTCCTCAAATGTTGACTTATGAAAGTCTCTTTTGTTTTCTTGCCAATCTAGACAAAAGCGGAAAAATATCTATATGTGCTCATGAGAGACTTTAGGGTTTTAATTTTGTGGCCTGCAAGCGTCTCATTTGAATTTGTCATTAAAACCATGTCTATAATTGGACAGACTTGCTCTCTGTCCAGTACGATCACATAGTAAGTGGACGTTTTCAGAAAGCGTGTGCAGAGTTTAAACAATTCGCAGACAAGCCAACGCGGCGATCTCACGAGTCGATCATCGTGGTTCCAGCGTCTCCCGTGGTGTGTAAGCTGTCGTCTCTGTGCGTCCCCGCAGGTGAGGCAGATGACAGGGACCAGTCCAAGTTGGAGGAGAAGCTGTGGGATCCAGAGTGTCCACTCACCAACAAACAGATAGACCAATTCCTAGTGGTGGCACGGTAAGACCTTTGACCTCTGATGACCACCTGACCACATATATAGTCTGTATATTAATGTGCACATATTCACCCTCTTAGCAGCATGTTGGCTCTTTCTTAGCCTTTATAAGGTATTTATTAAATATATCCTCTGCAACTACTCAAAATAATAATTAACTAATTGAACAGATTGTTTTAAGGGTTAAAACCTTCACTTCTGTGACACACTGTGTGTGTGTGTGTGTGTGTGTGTGTGTGTGTGTGTGTGTGTGTGTGTGTGTGTGTGTGTGTGTGTGTGTGTGTGTGTGTGTGTGTGTGTGTGTGTGTGTGTGTGTGTTAACAAAAATATGTCGACAAAAGCACTAAATGCACATTGTTGTTGTTTGAGCTCCAAAGTAGAGCTTGTTGTTTTCATGTTTGTAAATTTATGAGTTTATCGCAGTTTATTTTCCTATAAAAGATGGATGAGAAACTGCATTAAAAATGAATAATGGAAAGATTTGTGTTTAAATCAAAAATTTCAAAATGACTATTTATTGCGTTTGATTCATAATTGGCTCGTTGGCGCCACTCACACTCTGTTACTGGACGTTTGTTGTGTGTGTGGTTGTTTTTCTGTAAAAAGCAATCAGCAGAAAAACAACAACCCCGACTTTCAGATGGATAATTATGCTGCAGTGAAGTGACACATAAATCTTACTGTGTTTTTTTGGTATATATTTTCTGTGCGGTTGTTTACATTGTGTGTGTTTTCAGGGCGGTTGGGACCTTCGCTCGAGCGCTTGACTGCAGCAGTTCAGTCAGACAGCCGAGCTTACACATGAGCGCAGCTGCAGCCTCACGAGATATCACACTGGTGAGCCGAGCACACACTCACCCTGCAGCACCTGATCGTGACTTCAATGATTATAACATTGACGTTCGAATTGTACATCAAAGCTCAGATGGTGCACTGCTTCTCTCTCTCCCTCCCGTGTCTGTTTATTTTCTTTAAACCCAGTCTTTCTGCACAGTTGCAGATAAAGATTAAGCTGCACTAATCTTAGTAGTATCATAATATTTGTGGAATTAGATTGCAGTGGTGGCTGCGTACGATTGTCTTCAACTCGTGTGATCCAATTTCCAATAAGTCCGGAGCGTTATAATGTACCAAAGTTAAAGTTATTGAAACTTTTTCCAAAATTCCCATCCTGTTCTGCTTCAGTCCACATTTGTCGCACACGAAGGGAGGCGCGCAGCTGCATTAACAAGGCGGTAGTAAGCCTAAAGGCGTGATTATTATTTCATTATTTTATGCTGCTTGCATGCATTTCTGTCGTATATTCATGATATTTCAAGACATTTGGTACAACCCTAACTTTGATGCCCTCTGTGTGCCCCTGTCGTGCAGTTCCATGCGATGGACACGCTTCATCGTCACAACTACGACCTGTCCAGCGCGCTGAGCGTACTGGTCCCAGCGGGCGGCCCGGTGCTCTGCAGGGATGAGATGGAGGAGTGGAGCGCTTCGGAAGCCGCCATGTTCGAGGAGGCTCTAGAGAAATACGGCAAAGACTTCAACGACATCCGACAAGACTTTGTAAGTGTGTGTTTAGAAATGCTCTCGCACTCCGGCTCGTGCGGCGTCGCGTCAGTCAGGATTAGTGGGATGCGGTCTGCAGCAGCGCGTTGCCTCAGGTGGCTTTGAATAAATGTGATGCTGGATACAGTTATGTTTGATGTAGTCATTTTAAGTTCAGGTGTGTTATTAACTTTATATTTTTCATTGTTGTCAGCCGTGATTCTCAGTCAGCCCTGAATGTGGCTCATCTTTTTTCCTGAGCTTCCTGTCAGAATAATGAGGTTTGTCTCCCCTCATGAGGAGATGAAAAACATGATGCCTTTCGGTTTGTTCTCAGTTGAGGAATTCAACATCTGAGGGTGTTCAGAGTTGGTTGTTTCACGCTTAAAGGTGGAGTGATTCATTCTGGATTCATTCTAGCAGACCACGTGAACATCCGCAGTCACTCAGTTCCAGGATGACTTAGCTTTAATGGAGAACTGCAGCTGTGTTCAGGTTGAATTCATATGTTAAAATATGCTTCATGTCGGGGAATAATGTTATTAAAATGTTCTCAGGTCACCCCTCCAGCATAATTCACGTCCCAGCTGTCTGTCTGTTCGTGTATGTCAGCTTAAAACCAGCTCTGTTTGTGTGTGGAGCAGTATTTTAGTAGAAAATGCGGCTTTTTTTGAAAGTTGTTTAGCATACTGATGGATGATGGAGAAGTCGGATTATGCTGCAGGCGTCATTTGAGAAGTTTCTATGGATGTTTTGATGCTTCCTCCTCCCCAGTGAAAACTTGGGAATCCTTTGTCCTCTGCATGAATTCAAAATGACCACACACACTGCGCTGCGAAGGACAGAAGTACCAATTTTAGCAGCTGTCTTTCAAGCCAGCAGGGAGTGACTTTTTGATTCTGCTGAACTTTTGTTCCCACCTTCTCATCTGCCTCTCCTGTACAATAAAGGCAGGACATGGGTGTATGCAGTGGCACCAGGTGCTCATGAATACTTATTAAATGTGTGAATCACTGTGTGTGTCTCTGTGAGAGTGTGTGTTTTCGTCTGGGACCAAAGCCGGTAGCTTTCAGCTTCTTTGGTCACGATGCGTCTCGCTCATGAATATGCATGACGGCTTTCGCACCCAGATGGCAAGAACATGAGATATTAATATCATTCATTTGCTCTGTGTGTCTCTCTCTCCCCTTCTCTCCACACTTCTTCATTCTTTCCTCTTATAAAGCTGCCATGGAAGTCTCTGACTAGTATCATAGAGTACTACTACATGTGGAAGACCACAGACAGATATGTGCAACAGGTGAGACTAATTCACTATTTTCAAAACAGGAAAAATATGTGTTTTTCAGTGATTCCTGCATTTGTGCTGGAACGGACTGAAAGTTTTCTTGTAAACAAAGTTTTTGCTCACATTCAGTGTTTCATAGAGCTCATAGAAGAAGAAGCAAAACAAAACCTCCATGTTTCTAAGTTTGTAATATCCATCTTTTACCTCATCAGCGTCAGATTTTTGTAGATATCGGCTTATTCTGAATTTAATGCAGCAACGTGTTTCCGACAAGTTGTGACAGGAGCAACTAAAGGCTGGGAAAGATGTGGAACGCTCCAAAAACACCTGTTTGGATCATTCCACAGGTAAACAGGTTCATTGGTAACAGGTGATAGTAACATGATTGGGTATGAAAAGGGCATCCTGGAAAGGCTCAGTCATTCACAAGCGAAGATGGAGCGAGGCTCACCGCTCTGTGAACACATGATTGGATGAAGGCTGTTACTGCATGGACTCAGAAACACTTTGTGAAACCGTTGTCTGTAAACACGGTTCGTTTGTAATTGATTGGATTCTGTTTTTATTTACATTTTACGCTTCTGTTTTGGAATCACTCGTAATATTTTTTGTCCTGCCTTTAGGTCTGAGTGTAAGTTACATATTGTAGTCTGTACTGTACTGTAGTCTCGTCCTCCATACTTTGGTGTACATTTATGACCTGCTGCGTTGCAGATGGGTACTCCTGTGATTTAGTATTGCACTTCCTTAAAGTTACAGGGCTCTTGAGAGACAGTTTAAAAAAATGATGCAGCAGAATCTGAGAAATCTGGAGTTTTAGTCTGTAATATGATTCAGACTTTAAAAAAGTTTGAATCCTACATTTCCCACAATGCCACTCAACCACAGGTTCCATTAGAACTTCGCTGCCTGTGAAATGTCCTCATTTCTGAAATTCCAGGCACGCCCCTGTTTGTAATGCAGCTTCTCTGTTAAAAATGGGTCATTTGACATGATCGGGGTTCAGAAGGCTCTGTCCCTGCAGAGCCGGAGAAGACGATAACCAGCAGGACTCGCCAGGACGAAGACACTTATGCTTTGTAAAATAGGCGGAGGAGACAGATCACTGAAGTGAAGTGATTTTAGGATACAGGAAAAGCTTTAAAAGATGTGAAATGCACAGAGCTCTTAGAGAAGAGAATCAGCCAAGTACACAGTAACATGAATGTGGATCGTTTTCACGGTGAAGGGCTTTTCAGCTGTATAGACGAGTGGAAGGTGTAAAGAAGATGGAAAACACCACATTGAAAATGGCACGTTCAGTGATCATCATTGTAATCCTGCAGTCCTATTTTAAGGCTGCCTATCAGAGTTAATTCTGAAAGGTGTCAAACTGTCTCAGAGGATTTTTATGGAAGACGACCGTTGCTGTCTTTTGTTGTTAATGAATCAATCCATTGTGTTTCTCTCTGAGCAGAAGAGACTGAAGGCAGCAGAGGCAGAGAGCAAACTGAAGCAGGTTTATATCCCCACATAGTAAGTCCTCCCATTACTGCACCTGTGGCTGCAAGATGATCGTTGTTTTATGCATAATTGATGTGTTTTGATTGAAAGCGCTGCACAAAGCAGCTGCAGTCGCTCTTAAATCTCTCTCAGAAGTTAAACCTCTTCTTTTCATCTCTCTGACAGTAACAAGCCCAACCCCAACCAGATCTCAATGACCAATGGCAAGATGGCGACCGTGAATGGAGCGGGCCCAGGGGCCTACCATGCAGCAGGCGGGGGCAGAGCCTGCGAGAGCTGCTATAGTGAGTTTGTGTTCGCTGCTTATTTATCTTGACAGCGGTAACTAATCCAGTGATCAATATCTGCCTTGGCTCAGTTTCTTAAGGACATGTTTTTAGCTACTATGCTATGAAGGCTAACAAGTTTGTCCCAAAGCCCAAAATATGTAATTTATAACAATATAACACAGAGAAAAGTGCAAATTGTCTCATTTAAGAAGCTTCCAACAAAGAATAAAAGCCTTATAATGGTGACCTGCAGAAAGCTTTTATTATGAAGCGGTGACAGGAAGTGTTATGTCTATATCAGTGGAAACTGAACTGCACCCGTTAAATCTGTGAGTGGAGCAAAATTTGTCATAATGTATGACAGCGAGTCACAGAAGTTTTTGGCATCCTGTCCACAAAAACAATTGTGCAGAGAGAGTTTGTGCAGTTGTTTAAGCAGACATGCAGCGAGACTCGGTCTGATGTATGGACGTTGATTAAATCATTGAGGAAGAGAGCGGAGACGGTGGAAAAGAGGTCAATATGCTAAGTGTCTTTGGACCAGTTTCCCCCAGTGATGCTTCTAACCGTCATTAATGCATTTCGTACATTAACAGCCATGCAGTCGGCCCAGTGGTACTCATGGGGGCCTCCAAACATGCAGTGCCGCCTGTGCGTCTCCTGCTGGATGTACTGGAAGAAGTACGGAGGCCTGAAGATGCCAAGCAGAGCGGAGGGCCCAGAGGAGAGGACCTCCCCCAGTCCAGCAAGCAACGTAAGCCCAGTCAGCAGGCACACGAGTGAAACGTTTAAGGTCGCCTGACCTCATGGTCCCGAAGGATTACAGAAAAATACATTTCTAAGCACATTGATCCACACAGCTGCAGCTCTGCAGACCAGAGCCATCAGCATCAATTATTCAGTGAGCGCGAAACATCTCATATTGTATCTTGCATATTAGCTGCTAATAGATTCACACGCTTGGATCCGTGTGTGGGGAAAAATGACCAGTTAAGAGACTTTGTTTGTCTGTCTGCAGCTGGCAGTGGGATGCAAAGTTTACCTGTATTTCATCGTAAGTGGCATTAAAAGGCCACATAGCTGCCGCATTGTAGTTTACCCTTTTTCTACCCTGTTTCTGTGCTAAATAAGCCTCTGTCACACGATGAGATTTTGATATTATTGCAGCAGAAGAAGCTGTAATTAATAATTTAAATGATGGTTCTGTTTAATTGAAGTATCCCAGTAAAGTGTGAGCCAGCCAGCCTGCATGCACAGCACCGGAGCCCTGGAACTGGCTGACCTACATCTAAAACCGCAGCCATTTTTAAAGTTAATAGCTGCACCTTTGCTTTTCCTGCCATGAAAAAAGGTCTTTTCAGCATCTGTTCCACAATCGACTGCCAGTTAAATGACGCAACACAACAGCCCTGCAATGTATCCATCCTCAGTGAAGGCTATAATCATTTATTTAAACTTCAGTTGAACATTTGGAGGCTTTAGTAGACGTCATTGACATGAACATGGTGGACAAAGTAGTTATTGATAAAGTTCAACAACACCACAACCAACCTGTTTTTTTAGCATTCCAGTGACGTTAGCGTGCTTTCACGTTAAAATACATCGTGATGTAGTGACTACTGGAAAGGAAAAGAGCCTGAAAGTGTGCGGCAAACATCAGTTTTTTAAGCTCCTGAAAACTTTCTTTCAAAACAATCCAAGTTAAAAATGAAGCAAAAACATCCTTTGTTGTTATTTATTACTCAGCTAATCGGCCTCATCGGGACTGTGTGGGTGTAGTTTGTGGCAGCGCAAACAAACAACCTCATGCACTGTCATTACATTTGTGATTCAGATGTCGTTAAATGCTGATTGGTACACGGAAGCACATGACGTCACCTTTTTATAGCTGAGCCCCGCCCACTTAAAACCATTGAGAACAGCGTAGACAAAAACTCAAATGAAGAAATCTGTCAGACAGAATAACCAAAACTGCTCCAACGTTGGCAGAAAATGGTGTGCTGCTGTAGGGTTGTGTCTTTGATGTTAAGAAACACGTTGCTGTCATCGATGCGGCCGTACTCACTGGCTCGCCCTCTGTCCTCCTTCGTTCCCAGGAGCCTCGCTCACGGAGTCACGGCCCTCGCCAGGCCAACCACATGGTGCCGATGCGAAACAGCGGCAGCCCCAAGTCCTCCATGAAGACCAAGCAGGCTTTCCTGCTGCAGGCCACCCGCCTCACCAAGCTGGCCCGGCACATGTGCCGTGACATCATCAGGCTGCGCCGCGCTGCGCGCCGACCCTTTGTCCCCATTAACTGTGGGGCCATAAAGGCAGAGTGTAAGAGCTCTTTCAATTCCTCCTAACTTCTGCCACATGGACACACACACCTGCAGAGAAAACACAACACGCAGACACACACGAACACACACACACACTCACCCACCACCCTTCCTCACCCTGACTGCCCCACCATCAGCCCCCATCTCTGCCCCGCGTCTGTCTCTCTTTCTGTTTTTATTATTATTGTTATTATTATTTTGGTTTTTGTATTCTCCCACCCCCTGTTTCCAATAAAGACTGCCTGTCCTCATAACTATGAGTTTTGATCATCTTTTCATTCGTGTTTTTTGTTTTTTTTGTTTTTATTCTTTTGTCTGTTGTGGTTGGTAGACTCTGTGAACTGAAAGCCATTGTTGAACTTACAAAGATTTATTGGTTAAACAGGGCGATTCTACACAAGCACGCCTGCGCACACACACTCACACACACACACGACTGATTCTGCTCCTGTCATTAACAAGTAGTCTGTAAAAGGATCCGGTAGAACTCATATTCTAGTCTGAGCCGTATATTTGCTGAAGTTAGACGTAGAGAAAATGTATTTTACTAAGAGAAGCTCTATTTTGCACAGCGCCCCCCCCCCCCCCCCAAGCACAGGCCTGCCCCCCCCGTGCTGTCACGCCGTAGATGTTTGTTGTAAACACTGAACCTCGCCTTCAGTGTGCTTGCCATCACATTTTTCCACATTTTTTGTTCCTGTTTTGCGCGCGCACTTTCATGCTGTTAATCATGTGTGTTTCTGTGAGTGTATTAGACAAAATGAATTGTGTTTTGGTTGCTAATGAGCTTTAGAGTGATTTGGACTGATGAAACTTGAAAGAAGGGAGGCTGAAGCTGAAGTAAGGACCTTGTTTGTCTGGTACAAAGCATAACTAGCTGCTCTTGACTTCTCTGCTGCTGGCTGCATCTCCCACTGTAGATCAGGCTTTCCCATAAGGAGTCATCAGGTGGACCACGTCCCCTTGGACGGTCCCCCTCCTGTGTTCAGATCATGCAATATTCATACGAATCCATCATGTTGCCTCTTATAAATCCTGTGGACAGGATTTGCCATTCAGAGCCATTTCTCCCCTCCACTTTGCCTCCTCGTCCTTCATTTTCTAACAGCTGTTGCAATATTCTCATCTTCTACCTCTTTTTTGCTCTTTTCTTTCATCACTGTGTGAGTGTGAGAGTAGACCTCAAATAAAGTCACACCTGAAAGCATCTCTTCCGAGTCCTTGTGCTTCATGTGTCCCGTGTTATCTGTCCATCAACTCCACCACACTGAGAGGAACCATAAAGGCACGCCCCCCCCACCCCAACCCTCCCCTCCTCCCCAGCATGGACTCATCCTTCAGTGCCTGCTGTCATAATACCTTCATATATCAATGTATGTGTGTTTACAGTGTTACTTTTGTTTGTGTGTGCATGTAAGCATGTACTTACATCTCTGTATGTGCACGTGGAAGACGTTGCTCTTTAGTGGACATGCCATCCCTCAAAGTAAGTCACCGCATTAACACCTCAGAGCTCACTTGCGTTGACTCCTGCATCCTGTGCTGAGGATTTACATTCATTTTTAAACATGGAAGTAGGTTTTCATCGACACAAGACGTCCTTGTTCGCGTCATAATCAGGTTATCTTTCACCAACGGGACTGATTTTATACTTAACATGCTGACTTGTTTTTTAACTTGCATGATTCAGCAGAAATGTTAAGCAGTATTTAGTATTCCTGGTCAGTGTTTCAGCAGGTAGGGGGAGATCATGCAGTCTGAGGGATACTGCACTGGATTATAAAATGTCTGTGTGTGTGTGTGTTTGATTTAGACATGTTAAGGGTGTCCGAAGGGCAGGGAACTCGCCTCCCCAAAACCAGAGCCATCCAAAGGAGCACTCTGACCAGTGTTCTGCAGTTTCTAGGTAAATCAACACGTAATAAGCTCTTAAATGTGACTTTAATCGAACTCCTGTTGCTCCATTGTACCGAAAAACAGCCTCAAATCAAAGGAGGATGAGTAGAGATGCTTCATGTGGTCGATAGGAGTCAGTTGATGCAGCTCCAGTGTGGTGTCTCTTCCAGAGTCCCGTCCGGCAGCCCACGCCCCTCGCTCCCACCGCACCCCAGGCCTGCAGACGCCTCCCCCGCGGCGCCTCCTCTCCTCTCTCCCACACGGCCCCCACGGCATGCTGGGAAAACGCAGCTACCATCACCACAGCAGGGCTGAGCCAGACAGACGTTCAGGTACACACACAGACAGATTTCTTTAAAAAGCAGCTCGACTAATTCCATAAAGCTTATTAAGACGTGTTTTGTTACTTAACCATGGCTAGAAGCAGAAAGTCATCACCTGTATTACATCTGTTCAACCCCCCACCCCGGAAAAAATTGGAAAATGCATCCCATCTTGCTTTTAAATAAGTTACTTCTGATGTGAATGAACCTTGGGGACCAAACAGTGTTGATATTGTACTTGTCATCCTTTTGCTTGCTAAAATCAAATTAGTGGAAATACACCCGGAGTGATAACCTTTTCTGCCATTTCTTATCTAAACTAGCTCGTTGGAGAGAATGACAACTAATTCTAATGAAAACGAATCAGCAGATGGGGGTCATTTGGATAATTTGGATGATTCAACTTCAGTCTGACACTTTGTTTTTTATTGGTAACTTCACTATTTTTACTGACATTGAAACACAGTCATTTCTTGCACCACTTGTAACTAGGAAAAGTCAAACTAATCAATACTAATCACAGGTGACAGATACCCTCATGTGCACTTTGCATCTTCTCCTGTTTTTGCAGAGAACCCAGGTATAACAGGTGGACCCCTCCTGGTAGGTGACTTACATAATTTTTCCCTTTTTTTAACAAATCCTGTACATCTGCATCACTGCTTATTGTAATAAAATGATATCTAATTGTCTTTCTGCAGCATAACGGCCGCAACAGCAGCAGTGGAAACACCCGTGGAGGAGTCATGATCCGCAAGAGACGCCCCAACTGGATTGATGCCCCTGATGACAGCTTCTTCCTCGTGACCCGGGAGACCAGGTAAGCAAAGGTGACCCTTTTCTGACCTCCGATTGGCTGACTGTGTGTGTGGATGTGTATTACATTGTGGGGACAAAATGTAAGACCCCGTAACATAAATCATTAAATATTAGGGTGAAAACTTGGGTTACTGTTAGGGTAAGTCAATATAATGTCCCCAGAAGCGTGTGTGTGTATATATACCTGTATTACTCATATTGTGGAGTCTGTTTTCAGAGTCACATTGCTGGGACCTGCTTTCCTTATGGGGACAAAATGCAAATCCCCATAATGTAAATCATTAAATCTTATAGTAAAGACTTCTGGCTAAAGTTAGGATTAGGTTAAGGCTAAGCTTAAGGTTAGGGTTTGGAAAGTATTGGTTGAAATTAATGCAAGTCTATGTAATGTCCCCACAAGTGGTGAAAACCTCACGTGTACGCGAAGGGAAAGCAAGTGGTGCCGTGAAACGAGCAGCGACAGCAGATAAGAGTTGAGCTGAGACAGAAAAAGACATTTCAGTTTATTTTTGTCCTGTGGTGACCTCAGACAGCTGTGTGGTGCGCACACACACACGCACACACAAAGAGGTACAACACAATACATATGCAGCTAAATTCACACAAAGCCACTGAGTCGAAGCAGAGAAGCAGCCTGGGAAGCTTGCATGTAAAACGTGTCTGCTTCCATCACTAATACAGCAAAAAAAGCACCAGTTGGGCCTGTTGCTTGAGTGAATGTAGGGTTTAGAGGGAGCTTAAAGGTATGTTAGATCGGTTATTAGAGAATGGTGTCGCTGGAGTGGATTCATGACGGCGCAGCTTGAAACTCTCTGCACGGCCTAATGATCAATCAAGATTATCTATTCTCTCACAGTTATCTTAAAAGCAATGCAGCCAGACAAAAAAACAAGTATATTTGTGTGGACTTTGACAAAGTAACCAGTGACCTGTAATAAAATCCCAGTGAGATCTTGAAATATCTGATTAAGACAATTAAGGACAAAAACGCTCGAAACAAGTGAAATGTTCAGACGTTAAAACGTCCTGATACGAGGGTGTACAGACAAACAACAAGCATGTGTTACTTTGATTGAAGATATTTCATCTTAGATTTTACTTTTTGCAGCGTGTCACATCAACTTTTGGGCATAAAATCTATTATCATTTTGATGGAGTACCCACAAAACTAAGACTTTCCCATTGGTCTCAGGTGTACTTCCTGTTTAGTGATAATTAGCAAATGTTAGCTAACACGCTCACTAAAAATTAATAGAATGAACATTATTAACAATAAACCTTAATGTCAACATGTTAGCACTGTGAGTGTGCTAGCATTTAGCTTAATGCACAGCATTGCCCAAGTACGCTCTGACAGCTGCCAGCACAGCTTTAGACTCTTAGTCTTGTTAAATGTGCCATTTGCAGAGATATTATATTCCTTTCAAGACTTAAGCTGAATCAAATTGTGGGCAGAAATGTACCACTTGATGATGCATTCAGTTGATGCTGAAATAAAACTGATGAGCTCCTCCACAAATAGCTCTTCACAGAATGTGAAGCCTCAGCATCCTCCACTGCTCTGCTTCCCACTGACTGATACAGGCTGATATGGATTTTTTTTTTCCTGCCTTGTAAACAAATAGCTTGCCTGAGACCACAGTCCAGGTATCATATTTTAAAAAAAACAACATCTAAATGTCTCAAGAACCCCAAACTGCAGATTTCATGGTGTGTGTCACTTTGAATGAACTGTTGAATAAACATTCATTTATGTTTTGCACCTAAAAAAATCAGTTTCTTTCTATTTTTCCTCACACATACACAGACTCACACTCTCTCACACACTCATATGCACATAATGAGTCAATGTTTGCCTGTCCATATGTGAGAGAGAAAGATGTTCTTCCATTAAGCCTGTGTCTAAATGAGCCATGGCACCCAGCCCTCACAGCCGCCCTCCGACCGTCAGGGCTAAAATTAGAGCAGCTAACTGGTGCAGATGGACCAGCGAGGAGCCAGGCACTGCTGGGGCTTGAGTGGAAATATCATTACCACATTAACCATGGATGCACTCGTATGGATCACTCACTTAGCACCGGGATCATGATGGCTGTGTGTTTGTGTTTGAGAGAGACGGCATGGTTCTGAATACCGTTCCCTGTGTTAGATTATCCTGCCACTGGCTCTCCTTGTAGAGACTTTCCTGAATAAAAGACATTAATAGATCTGCTCTGAAAGGCTGCTGCAAATGAGAAATGATCGGAAGTTTCATTTTTTCCCCCTTCTCCGTCTCTTTATCCCACTCTTTCTCTCTCTCAGTGTGATGAAGAACGCAGTGCGCCACAGAGCAGAGCAAAGGATTGAGAGATCACTCCCACTTATTCGAGGAGGCAAGAGAGACAAATAGAGGCAGATTAACACGTTACTCAGCGTAGGTTACGCAGGGCGTTGCAGAGTGTCATTAACCTGATGATGAAGCTGATGAAAAGTCAACAAATTATCATGATGCTGCCACAATCCTGTGGAGGAAAATGAATCTGTGTGTAATTTTATGGCAGTCCATCAAATACCCGTCGAGACCGTTCACTCTGAACCAGAAATGTCAGCTGACTCAGCAGATGAGTTAAGTTATTAGGATTCATCCTCTGTGAACCATGAATGTCTCAGTCAGTGCATTAGATTTTGACTGTTTGTAGAACATTTCATGGCTATCCATGTAATAATTAACCGTGAATGTGAACCCCATGAAACACAAGAGGCAAAGTCAGAGGATTAAAGGTTATTAGACAACTCTGACCTACTGCTGACGTAAGAGGCAAAGTCTTAAGGATTCATCCGCAGGAAAACATGAATATTTGGAGAAGATGTCAAGGCTATCCTTCCAGTGAGTGCTTCACATAAAGAAAGACAGAAAAACATATAAAACAAGTATAAAAAATTCATGCAAAATAAGACGGAGAATAAAACTCTACTATAATAATAGTAAAAATCAGATAGAAAAAGGATGAAAATGAAACCTCTCAGATTTATTTTGTGGGCACTGAAATAAAGTGCCTAACTGTATAAACAGTAGAACTGTCATATAGTATTATATTGGTCACAGCAGACATTTTTCTGCAGTACTGGTACTTTTGATACTTGCAGTACATTTTGCTGATAATACTTTTAGTGAGGTAGGATTTTGTGTGCAGGCTGTTTACTTGTAATGAAGTATTTTTACAAAGGAGAATCTGTGCTTTTACTGAAGTACAGTTGGATTTGGACAGGTAAACAACAGGACAGAGAATCAGAAGTGGGAAATCTTATGAAACAGAATGAAAGTGAAAGCGAAATGTAAATGAGACAGGTTGGTATGTTTGAGCGAGGTTTAAATGTTTGCTCGCCTCCTCCTGATGACCAGCTGAACAGACAAACAGCAGAGCTTTAGATAATGTGCCACCAGAGCTGAGTCTGTTCTGTTCACCTCTCTCTCTGAGCAATAATCCGTGTCTCATGCTGTGTAACAAGCAATCTCAAGGCCCGTTGTGCTTGAAGGATGTGTGCAGACGCTTGGCCGGTGCATGCACTCGCAGACACATTTACGGTGCTCGGGTCCGCGGTGCACAATCATCATGAGTGCTCTATCACTCATTTTATCAACAGCGGGGATCTGGATGGGTTTTCCGTTTCACAATACAAGACAGACATCCTCTGTGCTGCTGAGAGAATGAGAGCATTTTAGGAGGACTTTGCTGTGCATTAAATTTCAGAGTGTTTGTCTTGACGGCCTAAAGGGAACCTTGAGCAATCACCCAGACGTTGTGGTTATGCATCTCGCCTTTGTCTCTGAATGAATTCCATTAGTGTCGTGTCCATCGTGGTCGTGGCTTTAGTGTTTTTGGTCACTGTGGGCTGTTAAAAGACACTTCCTGTCATAGCACAAAGCCCATTGCAGTCTGCCATTTAGCACATCTCCTTAATGATCCTGCAGATACCCCTCTCTTACCTCACAACAGATATAAGTAACTCTATTGCTCTTGCTCGATAAACTTTGCACTCTGAAACTGAACTTTTCTGCTCGCCTTAAATTTCTCTCTTTATTAGTTTCTTCATCTTATGTCTTGAATGTGTCTGTTATTGCTGGTGAAGCTTTACACCTGATGTGATCATCTATAGGCGACATTGCTCACAACAGAATAATTTTTACAAACACACAATCAAGTGGTTGACCGCCCAAATCCATTAGCAAGTATCATTGTTAAACTACAGGTAAACTAAGGGTATACATGTCAAATAAGCTCATCACATTGTTGTCTCACAACAGCCCAAACACCCTTTTTACAGTGAAACTGTCACACTTCTCTTGTGTGACCCATAAAAAAGTTAAAATAAAGGTTAAATAAAGTACATGAAAAATTAAGCAATCAAATTTAAAAGCCTGGATTTCCCAAATCACAGACAAGCAGTTAAAATCCACCTTTGGAAATATATTATTTCCTTCACTGCTGAAAGTTAGAACATTTATACCACTCTTATGCTCAATGTGAAGCTACTGCCAGCTAACCTAGCTTAGCACAAAGACTGGAAACAGGGGGAAACAGCTAGCCTGACTCTGCCGAAAGGTAACACAACCTGCTCCCAGCACCTCTAAATATAATAAATAAACAAATTGTATAGAATCTGTACAAAAACTGGAGAGCAAAAATGTCCATTTTTATATTAACCAAAGACCAAATTACTTTGTGTGATGTGGTCACCTGTTCAGTTAACAAACTCTACATATTTAGATGCCTCAAGTCTTCATCAGCCTTGTTTACAGACAGGCCAGGCAGCCAATAAATCTACTGTGCACCTCCTGCTCGGCACCAAATAGCCGATAGACAAAGTTAGCAACTAGCTAGTGGACATAAGAGAGTGTTTAGAGTTAGTGGAGACCAAAACAGAGCTAAAACAGAGCTAAAGGAGTGTGCATATTGGTGACCACAGTCATGTCTCCAAAGGAATGATAATACTTTGAATCTGTGCTGGTTTAGAAGTTCATCCTCGACCTTGGAAATGGTAATTGGGCAAACTGATGAGATCACTTTGTCTACTACTTGACTGTCATTAGTACTAACTACTGCTTCCAAGGTCAAGACTGGATTTTTTACTGATATTATCTTTGCATCAGTGTATCTTCTTCTGCACTTATGTCCTGTCTTATCTCCACCCCTGCAGGAGGGCCAGACGGCTGCTGTCCCGCTCCCAGCTGAGGCACGCTTGCCGGCAGCCCTGCGAGCAGATCACCCTGCGCAGGGTCTCCCAGGGCCCGCCGCAGGGGCTCGTCCTCGCCCCTCCGCACCCTCACCCCAGCCTGAGGATGCGAGGCCCCATCGTCATCCACGACTGATTGGACCCTCGGACCTCCACACCCCTCCTTCATATACACTAACAAATTCTCACCTCCCGTTCTCTCATGAAATCCTCGAACCCTCCTTTGCTTTTAGTCCTGAAAATACGGTTATAATCCTTGGCAACAAGCTAACTGACAACAGAAGGATGTGATGCAATAGAAACATACACCTGACCTGACTGCGAGTGCTGCTTGTCTTTAATCCCCTGGGAATGTGTTTGTATGTGTACATACTGTGTTTGGGTGGATGTAAGTGTGGCAGGGAGTGTGTGAGTGTGAGTGTGAGTGTGTGTGTGTGTGTGCGTGCGTGCGTGCGTGCGTGCGTGCGTGCGTGCGTGCGTGCGTGCGTGCGTGCGTGAGATCATGCCAACAACACGCGAGGGGACGTTGACGTGTGCTGTTCTTGGTTTTTATGGATGGACATAACGACGGAACTTTGTGTGACCTTTGTGTTGATGGTGAATTGTTGTGAAGTTTTAGTATAAAGTTATTTTGGGAAGGGGCTTGGGTGGGGGCATGGGGCTGGATGGGATGGGATGGGATGGGAGGGGGTGGGGGGGTGGGATTGCATTTGTGGCGACTGAGGTTCTTTTAACATCGGAGAAGAGGCAAATGTCCCAACGCTGACGCTGAAAACAAAATGCACTACACGAAGACTGAACCAGCGGCGTTTTTAAAGAAACGGCCGCTTTAAAGTGTGTTCTACCTGCAGTTTCTCACACTCCTCTTGAAGTTTAGATCAATAAGCTGGAGCCGGTGTTGAAGAATGATAACCTGGAGGCATTATTATACACACCATCTATAACTCTATCCAAAAAGCTGTCAGTTATTCATGACGAATCTGCAGGAAAGTGTAACAAGGCAAAGAAACAAAGAGCCAGCCTGCATCAGACAGCATATGCCTCCCTCATGAACCAGTGTATAATATGTTGTATATCTCATTACAGCACTGTAAATCTACTCATCCTATTTCTATGGCCGACTGTACCTACCTAGCCCTAACATGGGTACTAAAGCACTTCCTTTGCAGCAGAAAAGGGCATGAATCTGTCATATTTTCCTCAAGGCTGGGACACACCTGCAACGTTTTGAAGCAAAAAGATGAGCGACTTTGCCGGCAGCTGTTTGCTGACATGTATTTTCTTCTTTAAACCCAAACGGTCAAGTTTCCCCCGTTTCCAGACCTCTCTCTCTTCTTCTCTCCCCGCTGCGTGACAAAGTTGCCAGGGGGCATTGCCTCAGAAGGTTGCCAGGTGAAGCCCATCCAGCCTTCAGGTGTGTTTGATTATGAGTTTTAAAAAAACTGGCATCGCCGCCGCATGTCTTTGAGGTGAGAGCCTCCGCTGGCCGATTGGGTCACATGATTTCTTCTCTTTCATTAAGAATGTTTATGTTAGTGTTTCCTGTATGTCATGTGTTGAATTATGAATATGCTGAGAATAATAATAATAAAAAGAAAAACAACAACACAATGCTGGATTATTGTGTCCGCTCTCCGTGAGTCATTTGGTGGTGTTGTATTATGAGAGCCTGCCTTGTCTCCCAGCCACCTACTCTGTCTCTCTGTCTGTCTTTGTGTTGCTCTTGAGGGGGAGTGTAATAGATGATACACACTGTGGCCTGAGCGCGGATGTTGTAAAAAACCCTCAGAAAATATGCCAATTTGACACAGTGATGAGGAACGAGGAGAGCTCTCAGAACATAAATCATGCTCTTGGAAGCTTACAGCCCGCCTTGAGGTTCTTCACTGTGTGTGTGTGTTTTTTCGTGTGTGTGTGTGTGTGTGTGTGTTGACACATGGCCTATTATGTTCAGAAAGGTTTTTCGTTTTCCTGCTTACCCTCCCATCGTAGCTTTACAGCTGTCGTTATCTGTCACCGTCACCACTCATTTGGCGCCTGTCAGTCATTCATCGTCAGAATGGACAAAGAAAGCACAGACAAAAGACACATGTCCAAATGAAGAGAAGCTCTCAGCAGGGCCAGCGAGATATACATGGCAAGCTAATGTAATGCTAACTGGATGCTAACAAAACTTTGGCTAATCATGCATAATGAGCAGTAACCTGCCAGTATCCCATAAAATGAAAAGTTAACTTACCTTTGCATTGGACTGCATACTCTGACATTTCCTGTTTTGAACTTTATGCTGTGTATAGTGTGTGTATATACGCCTACGGCAAACAGCCAGCAGATGGCGCTCTCATATATGTATTGTTATAATACGTATTTCACATATGAATATGGTCAAACGTGTTCAATCAACGTCTTCAAATAGTTGCTGCAATAACTTCCATTTTCGGAAATGTCTATTCACTGGTGACCATCATCCCCCTTTTAAATATCTTTTCAACTGAAAAATGCACACAGGGCAGAATTTAGCTTGAACCTAACGTGGTAATTGGATTTGTCTTTCAAATATAGGAGCACTGCAGGGGATTAGAAAAAAAAAAAAAAAAGCATCAGCGGATTTAACATGTTCATCTGTAGCAGCTGCACGTGACCCAAAACCCGAGCACTTTCAGACTGTACTCGCACCGTAGTGGCCAAAAGTATGTGGACACCTATACATTGCACCCATTTATGATTCTTGACCATGTCATTTCAAAACTGTAGGCATAAACTGCTGCTATGTACAAGTTTTGGAACCTGGCTGCAGGGATTTGCTCCCATTCAGCCACAACACCATCAGCGAGGTCAGACACTGATGTTGGGCCAGGCTCCCAATGGTGTTGGATGGGGTTGAGGTCTCAGAAAAACATTACTTTATGGATCTGATTCTTTAGACAAGGGTTCAGTGCTGAAACAGGACAGTATTTGCTGCCACAAAGCTGAAAGCACACTCACTCTCCTTAACCCAAACCATGAAAAAAAGCCCATATCACAGATGTGTCCGCATACTTTTGGCCATATAATGTACTGAGCTCATCCAGAACACAGCAGCACTTGCAGGAATCTGCTGCCTTCAGGTTGTCAGACATATTCAAATTATGACGCAGTGTCGTTCAAACAAGTCTAAATTTTATGAAGCACTCAGTGTGTTTATGTTTCCTTAGCAAAGTATGAAAGCTGCTTTTTGTTTGACGCCTTGATGAGCATTTCAGCCACCATATTTATTTATAAATCAATTTATGTATCTGTGTGTTGTGTTTTGCAATTTGTTACTTGCGCAAACAAGGATCGAGAGACAAAAAAAGGCTACAGCATGAGGAGATGTCAAGTATATAAGTTACACTACTACTAATTTCCTTCTAAAATACTTTAAGTGGTCAACAGGAAATTATTTTCGGTTTCCCGAACAAGAAAACGCTAAAAACCACGTCATAATTCCTAATCGTTGGAAGTCGGAGCTTTGTGAGAGGTCTTGAACGCAGCACGTAAATCGGCTCTCGGTCAGCGGTTTGGCTCCAATGTCTCGGGAGCTTCTCATCCAGCATGCATTACTTCTAACCACACCGATTCACAACAAAAGATAGTCAAAACAGAAGACGTCTTTCCTCCACGCGCACTTCTTCTTCTTCTTTTCTTTCTTAAACTCATTTCCTGCCGCTTCACCGCCGAAGCTCCAGTGGCGCAATCGGTTAGCGCGCGGTACTTATATGACAGTATGCAGCAGAGCAATGCCGAGGTTGTGAGTTCGAGCCTCACCTGGAGCAGAGTTTTTAGACTAACCCTCACGTGGTGACGGCAGGTAAACCCCGAGTAAGAGGGGGGGACTTCCTGTACGGCGCCGTAATGACGCAATCCAGAAATCCCCCTCCGTAACAGCGGTGGTATATTCAGGTGCAACTCTAAATACGCATTCACACCAGAAATAAACGCAGGTGAATAAACTCATGTCAACAGGTGTTCCGATATTAAATGACTGAAGAATCTGGATCTCAACTTCACCTACAAATTATAGAATTAAAACGTGATTGTGTCCATGTAAGAGAAGGCTTTTACATCAAACATATCCAGGAAAAAGGACATCTACATCTTTTCCTACATTGCATACACTAAAAAATATTTTGGGTTAGTTTCGTTACTTTTTGATTTATTTATTGACGCATTAAGCCAACAACACACGGAGGAGTGTCCTTAGTTTTAAGAGATGGACAGAAATGTTTTCTTCAGAACTTCCCCAAACATAAGGCAAACATTTTTTGTATAACTCAAAGTGCTTGACGTAAGAATTAAAAGAGCACAACACAATAGAAAGAGAATAGACTTCTAACTTCAATTTAATTCAATAGCTGCCACGTCAAAAGCCGAATAATTTGGCAGAAGGATCAAGAGAAAAATGTGAAAGTCAGCTGAAATCCGTCATCAAACACTTGTGACAACAGCACAGTCAAGGTATTCCGGATTTTTCATTCAAGACAAGATGAAAGCAAACACAGCAAAGCGAGACTTTTGTCATATGCAAGCTGTTTAATGAAGATAGAGGTGTATGTAAGGTGGCTCCCCCTGCCGGTCAACAGGTGGAACTGCGAAGCTGTTGTGAAACCAGCATTTCACCACTAGAGGGCGATGTAACTCCACCAGTCAGGGCCAGAGCTTCTGTGGCTCTCAATGTTTCTGTCTTCCTTCCTTTCGTTGTTTCTTTTCTTTTTTTTTTAAACTGTTTTGCTTTCAACCCAAAGCCAGTCTTTGAACATTTATATTCCCAAATCTATTTTGTAACATTAATCCAGCCATTCAGAAAATTTTATCTTCACTCTTCAAACAACATGTGCATCCTGCTCAGTGCGTCTTAACATCTGTGTTACTGAAGAGCATCAGCCGTCACTGTTCTCATGTTGCATCTGTGTCTGCATCCTTGTATGTGTGGGTGCTTTGTGTGAATGCTTGTGTGTAGGTCTGTCACTTTAAGCCCTTCAAAGCTGGGAATGAACAAGCAGAAGATTGCTGTAATGACGTGACCCAGATGTCCCGGGTGCAGATCCTCAGGCTGAAAATGAGAGTGCAGATCAGGGCCTTGTACCTCCCGTCACCCCTGCGCTCCCTCCTCCCTCCCTCTGTCTCTCTATCTGGCCCGGGACACAATCGCAGAGTACTTAGCAGCGGGGAATATGTGTGCATGTATGCATGTTGTTGCATGCGTGCATATCATTTGAGGGAATGCGTGCATGTGTTGTTGGCATCTGTATGTGTGTTTATGTGTGTGCTTAAGCTCATTCAGATGCATGTAAGGGATCAGATTTAGGAGTGTTTGCCACTTAGTTCTTGGTGCTCCGGATTAGATGTAACAGTTTTTTAATTTACTCTCCTTAGCTGCCTCCATAAGATGCTAAAGCCTGGCATTGCCCCACCAGAGAACCCCCTCACACCCTACCCCAAAACACCTCCTCCTCCTCCTTCTTCTCCCCCCTCCTCACCCATCTCCTGATGTGACCAGGTGGCTGAACAATCACACACCACCCTGACAGTAGGCTCAGCCGGCCACTTTGCTCAATGAGAAGCTCCTCAATTGGAGTGGGATATGTGTGTGTGTGTGTGTGTGTGTGTGTGTGTGTGTGTGTGTGTGTGTGTGTGTGTGTGTGAGGGATTGAGGGGAAAGGGGACAAAAGACGGAGAGTTTAATATTTGGGATAAGCTGTGATTGAACATCCTGATCAGAGCAGAATGATCAAATTCTGCCAGTGATAATCCCCCATCTTGGAAAATTAAATACCACTCTGCTCTCTCTCTTCTGCTCACACACACACACACACACACACACACACACACACACACACACACACACACACACACACACACACACACACACACACACACACACACACACACACACACACACACGGGGTCTTAATCTGACCTGTGTCTCATAACCCCGGTTGGTTCCTTGGGGAACTGTTCTGATATCTGATGAGTTTTTCATTAATAAGACACAAGTCTAATCCTGAGGGAGAAGCACAAAATGACAACGGATAAGCCCTGCTTTCCCCTCACACACACACACACACACACACACACACACACACACACACACACACACACACACACACACACACACACACACCATGACTCTGATCCACTGATACACTATCTAACTAAGCATCTTTATACACACACGTATACTCATGTTTATGCTTTAATCTCCCCACCCCAGTCTTATTTGCTGCAGCCTACATTTTATTGCTTGTTCAAATGTCTAAAACATCGTCTTTATTTATCCTCTGGCAGTTCAAGACTGGGTCCAGGCTTCCCACAAATCTACCTCTTTATATTTTCATGTGTGTGATCTTCTAAATAAGCCCTTATACTACAGAGAAAAGGGTTGAGTTTGCTTGAAAAGAACCCATTTTTAACGACACCTTCAATGTTTCTCAACTTGGAAACACCCTGGTGGTGTCACAGTCCTCTAGCTTCATGTTACAACCACCAGTTTTTGATTAGTTCAACTCTTTTTCTGAGCAATGATGCTTTTTCTGGCAGTGTGGCCTAACAGATGGCTCAAAATACTACAACACCCATGAGCCTCGGCCAACTCTGCCGTAGAGAAGAAGCCAGGCAGAGCTGTGAACAGAGCGGTTGGATCTCCTTTTTGCAGTTGTGGAGAAAATAAAAATGTGCTCAGAATACATAATTTATTTCCTGTAAGAGGCTGTTTGTATTGTTAATTTTCTCTTCGCTGCATGCAACAGAACTTCAAAGCTTGCACCTTTAACCTTTCATCAAAAACAATATTTTCTAGTTGCTGAAATCTCTCCTTCACTTCCTGACTGCATTCTGATATTGGAGAAAAGAAAAACGTCTACCTGGCGATTTGGAGGGTTTTTGCTCTGATCATGAACTGCAGCATCCCTGGTTTGAGTCCAGGACATTTGTTGCATTTCATCCCCACCAAAACAGCTTAAAAAAAAGCCAGCTATTAGATTATTTGAAAATGAGAAAATGTTTTTTTTTTTAACAAATGAGACTCATATCTCTCACGGTGAGATGTCTTGTGGGGAACCACCAGACCTGCTGCGGCTCTTTGACCCATTTTGCAATTTGACATCTTTCATTTCAACGAAAAGCTAACTTATTCTTTCCTGATTCCTCTTCAAAGCAGGTAGTCTGCTGTATTGGGTCCAGTGCATTGCATTTATGAATGGTTTCAGACTGAACACTGTGCAGCCTCTTGTGGGAACTACATTATCCTGCTCAGTGGCCCCAGGGCTAAGCAAGCTGTTCTGAACCCTTCTGATCCTCCCATTCTCTGTTTATATGTGGAGTTTTCTATGACACAATACTACCTGTTGACTCCTCTGTGGCTCTGAGGAAAGTTCATCACTGTGCCTGTTGGTAATCAGGCCTTGGGTAAAGTGTCAGGTTGTGTTTATCGCAGATATGTGTGGCGGGATTGAGCTTGAAGTGTGTCCTTCCTCTATTGGCTTTAACTGCACCACCTAACTAGATTCTGTCCTGAAACCGGAGTTCCTTTTTAAAAAGGTTAGCATTAAAGAGCGTGGGAGTAATAATCACCATCACCTATGACATTCCTCAGCTCGAGGTATGATCGGTGTGATTTCCTTTGATATATGCAGAAAAAAACATGTGTCACATAATAATAAATCAGGGGTCAATGGTCAGGTGTAGCAGCTTGTTCCAAACAAGGTGTAGGTGTGTGTTGAGAATCAGATAAGGAGTGAAAATATCCTATAAAGAAGACATTTTTGTGCACTACAGTCAGAACTACATGTGAGGACAACATGTGATTTTGTCTGTTACCATTTCAGGTCTCTCTCCCAGAAAGCAAGGTGCATTTTTAGAGACGCTTATTTTAAGGAACAGGTGTTATTTCATGAAATAAACAAAGGTTTCAGGTTTAGCTGATTGAAACTATTACAGGTCAGTCAATCACACATAAGCAGACAGAATTAGCTTGTGCTGGGCTTTGACAGTACAGATGATCTTTCAGTTTCACCACATCCTTGTCATCACAGTTTCTATCTGATTAGATTTCTTTCCCCGTGAGGAGATTTTCATCATGTTTGGTTTCATTTTCAAAAATATACCTGTCTACACAAAATATAGGCTAAATGTGAGTGGGGAAAACTTAAAAGGTATGTATTAATTCTTAAATTATCAGAATTTCAAGTGATTTTTAGGAAAATGGAACAATTCTTCTGTTCTTTCAATGGAGCCCAATCAAAGCTGTACTTGATCTGGGTTGCGCTTGTTATTCTCTCCGGGACATTAGCTGCCGTATATGTGACAACTTCCAAAGTTATAAAGGATAAGGGTAATCAAATATTTGAACTGTACCACCTTTCATTTTATTTATATTTAGAGTCTTTTCTGCCAGTTTGCAGTCAATCGCCTCCTGTCGCAAGGTTGAAAGTTAATATTTCAAAACTGACTCCGCCTATCCAGACTAGCTTCGGCGTACGCCAAAACTAGTTACGAGTGTATTGTAACAGATCCTTTGCGTCACAGAACTTCAGTCATTGACCAATGAAAATGTAGCTTTGGACAGGGGCAGCGCTAATTGACAGAGCAAGCAGCCAATTAACTGACGTTTCGCCTTGACTTTATAACCAATCACCGACCTTATGCCAAAAATAACACCTCCTCTTGTTCAGCACCCAAAGTCGAAGGATAGCGCTGGCCTTTCAATTGAAGAAAGTGCTAGATTTGTCAGTGTTGTATAATATAACCAATTCTCAGTGTCCATATTTGTTTAGGAACGATCGGAATTGTCTTCGGTTAATGTGAGAGACAGAACTGGCGTCAAACATGCGTAAAAATCAACGCTGTCCAAGCAGGGAACCACCGAGAAAGGAATTATCGCCGCTCTTCTGAGGCCAATCTCGATTATTTTTGTCAAATAAGGAAACATAACATAGCTAGCTAGCTAACGTTAGCTCCGTAGATAGCTAGGTTACCGACATATCTTCACACAAAAGCAGAATCCAGGACATAATCAAGATTGGATCTACATTCACAGGAGCAGGAAAACGTAAGTAGCATGCTAGCATGTACGCTAACGTCATTAGCTTGAGTTTGACAAGCTGGGGAAATGCGCTGGCTCTAACGACAGCTAACTGTTAAGTTAACATTAGCAAGCCAGCTAACATTAGCTCATGTCAACACACTAGCACACTAGGCCTTTCCGTGGAGGGACCAGTGTTAAGGGGAATGGAGTTCAGCATGTGATCAGTGGATAGGTATTTAACACAGAAACGCATTTCCAAAAACAGCCAGTTGGTTAATGCAACATAAATTGTGCTGTGGAATAGCGTTAGCGTGCAAACAGATGAGTGCCAAAATAAAACCTGATCCATCATCTGAAGTTTAAAAGTAACTCGGCTACCGCCAACGATGGTAAAGCAATTCTGAATGAAGCAAATTTAAGGTAATACTAATGTTAACAGTCCAACACGTTGGCCTCCAGTGCTTATTCTGGTCCCAGGCGAGCTAATCTAGCATGATATTGGCTACACTAGCTATAACTAGCTAATGACAGCTTAGCGGACTTTGTCATATGGGTGTCAGTGGTTAGCTATGTGACGTTAGCTTGGCACTGTGATGGTATTTCTAACGATATAACAACATATGTAAACAAGCACATAGCCACAAACTGCCGTAGGTCCTGTTAATTTCAGTTAATTTAAAAAGTAGCTTGGTAGCATTATTAATGTTCAGAGTTATCCATCAACATGTGTCAAACAAAAATTCATGCAGTGCTAGTCGGGTAGCTAAGTTACTCTATGCTCTGTTGTGTATGCGGTGACCTTAGTGGATAATTATAACTGCAAGCACACGTTTTTACGTCTGGTATCTTTGTTGAAGCCCGTGAAATCAGTCACCACACATGAAACGTAATCTCAGTAGATAACACTTAATGTTAGTTACAAACTGGCGAAGTGTTTTAACTAGTCATGTTTCACTGCTTTTCCCAACACTTCCCCCAGTCTCTTCTGCTCATTATTTACCTAGAATATATAACATTTTCTGATATATATATATATAGGTGTATAACAATATATAGCGTAACTGTTTTAATATATTACTCATTGGGTATTTTGGAACTGAATAAACATGATAACAAAATACTGAAATGCAAACTAAGAATATCTAAGCTAATAATTAGGTACAGTTGTTGTGGTTTAAATTGTGTTCATTGTTTTAGTTGTTAATTGGTCGAACAGGATGACAGTTGTCAAGTTCAAGTTTGTGCTTCGAGCATCATTGGATTGATGGTGCAGCACAGCCAGCTGCTTGTACTGGTATGCTTATTTCTTTGTGATATTTTCTACATATTGTACATAGGCCCAGAGCAGCTGTGTCAGATGTACAGGAATTGCCTTGATCCTAAATGTGGGCCGGGTTTGTAACTTTGACTTTACTTTAGACATACACCTGTGCAGGCCTACATGAGCACATGTCATCTGCTGTAACTTATGAGACTGTGACTGAAAAATGCCATAAGTAATGATAATGAACGTGGGTTTCTAAGAGCCATTGCTGTTGTTTTTTATGTTTCGAGAGAAATCAGCGTCAGTGTGACGGCCTTTGTAGATATCTTCATGAACCTTGCATACTGCTCTCTCCATAGATAATTTAGGAAATTGTTAATGATTTGTCTCTGTCTATTGCAGTAGGATTTTCTGGAAGTTTTCAGGCAACCACAGTTTATTCTTAGATTGACTCACTCCAAAACAAGAGTCTCCCCTCGACTGTCAAAATGAAAAAAAATGACAGGTTTCCTTATTCATGAGCAGGCACTCTGTCAGCAATACAAAGAGCACTGGTCCAACTACTGATACACGTTTCCAGATTGCATGCAAAAAAAAAATAAAAAAAATAATAGAGTATTCGCTAAGAGCTTATGTTGAACGAGAAGCTCTTGACTTCCCATGTAAGAAGGCCCAAATGTTTGTGCAAACTAGTTTTTCTCTTTTTTGTATTACCCTTTCAGTTTGGGACCTTAATGTGATCTGAGATGATTGAGCCATTCTGAATTATCCTCTGTATTACAGAGATTTGTCATCTAAGATGAGGCTTATGGTGAATTCACATGTCATCATTAATTTTGTATTGTGCAGAGTTGAAATTTTGCCAGGCAGCCACCCTACTCACCTTCTCCAGTATATCAGATTGCGATAAGATGCACAGGTGACCGGTATATGACATCACTTGGTGTTGGGCTTGTGCCTTGCTAGCTAGATACGTGAGGAGTTCAATAGCTGATAATCTTATCTGAGTCAGCAGTCAGTGTGTAAAGACTGAGGAGGAGATGAAACACAGTGTCAGTGAGAGAGTGAGACAGTCAACAAGCTTATTTTAGAGTTTGACAAGATCTGAAAGACCTTGACTGAGCTCTGAAGGAACTGTAGGCGTCATAAGTTGCTTTAAAAAATACAGGAGCCAACATTGGTTGTCCATAATAGGAAAAAAAAATTGCACTGGTTTGAAAATTATCACTGTGAGAAGTGTTTCACAATTATTAGTGGAGTAAATCAGTTGAACTGTAGCTTTCTCATTTACTTGCTTAGATTGCTCACTTGAGGCAAGAAGTAAATGTCATCAACATGCGGGCAGCTGAGTAGCACTGAGCCATACAGATATGTTTCTGTGTGTGTGTGTGTGTGTGTGTGTGTTGATTTCATCAGTGAAATCATCTTGGAATATAAGATCTTTGGTATCCCACATAATCTTTATTTCAGTTTGTAAGTCACTCATTAAGGAAATTGCTTCCAGGACTGTTGTTCAGCTGGTTTTCTTCTTGTTTTCTTCTCCACATTCAGACAGCACAGGACCTTTTGTTACAAACAGTTCGATTGTCTTTAGAGCTGAAACAATTAGTCGATTAACTGATTAGTCAATCAACGGAAAGTTAATTTGCAACAATTTGGATTAATCACTACAGTTGCTCAACTGAGATTTTTCAAACCTGAATCAAATATGACCTTTTGCTGCTTTTTTGTGTTTTGTATCATTTTAGAATGAACATCTTTGGTTTTGATGTTTTGGACGGACAGAACAAGGCATTTCTAATTTCTTCACTACCTCAGATTTTGAGAGTCACACTTAGTTGTAAATTGCAGAGATTCGCCACCATTCGCCCAGCTTTGAAAATGTCAGTAAACCTGTCAAGTGGCAATTTTTATCCATGAGCCTTTTTTGTTTTAGAGTTGTTGTCATCTCAGAGTCATGAAGTGAAAACCTTGATGGTCAAAGGAGAGCCAAGTGATACCTGAGTGATTTCCATTGACTGGTGTGATTCAGGAGTTGCATGGCCGACCTTGGAAGCACTTTGCAGCAGATTAGTGCACAAAGGGGAGATGAAGAAATGGAGGGTCAATAAAAGGTATTGAAGTGCTGCATGCATCTTTCAGGCATATGGATAAATCTCTTTGTTGCTTGAGTTTGAGAGTTTTGCCATCCTCAGCCACACTGGTAGGTCGGTTTATCTTCTACCATGTAGATTAAGCACATTTAAACGTCATTCAAAATGCTAGATTTCATTTAAATAACACGTCTGCAGCAGTCCATTATTAAGAAATGTGTTGCTCTTGTTCATGCTGGCGTCAGTGTCGCACAGTGAAAAGTGACGTGGAGGAGTCCATTCTGATTTCTGGAGGGGTGGCAGAGGACTAATAACCTGATGGATGAACCACTGTGGCCTCAGCCCTAATAAAAAGACAGATTTAGATGTGCAACACTAATGAATTTCAGGTGTACAGTTAGATATATTTGGAAGGTATGGCTTTGGAAGTCATTACTGTCACACAGGGAACCAATTACACAACATGGCCTGTGTCCCAGTTCAGGGTTGCCTGCTTCAAAGTCTGTATTTCAAGACTGAATACGTTGTAAGAGTTCGATGAGGCTGTCCCATTCCAGAGGCTTGTCCAAATGTGGCTGTGAAATGTGACCTGGTGTCGTCCTCGCACACTACCCTTCACCCTCGGTTGGTTGGTGTAATGGTGCATTCAAGTGGTCCTCTTCACCTCGTGAATGTGGGGAAATATCACATAGTCATGTTGTGTTTATTGGGTATTCCCTTAAGGTGGTCATCAGTCGTCCATCACATGGGTTGGACCAATGAAAATGCCACAGCAAAGTGTAAACGCTGGAAAGCATAAGTAATTTTATGGATATTTGGCACATTGTTTGCCAGTTGTCTGTCACATGTTCAGGTGAAATTATACAACTCTAGTGTTGGAACTTTGAACAATTGTGAGCCAACAAGTGGACAAGACCTTCGAACGCTTCATTAATTTGTTTGTCAGGTTTGTGAATTTCGAGAGGAAATGCAGGTTCATCAAGACTTTGAGGTCTTGAGGCTCGTGGCTGTTTTTGTGTCTTGAAAGTTCATGTTGTGGGATCATTCATGTCCTGTGTGCTTCCTCTGACTTTGTATTATTCCCATGTAGGTGTTTGGTGTGAAGGACCATTGTGCCAAGTCTATGAGCCTGAGTTTGTTGCCAGCCTGGTATTCACACTGAATGGCCATTTCATCACCACTCTATTATTCAGACTGACTTTGCTGTCTTGTTAGCCATTTTCCGTGGAGGATGGACTCTGTTTTGCCCGTACCAGTCACTAGTGACAGATTTGTCCAGCCACTCTGACATTATAGACGAATCCTGCGGCTGATTTATCTGTTGCGTTTTAAGTGCCGCCGCCTTAATGGAAGTGAACGCATTTATACTGAGAGGCGAAGCAGAGATGTTTGAGTTAATCATGATCTGCAGTCGCCCCCTCTGACGGATGAATTTGGTCTGAATAAATGTGGATGTAATTTAAAGGACTAGTCTTGAGATTGGTTAAGACACAAAGCCATAGGGAAAAGATAACGTTAAAATACTGCTTCTGTCTGACCTCCACAGTTGTGGTGGTGGCTCACTGTTAGCCCCATGTAACTGCATTCATTGGTTGCTCCTTTGTTAATAATGGAGATTTAGCAAAGTGAAATTGTTTTCATGACTTTTAATTTCCATTTTCCCCCTAAGTCTCAGTTTGTTGTTATAGAAACTGATGAAAGAATGAAAAGACGTGCAAAGTTTTGTATATTCTAACCTTTATTTTAATAGAAATTGATGAATATATTTTTAAGATTTGGCCAGTTCACCATGATCTGCTGAACACGTCTTGATAAAAGTGCTTAAAAAGTGAAATCTTTCACAGACTGTGCTGTACGAAGGTATACAAAAGAGAATTTGTCTGTAGTCAGGCAACACAAAGTTAGGAAAGTTTACAGAGGATTGCAGTCAAAACTGAGATTACAATTTGTTTCTGTGAAGACGATGTAGTGTTTAAATAAGTGATAAATTACAGCAAGATGTCCAGACAGGAAGAAAGTTTAATTGCCTAAGAAACCAAGGGGAAGGCTAAGTTTAATTAAGCTGAGACAAATTATTGAGGCAATCAAGAAGATTAATTAAACACCATGCCTGCCTGACCTAGGTTACAGATTATTAGCAGAAAGTAGCAGGCTGGCTAACATTTGCAAGAAGGCTAGTTAAGTTAGCTAAATTATGATCTGCGGTTAGTCCTGCTCCCACCCTCAGTCAGATATTTTCTCAAGTCTCTACTTAAATGTCACAGTGCACAGGAAACACAAGATTAAAGTACCAAGCAACTAATAACTGTTGACCCAACATAGGGAAAAATAGATGGTCTAGCTAACATGTAAGCTAATAAAGCTAACTCTTATAGCTGGCTAATCATTTTTGTACCAGGTGTCATCATGAGCTTGTCTGATATGCACGATAAAGCAGTTGTGTTCTTGTTTAAGATTTATCAGCTTGGTCTTGTTACCCACTTCATTGCCCTTTTACAAGGGCTCTTGTTTTCTTTGTTGTTTTCTCCACTGCGGTTCATGAAAGCAGCACTAAGCCAATTTGAAATTCCCCAAAATTTGAGATGCAGGTGTCAACTCAATGGTCTGGAAGTTCCCAGGAAAAGTCTTGAAATGTCTTCAATGACATTATCCAAACACACATCCTCTGTTGCAGACATTCTAACCCTCAGACTGAAATTAAATCAAAATCAAGTAAATAACATCCCAAGCTATCCCCAATAATCAGATCGTCTGGAGAGCCAGGAATGAACCTACAGGGTGACTCCCAGCATATTAAGACGTATGTAGTGATGTGTGTACAAGGATAGCGCTGGAAGCTGTGCCTTTACCTCGCTTCCAGGATAGCATTAAATGTTTTGTGCGAGTGTGCCTGCTCTCACAGCAGCAATCATCTTCTCTGCAGCATTATGTAATCCCCGACCTTCCACTTCCCTCTTCGCAGCCACTGGTTTTTGGCAGACATGTGCGTCTTAGCATGAGGGGGCGTTGGTTTCGACCTGTGGTTGCAGCACGGGTGACAGCAGTTTTGAGGAGGTTAAGTGGCTGAGAGTTCCTGGTTTCAGTCTGATGTCTCAGTGGAGATATTTTGTAGCATTGTGTGTGTGTGTGTGTGTGTGTGTGTGTGTGTGTGTGTGTGTGTGTGTGTGTGTGTGTGTGTGTGTGTGTGTGTGTGTGTGTGTGTGTGTGTGTGTGTGTGTGTGTGTGAGCAGTCTATTGTATCATTGTCAGCCAGAGAAATCTCATCGTATCTGCATGTGTTCTCGCAGTCTGCACGTCTCCTTTCAGGGTCTGGCTGCTGCGACTGCTTTAATGGATGGATGATGCAACTCCCCTTTCCTCTCTCTACCAGGCGTGTGTGTGTGTGTGTGTGTGTGTGTGTGTGTGTGTGTGTGTGTGTGTGTGTGTGTGTGTGTGTGTGTGTGTGTGTGTGTGTGTGTGTGTGTGTGTGTGTGTGTGTGTGTGTGTGTGTGTGTGTGTGTGTGTGTGTGTGTGTTTTAGAGCGAGTGAGAGACCTAGAGAGGGGGATGTCGCTGAATGAAGCTTAGCCTGGATGTTTGCCCTGCAGGGTGGGTGGTTGCTAGGCACTGGCAGTGTGTTTGTTTTATTTTTAGAGAATAACTGCTGGTGAACATAACAGATTTCTCTTTCTCCCACACGCATATGTGAACAAGCTTTCTTACCATACATGAACATATAGGCTACTTCTGAGTGGCAGTCGCTGGTGGCGAGAGCTTGATGGAGGGAGTTCTGTTGATACAGTCATGCAGCAGCAAAGCAATAGAAATGTGAATGGCGTAGCCCACTGCCCCACCCTGGACATGAAATCTACACCGGCCTGGTGTATTTATAGAGCTTCTTTTTCACACACATAGACTATGACACTGCACACATGCGCAGAGCAGACAGATACACGTTCCTCTGAAACCAGCTGTAGTCACTCCTTGCATGTACCAGCCTTTTTTGGGCGCTCATGTGGGAGGCAATGCTGAGCGAGAAATCAATATGTTGGAAAAAAGATGCGCTCAGGGCGCTTTCGATTTTTATCGCTTTTTATTGATTTCAAGATCTCATGAGCGCTACGCCAGCCAAGCGGTACATAATGTAAGTAGCTCCATACTGCAGCAGTTGCTGACATTTAGGTCAGAATTGATTGGTGTGATGGGAAAGTATGGCGCAGGTCAGAAATGCCAGAGGTGTGGTGTAAGGCAGTGGAGCATTTGAAGACTGTGGCCAGGGTAAGGACCAGGGGGGTACTGCTAATGTCTTCAGGTACATTACCAACAAAAATGTCTGACATAATGACCAAAATAATATAACATTTTTAACAGAAAAGCATAACTCTAGCCACTCCAAGTGCCTTTTCATTTGTTATTGTTGAATCAGGTAGAAATATACTAATTTCACTCTGCAACCAAATCCTTTCCGTCTATCTATGGGAAGGTTTCTCTCCCGTTTACCCCTCTGAGAATGATCACAGAACAGCTTTAGTTATTGCAGGATGAAACAGTCCTTTATGGCCATCTCCATTAGCTCTGTTAGCTTGTAGCATGCTATCATTGACTCCCAGTACCTTTAATGGACCCAAACAACACTCATATTGACTTTAGAAAGGAACGTCCTCCAACGAGCCACCATAGGCTGGTGCCACGATAACTTTCAAGATCAGTAAAATCCATCCTCATGATTAATAATAAAATTGATGATTGATTAGTTATCAATTTGTCGCGTTCTGTTTATTTTATGCCACTATTGTAGTATCATCTTAACAATAGTTCAAAACATATACACCCTGTGAAGAAGAGGAGACATTTATTGGCACTGTTGGAGCATGTAAATACAAGAATTTGTTTGTTTTATTGTAAAGTTTATTTCCCAACTAATCCAGCCTTATTTGGTGCACAGCAAGATGACACCATTTACAGAGCACCAGTCACACCTCAAACCGTGGGGAACAAGGTGGAAATAGTGATCGAAATATGACAGTTTTGTTAGTTTCTTTTTCATGTTCATACAAGTGAATGGAAACGATTCAAAGGATGATGCAAAATGTACAAGATCAGGAGATTGTGTGATAACTGTGGCAGGCCTGCACATTATTGTAATTTGTTATCCCATCAGTACCTGAACCAGCACAGCTCCTTGAGTTGTTTGCACGCAGTCTGTTGACACTCAGAACGCTGACGAACAAAACAAAGACGCCGTCTGTCTGCCTGCCTGAGTGCGTCTGCATCCACCTCGAGCCTTTGATTGTGGTTCATGGTGAGAGAGAGCGCGTGGTGGTCAGAGCGGACGTTAAATGGAAGTTTAAGTAGAGGCAAAGACCGAAAGCTAACCCTCAAAGACACGTTTCTTTCCCATTCAGCTCTTGGCAGGTGAGCATTTCAGGCCCTGCTGATTCATTATCACGCTCGATGTTCTGCCAGCTAGTTAACTAACAGTATTGGTTGCCTTGTGTTCTGAGTGAGAGAGGCTCTGTGTGCTCAAAGAAGCTTTACAGCTGCAGCGTAATCCTCATCTCTGTGGTTCCTCCTCTGCTATCTTTGTCTCGTTGTCAGGATCTCTGGCTCTCACCATCCATTGAGTAATTAAAAGCACTCTGTAATCACAGTATGAAGTGACCTACTGAACCACTGACACCAAAAACTGGTGGTTTACTCAGGGATTTATGGGACCAGTGATATTACTATAGACAATAGAATATTATGTAATCTGACAAACGTTGTTCATTTTGCTTCACTCACATTTGTTGTGTTTTAAACGTTGTATTGAAAGATTACCAACAAAAGCTTATAATGAGAAAAGTGAAAGTAAGAGATTGTCCTGATTGTTTGTCATTTCAGTGTATGTTAAAGCTAGAAAGCATATGTTAATAAGTTGGCAGTGTTATTGTCACGCCTCCCTCCTTCCTTCTCTGAGGTCTTAACTTCAGTTACAGTGACTGAAGGTAAGAACAGTAACAATGAAGAGCAAAGAGGGATCGACCAAAACTGAGTTCCTTGATTGCCCTCCTCATGAACTTGTTTTTCACTCGATGAGGGACAGATTATCTTCTTTGTCCTTGCTGCTGATGGTGTAACGGTTCCATTTCTTTGTGTCCTTCTTCTCTTTCCTTGATTCAGCTGTAGGCAGTGATGGGTGCATTCCTGGACAAGCCGAAGACGGAGAAGCATAGTGCGCATGGTGAAGGTAATGGACTGCGCTACGGCCTGAGCTCCATGCAGGGCTGGCGGGTGGAGATGGAGGACGCTCACACAGCTGTGGTGGGCCTCCCCCACGGACTCGCCGACTGGTCCTTCTTTGCTGTCTACGATGGCCACGCGGGCTCCCGGGTGGCCAACTACTGCTCCGGCCACTTGCTGGAACACATCTTGTCAGGAGGGGCCGACTTCAGTTCAGGACCCTGCTCCGTGGAAGGCGTGAAAGATGGAATCCGCTCGGGCTTCCTGAACATTGACGAGTACATGCGCAGCTTCTCGGACCTGCGGCAGGGCCTGGACCGCAGCGGATCAACGGCCGTGTGCGTGTTGCTCAGCCCGACCCACCTCTACTTCATTAACTGCGGCGACTCGCGGGCCGTGCTGAGTCGAGACACCAAGGTGGGCTTCTCCACACAGGACCACAAGCCCTGCAACCCCCGCGAAAAGGAGCGCATCCAGAACGCTGGCGGCTCGGTCATGATCCAGAGGGTAAACGGCTCCCTGGCTGTGTCCCGGGCCCTGGGGGACTACGACTACAAATGTGTGGATGGTAAGGGCCCCACGGAGCAGCTGGTGAGCCCCGAGCCCGAGGTGTGCGTGTTGGAGCGGGCGGCCGAAGACGAGTTCGTGGTGCTGGCGTGCGATGGAATCTGGGATGTCATGTCCAATGAGGAGCTGTGTGAGTTTGTCCGCTCACGACTCCTCGTGTGTGACGACCTGGAGAAAGTCTGTAACTCAGTGGTGGACACCTGTCTGCATAAGGTGAGCTTTTTTTTTTTTTTTTTTTTTTGACTCCACTTATGATGATCATTAGAGTTGAAAGTGTGCACGTAGTTACCTGCTTTTCAGCTTGTCTTTGGTCATTTTATTGCTTTGAAACATAAATTTAATCTGAAAATTCAGACTTGAATGCATAAGATAAATCTCAACTTGTCAAACGTGGTTACTGCAGCAGAAATGGTTAGTTAAAACGGTTCAGTCTTTGCTTTAAATGGTGCATCGATGCGGGTCGTAAGGAGAGTTTTACCTCTCATTCTTAGAATTGAAAAACAACAGAAGCCGCCCGCGTTTTTCTTTTGAAGCGTATGACATAAATACACAAAATATCATCGAATATACAGAAATAAATTATGCATAAATACTGCGATGTAACGCAAACGATGTAATGTTTATTTAATAAAACTTAACATCTCACAGCGAGAGATCAGATAAATCAGACGTTGAATAATTCATCATTGCTTTCAATTCTGTCCCGGCCCGTCGGCCCTCTCAGCTGCCGATCCACCAAAAAGCAAGACTCGCTCTTTGCCTCGGCTGAAACTGTCCACCGATGAACGTCTTGGACTTCTGCCTTCAACGTATCACTTATTTTGTGTCTAGACTACTCGAGGAACCAGCGAGTGCACCGCAGCTTAGTTATTTTTACCTTCCTGGACGGGTTATCTCAAATAACAGCCACACGCTGTCGTAAATCTGCTCTGCTGCCGCTCCCTTTTGTGATGTATGCGACACTCTACGCTTACAGAAAGTTACCCTGACCACATTGACTTTTACAAGGTAATGACAAGGTGACTGTCCATTGGTTTAAAGTCAGACCTCTACCATGTCTGTAACTGTGTGTCCTATAAACGCCAGTTAATAATGTCCAGTGTTCAGGCCTCCAGCGAGAGCTTGTGCCAGTCTCTTTGTATGATGCAGCAAGTAAATACACTCCATGAAGGTTTCAGAGCTGCAGCAATCTAAACAGTCTCTGTTGACATTTTGATAATTGATTAATTGCCTTTTTCAAGCAGAAATGCCAATTATTTGCTGATTCTAGCTGTTCAGTTAGGACTTCCTGCTTTTCTTTCTCTTATAAATCAAAGATGTGGACGGTTGGTCTTACCAAACCAGGCATGTGAAGAAGTCATCTTGTGCTTTTGGAAGAAGTATTGTATTAAGATTTAATAGACCAAACAATTAATCTGTTAACAGAAGGAATTCTCTTCCTAAAATTGACTGACAGCATCTTGTCGAAAATGGCTTATGACAACTGGGTTGTTTTTCCAACGTTTCTCTATATTGGAGAAAAGCTGTTTATCGAAACTCATCCTTCTTTTCCAATCTCAGCAACATCACAAGAAAAGGCCAAATTTATCAAAAGGTGCCCTGTGGAGTTTTCTTGCAAACCAACAAACATGTTTAATACCTTTCCTACCTCGTAAAAGACACGAGATGATTTTGTTGTGCATTTTTAGACCTGCGTTGTTTACACCCAGCCAAGAAATGCAAAGAAATTCATGTACAGAAATGTAGTGTAGTGACAAATCATTTTTCTACCATAAAATATCCTGCTCAGTGTGTTTCTTGATGGCAGTTGTTTAAAAATGTTAATTCATGGTGTGGGCTGTGTAAAGAAAATTTGTATTGGCTGACATACCATTCTCAGATTCAGTAAGGCCACAGTTCCTAACCGTTGTGGCTGGAGCTACTGTCACTCAGTACTTATACCATCTGAAATCTTGTGCACTGGAAAGCTTTGACGATGAAGAGCAGCTGTAGCTGCAAGTTTTTCCCTTTAATGCTTGTAATCAGTGTTTATTTGGCTCTTGCTTTTGTAAAGTAGTGTTAAAAATACTGACTGCTGGCCTCGAATTTATATTGACACAGGAAGCTCTGAATTTATTTTAAACAAGAACTTTATGGCTGCATTGCTGGCGAGTGGTTTGCCCTGTACAAGAGTCCCTGTTCAGTTAACAACTGCAAAATCTACCTTATGCACTACATAGATTACATCTGCCTCTTTCTTTGCTCTGTCTCTGCCTGTCCTCGTTCCTGCAGGGGAGCAGGGACAACATGAGTGTGGTGCTGGTGTGTTTACCTGGAGCTCCCAAGGTCTCAGAGGAGGCTGTGAAGAAAGAAGAGGAATTGGATAAATACCTGGAGACGCGTGTTGAGGGTCAGCGCACGCAACACGTGTACACGTTCACATACACAGACAGTTACATTTATCTACTTAGTCTTGGTAATGGACCATTAATCTTTTTTTTTGTGAAACAAAATCCTGTATCTTCCTAATTTACATCAAGCATTTAAACCGCGCTGTGCCTGAAACGTTTGGTAGATTTTTCTAAGCATGTAACTGTTAGTGGGAGCTAAATGCCCACACTGTTCTTCGGGCTCAGCCGTCTTTCGATGCCTCTTTCAAAAATGTGTTTTTAAAAAGGTTAAGTGAAACAAGTGGCCACATACTGTGCTCGGTTTCTGTGGACATAACCAGGACAAAATAAACATTCTTTAGGTAGTACAAATATTTGAAATCAGTCTGCTGCACAGTGCTGCTGCAAATGGCAAGCGGTGGTGTATCTGATTTTTCCGCACTGCTATGGGTGATTTCTCAGCTTCTGCAGAGGCAGGTGGTGGTTTAACACCGAAATCACGGTGTGTAATGTACTATGTCCTCAGCATACAACATAACCGCTCACAAAGCTGTTGTCCTCTCGGTGTTTGTGTGCAGAGCTGCTGGGAAACTGTGGGGAGGCTGGAGTCCCTGACCTGGTGTCTGTCCTGAGGAGCATTGCCACAGAGAACATCCCCAACCTTCCACCTGGAGGAGGCCTGGCCAGCAAGTAAATATACAGCCTGGAACAACGCTGAAGCGCGTTTTACACACATAGAAGAGACTGTAAAATATTGTCCACTATCCACATACATCGTTTTTTGTGGATAATTTACCACCAGAATGTTGCATAATTTAATATGTTGATCCCTAACTTCACAAGTCGCTAGTTATAATAACTTTATTTGCAAAGCACTTTCAAGAACATAATTGTGTAAAAAGGACATCAGATATATATAACAGCTGTAATAAATGTTATTTTCATTATCGATTAATTTGCCAATCATAGTTTCTAAAAAACGTCAGAAAATTGTGAAAAATGCCAGATAAAACCCCCCGTTGCCCAAGGTGATGGATTAATAGTCCAAAGGTCAAAGATACTCAGTTTACAATCAGATATGACAAAGAAAAGCAGCTGAGACACCGCAAACTGAGATTTTTTTGTCAATTGCTGTTTGCTTGAAAAATGGCTAAAATGGTAAATCGGTTGTCAGAATTATTGCAGATTCGTTTTCTGTCAATCAAGTTTTTTGTTGAGCTCTACAGATTAATTAGATAAAACAATAAATAAGATAAAACATGTACAATATTGTCCAGGAGATAGACGGCCATACAAGCCTCTTAAAAGGGTGTGTTTTAAGATGGCCTTTAAAAGAAAATACCAGAACTACGCAGTCTATGAATGTGAGTCTTGTGCTGTTTTAGCTGCCTGTCAGATTACACACAGATGGGGAGGACAGAGCAATGGTAACAACTTTTTTTTTTTTTAGATAAAGTGCGAACTGGTGAGGCAATATGTGACAGGCGATGGGTTTGTCCACCGTCTGAAGGCTCTCGATACGTTCATCACCATCACTGACACCTGACCCTCACTCATCAGTTCAGCTTGTAGCCTGAAGTTTTGTTTTATGACAGCTGTGGTAACTCCATGATCAGAATCCACATAATATATCAATTTTTTCCTCACACAGACTTTGTGAGCTAGTGTTTGCCCTGATAACCCCATCATTAGAAGAATTGAGAGAAACCCAGCAGCCAATAAGACATGAGTATTTCCACAAATACTCCTGTAAACCCTCTCTGATTGGTTACATCTCCATAAGCTCCGATCCGGCAACGCCCATGCATCCAGCTGAAGCAGTTAGTTGATTAATCAATGACTTGATCAACCAATAAAAGCAATTTTTCAAGCCAAGATCGCAAAAATTCTCGTCCCAACTTCTTAAACGTGAGAATTTCCTGCTTTCCTTTATCTTAAATTCTGGTGGACAGAATATCTTTGTGTTTCATCTGACTGAAAAGGCAATTAAAGATGTCAACTTGGGCCCTGATTGGCATTTTTTACAGTTTTCTCATGTTTCATTAAAGAAAGAAAGAAAGAAAGAAATGCACTCCAACATGGACAACACAGATGCACTTCAAAACTTACAAACATGTAGATAACACTCCTCCAAACACTTAAACCACCACGCGCATTCGTTAAGAGTTTCTGTAGTCTCTTTATGCACGAATAGCAGACTCTTAAGTATCGACTCGGTTGCTTTCGTACCTCCATTAAAATGTTAATCAATATACATTTGCAGAGGATGAAGCGGGACTGTTTGCAGTGGGTGGGGAGTTGTTGTCTTCTCTAAGCAGCGAGCTGTGTGTGTGTTTACAGACGGAGCGTGATCGAGGCCGTGTACAACAAGCTGAACCCTCACAGAGAAGAGGAAGGGGTGAGTTGATCACCCTCTAAACCCCTCACCTCTCCAACCTTTCAACCCCCCCCCCTCCATCCCCAACATGACCCCTTAAACGCACACCAGCCCAGACAAGGACACTCGTGTGCATGCGCGCGTGTGTGTGTCACGTATGTGTTTACAGTCACATTGTGGAGACTTGCCTGCCTTATGGGGACAAAACACAAGTCCCCATAATGTGAATCATTAAATTTTAGGGTTAAGACTTGGGTTGAGGTTAGGTTTAGGTTACGGTTATGGTTAAGCAAGTAGTGGTTATGGTTGTGGCTACAGTAAACCTCTAGGAAATGAATGCAAGTCTATGCAATGTCCCCAAAAATTATGGTAACTCGACTGTGTGTGTGTGCGCGTTAGAGAATGAGAGAGAATTAAGTGTGGAAGAAGGTGGAGGGTAGACTTGACAGAATAACCTTGGCAGGCTCAATGAAACTCAATTGACTGCATTCCACGTTGAAAACATCGAAGTCAGTAGCGGCCCATTTCAATTATGTGTTTCTCGCTGAAGTGGGATATACACTAAGACCTCCACAAAGCTCTTCATGACTTAACTGACCTGAGCTAACAGTTTGATAGAACTAAAGCACCTGAATAGATCAGGAGCCTTTCATCTGAAACCTGTTGAATATACCAACCAGAATATTTTAGTTGTGTACAGTAAAAAGGGCTTTTAAAGATCCTCTCCAAATACTGCTCAGGCTCCATCTCCTCCTCCCCCCTTATTGTAAAATCAGGATCTCTGAACAGAGAAACTGGCCTCCTTCAGGAGATGAGTGTGCAAACAGACTTCTGGTTTCAAACCCTGCACACACGGCGTTCTGCACAAACAAAGTGAAGGGACTGGAAGAAAAACTTCTTTTTGACTGCAGGGTGACTTTAAAGATAAACATATTGTTCGCAGTGCTGACAGTGTACTGAAAATGTAGTGGAAATAGCAAGTTAAACTAACCTCTGCGGCTGGAAATCACTCCAGCAGCTTCGTCAAGGCTGTTTTCCATTCTTCTTCTGTCTTGTGTGGCGCAATTAGGTGAAAAGTCAACCAATGGGATCACATCATTCTACTTAATTTCAGCTTCACCATGAAAATGACTCATGCGAACTGGGCAGGAAAAGGCAGGTCGCACTCACAATCATGCCGTTGTCATTCAGGGAAGCTTTCTAAATGTGTTTTGTAGTCATGCTTGAATTAGTGCCCTTTAACTGAGGGTTAATTTGGTGAGTCTAAACTATGACGAAATATGTTTGTCAGCAAAGTTTTTTTTTTTTTTCACATGACTACGATGAGACAGCACCAGTCATAAAACACTAACTGTGACTGTATCAACATGCAATATTCACTGAATGTTAAAGCCAGAGTGGGCAATGTATCGCGACTGCAGTCAGGAAATCAAATTTCATTCAGCCAGAATGAAATGATTAGATGGCCTACCTGCCTGTCTGCTCACTGTCTTCCACAGGGCTAGGCGGACATATTGCTAAAGCTATAGCGAGCTAGTCTTACAAGTAAGGCAGAGAACGTGCAGCCAGAATTTCCCAATGCTAACATGCTAGCTTGACAGCTGTTAGAACTAACAATAGCCGTGTTTGCATTCATTTTGATAATGGCGTGGATAGGTGTTTTATTACATGTGAATGAGACATGAGGTAGTTGGACAGGGTTAGCGATGACAGCGTCGCGCTCCAGTACGAACCGGCAGGCTCGGGTTCAACAGTTAACCCGGTACTGCAAAGCACACACAGCACTGAGCAGTAACTTGAGATGAACATTTCAGATGCTTTGCATAGCACAAGAAAATATGTTGAGATGAGCTTAAAAATCACCTGATTGTAGATACAAAGTTTCATGTAACTTCCTGGACAATATAAATCCACTTGAGAGCACTTGAAAAATACAGCTTTGCAGCCTCAAATCAAATTTCAACTTCAGAATCGCGGCTTATCAGTTTATATAATATTCGTATTACGGTAGCTTAGAGGAATAGCTGTCAAGGCCATGGGAACTTTACAAATGTTATTCTAAAGAAAAGATCAGTGTCAGGTTTTAAACCGCGTGAGAGTGAGTGTGATGGTGGAGGTGTGTGTGTGTTTCTCTGAGGGGCACATGAGTGTATTTGTCATGTTCACGTCAATGGAGTCTTGACTCGCAGGCTCTTTTCTCTGGGCTGCGTGGGTGCTGACCCCCTCCCCCTCCTCCCTTTCCCCTCCCTCTCCCTCTGTTACACCATACAGCGAATATCACAAAGGGTTGTTGGTCACAGGGTCAGAAGTAGCGTTTGCATGGGCCTGTTCGACTGGTGCAAGAATGTCTCTCTGACATCGTCACGCTAGTGTGTGGTAAACATTTGTGCGCTGTTTGATGTGTGTGTTTGACCATGGAGCGTGCCTGCAGAGTCTGACCCCTGGCGTGTCACCTCAGGCCTGTGCAGGGGGAGAGGAGGAGGAGAGTGAGGAGGGAGGTGGCAGCGCGGCGGCTCATCTGCTGGAGGCTCTGCGGCAGTTCCGCCTGCACCACCGGGGGCAGTACCGCACGGTGCTGGAGGAGTCCCTGGCCGCCTACCACCTGCGGGGGGAGAGCGCTGCCAAGGGAGCAGGGGAGGGCAGGAGGACACACGATGATGACAGCTACGGCCAGGAGCAGCCCGCCTCCCCTCCCTCTCCCCCCTCGCCCCCGCCCTCACCCGCCACTGCAGAGCCGGAGGCCAGCCAAGATGCGCCCGCCCCTGAGTCCGATCCCTCCTCTGACTGAGCACCCCGCCCGCATAACCAACCCACCCATCTGACCCCAGAGCTGTAGACAGATATACTACGACTGCTCCGCCTCTGTCTTTCATCACAGAACTTGAGCGGACACATCGGCCACTTCCTGTCAATAGCCACCGCTATCATGAATGTGTTAATAATGCAGTAGAAATAAAAATGGCCGCTCTGTCTGTTCAAGTTCTGTCTCCGAGCCACATAGGTCTTTCTTTTTTGTGTGTGTTTCCCCCTGTCCTCTTGACCGCCTTGGCTTGGATCCCCAAATTTGCCTGCCACTTTTACAACCCGATCAGAGTCTGACATTTATAATCGAAAATAATCAGTAACAAATTATTAACACACGCAGAAGTGGCCGGTGAAGCAAAAATGAACCTTGCACTCCATGGCCTACATATACCAGTAATGGCTTCTGGCTGATTCCCCACTCCAACCCCCCCCTCCCTCTCCAGCCTCACCCCCCAGCCTCACCCACACTCCTCCTTACAGTGGACGAACTGACAAAGAAAAGGAGAGGAGACCCTCTGAAGCGCAGCTGTGTTCAACACACTGCACTGTCTCCAGGCCAACTCCATCTACAGACTCAGAACACACTCTGTTGTGTATATGTATGTGTGTGTGTGCGCGTGTGTCTGCATGAGTTTGAGTGACTGACCAAGAGACCAACCATCACTCCTGAAATTTGTGCTTTTGGTGGCGGGTGAGTGTTCGCCCATTTATCAGCATGTTCGGCCATGGCAGGTTGTTCAAAGCGGTCTGGGTTTTGAAAAAGTGTGCAGTTTCTGAACTCAGAGGGACACTTGTGTAGATGGGCTGGTGGGTGTGTGTTTGTAGCTTCACTTCATTAAAATCATCCCCTCACCACATACAGTATACCCTGTTCCTCATCACCACGTGTTAGCACGCTGCCTCAGTCACCCACAAAGACGTTGAAGTCTGCTCCTGTCTTTTCTTTTTATTCACCGTGATCTAGATGTGTCAGTAAACATACTGGTACCAGGTGAGCAAAGGGGCCATCAAATTAACATTTTTAATATAGAATGAGATGCTAGCGACCCTTTAAGGCCGTATTGCTCATTACACTCCAGACATTACTGGATGGATGAAGGGTTCAATAATCAAGGCGTTAATCCAGTGTGTTTTTTTCTTGGTTCATCAGTAGCAGCTCAAATCAAACAGTTAGACCTGCTTGGGACTGTCTCATCTGCTGCATGGGAGACAGTCCTGGGTGGTGCCATAGAAAAGTTGAGGGAGGTGGCTGTGCACTGCACTTTAAGGGAAGTGTGGTCATTAACCAGACATAGATGTGCCAGAACCTGCAGTTAGTCTTCACTGTTGAAATCTTGTCTTCTTGTAGACCCAGAAAGTGTCAGATAAAGCATAAATCTCACCTTTGTGTCACTGTGAAGCACCAGTGGGTGTTTTCTGCCCTCTGGCCTCAGGGGGGCAGTAATGAGAGCAGTATGGCTCCACACTGAGGTGAAGAAGACACTGCTCTAGAAGAGCTACTTGGACAAGTGTCACAAGCACAGTGTGCTTTTATCAAACACTATGTTTTGCTTTTATCAGAGAAAAGGACGTGGTTGGTTTAGCAAATGTGCGTCTGGTTAACTGCTCCGCCTTTGCTGAAGTGCAGCTGCTTCCTGGAGCTTTTTTATCAAGCCATCAGGGAGGGAGTCCTGAACAGAGCGACTGTTGGTATCTAATGTTCGCATGGTAAAATGCCTTCATGCGTGTTAACAACTACCTGATTTTAAATGCTTGATAACACTGACTGTTTTGAGCTGAATGCTAATGTCATCACTGGTAATATGCTAGCATTAGCATTCCTCTCAAATCATCACCCCTGAGTTTAAGCGCAGCTGTTTGACAAAGTACATCTCAGACAGATGAAAGTCGAGCTTTAGGTGACGATATGGCCTTTCTTTTAGCGACACCCTCTGGCTAACACGTACATGCCAAACATCTTAACATGCCTACAGTTGTTAACACACAAGTTAACATCTAACGTTTAACCATTTGGAGGTCTTCATCAAATCAGCTTGCTTAGAGTAGCATTCATTATGTTAACATGCTAGCATGCTACGTTGCCTTCATGTGTTAGATAGCTGTGGCTGGCAGCTATCCTGCCATTAGTTTGGTGGATATTCTGTCATGAGCTGAAGAGAAAAGCAGTGGAAAAGTTGATCTGATGATGGCACTAATGGAGGAGTCAGATGTTTCTTCCGCATATCAATCCATCCAGTACTTGTTGAAGTATTTAACTCAGAAGTGTTACTTGAAAGCAGAATGTGTTGCACCTTGATAAAAGCCCACATGCAGAATATTTCATTCCTGAGAGGTCATGGCTGTTGAAAACAACTCATCTGAAACTCGCTTTATTGTGAAAGTTGGATGAACCAGCAGTCTTTGAGAACAGGTAGAGGGAGGTTATTGTACGTCTGTAATGCCCGGTACCAAGTGACCATGGTAATGCCTGCATGCACTTATCTTTTCAACATAAGGCACTTAACTATCAGAGGGGGTGTGTTAACTATCAGAGGGGGTGTGTTAACTATCAGAGGGGGTGTGTATGTATGTGTGTTTGCGTGTGTATGAGTTGTATTTGTATGTGATTACGTTGGGCCAAATCAATCCACGCAGTTATTGACAAATGAACAAATAAAAATGATTTGAGGTATGATGCTATGATTTGTGTCCAGTGTATGATTATCTGTCACCGTTGTCTGACTCACAGCTGTGTTTGTTGTCCTTTTGTCCTGTCCTGAAGCAGAAAAAGTAATATTTCCCCATTCAAAGTCAGTTGTATATCAGGAAAAATCATAGAAATCCCCGACACAGCCCGAGGTAATAAGAAGGCATTTGACACAGGGCCGTTCCTCGTATTCCCTCATGTGCTGTATCTTTCTGTGTAGGCTGTGAAGTTTTTTGGGAACAGCTCAAACAGATAAATCCTCACCTTCCTCATCCTCCTCCTTAGCCTTGACTCTGCTTTCATCTCATCTCTTTCATCTCAGCTGCTTAAAGGTGCAATATCTAAGAATGTTAATAAAAATTACCAACAGAATGTGAAGAAGAAGCTGTTGATGTTGTCAAACACGTCTGTGTCATGTTGATGTCTGCTGACGTTAGCATGCTAACCAGCTAGCCACGGCCTGTCCTGTCTTTCTTACTACCATTTTCCTTATTAAATAGATAAATTCAGCACATTCTAAATTAATTTCTCTCCTTAACCAAGTCAAGATGAGTTTAATTGTCATCGTAAAACATACTCTATTCTAAGTCGAAACAAAATCAAACTCTTGGTTCTGTCTTTTCACTGTTCCACCAGCTCTGGTTTGTTTTAAATTCCCCCTTAATTTCTCCAGTCTGATGTGAAAATGTTCAGGTTCAGGTGATCTGTTGCCTCCCGTTTGTTTGGAGTAACCTTCGACAGGTGGCCGGGTCAAACACCTCGCACCTTTTGAAGACATTTTGGTCCATTGTCTCCTTTAAAACAACGGCGGCTCTCGGGTTTGAAAGCTAAAGATAAGGGAGGGGAGCTCTGTAGCTTGTAGGGACTCCGTCCCCTCATTTCTCCCCCTGCTTTGCAGTCTGACAGTTGGCCTCGTGATTCTCCGCAAGGTGAGTCATCAGAGGTCTGGGTTCTGGTTGAGCGGGGGAGCCTCGCTGTCTTTGGCCATTATCCGTCCAGTTCGAGAAGATAAAAGAGGGCAGCCAGGTTCAAAATTTGACATCATTCACGGCATCAGGAGCAGCGTTTTAACTGAAAGACACAAAGCTAACATACGCTTCTCTCCATCTCTTTTTCTTTTCACTCACCCAGAGTGCCGGCGAGCTGGAAGACCCCTGGTAGCCGTGGTAACGACCCCCGTCTCCTCCTGGTGATCGGTGCGTCCGCCCGAAGGAGGAGTGTCTCTCCATTGCGCCATGTCTTTCTCCACTAAAAGAGGACATGTGGTGTGTGTTGGAGTGCGTGAGTGTGCGTATGTTGGTTGTGCATGTGTGTGTGTTTGCAGCAGCGGGACAAAGACGACAACGACAACTACACGCACACACACACACACACACACACACACACACACACACACGCATACTGCTTTAAACCTGGAGGAAAGCAAAATCACTTTTCAGAAATGACGAGATTTTATGAACTGAAGCGTTGTGATGGTAGAGATGATTTTTACCATTGAGGTGTTTTTTTTTTGTTTTGTTTTTTTGTTCTTTTCTTGAATGTTGACTTTGAACACCTGACTTCAAAATGACATGAGGACCTATAGTGTGCGTGTTTTTGTGTGTGTGTGTGCGAGAGAGTTTGTGTGTGAGAGTGTTTCGAGGAGGGCCAAGAGAAGACAGACGGTGGATAAAGACTTTGTATGTAATTCTTCTTCTCCTGGACTTTTTTTTTTTTTGTGCTCCTGGGTCTGATAATTGCCTAACACCTTTGCTTCTCCCTTCTTAAAAGACACACACACACACACACACACACACACACACACACACACACACACACACACACACACACCAATCCATGAACACCCCCCCACCCCACCCCTCACTTCCACCTGTGCACGTATGTGATGTGCCACCTTCGAGGGCACTGCATGAGGACTTTGGTTCAACATGTACAGCTACGTGGTTTGCTAGTCGACCCGGATGGACAGCCATTGGTTGAGACTGACTGAACCCGAAGGACCTCTGCACTCTGATTGGCTCCTGCCGTGTGAGAAGTGGAAATGAATTTGATTTTTTTTTTTTTTTTTTCTTGATACTTTTAGGAGGTTGACGATGATAATCATGATGGGGAAATGGGAGGTGATCTTGTTCACTGAAGAGCCAAGTGCAAGTTGGGACTCATGGAGGCAGGGTGGTGGGTCGGTTCGGGGGGTGGGGGGTGGGGGGGGCTGTTGTATCACTGGTTGGACTTCCTGTAGGAGGTGGATTAGGGCAGGAGGGTTGTGGGCCAAACAGGCTTTCCAACCTCCCTCCCCACCATCATGGTTGGAAGTACACATGACGGCGGACCGTCCTGACAGTGGAAAGTTTTTTCTTTGTTTTTTTTTTTTTTTTTTTTTTTTTTTTAATGTTGTCCATGAGGTTACTAGCTGCTCGCTATGTAGAGTGAGTGAACTCCCTGTTTTAACCCTGTTCCTGGTTCTCAGACTGCATTGGTAATGTTTGTATTGCTGTTGTTTGATTGCACTCACATTTGATTACAGAAAGCGTCTATATATGAAATAAAATACCTGCCAAGGATCCAGTGGTGGCCGCGTATTTTAATGAGAGAGGTTTCACAAATCTTTATTTGAACGGGGACAACGAACAAAAAACATTTGCCTGATTTAAAGCAAGGAGAGATGTAAGGTGCCGGGTTTTCAGCAAACTGCTGTTTTCCCCACACAGGGAGGCAGGCCAATGAATTAATGTGAAATAAGAGTACAAAATACTGAGAGTCGAGACAACTAAAGAAGAAAATCACCTCCACATCCCAAAATCTAAACCTGAGCCCTACCCGACCCCGTCTCTCTAATTCACAGCAAGCTTCCTGTGAGAATATAGTTTGTAGACGTTCTGAGCTCTGTTGGTCATGTTATTCGTGGGCGTTTGTGAACGTCTGTGGTTTCGTGTAGGCGGTCAGTATCCGCTGAAGTCTAGACCACATTCTCCATTTTCAGGGCCCTCAATCATGACATGACATCACAGGTTAAAGCAGCCATCTTTGGGCTTAACTCTGGTTTTCTGCTGTCACAAAGCTGACTCACTTAGCTGTAAACATGCTGTAAACCCGCGCTGCACGGCTAACCTGCAGGCGGTGGTGGAATGTAACTAAGTATATTTACTCAAGCGCTGTACCTCAGTGCAAACTTCAGGTATCTTAACGGAGTATTTTCCTCTCATGCTGCTTTTTTATTCTGCTATACTACGATCATTTGACAGCTTCCGTTACTGGTTACATTACAAAACATATGGAGAGCTCATAAAATATCACCACAGGCTATTTTTCATGTAAAAATTAACAAATTTCTTTTGAATAATTTAGAAACTCGCATCAATGGTTGGACAAAACAAGCTCTGTGAAGGGGTCACGCTGGGTAACTGTAGCAGCATTTCTCAGAAATTAAATTTTTTCAAACCAAACAATCATTGAATTGAGAAAATAAAAAGCAGAGCAGTCCATAACAAAGATTACCATTAGTTGCAGTCCTATGTGAAATAAATATTAGCTCCACCTCAAACAAATACAACAGTAAAATCCTGCTTGGTGAAGTAATATATAATAGTATGACAGTCAGAGAGACCATTGATCTGCATTGACTTCTTTTAATACTTGAAGTAGTTGGTATTAGTACTTCTCCTTAAGTAAAGGATCTAAATACTTCCTCTGTCAGTGGTTGCAGCTCCAGAGGAACCTGCCAACAGCCCGACCAGTGGAAATATTCAGTATTCAATGAGTTTACAATGAAGTGACAAGTAAAAAAAAAAAAAAAAGAAAGAAAGATGTTTTTATAACCACTTTACAGTCTCAGGCTCTTCCTCCAGCTCACCATGCTATTGTAAATTACTGCTGCACAGGCGCAGCGTGGTTGCTTTTACACTTGTTCCATCGCTGCAGCTCAGAATAACATGAGACTTTGTGATAATGTGAATAATGTGTGAATTATAAACGCAGCATTTCAATCTGAGAGATCTTATCTTTTTCCTATCTGCACCTCAGCAGCAGAAGCAGCCTCATGTTGATTTTAACTATTTCTATTCATAGTAGTTTCATAAGACAATAGCAGAAATTACTCTGTATCGCTGAGCATGTTGAAAACGCTTTAAAAAGATATTTTAAATAATTCCCATAAGGATTTAAAGCCTCACTTGTGGTATTTGCACATTTTTCCAAATTTTTTCTGGAGCAAGAAAATAGAAATTTCCCTGCTCGTATCACCGTTTGATCTCCTACCAAGTATTTCATCACGGTGGTGTTTGTAGTTAAAAATAACTTTCACATGAACCGGACTGGAAAACCCAGAGTTAACTGTTGATAACCAACATTGTGTTAGCTGGGAAACACACACAGAGCCAGACTAGGCTTCACGCAACAGGCACCAGAACTGACTTAAAAGCAAACATCACTGGGTTATCAGTCATTTGGAAAGCCTCCACCTACATAGTTTCCACTTTCAACTGTCTCACCTTGTTTTGTTTCGGTGTTTTGACTGTTAAATTCCTTTATTGGACGAATTATGTGACAGTGAAGGCAGCGGCTGAGTCAACAGCTTAACTGTCTCAAGGCAAGATACTGAAGTGATAGCAGCTCACCGGCGCGGTAGCCGACATTGACCTTTGATCTTTATGGAGGAATGAACGCAAACCTTTTCTGTAGGTAGATGGAGCAGCATGCATAGTAGTGGTACAAGGCAGAGATCAGAAAAATCAAAAAGGAGGATGGGAAAAGTCTAGAAACTATTCCGTCTGCCAGCATGTTATGAAAAATGAGGATTATATTAGCCTGGTTCCAGACCTCTGAACTGGACCCACACCTCCTGATGACTTCGCTGATTCAAACAGAATGATTGGATGATGGTCGTTCGGTCTGATCATCAGGCTATCAAATGCGCGAAGTACAAATACTGCAGGCTGTATTTACCTCATTAAAACTTCGCTCATGGACGGATATTTGTAATGAGCTGTACTGTACGTCTGCAAACATGAACCAGTCCCTGGAGGAAGGTACCTTAAAGGCTCCGTGTTACACCCACACAGGTGATTTCGCTTGACTTGGCTGATGAGATGTTCTTTCAGGACCGCGTGGGTGTGTACAGGCTGTGGTTGACTGACACCGACCTTGCTCTCCTGTTTGCTTTGTTTAACCTGTTAAATCGGGAAAAAAACAACACCCTGATTGTTCTTGTTGCTGCAAAGAGGTGCGTGTCATCACAGAGCAAGTGAGTCCCTGAGTAGCTTAAACTTTAACCTCTGAGTCGATGCTTTTGCTTTGATCTGTCTATTGTCATGATTTGAGCTAAATGCTAACATCAGTTTGCTAACATGCTAACAGGCTGATGTTTCACAGGTAATAATATTCAACATGTTTGCTATCTTAGTTGTGTTAGCTGCTAACATTTGCTAATTAGCACTAAAAACTTACAAAAAGTACAACTGAGGCTGATAGGAGCGTCATTGGTTGCAGGTTTCTTCGACCAGATGGTGGCGCTACGTAGGAGATTAAGTCAGCAGGATTCATCCTCTGGACACAACGAATGTCTGAAGCATGTTTCATGGCAATCTGTCCAATAGTTGTTGAGACATTTCACTAAAATCTCAAATTTCGACCTCATGATGGTGCAGGAGACAAAGCCAGGCGGTCACCTGCGTCATTAGGATCCATCCTCTGGGGAACATGAATGGGGGGAGATTTTATGGAAATCCATCCAATAGTTGTTGGGATATTTCAGGCTTTGGCAAACTGACCAAGTGAAGCTGCCATTCATAGACGAATCACCAAATATATGAAGAGATTACACGAGGTTTGGTGGTCAGCTAAGGAACCGTGTATTAGATTTTGGTGTTAATCCAGTTCTGTAATTCTACTATCAGACAATCTTCTGAACAACAGAATTATCCATCTGTCCACTTCACACATGTACTTGTCTTTTCCTTTTGCTAAAAAAAAAATCTGCTTCTCCTCACTAAACAGTATAAATATCAAATAAAACCAGAATGCCTTGCAAAGACGTTTTGATAAATGATTGTATGTGCCGCGCTGACACACACAACCCCTGTCTAATCTGTCACTCTGTCATAATTTGATCATAATCCCTAATCATAATCACGTCGTATCTTAAAGGTGTTCTCAATCTGGACTGGGATTATGGGATTGCGGAGCATGTCTGTTAGAGTGTGAATGAGCGGTCCAAATATATTACAGTGGTGTTGTCTGTGTGTGTGTGTGTGTGTGTGTGTGTGTGTGTGTGTGTGTGTGTGTGTGTGTGTTGGGGGGGGGGGGGTAAAAGGGGTGAATTTAATTTGATGATGGCGGGGTACGGAGTGCACCCTCTCACCAATTCACCCACTGAATCCACTTTAAGCCTGATATTATGAAACAATAGACACTGACCCGTTCAGATGTGTTTGTGCGCCCCTCGCCTTTAATCTCTTTCACTTTAATTTGTTTTTTTTTTTTTTAGAAGAACACGACATGAAACAAAACAAGATTAGTCCAAGAAACACAGCATCTCTGGTTTTTTGTTGAGCAGTCACATTTCTCAGGGACATCTGGCAGTCAGCTGGTTGATCGATTCACCAACAACTGCTGGACAGACAGAGGATAACCTCCAATAACTGGTCATCTGTTGACTTTTTCTTGTGTGCTTCATCTACAAGTGGTGGAAAAAGTTCTCACAAAAAGTCTTGCATTTAAAATGATACTCGAGTAAGAGTACATACGCGTTATCAGCAAAATGTACTTAATGTATTAAAAGTAAAAGTACTCATTTGTGCACAAGAAATCAAGACGTAGGGTGGATTTTTACACAGAACCACCCAAGAAGCTGTATGTGGAAACCGTTTGGGAAAGGGCGGGCACTTTGATGGTGATTGGATGAAGCATCTGTCTGTCATCATCTATCATGGCTAACTTCATCCAAACTTTAGAAGTCAGTTTAGGAAAGAAAAAACGTCTTTTTCATCCTGAAAAGCATTCAGTGCCATCTTTGCTCATCTCTCAGTGAGGAAATACTCTCCAGTCCTGATATAATTGACACCATAGCAGCATCTACGGTGACCGTCGTTGTTTCCCAACAAACAGGCGTTGCTCTCGCTGTCATCACACCTAAACCAGCTGCCAGTAAAGTAGCTTAAAATAGAAATCAATCACCTGCCAAACAGCTGACACTGCCCTCAGCCTCTACTTGTATTTCGTGCTAATTGGCGAATGTTAGCATGCTAGCACACTTAGCTAACATGGTAAGCATACAGGCTAAACATAAGCGTGTAAACATTGTCATTTTAACACGTTAGCACGCTGGTGTTAGCATTGCTGTGGCTAGGCTCCACAGAGTTGCTAGCGTGGCTGTGGACTTTTGGTCTTGTTTAATTACATACATACATGTTTTCAGCCTTTCAGCTCCGTCTTATTCTTGCTCCACTGGCCTTTTGCTTATTCACATTTTCCTCTCTTATTTGAATTGACAGCAGCTTCTGTGAAAACCTCAGAGCTTCTCAATCCACAACCTCTAACCTGGAGCTGTTTGAAAAGCTGCAGCTGCTTCAGAAACTCAATTTACAGGGCACATGCATGGTGACACTGAACCTGCCCCATGCTACAATATTTATTTATTTATATTTACTGCGGCTGTATTAAGCATTGTGTTTACTCCTCACTCCCCTGAAAGGCCAGTGAAGGTGTTTAGTTCCAGTGGTTGTTGCGCTCTCTCCATCTCAAGGTCAGCTGACTTGGTTGACCTCCACGCGAACATGTGCCAATAGAAAAACCAACAGCTGAATTCCTTCGCAGAGAGGAAAATGCTCGTGGTGTCACTCGAGTTCTTCTTCCACCCACTCTTGTCTTTTCACAGCAATGGATTTTTTTTCTGCTTGTGACTGTAACCTTGGGGCGGGAAGCGGCGACCGAGTGGCTCTGCACAGGCATCACGTTTCCAGCAAGGCACCTCTCCTCTGAATGCGATTTTAAGGCTCCAAACGAGAGCTCAAAGGAGTGCGATTTCCATACAGGGTGAAATATAATATACTGATGGCCCCCTGAAATCTGTGTGGGCGTGTGTGTGTGTCTGAGCCTGAATGATGTCTCTGCGTGTTTGTGTGTCTCAGCATATGATTTTGAGTGGAGTAATTTAGCAGATGAACGTGTGGCCATTGTTAGAGGGATAATCTGGCTCTTGCTGCTCAGATAGGTTAACATGCAGCAGATTAGACCAGATTACCCCCAACCACACCAGACAGGACGGGGGTTCGAGCCTCCCCTCCTCTCCCTCCCTCTGAGCTGACCCTCCCCTCTTTGCCTTCCTCCTCTTTTCACTCATTCTGGCTCCAACTTCATCCTCTTGGTTTTTTAGTCCTACATCCATGTCCCACTTTTTCTTCTCATCAGGTTTTCCTTTATTCTCCTCCACTGTGCATTACTACCATCCATCTCATCATTTCATGTCTCTAGATTAGACACACATGCACATCTATTCTGTTACAGTCCAAAAAAATACAATCTGTCCTCCTGCTGTTTCCATTTAATCCAAAGAAAATATCAAACTTGTATGAAACAAAGACAGATCTATAATCAAATGTACAGAATATACTGCATAATACAATATGCTATTTAGAAAGTATGTCTACTTATGTTCTACCTCCCTGTATTAAAACTTGCAAACACAGGCCTAAGGGAGATGAACGTTTGCATACTTAACTTGATATTACTGAAATGTAAATGCATGTTATGTGAATGAATGAATGAATGAATGAATGAATGAATGAATGAATGAATGAATGAATGAATGAATGAATGAATGCATTACTGTCAAGCATGCACGTATGCCTGGTTTCATTCTGTCATAAAACAGTCTACACATAATGTACATAAAATACTGTGTGGACATGCAGATGCACAAAATAAAAGAAGCTATATTAATTATGTTTTGCATGAACAAAAACACTAAAAGTTAAAATAACTTGTTACCACAGTGGCCTTACAAGACACAACAAACTCACAGAAGATGCACACACACACACACACAGGCCAATTTGAATAATTAAAAAAAAAAAAATATATATATATATATATATATATATACATATATATATAAAGTACAAAACATGTACTTTATAAAACAGAAATCCAAACGAACACACGTTATGGTTGTACAAGTATGAACTCTTTCTACTTTGACCTGAATTACACATTATTTTATTTTAATTCAGCTGCGCCATTGTTTTGGATTTAGCAATTATTGATCATTAGCTAAACAGCAACATATAGTTAATGGCTAATATTTAAAGATTATTGATCCTAGTTGGGTTTGATTTTGTCTTATTTGTGTTGCAGCTCTTGGAAGTTATTTCAGTGAGGGACAAAACTGCACATGGATTGTTTTTGTACTAGTTCAGTGCTGTCCTGATGGTGTATTATAACGCTGAAAGGTGGACATCAATGTTCATGACTGATTCACTAATTGCTATAAATATTTGCATAATCGTAGGGTTACATTACTGTCTGAACCCCTAACTAAGCCTCCTTCATTCATAAAGAGGCAAATGGATTTATTTCTGTCAGATTTCTTACAAATACCTCTTGACTGACACAGTTTGAAAGATGTGTGATCAAATTTGAAGGCAGATCAGTTAAACCTGCACCAAGTTAAGGAACGACTGCACTCCAGCATCTGCAATGATATTTATGATGAAGAACTTTGATGTGACTCATTCTCTCCATTTCCTTTTCTTTGCTGCAGCGTTTTGCTCTCTTAACCCGCTGCGTGAATATATGTAAATGAAAGGTGTGAGTGTACGGTGTGTGTCCTTACACGGCACGGCAGATCCCACCGCCAGACGTTTGCTCAGGCTCCAGCTGTTTGTATTTTTGGCCGCTGGGGTTTGTTTGTGGGGCAGCTGCTGTGTTTGTGTCAAGCAGTCTATTGCTTAAAACCACGGCGAGTGGTGAGATGACACTAACAAAACACAGGATAATGATGTAATTAGTGCTGCAACATCTGGCCTGGAAAGCAGTGCAGCACATGAGAGGAATTATTAGTCAAATTATCTGATTATCTGATTATTTTGTTTGTTCATGTATCAGTCAGGTGTTTGTGCTTTAAGGTCTGCGCTCGTCACCCATCTGTCATGTGTGGATGCTTATTTGTGTGTCACAAACCTGGTGAGGTGTTTACATGTGTATTCATACATTCAGGCCTCTCTGAAAAACACTTCTCCAGCTGTTTCAGCACTCACACAGCTGGACTGATGCCTCGCCAATAAAAGTAGCAGGATTAACTTCGAGGTATTGGGTTACAGACCAATCAGAGGTCAGGATTAGTTGCTCAGGTGCAGTTACTTGAGTACCTGTCCTCCACAGCTTTCTGCGACGGAGGTCAAATGGCGACCACACACACACAGACAGGCTTCCTCCCTTTGCAATGGTAACAATTAATGATTTTTTTTCTCATTAATCAATTTGACAGAACCCCAATGTGACATCTTAAAATTGCATGATTCCAAAAACCAAAAGATATTCAATTTAAAGTGATATCAAATCAGCAAATCTTCCTTGCTTCATTAGTGACTTAAAGGGCCAGTGCGGAGGATTTAGTGACATCTAGTGGTTAAGTTGCAGACTGCAACCAACTGAAAACCCCTTGCCTCACCATTTCCAAGCATGTGGGAGACGCCATGTTGGCCGTGAAACTTGCTAAAAACACAAAAAAGCCTTCTTTTGGAGTCAGTGGTTGGTTTGTCCGCTCCAGGCTACTGTAGAAACATGGTAGTGCAATATGGCGGACTCTGTCGAGGAGGATCAGCTCCCTCTGTAGATATGAAAAGCTCATTCTAAGATAGCAAAAACACAATTATTTTCAGGCAATTATAATGAAAACATAATAAAGAATATTTTCCATTTGTGCCAATAAAATCCCTCTGACCCTGGATCTTTAAAGGAAAAGTACAACGTTTTGAGAAACATGCTTCCACTTTCTTGCTGAGGGGTTGGATGAAAAGATCGATACCACTTTCGTGACCGTGCGCTACATATAAAGCCACAGCCGTGAGACAGTTAGCTTTAGCTTAGCATAAAGACTGGAAGCATGGCGAAAGAGCTGGATTGATTGCAGATTTCTCAACTGTTGAGCAGAGCCAGGCTAGCTGTTTCCCCCTGCTTCCAGTCTTTATGCTAAGCTAAGCTAAGTGCTTCCTGGCTGCAGCTACATATTTAGCGTGATATCAGTCTTTTTATTTAACTTATGTTAAATTAATCTAAATGATCAAAATTGTTGCTGATTACTTCTCTGGCGACCATTTCATCGATTAACCGACTACCCGACGCTCGATTAATCGACACACTGAAGGTCCAGTATGTACAGTATAAAAAGCTCCGTCCTCCCACTCTCTCCACATTTCAATCTTCATCCCTCTCAGTCTGCCACAGTTTACTCCCCTCCTTCCTGTTTTTTTGGGTGCCATTGTGCACCAAGCTCTCCTGGAGCCCTGCAAGAGCACAAAAGCACAACAAAGACTCAGGAAGTGATTAGTGGCTTAACGAGGAGGAGGCTTTGCGAGGAGTTAGGGGGCCTGTACGGCCTCCTCCAATGAGATGGGGTGAGGGGGTTAAAGTTTCAGGGCTTAAGAGGTCAGTGTTAAGTTATGGAGGTCAGTGGAGAGGTTAATTAGGAGCTGGGCTTTTGTTTACAGGGGATGAGGAGACGCAGAGGCGATTCACTTCATATCTGTTCCTCCAGCCACCCTGGAAGTGTCATCCACCCGCTTTTAGCTGCTTTCCCTTCACCTCCCTGCTAATTGTCCTGTCACTGAAAGGAGATGTAGCTGAATTAACTTAATTGTCACCCTTACAACACACTCGCCCCCTCATCACCACAACACACACACCTCCACTACGTTCCCCTCGAGTGTGTTTGGTGTGTCACTCCTGCTTCAATTGGAAGAATGTCTTTTCAACTTGGAGGAGCCCTGGCCATGACTGTCACTCAGAGGCTGTTGTGTGTGTGTGTGTTTGTCCATTGTTCTGCCGTTAAAACACACACACATACACACACACACACACACACACACACACACACACACACACACACACACACACACACACACACACACACACACACACACAGACATGCTGCAATCCTCTGTGGACTCAAGCATCTCAAGTAGAGCACAGTGCGCTACTCGATGTGAGTGTGTGTGTGTGTGTGTGTGTGTGTGTGTGTGGGAAGAAGAAGAGAAACAGAAACCAGACTGACACTGAAGCAGCTTTCTTGGCTGCAAAATACGCCTGCAGAAACCTTTCAGATCACCTTTGTTCAGCTGTGTTAGCGAATATGTCTGTGGCGTTGTTTGTTTTCCTCTGATTTACCGATCCACCAATTTAGCATTGCACTCCTGTAACACTGCTGGAGTCCCAACAGACAGCCTGCATTAGCCGCTATTAGCACAACACAGTGAGCAGTCCAGTGTGTAATAAAAAGGAGGTTCTGCTGCATCGGCCATTTTTCAAAGGCTTGACAATGTTATAGCTGATGCTAAATCAGTAGCGTACTCCTAACGTCCTCACACTGGCAGCCAGGGTGTTATAGAGGTGATTTTAATATCCTTAACTTTGACAGCGCTTCATGGCCTGGCCTCAGATTGTTTCCCTCTCTTCATCAACCTGCTGGCAGCCGGAGGTCCTCAGGCAGGAACCTGTTGGCTGTCAGGAGTTTTAAGAATAAAGACGGAGCTTTTGTTGTCTGTGGACTGACCTGCCTGATGGGTTCAAGACTTACAGAACTGCTTTATTACGGTTTGTATTTCTGTGTATATTATGTGTATGCTGGCACTTTTTTAGTCTTTTATTGTTCCGTTTTAATTTTTCAGTGTTCGCCTCATTTTTCTTATTGTTTTGTGTTTGGGCCTTTTTGTAATTGTTGATTTTGATAAGTGCTATATAAATAAACCTCTATAAAGCTCATTTGATTTGATTTAATGATGGAAGGAGAGATTACCTTGATAAGCATGACCCCTGCGCATCATATGGGGTGAAAAACTGGCACACGACTCCTCACACCACCATGCAGGGACATCTGTCTGCTGGGGTAATTGGCATTAACCCTTTTAAGCTGGGTGGCCCCCTTTTTCACACCCAACACATCTGCACTGGAGCTCATATTTGGAAGAGTGTGTGTAAGAAAACAGAATGAGATGTTGTATTATGAAGGTATAAAAGTGTGTGTTTTGGTGGAAGATCTTTCATTCTTTGAGCCCCAATAGCACAAAATACATGTTTCGCGTGCACACACACACACACACACACACACACACACACACACACACACACACACACACACACACACACACACACACACACACACACACACACACAAACTCTGTCTGAGAGCTGCCACACTCCAAAGCATATGGCCCAGAGCAGCCAAAATGTGTTAATGCTGATTGAATATGCTGCTCTATTAGACTAATGTTGGCAGGCTGTATAGGCCCGATGCTAATCCAAGGTAACAGAATGGAGCTGGAGCGCAGCTTATCTCTGAACTTATGGATATTACAGAATAGAAAAGTGATTAGAAAGTGATTAGAGTGGTGGGAGACCACTTAGAGAAACATACGCTTTCAGGTCCGGCTGAGATTTCCCGTCACACCATCCATCACCAAACATCACTGCCGATAATGATGCAAGCAGCTTAGCGGCAGGACCACAGAGGTTATGAGATTCAGCTGATAGCAGACGGTGAGCTCAGTTCTGTTTAGTTTCAACTTGTTTTTTCCTTCTTTCTCTCTCTTTTTTAAAGATATGGCACATCATAATCACAGTCCTTATGCTCCTTATTTGGTTATTTTTTGTTTATTATCATTTATTCTGTTTTATGAGTCAAAAGTCATGATAACTATGTGCTCTCTGAGTTTGTCTCAACACACCTTCACTTTGCTGTTTCGTTGGTCATTGTGACGTAGAAAAAAAGACAGATGAAGTAGGATTAAATTAATTTTAATTTTAAAACTGGCTGCAGTGTAGGCCTGTAAGAATAAAAACTATAATAATTTATACAGCACTCTTTAAATACATGGTTGAACCAGGACTGCAGTGAGGCAAATAAAATCAGATTTTTATTAAAAACCAAGTAGAAAGAAACATCCAATAATCTTATAAGATAAAAAACAAGAACAACAACAATAATAAAAAATAAACAAAGAGATAAGATAAGATGAAACAGTGTGCTAGCATTACATTACAAATGAATAGAAATTTACACCTCAAAAATGTAACAAAAAGAAATTTTGGCCTCCTTATCTGAAACAGTAATAAATGTGGAACCGTATAGCGGAGATTGTGATTGATGCCGCTTTTGGTCAGCTTTGAATTCACTGCCTGGTGTGTCTTTATCTGTTCATGTTCATCTGCTCTCGAAGTCAAGCTAAAAGGCTGATGAGTTAAGTTGTTTTTTCTTTTCCTGTTTCCTGTTTTATGAAATGGGTCACAATAGAAAGGCTGTTCAGAAGGGACTTCGTGTGTCCAGCCTGCGCTCATGAAAAGGGAGATAAATCCTCTGTTTGATTGACAGCGCTGCCATGACAACCTCGCATCAGCTCCAGAGTGTCCAATCAGGAGTCAGATTCAGGGTCCCTCCCTGACTCCCAGGTGAGCTAAAGAGTCAGACTTGAGCAGATTTCACTCAGACTGATCCCGCTTCGCTCCTCACTGCCTTCACTCTGTCATCCAGATGGTGTTCAGATCGCCGCTCGACTTTTTCTCAGCCTCCCGGATCCTCCTGCCCCACTTCGCGGATGGGCCCCCTATTCTGGCCCGCTCGCGGTCCCCGGAGGACCCTCCCTCGGCCTGTCCTCCCCTGGCTCTCCCGGGACTGTGTTTCTCTGCGGCGCAGATAGCCAGCGTGTGCGAAACTCTGGAGGAGACCGGAGACATCGAACGGCTGGCCCGCTTCCTCTGGTCACTCCCGGTGACCGCAGACGGCCGCGACTCCATCTCTGAGCACGAGTCCGTTCAACGAGCGCGCGCCGTGGTGGCCTACCACTCGGGGAGTTTCCGCGAGCTTTATCACATCCTGGAGACGCATCGCTTCACGCGCGCCTCGCACGGTAAACTGCAAGCAATGTGGCTCGAAGCTCACTACCGGGAGGCCGAGAAGCTCCGGGGGCGGCCGCTCGGACCGGTTGACAAGTACCGCGTGAGGAAGAAGTTCCCGTTGCCAAGGACCATCTGGGACGGAGAGCAAAAGACGCACTGTTTTAAGGAGCGCACGCGGGGGCTGCTGAGGGAATGGTACCTGCAGGACCCGTACCCGAACCCCGGGAAGAAGCGGGAGCTGGCGCACGCAACCGGCCTCACGCCGACTCAAGTTGGAAACTGGTTCAAAAACCGGAGACAGAGAGATCGAGCGGCAGCAGCCAAAAACAGGTCAGTGACTTTGGCTTCAAATAAGTTGTCCTTTGAGTTTCATAGCTGACAACTTTGAAGAGTCACCCAAAGGAACTTTCAACTGTTTATTTATAGCCAACAAGCCTTTGGATTTTATTTTCCTTTACGAAACATCAACATGGTGTTAAAATCAAGGCAATTCTACATGTCTGAAATTTAATCAGCCTCCGTATTGATCACTCATTTGCTTTCACTGGCTTGTTGAGGCAATTTCTTCTCCACAGGCAGCCAAGGTTGTGCGTAAAAGGACCATTCATGCGTAAAAGCGCGCAGCCATTCAGCCTGTAGGTTTTTGTTTCCTCTCTGTCAATCAGACATGGTGGATTTTTCTTCCCCTCTCACCCTGTCTATAATTTGCTTCAGGGTCAGTGTGTGGGTCAGCCGCCCTGTTGGTGAAGGCAAAACGTGCATTAATGGTTGCAAATTGCTCACCACACATGCACAGGAGATAAGTCGCTATTAGTCGTTGACAATGGTTTAATTCCGATCGATTTTAAACATTCATTTTCTGTTTAAATTTGTCCCTTTTTTCGCAAGAAGAAGTTTTGTTTTTCAGTTTTATTTAGTTGCATTTTGTTTCCACAGTTGCATTTAGATTTAGGCGGACTTCACCACTTTTAACGACTCTTCTTACTCTCTTTATTTTCAGGTTGCAGCACAATCGGATGCGTCCAGACGGTGCGCGTTCACTCAGCGGAGGAGAGTGCAGCCCAGACGGCAGCGGAGGACGCGCAGATGGAGAGACTCTTCTCTCAGTAACGGACAGTGACTCTGACTTGGATGTCTGAGACTTTTGATGAATGAAATGGACCTTCAGGGGCCTGTGATGCTCCAGTCTGGATTACCGAGGAGAGGAGGATGCGGACTAAAGGCAGGTCATGGTTTGCAATACATGTTCAGGGCATAAAACAACTTCATCCTGCATATGTCCCCAGCCCAGCCCATCTAACACATGACGCGAACACATGAAGATTTATTTTTATTTTGTCTCCAGAAGCATAATAGATCCCTTTCCGTGCGCGTTCACTGATCACCAGCTGCAGATTAGATCCACTGTTTGATTTTTAACTTGAACACTGGATGGTGCACATCTGATGACCCAGCTAACAGCATCAACCTCATTAAACAGACATCAAGCCATGGACCCCTGTTAGTCTTTATAACCCGGGGACCCCCACATGGGAGGACCTTTACAGACTGAAAGCTGTCAGTGAGATAATCATTCTTATTTTCTCTAATTATGTGTCATTATTATTATTACTTTAATGAAACCAGTTGTTTCTTTAGACCCCTGGACGTCCACTGCTGTAGACAATCGATGCACACTGAAGCCTACCTCCCTGTCTGGCTGTTTGTATGTTTATGAACGTTTTTAGTTTCTTTACCTTCTCGTCTACTTTATTTAAAGTTCACAGAGTTCACTGTGCAGTCTGTGTGTGATGTCGTACTTTATGTTCAACTTCATGCTGAAAAAATGTTTTTGGTATTTTATATAAATAAAATTATTTAATATATGACTGTCATTGGGCCCATTCTTCTTTAATGACACCATCACTAATATTCTGAAGGACAGTGTGTGTGTGTGTGTGTGTGTGTGTGTGTGTGTGTGTGTGTGTGTGTGTGTGTGTGTGTGTGTGTGTGTGTGTGCACGCATGTGGTCAGTGGTGAGCTTATTGGTGACTTCATCATACCTTACGGTTCATTTTTAAGTGTTTATTAATTTATTTCTCAATGATTGTAACTCCAATTAAACATAAGTAACAGGTGCATAAAAAGTTAGGAACACGGTCTAATAAAGCTCTTATCATGTTTACTGATACACTGTGTGATTACACACATGAACAAATCCTTTCAGTGGGTATAAAACGTTTATTGACTGTTAACACACAAGTGCAGTTTGTGGGTTTAAAACAGTTTATGAAAGGGTTTATCTGAAGTGCTATTTTAAGATGTTTTTTCATCAATAATGATTTCTATTTAAACAAATACATTATGTACAAATACAAATTCACAAGCCACCCAGCAGTATATAAAAGTATTAAACTTTGCTCCACCTTTACCAGCTTCAGATGGTGTATGTATGCATCAATAATTCTGATCCAGCAGTCATATTAACATTATTCTGAAATGACTGCACAATGATTACTTTCACATTTGGTTTAAGTACATGTTGATGCAAATACTTTTCTAGTTTAATTAATTAATTTTACTTTGAACAGAATATTTCTACTCTGCAGTATTTCTACTTTTACTAATGTAAAAGATCTGAGTACTTCTTCCACCTCTGACTGTTGGGTTGGGCTGCTTCAACAGTCATAAACCAGATTTTTCACAGCAGCCTTCAGGTTTTTCATTTGTACAAAAATTAGGATTGTAAGCTGCAAATTCACACACCTCCGATACACCTACTCCACTGCTGAAAGGAATTCCTAAAGAGTTTCAAACAAACAAACAAACAAACAAACAAACAAACAAACTTATTCTCTCACTTTTATTCATCCGCTGACCTGCAGTGGGCTGCAGAATCACTCAACTCTGGAAAAACCGCAGTGTGGAAACAGAGGGGCGCCATCCAGTGGTCAAAGAAAACACAGCAACAGTTGCTCCGAGAATAAACAACAAACTCTAAATGCATGCTGGTTCAAATTACGTTTGTGCCATAAATAGAAAACAAACAAGCAGGAAACAAACAAACAAGCTGAAAAGTACACAAACCAAGCGTTGATTATAAAAACAGGCTGAACAGGGAAGATAAAAATGATTTAACTGCTTTAAAAATGACATTAAACAGAATTACTTTCCGTTTTTGCCTCTGATTCATGGCAAAATTGTTTTTACTATTTTTTTTCTAACATTTACTATTAGCAGTAGTATTTTAATTTACTTCATACTCTCAGTTCATCAGTTTATATTAACTACACAACTGTTTTAAAAGTAGTTGAATTTATCTCCATTGTGGTGCTACAAGCTCAAGCTTTCACATAAACCTAGAAAATGTGACAGATTATGTAGTAATTAAAGATTAATTGTTATAGATTAAACTTCTTTGTGGTCAAGATTAGCTTCATTCTGATCAGACCAAACGCTTCTATCACAGTAATAATAATAATAATAATAATAATAATAATAATAATAATCATCATCATCCATTATTATTTATCACACTGACAGGAATCATTCAGGAGCCCAATGAGTACTTTTACATTTTCCTGTTAATACTTCTGTAACTCCTTGCAAAGCAGTACTATTACTTGAACTGTAGTAATTTTACCCGTTTATTTTTGTTTTTGCTTAAATAAAAAAATCTGAATACTTTTTCCAACACTGCAGAAATCCACCTCATCACCATCGATGTGTGAATCTACCGAGGAGCACTTGAACACAGCGTTCCGTGACGTCACGTCCTTGAAGCGTCATCATCCCAGCGATGCGTTACGCGGGCCAGCAGGTGGCGCAGCTGGCCAGACCTGACGCACAGTCAAGGCGCTCGGTGAACACTTCCTCTCCTCCCTTTAATTGAAGTCAGTTCACGTGAAAGCAGATGTCACATGTTTGCAGGCGCATCACAGGTTTTAAAGACCACACTCATGAGTGTCATGCATGATTTACACCTCCACGACAGGTTTTCTGATTTACTTTAATTAAATCCTGCATTTCAAGAATTATTACAAGCTGACTTTTACAGAAACAGCTGGAGAAAAATAAAAATATGCTCCCAAAATCCGGATTTTGTGCACAAACTGTGCTGAGCTTCCCTGTCAGAATGCCTCAGGATTGTTTCATTGTGCCAATAATAAACGTCCATAATCCCCCCTGTTTGTGTGTCAATTAAATGTCTGAAGACACAACACAGTTCGTTGTGGAGAAGTGACAGTTGCTATGGCGATTGTCCCTCATTTGTGTCTGTGACCAATCAACCAACAAAGCAACAAAACGATCACGTGTCATGTGTCCTGCAATAATAATAATGATAATAATAATTGTAGTGTGTCATGAAGTGCTTCACATAAGGCAAACCTGAATGGAAATAACTCCAAACACAACTAATTTAAATCTAATTAACCGTAATCTTAAATTAACATTGTTTGATTGAAGGTGTAGGGCTGCAGTATAGCACTTTGTTTAACCTGTTGTATATTATGTCTTGTCTTTGAGAAAACAAATAACTGCTTTTATATATTGAATATTCTGTTTTTATTGTTTCCTTGAACAAAAACATTAAACAGGAACAGATTAAGGTTAGAGAATGTAAAAAAAAAAAAAAAAGCAAAGCACAAACTGCAAGCAGGATAAAAGGAAAATCAGGCTATTTTTAAGACGACCTGTCAAAGATGGTACTGTGTAATGTTAATACCAGAAAATATAGTGCAGCTTGGTGATGCACGCTTGTTTATCGTTTTTATTTGTTTTCTTAAAAACTAACTATTAGATGTCAAAAGTGCAACAGCTCCTGGAAATAACACCAAAACTGCAGCAGTGCACGTAAATATAAGATTAAGGCATACAGTACTAGCTGGTAACACATCAGTCAGTTGTGTATACTGATGTCATGTACTGGTGTGGTAAATTGGAACTGCATGGAAATGAAGATAAAGAAGTATGTATGGGTATATATAGGTCTGTAATAATATAAGCATGCAAGGTATTTTAATACTACATAGATTAACACACAGAGAGGGAGGACATTCTAAATATACATTTATATAAATATATAAATATAGACAAGTGACACAGACAAACAAACAGTCACTGCTGGGTGAAACAGCCATCACACCGCTGTAGTATTCTGACGAGCTGATGGTGGAACTGGAGATATTTTAAGATACTATTCCAGCAAAGTGTCGCTGTAACATTTGTTCTGTATCTTCAGACTCTCTTCTTCTGTGTGTGTGTGTGTGTGTGTGTGTGTGTGTGTGTGTGTGTGTGTGTGTGTGTGTGTGTGTGTGTGAGCTGTCTGTGACCATGCATAAGGACTGACTGATTGACTGGCTCCACTGGCTGTCTGGCCATGACACACACACACACACACACACACACACACACACACACACACACACACACACACACACACACACACACACTCCACGCCTGCGGGTGAATTCCATCCCCCTCTTCGTCTCTTGCACTCAAAAAACACCTCTTCCATTTGCACGCGCACGCACGCACTCACACACTCACACACGCACACACGCACACACGCACACACGCACACACACAGTCTCTGCCTCTCTCTCTCTCTCCCTCTCTCTCTCCTCTCATCCGGTGCGGGAGCCCGGCAGCGCGGGTGACGCGTTTTGCGCATTTCCTGCAGCTCGCGCTCACTCGCGGACTCAGGAGAGAGAGAGGGGACGGGAAACGGGGGGCGCGCGCAAGGACCGAACGGAGGAAAAAAAAAACGAACGGGAGCGGAGCGCCGTGATGTGTTAGGGGTGCTCGTGAGCCCGAAAAAGACTGCATCAGGGGGCAAAAAGGCATTGCTCTCCGAGGAGACGCGCAGATATCGCGGTACCGTGAGGTCGAAGCACGGAGATTATCCCGGAGAAGAGAGAGCGAGGGGCTGGAAACGGAGCACCAATCCCGGATGGCTAGGCGCGGCTGCTCGCGCTCTCTCCCACCCTGACCCGGGAGAGACACACAAGGACCGCGGGGAAGCTCCGGGGCTCCGCATGAAGCCAGCCGGAGCCTGTTAACCCGCGTTCCGCCTCGCTGCCGTTTTATATCTCGGCCTGTTTCCGCCGAAACAGTAATCTTGTCTGGCGCACGGGACCGACCATAAACAAACAAGGCAGCGGCTCCGGTGGGAGAGCGTTCAGCAAGCGACCTCTGAAGGCGGCGAGTCTGCGTTGTTACCGCGATTTGCAGCCCATTAGGGATCCATCAGCTGTACTGTAAGCGTGTGTGTGTGAGCGTGTGTGTGTGTGTGTGTGTGTGTGTGTGTGTGTGTGTGTGTGTGTGTGTGTGGATAACAGTGTTCTGATATGGCTGTACTAGACTGAGAGCCCAAGGAGCCAGCGGCATTATGGGATGTAGCAGGACTGTGCAGTGACCCCGCTCATTGGAAGGAAACACTCTGTGTACAGGAGCAGGAACAGGCAGACTAGCCTAAACACACACACACACACACACACACACACCCTCATCCTTGTATACACACACACATCCCAGGAGCCTGCAGCCATGCCTGTGTTCAGTGGCCTGTTGAAGGTGCGAGTGTGCGAGGCGGTGGACCTGAAGCCCACCCCGTGGGCCCTGCGTCACGCTGTGGGGAAGAGCGGCTCCTTCCTGCTGGACCCCTACCTGGCTCTGAATCTGGACCAGACCCGGCTTGGCCAAACTGCCACCAGGACCAAGACCAACAGCCCCGCCTGGCACCAGGAGTTCTGCACTGAGGTCCGAGAGGGAAGGAGTCTGGAGCTGTCCGTTTTCCACGATGCGCCCATCGGATATGATGACTTTGTGGCCAACTGCACCATCCAGCTGGAGGACCTGCTGCAGAACGGCACCAGACACTACGAAGACTGGGTAAGAGTTTGATGTGTGACTGTTCCAGTATGTCTCAGTTACCCACAGAGCACTGGGGCAGAAGTCATCGGGTCCTGAAAGCCACAGGTTGTAGATAAATCTGCAGCATGTGCTCGTGCAGGTGAAATCAAACCCAGGCTCTGAGACAAACGGGGCCGCCAGTGTTAGAAATACACAGCCTTTACAACAACCCTCCCATCGCATAGTTCGCCTGGCACATTTGATGTGGTGCATGCTGCGCTTGTGGTCGCTGCACAGCGTACAATGGAACGGGCCGATGGTATGTTTTGGCCCAGTGTCTCCCGGCCGCACTATGCATAGATGTTGTTGAGCGTTCAACCAAAACCAACTTCTTTTTTACTCATTCATCCAGGAGAGAGACCAATGGGCCGTTTGCTGCGTCACAAAATTCATACATTCGCACACGTTGCTTCCTGAGGGCCTCCCAGCACAGCTGCTTGCATGGCTGGTGAGCAGTTTGAGGGTGCTCAGGGCACCGTCTGATACCAAACACTCATCGATACCGCTATTCTCTGTTTCCCTGATTTAAAATCTGTACACGGCAGGATTATTCTGAATGAAACGGTGATTCTTTTAATCGCACCAGTGAATGCAGAAACTGTATTTAGTGTCACTTCTTGCTGATAACTAATCCACCTAATGAGATCAGCGCTGGGGCTGATCACAGTCTAGTGCGCCCCTGCTCATGTCCACCTCTGTGGTTGTGGTTTATAGCGTTTATAGCTGACATGCTCACATTAAATCAAAGGTTTTCTCTTCAGATGTCAAACCACTTAAATACTTAGAACTCCTAATTATTCATCATTTTCAAGGGATCCTTGTACCATTTTGCATCTTAACAGTACAGCACTGTATGTGCTTGCCTCCGGCCCGTGGCCCACCGTTAAGATTTAGTTTTGGCCCTCTAAGTGAAAAAGTCTGGCTCTAGCAGAAGAAGAAGCCCCATCATCATCATCATCATCATTAAGGAGTTAATGGTGAATTCAGCTGCACGTGTTGGATGGACGTCCAGTTGGTTCTAGATTGGTTTTGGGGTCCTCCACAGAGTCACTTCGTCCCCCTTTACTTCTGTAGAGCCGTGGCAGAGCTTTTTTGGGTTTTGCCGTCCTTCCATTCTGCAGCTTTCCCTCCTCTGTTTGCGACACAGGAGCTGTTTGGACTCGCATTAGATCTGATTTGGACATCTCACGTCCAGCCTGTAGCCACCCTTCCTCAATTCCTCGCATTCTTCCTGCCTCTTTGGATTTGAAGAAGTTTGAGGTGCCCTCGTCTTTCCCAGCATAGAGACACATTTATAAAGCAAGCACAGCATTTTTGTGAGACTTCACCGCTACCTGGTTCAGTGTCTTAAGACACAAATAGAGCCACTCAGCAGCGGCAAAGACTGAGGTTTCATTTGTTACAGTTCCTCATCTCGTAATCTCATTTGCGCTGGGACTGTGGTGCTGGCCGACCACATCTAGATCTGTATGTATGGGCATAAAGAGCTATTTGTTTTGGGTCTGTGAGTTTTGACTCCAGCTTTAACATGTGATCTTGTTCCACTTCTGTGCTTCGCTGTAGCTCATCTCGCTTTACGTTAGATGAAAGGCTGACGAAGGTGATCTCAGCTCGGGCGTTCTGGGAGCCGAGGACATGCAATTTAAATAACAGCATGTGTCATTTCGCTTTTAGCCCATTACCCACAAAGCACATACACTTTACAATACTGCCAGCCATTTTCCAAAACATATTGTGAGTTATTACATGTGTTTTCTACCTTTCAGGCAGCCATTGGTTTCACTTTGAGCTAGAACACAATGAGAATCAACTCTCAGACACTTGAAACCTTAAACCATGACGTTTAGTTGTGCTTATTACAGTATTTTTGCTATCTACTCAGTTAAAACAGCATTTTTCTACTATGATAATGCTGTTTTGAAGGCTCTGTAATGCCAGAGTTTTTAATAGAGACCCTGCTCTCAGCTGGATTAACATATGACCATGACGTAACGCAGAAAAGAGAGGCAACAACATGTTCATTGTGGTGAATCTCAAATTTGAAGTCTTAGGAAGCTTATTTTCATACTGCAGTGCTTCTAAGGTGTTATTGAAAGCTTTGTTAATCTATATATGATGTAAAAGTATGTGTGATTTGTGGACTAACGCATGAAAAGCCAAAGGATATGCTTCATTCGGAGGGGTTTCATTGATGTGTAGTTATGTAATCTTATACTATATCAGTTTACACCGGCATATAAATAGTTACACACACACACACACGCACACCTCGTCCCTCAGCCATCCAGAGTAAGGTCAGAGCATATGGATCACTCTGTTGATTGACCACATCCCATTGATCGGCCAGCCGGCTCGTCAATACATCTGCCTCACAGCGACACAGTCCCTCCCACTTCCCCTCTGTCCTCCTCCCTTCATTACTCCATTACCCACAAGTTCTGCCACCCGCGTCTCCCTCGTCCTGCCTTCTCCAACAGCGATTCCCCCCTGATCTTCCTCACCATCCCCCCTCCTCCCCTCGTTTACCCATCATCTTCCTCTTCCTGCCTCACTTGTGCTCCTCCTCCTGTATCTCTGCTGATACTCTGTCTGTCATTCGCTCTTATTCAGCCTCCAGTGAGGAGGCAAGAATGTCAAGTTCAGACTCAAGAAGGAAACGCTGGGAAGAGTCATATAGGAGTTAATAGGTGGTCTGAGTCTGCTTAGCAACTGGATTACTACTATAGCAGAGGCACTAATTCTCATATGAACTCTACACAGCGTCTGCAGAATCAGGTCCGGACCTTGCTCAGAGTTGCCCTTTCACACATGTAGCACATTTGTCGGTGTCAGACGAGTTCTCACCTACTGGAGGTACTCGGTTTGGTTTAGGTGATGCGTGGAGACTGGGTGGAGCGTGCAGGAGGAGGACAACTGTTTTTGCATTGATTGATGGCAATAGGAGATGCAATGTCATCAACACTTAAATACGTTAAACGTATATGCGTTTTAGCCTTGCTTGTGGCACGGCTCAAGATTCCAGGCTTCAATTGATTGGTGCAGATATTCATGGTCCCCAGTGGACGAATCCCAGTGATCCTGTGACTTTCCCTCTAGAGCCTTCATGAGATGCACATTTTTGTTTTTAAGTGACACATCTCAACAATTATAGGATGGTTTGCCATGATATTTGTCACAGGTGTGCATCACCCCCTCAGGGTGTAATAATTTCAGTTCTAATAAAAATGAATATTGGTTTAAAAGTACCATTCCTCAATCTGATGCCATAAAGTCGCACCAAATGGTACACTTCCTGCTGTTCAGATGAACGCTGAGCCTTTCTCACTTCCTCCGCCCTTCTGCTGCCTCACTCGTCTCATCTCATCATGCCTCTCGTCTCCGCTCTGTTATTCCCATCCCGCCTGCTTCCTGGTCCCTTTTGTCTTCTGCCGCCTCTCCATGATACATCTCCTGTGGACCCGAGCGCTGTGGGCCAGGTTGCTGCTCTGTGCCGCCGGTGAAATATTAACCAGGCTTTGATGCTTATTAATTGTCCCACTCAGTAATTGAGATGCTCTGTGGAGCCCATCCCCATGGCGACAATGACAGCCCGTCCCCTTGGTGACAGCCTCTCACCCACAGAAACACCAGAGAGAGGGATGGGTAGGTGAGAGTTGAGGCAGGGAGGGGGGCAAGAAGAGGAAAAAAGCTAAGTAAAACAGTGCCTTGGTGGTTCTTTGAGAAGTCAGAATAATTTAAATCCAAGGCCTTCAAAGGTAGAGAAACTTAAAAGGTTTCTTTGTCCTGCATGTTTCTCTCTTTCAGGAAAATTCCATTTTACTCACAAGCATAATTGTAGAGATTGCATGCAAGTGCACAGCTAGATACAACAGTGGTTACTGGACCGTACTCAAGCTTCAGACACGCTCAGACACGTTTGATTCAGTCATTTACGCTTATTTGGAAGTAAAAAGGAAAAGTTAAATGAGACTGGCGTCACAGCCATAATGTCCCGAGTTAAAACCTGTAACCCCAGCTGTCGGCTGTAATCATGCACCGCAGTGTCGATGTACTTTTTACACCAACATTGACACAACATACTTTTTATTTGTGCACACAGTTCAGAGCAACATTTGTCTTTTATCTAAGCTGTCATGCCTTCCCAGCTCCTCCTGTCACACACTGCAGTTAATGTACATTTTCTCCTTAGCTGCTGTTTGCATTTTAACGTAAACACAATGAGCTTACTTGTATTGAAGTGCGTTTTATAAATAAAATTGCCTTGCATCGCCTTTATATAGAGGTTAGCCACATTCCTCTAAACAAATCCGTGTCTGTGCATTCCTGTGGTAGCTATAGCATGTCAGAGACTGGATGATTACAACAGGCGACGGGATCTCAGCTTTTACTTTTCACTTTAAAATAAGCTGTTTAGATAAATGGGTTGTATTTGATAAAAACAGATGTTATTGTAAAGCTCTGTAGAATCCTGCTTGTCTACGATGCAGCCTGTGAGTAAAATGTGGTATTACGACAGCTACTGCGAGGATATAAAGTACTGTATTTATTTTCAGTGAAATTGTTTGGCCAAAATGATCTTGATTGGTTTTGAATTTGGTTTTCGTATATACTGAAGTAACAGTAAAAAATTACATAATTGGGAGAGATCTGTCCTTTGGCTGCCGCTCTAAAAACACTTGGAATATATTCTTATGGTTTTCTGTTGGCACTAGTTGTAACTGAAGCAAATACTCCATAAATACTCTTTCTGCTTTCTTCACCACCCGCCATGATCAGATTTGCTGGAGGGAACAAAACCATGTGAAAGAGCAACTTCACATGAGCAAAAATGAGCATCCCTCTTTCTATATTTGTTGCATTTCATTGTGATGCTCACTGTATATAACTATACAGACTACGTATAACTATAATATATCTAACATATAGCTTTAGTAGCATTTTATATTCAAGATTCATGGGACTTAAAAGTCTGGGAATACATCATCAGGCGGCCATGTTTTATAGCTGCTCAGTTCTGAGGCGTCATGGCTTTGGATAAGGAAATTTGATTTATTTTGTATTTGCTAGCAAGATAAAATCAAATTGTTAGCTTGTTAGCTATGGTATGCGATGGTTGCATTATTTAACAAGATTAAAACAGTATTATAGATTGTCAGCTGTGGTATCTGATTCTAAAAATATTTTATTAGCTCGTTAGCTATGGTATCTGCTTCTAAAAATGTTTTGTTAGCTTGTTAGCTATGGAATCTGATCTTGAGCAGAAGTGCCAAAAACTGCAGTTCCTCCAAAGTCCACTTGAGGCTTGCTCCAAAAGCGAGTCAGTCCCCATAGACCCCCATATTAAAATACCCAACCTTTCAGTGAAAAGTTAAATTATATTAAGGCTTAAAGTTATGTGTAATGATAGGCCTGGATGCTCTGAATGACAGCTAGCTGCTAGGTTTCAGCTCCACCCACGCTCCACCTTTTTGACCATTGTTGGGTTAGCAGGGAGTTCACTATGGTCGTGTTTTATATGCTGAATGCGTGCGTGAATGAGTGTAACAATATACAAAGCATGTTGGTTAAATTACTGCAGTTATCGTGTGCATTTATAGCTTCCATTAGCGATTTGGAATTGGAAATAGGCTTGTTTCATCCACTTTGTTGTGGGTACTAAAATTAGTCTTAAAGACAATTACCGGTATAGTTGAAAGGGTGAAAAGTCTTCAATTAAGCTTTCTGAAAGTGGCATGCCCTGGAGACAGACAGACATAGAGAGAAAGCAGAGGAGGTAGAAATTAAAAAAAGGAAGATTTTGGGGGTTGTAAGAAGAAATGAAAATACAAAGATGGAAGAAGCAGAATGCTGTGCAGAGGGGGAAGCTAGTGATGGAGAGAATGCATGACATGAGGTGTAGAAATAAGCTCTGTGTACATGTAAATGTATGAGGTTGGAGGTTGAGAGCTGTGAGGCTGCAAGAAGCTTCTAGGACTGAAGTCTGAGATGTGATGACCACACAGTGTAACGTTTCCTAACAGGGATACGGGCCACGCCAGATGTCAACCAGCCACTGTTTGACACTTGGCATCAACACGCTCACATGCTCATACTTAGAGGAGGCGGGATTAATGACTGAAGGACTACAGTTAGAGGCCAGTCAACACACTCTTTTAAAAGATTTTACACGGTTTACCCTATTTCTGGCCTCATAGTACAGAAGTTGACATGAATGTCAGACTGTCATAAATACGGCACCTATGATACGATATGAATTATCCATTTTTGCAGTTCAGTACCACAACCAGTGTTATTGTCACGAACAGGTACGTTAACGCCTGGTCACACCAGCATTTTAAACAGCTAAATTTTGTGGTTCGATTAGTTCATTTCAATGGGATTACCATGGCCAATAAAAATGGACAAATGCTTGTTTGTAGTTCAGCTGTGGTGAACTCTGACATGCAAATTTGTGTCGTAGACCGATGCCAAGCCGTCTTCTCAGTGCTAACTGTGGAGGGAACGGAAAGCCCGAGAGTCCAAAATGGAGGATGCTAGCATAACTTATTAGCTGTGTTGCACCATGCACTTTCATTGAACCCTCCTCTGTGTAGTAGAGTATAAACTGCTCCACAAAAGAGCCATGGTTTCCAGACTGTAATGAGACAGGAGACGATGGTACAAATATGTGTTTTGAATACACTGTGAACTTTCTGTTCTCTTGGCTCTGCCGCTAACAAGCTTGCTAACTGACAGCTAGCTGAGTGTTGTTCCCTCTTTATTAACACTTTATTGAATGAAATGTGGCATCCTGAGGACAAAGTAATGGCACAGCACAGAGACAGTAAATAAAGCTTGGAGACTTATATGACTGACTAGCAACTTCCCAGCTTGCTAGTGTGTTAGCGGTTAGCTCACCAGCTACAGTAGTTTACTAGCCTTGCAAGTAGTTCATACGTGACAAAGCTTTTATCAATGACTTTGCTGTGCCACTCTCTGTATTTTTTTTTCATTACTGTCATAACCGTGCCACCATCCTCAGCAAAGACGTGTCTCCGAGCGCCGCTGAGGTCACAGCCATATTGTCCCTTTCTTTTTCCTGAGCTCCAGACTCCATTCACTCACCGCGGCAAGTTACATGACATCATAGGCTCCACCCCTCGGTGACCTGCTGGTTAAGTAGGACAGACTGGATTTAAGATGCGCTGTTGCCACCATGACAGTACACACACACACACGCACGCACACACACACACACACACACACACACACACACACAAAGCACACTAGCACGGTGCTCTGCCCGCTGATGCCAAATCAGGTCAACCTTTGGTGTGTGACTGTATGCTGGAGGGTGTTTAATGCATGTTCTCAGTGAAAGAGAAGAAATGGGAGGATATTTGAGGTCTGGGACAGCAGGTGAAATCCACACTGTTCATCCCCTTTTGCTTTCTGTCACCCCACGAGTGTGTCTGTTTTTGCATAAAGAAAAGCACATTTTAAACATCTTTCATTATAGCTGCGGACAGAATAGTTCAAAAATGTGTTTTTTAATTGAATTAGTGATTTTTAAAGTGCAGTTTTAAAATCACATGAGCTACAATTGTAGTTATAACTTAGATTTATAACATTTTCTTAACCAAGCTGTAAGAAATAAGTATTGGCAACCACTGATTTTGGCAGCAATGATGTTGCCAGTAGGGTTGTGTCTTTCTGTAGATAAACAATCTGATAGCATCAAGTCATTGACAGTTAGTAGCTAACTTGGGTGTCAATGAGTAAAAATGGCCGACAGCTGGTGGTTATAGTGAACCAATGGGGAAGCACTGATACCAATCTCATAACCATCCATTGAATATAAAGCTGTAGCCAGCAGCCAGTTAGCTTAGCACACATTTGTTTAAAGTAAAAATCATACAAAATCTGAAATGTAAAAAAGCCCGTTTGCCTTTATGTGCTGGGTTATGTGCTCAACCAGGACCAGAAGCTTCCTGGACTCTCAGATGGTTGCTTGGCAACCGCTCTAAACCAAGGAAGAATCATTTTTATATGTTATTTTTTGTACTAATTAAACTAACGAGATATAACATGTTAGCTAATTAGTGAGCTTCAGAGGTGCTGGTAAGTGGATTTTGTGACCTTTGGACAGAGCCTGGCTAGCTATTTCCAGCTGTGTCCAGCTAAGCTAAGCTAACTAGCTGTTTGTGGTACCTTCAAACCACATTTCACAAAATGTTGAACTGTTGATTTAAAAGGTATGATGAGGTACATCAGGTATTTGGGACTGTGAAGCAGCTCCTCCTGAAGCTAATGTTAGCTGAAGTAGTTAGTCCTCTTAGCAGTTTTGTTTGGAGTTTGCAAGTCACATATCAAAACTGTTAGCTACACCGCTAACCAACAGTTTATCATTCTTACAGCAATACGTATAGTGTGTAGCTGTTATATATTTTAATATAGCACCAAATTATTATTCTAAAGTTGAGCAATGTCAAGTTACATTATAATAATGCAACTAATGAAATATATATTGTAAATATAAAATAAAACTTTCAGTCTTTTTATTGAAAACTAGCAAAGTTTGCTATTTTATTTTCTCTTTTTACAAAACCAGATTTGTGCTTATGTTTGACACAAGCTTATCTGAAACTAGCTTGAAATCACAGGATAAATTCTGAATTTTCCTCAAATGGTTCAGCCCCAGGACACCGAGGCTTCCTCTAATTTCTATGAAGGGTGTTTTCATTTAGTCACGTCCAACACTGTCGACTGATCTACTGAGGCTGCTCATCAGGCCGTCTGCCAGTCCATCTGGATATCACACACTCGTCTTGAATGCTTGTGCTCTGAACAGACACGATGGTTTGATCGGGAATGTCCAGTCTTCTAAGTCCAATTCTCCCTCCGTCTAGTTGATGCTACTGGACTGTTGGACACGCCACCCGTCGCAATGGGGGAGCGGGCTTTGTTGAATGTCCCCCGTCCTCCCCTCGCCACCAGCGCCGCCGCCACACGGCCCAGCTCCTCTTACATTATTAGCCGTCTGTGATGTTACATTAAAGATGCATGACTCTCATGCTGTCTCACTCAGCATGGGCCTCCTTTGTGTGTGTGTGTGTGTGTGTGTGTGTGTGTGTGTGTGCAGGAGGACACGCTTGAGTTGCTGGGCGATAGAAAGGACATACACGCACACACATGTTATTGTGTGACTGCGGTCGAGCTCTCTCAATGCCGAAATTTGTTATTTGACAGATGGATGTGGGAGGCTGTCACTGAGACTAAACGCTCCTGAGAGAGACAGAGAGAGCTGTCTGGTTGGACAGAGATAGCGAGCGAGATGGACGGAGAGTGGGAGGGGGTTAGCTCCACAGTATTGATATAATGCAAGCTTTGAGTGCCCTGTCTGCTTGGTTGAGTGCTTCTCTGTGCTGCTGCATATGGTGTGTGTGTTTTTTGATTCTGTCCGCAGCGTGTGTGTTTGGAGGCTGTTTGTGTGCGTTGTGATGGGGCGAACGCAACAGAGTTAAGCTCGTATGTGTGTTTAAGGCTAACCTCCCTCTGAAGTCCATTTTAAAATCCCCAGACACTTACCGAACTCTATCAGACACACACACACACACACACACACACACACACACACACACACACTCAGCTTCCTGTATGTGCGTGTGTGAGAGGGTTTGCGAAGTTATCCGTCTCCCTGGCTGTATCAGTGTCCTAATTGGACTAACAAGATTAATGAGGCGAACTAGATTCTCCAGCTCTCTCTCCTCCCATCTTTTGTTGTCGGGGCGGAGAACCTCAGCGCGCGCGTGTGTGTGTGTGTGTGTGTGTGTGTGTGTGCAGTTAAATCCAAGTCACATTACGATCAGTGTAACAGCAGGTGGTGATGTGGATAAAATCTTCTATCATGGCACATGTATAAAGGTAATTACCAATTGATGGTTTAAGCCACTCGCCAGGAAAACGTGGCAAACATTCCTCGTCCGGCTATTGGTTTTATTTAATTATGAGTTGAATATCATTTGGTGTTTTACTAGACAGATTATGCCAAATTGTGGCCAGCCTGTTCACCGCAGACTTAGCGATAAATGCAGTAGTCGACAGTGTAAATAATCATTAGTTGCAGCGCTAATGTATTTCAAATAAAACATAATTGTTTTGGCTTATGAGGTGAGTTACATACCTGAAAAATTCAATCATCACATTGTTGCAATGGCCCCGTACACAAACAGATATTTAACATGGCGTTAATTCTGTTTTTGGCCACTAGGAGGCGGTGGGACAAAAACACAACATTGACATGTATGCTAGCCAACAGTAGACTATTTACTCATTCAGCAGTTATGGAGCAACATTCACTTGGAGTCGTGTTTTTGGCCACCTCATGAATTGAAGTCCGACAGTCACTCTCTTTTAGCTCTGCTTTGGTATCCACCAAAAGCTAAAAGCAGCTGGCTGTGGCTGAAAACAAAAACAAAAAGAGGTAACACCTGCTGGAGCGCTCTGCAGAGCTGAATTGTTAGTATAAAAATACTGATTGATGCAGCTTTAAGGAAGAGGTAGAAATCATAGTCCAAACTCTCACAGTGTGTATTGTTACATTAGCCAACCCTGACCAGAGATGATTCAGCTTTTTAAATACAGTATGATTAAACTAATTAATGCACCAAAGGTTTGGCCCGGTGCAATCCCCGGTCGACCGGATTCCATTAAAAGGCCCAAGGGGTGTGCAATCAAAATACTACAGGTGCATTAGTTCTTATTTTATCCTGAATTACCTGTCAGTTGACTCTAGCAGAGCTTTTTCGCTGCCGACATGTTGACTCGTCAGAGCAACAGTGTTAATGATGGCTCTGTTCCATTTGGGAGTGCCATGAAACCAGAATGCAGAACAGGAGGTCCTGGAAGTAGCACAACCAAAGCAAAGCAAGTTGTGCAACCATTACTGATGTGTACATGGTTATAGTTCAATGCACCTTTCTTCACATACGATATTCTCATATAAACACAGGCTTAACTTACTAATCAGGTACAAAGCCCTGATATTTGGACCAGGTGTGCCTCTAACTGTAAGCTGCTACTCTGTCCATCAGTCACTTAAAAATGAATTTTGCATAAAAACCCAGTGCCAGTGTAGCCACAGCTTTCTTGAGAGTGATGGTGTTCTTACCTTATAACGTGCTTTCGACTGCCACATAGTAATGTAATCCATCTCATGGACCAAGACTTGCAGTATCTCAGCAGCAGAAAGGTTGAAGAGTTAAAGACAGTGCTATTCCCTTAGTGCTAATATTGATTTCTAATGCTGCAGCTGTCCACAGGGAGGTCTCCTCTTGTCGCTTTGGTTTAATTGGCGGGTTTTCGGATCGTTGCAGAGCCCATTCTTTGGCAAGTTTCAGCTGGTGTTGTTGTGAATCTTTGCTTTAAACCAACACCCCCAAGAACACCTCAACGCCTCACTTTCAAACATTTTGCTTCCAGCGCCGTCTGAGATGCGTCTACCATCAGACTACAGTATCACACCCAAATCTACAAATCTTCGACACACTTTGACAGACTGAAATTAAACTTTGAACAAACTTGCGAGTTGAAGCGCCACCACACTTGATCTTCAAAAACCTGCATGTGTGTAAAAACCCTAATTCCAGTGATAATTATAATAATTTGTATTGATTTTGAGAAGAAATACAAGCTGGCAGACGCCTCAGCGGCGCACTTTTTGGCTGGCATGCCGCCTCAGGACCTGAGCACCAAATCAATGACGATGCTGTCCGTCATTGATGCTCCGCTCAATTCCAAATCGCTCGGAGTCCATCTTTCCGCTGAAATCCCCGCTGAGATGCGCGGTTATGCAAGAGGTTGCATTTGGGGATTAGCACATCGTTTTCAAGGGTAGACATGAAGAATCCAGTGGCGTTTATAGGTCACAAATCCCATGCAGTTGTTACGTGTTGTACATGCAACAAAAGGATGATACGCTCATAAGTACTGCGTTCTCTGTGTGTTTATCCCATTATCTTCAGATCGACGCATTGACATCAGGGATGCAGTAATCGAGTACTTCTTATACCTTCACTTTACTTAAGTATGAAATCACATCACTTTGTACATTACATTTCAGAGCGTACTTTTTGCTTGTTTGACAGCTTTAGTTACTTGTTACTTAACAATTAAGCTTCCCCACAGTGTATGAACCATTTATCAGTTAGTCAGTCGGGTCCGGTTGATTGGTCAGTCACCAAATAATTAATCAGCGCCTGGTCTGATAACTGATTCATCCTTTAAATCCTCTCTCATGCACAAATTAAATTAAAATTTAAATAAAAAAATTAAAGACATGTGAAGGTGTCACTCTGAGCTCTCTTATTGTCTTTATTGATTCTTTTCAGAGTAATAATTTAAAGTACGAAAAAGTACGAAATTTCCTTCAAAACTTTCGGCGTCTTGTTTGAGAGGACCAGAGAACATTTCCTGTTTCTTCCAATTTTTTTAATCATATTATCAGAATAGTTGCAGATTTTCTATAAATTGAAAAAAATCCCATAAAGCTGATGTAACAGTCACTTCATTTGTGATCACCTTCACGCTGGTTACAGGAAATACAGTTAATTAAGTGATGATATAATAATATGTGTCTTCTCTCCTGGGTTACCAACTTCAGCCTTTAATTGGATGAAACACACAGACATGATTTTATTTAATTTTTAAGGAAGCAGGAAATATGTGTAGGCAGTGGAAATAACAAAATAATAGCATCTGCACACCTTTTTATTCACTGTTGCCATTCAGTGGACCTTCAGTATGAGTATCCAATCAAACGGCAGCAAAACATCTCTCCTGTATATTTGTGTGATTTCTAAATCCGGATGTTTTTGTCTTGACATTATTCATCTGATAGCAGCGGTAATTTTCGTGCTTGTGGCTGAGCTTCCATACGATCTGACGCACGAGTCCTGCTGCAGATCTCAGGACTGTGAATTCCCTCCCATGCGACGGCGCGTCTCATGGAGACGCGTGCAGCGTGTCCGATTGTCTGGCGCTGCCTCGCATTTGTTTCTGTGCCATCTTTGTGTCTCATGTTCAGCAATGTATCGACATGTATGTGTGTGTGTGTGTGTGTGTGTGTGTGTGTGTGTGTGTGTGTGTGTGTGTGTGTGTGTGTGTCTGTCTGTTGCATAAGAGGATCTGCTGCTGTCCCAGAGCTTAACTAAGGATTTAAACCTCTCTTTCTCACTCTCTCTTGCACTCTCTCTCTCTCTCTTCCTGTGTCGTCTGTCTCTTTAGCGCTCTCTGTTGCACTCCCTCTCTAATCTCTGCAGCTGCATGCATATTGTGGGGGGGGGCTGATGTCATTATTTGTTGAATAAGTCTGTGCGTATGCAGGCCGTCGTATCTTTGCTTGTACAGTGATGTTCGAGCAGGAACATTTCTTTCTGTTCTGTGCGCATGTGAGGTTCCCAGAATAAATTAGCCTCCATTTTGATGACACCTGCTCTCACACACACACAGAACTCATTATGACTTGTAGCGTTAAGAATAAATACAAATGTGATGTTTCGATCAGCTGCAGTCTTGTTAAAGTCACTCGTCCGTATTGTATGTGTTTTATGGCATGTTCATGCAGCATTAATGGATTATAACTCAGATCGTTTATATGCCACAGTGACATCATTCCTTGTTTCAGCAGCTTTACTTCCCCCTCAGTTGTCCTCCAACGACTACTCCGTGTTTTGGCAACTCTGAGTATAACAGATATCGATTCTTACCGTTTTCCAGTCTGTCGACACAGAGCGGACTGGAGCTCACTGGTGATCTAAAAATAAGAGTTTTGGATGAGTCTCCGAGCATCTGAGCATTTACTTTATCCAACATGCAATGCTGCAGATTTGTTGGCTGCAAACTCAGCACAAACAGAACATTTTGTCAGGGAGGCTGATTTGACTCTACTATTTCATTTATTTAGTATTTTTTACAGGTTTAACGCAGCCCTAAACCTTTTTATTGCTGCTGTTGTTAATAATAACCTGATATTCACATGACGATATACAGAAAGTTAATGTTAAACCTTATGAAAATGAACTTCTCCTGCTCAATGTTATCTTCCTCCAGAGCAAGACGGGACTCTGCTCACCTGCAGCTTCATCTGTTATATTGACTTAATCATGTTCAACTTTTAAACTTCGGCATCTGGAAGTTCCTCTTTCTTTAGCGAATCCTCGTTGAACCTCAGTGTTTCAGGTTTGACCACAGGTCCAATGTGTAGCCTGCTGGTCCATCCCTGGTCCCTCACTATGTACAAGTACCCTAAAATGGACCAGTTTCTTAGTCAGGCTGCAACTAAGGATTATTTATATTTTTGATGATTTTGCAGAAACACCAGAAAACCATAAAAATGCACATCAGTGAAAAATTCCTCGAAGTCAAGGTTATGTTTTTAAATGTTTAATTCAATCATATTTAAGTGTAAAGTTCTATATTTAGGGCGGCACGCTGGCGCAGCAGGTAGTGCGCATGCCTCACAGCAAGAAGGTCACCGGTTTGATGATGGTAAAGGGGATGATGATCATGATATAAATGAGGATGATGGTGGGAATAGCAATGCCGGACACACTGATGTGTTAATGATAATGCGCTGATGATGATGAAGGTGACGACTGGCAGTTAAGGCTACAGAGAATAATCCTTTGGTTTCCAAAATTTGAGAAAGCAGCAAAACTTGTCGTCACATTACCTCAAGACGACGACGACGACCATCAGACCAAACATGTTTAGTTTATCATCACCTGAGACAGAGAAATGCAGCAAATTCTCAAAATTGACAGTCTGAACTTGTATTTTTGGCATTTTTGCCTGAAAAATGACTCAAACAAACTTAAACAGTAAGCTTTTCCTCAGCAAAAGAAAACCAAGTTGTGTTACTTCAGCTGGATCACCCCCCTTGTCGGACGTGTTATCAGTTGTAAATACCAAGTGTTATAATGCAACGCCCTGTTATAAGAAATCTTCATCCAGATAACGTATCAGAAACAAATAGAGCGTTAATACCAGGAGTAAATGCGATAAACATGGTGATGTTAATGCTGATAATGATGCGAGTGGTGGGGAGGAGTGCAGCGCTGTTGAAGATAATGACCTCCTCCATGTGCACTGGTGTGTTTGTTTGTGCTGGAGGAAAGCCCCCCTGCTGCACTCACTGTTCAGCTGTGTTATTTCTCACTGATTTACTCTCCGTTTCTCTTTCTTTGTCTCTGCAGATTGACTTGGAGCCGGAGGGGAAGGTGTACGTGGTCATCGATCTGTCCGGATCCTCCACTGAAGGTAAAACCACCATCGGCTTCAGTCTTGAAAAGCAAAGGAATCACACGTCCGAACACGGCGGTGCTGAAAAGTACAGTTACAACATGGCCAAAGCGGACAGTAATGAGTCTGGAAAGATGGAGCTATTTAAAGATAATGAGCTGCGGGGATTGTCCCTCTACCTCCATATCAGCTGCTAATATCATGAACTCCATCACAGTTTCAATTTATTGACGAGCTGGACTCCTCTTGTAGCTCAGCTTTGGTTTCCTCCAGCTCCTGAATTAAATATCTGTTTCTTTAGCAGCTGAACTTTACACTGTGCTCACCAGAGAGTCCCCATGTTTGTCTGTGTGCAAACTTCAAGCATTTTAGCTAAAAACAGCTGCCTTCCTGCAGCCAAAAATGACGCCACTGAGAGCAGCGAAGTTGCAGGCCGTAAAACCAAAAGACATTAAAACTCTGCATAGAGCCGAGGGGAAACTACACAGTCGGCGATAATCCTGTGTGGATTTATCACTACAAGAAACCCCTTTCAGATTACTCATCATAATTTGATCCATTGTTCATGTAAATATAGTAATTAGTGCAGCTTTAATCAATTCCATCTCATTTTGCATAAAAAAAACACGTAGCTTAAGCATAAAGGTTGCAGGACTGAATAACCTGCAGACCATTTTCACATGAATCTGCACGGTTTTAACATGTGTTCAGGTCATTGTTTAGCTTACTGCTCTCATAGTGTCATAGGCTGTTGTTTCAAGCCACAGCAGGCAGCTGTTTTCAGTAAATAAAGCTCTAAAAACCCACTGTATGCTACGTGCTAAGCAGACAAACAGCAGACAAACACAGTCAGCACCCTGCCGGTGAACATAGTGGAGCCTTTAGCAGCTAAACAGCCAGATATTTCGCTCAGGAGGTGGTGGAGACCGAAAACAGAGCTAAAATAGAGCGATTATTAGACTTAGATTTGGCCAGAAACACAAGTCCAGACAGCTGATAATTTTGCACCCTGTTAGCAGCTGTTAACTGCAAACAGCTTCATCTTAAATGCTGATGATACATCAGTGATGTGCAAGTTCGCACTTCACAAGCTCAGCTCACAGTTGAGCACAATCAATGAACGCTAACGTTGCGTTCACAACTTGTTTCCACTGCCGCCAAGTGGCCAAAACATCAGTTATTCCAGGTTTAACACAACATGTTGTACATCCATCCTCCAGCACTGAAACTAGAGAGGCCGGAGAGTGAGATGAAGAGATTACTATGAAAACATGAAGCTTTAGGTCTTCCTGTTTTCCTAGAAAGTAACTGAACAGAGCTGAACTCTCTCTCCTTCTCTCTCTCTCCTCTGTTTCCTTCCTCTATTTGTTTGTATTGATTAAACATGGAAACATCCAGAATATCTCCCTCAATTACCCTTTCCGCACACATACGCTCGCTCACATCCTGCCTGATAAGAGTCATTTTCACCTGCACCTGTGCATCTTCGCACCTGGTTATAAATAGAAACTGTTCCCTGCCTTCCAGTGAAGGTGTGCACGTGCGTGTGTGTGTGTGTGTGTGTGTGTGTGTCTGTGTGTGTGTGGGTGTGGGTGTGTGTGTGTGCGGGTGCAGCCGAGAACCCCAGCAGTGTAACACAGAGGTTAGTTTCTCTGTATGAAGATGGATAAAGCGAGCAGTAGAGAGTGAAGAGAGAGGGAGTGGATTCTTAAAATAGTAGGTGAGATTGAGCCACGGATTACACACACACACACACACACACACACACACACATATGCAGACTCAGGCATCCGTGTCTTGCCCTCCTCATGGATGATTGGACACTCTGCTGTGACCTCACGACCCACTCTCCTCCCACTCCTGAACTTCCTCCCTGAGTTCAGCCGGCTTGAGAGCTCGTCACGTTAATGTATGCTGATAAAAACAAATGGTGTGTGTGTGTGTGTGTGTGTGTGTGTGTGTGTGTGTGTGTGTGTGTGTGTGTGTGTGTGTGTGTGTGTGTGTGTTCTGATAGGAGGGATGGAGAGAAGTAGAGGAAGAGGTGGTATTTTTAGCAGATTTATACTTTTTTTCCCCCGGTGCAATCTGTTCTCTGCAGCTTCGGAGGCTGGGAGGACTTGTTCTTCTTCTTGTTTTTTACTCTTTCCTCCTCTTCATCCTTTTGCATCTGTTGTTCTCAGGAAGCAAATTTAAGTAATCTGACCTAATCTGACCATCTGCAGTCTCCTCCTCTCTGTTTCTGGATCCCCGGCTCTCTCTTTCTTCATCGGTTTCTTTAAATAGCGATTTATTGTATTTAGTTTTAAATATTTTGAATGACTGAGTACTTAAAAAACTAACTGGAATAACATGAAAAGCTTCTTGTTTTTCAATACAGTATCTTTTTGCTCTATGTTTTGCTCTTACATCTAGGAATTAATTACATAGATTCAGTGCAAAATTTGGATTTTTTGACATAAAAACAGAAAATACAGAGTACAAAATTATGTAAGTAGCAAATAGAATACAATGCAATTAAGGAAGAGAAAGACATTTATGAAAATGAAAAGGAAATAAAACTATTTAAAATCCAACATTTGTGGAGCCACTTCATCGTCTTCTGCTGTAAGAAAATCTCAAAAGAATCCAAATTTTAAGCCGTTTCAAATGTTTCAGCTGCACGTTTCAGCACAGAAGTCACTTCTATCTCAGTTTCATTTTTATTCAGTATCGAAATTTAATAAGTGCTTCTACAATCCAACCTAATGTTTTAGGAACCACTTCAGCTGCCACTTCACATCACTTTAGCCACGTCGGTTTGTTCAAATGCTTCAACTTCAGCTATTGCTGCCATTTCAAAAGCTCCAAAAAATCCAAATTTGACATATTTTTAATCAAATTTTGCACAAGTCAGTATTAACAGCCAAAGAATTAAAATGTTAAGATAAGTCAAACTTTAATTTCTTTGAGAAAATGCAGCTTTTTGTGGTTTTATTGCAATTCAGTCTAGAAAGTAACTGAAAGGAAACTGAAGCTACAGCTTCATTTCCTCCAAGTGCTTCACCTTAACTGAGTGTTGCACATCTTGTTCCACATTTGAGGAACCGCTTCACCCTCTTTCAGTACAGATTCATTTGTATTTTTTCAGAAAATGTCACATCCTCTACTTTAATTCATCTTTAACCCCAAACGTTTTTCCAACTCAAATCTTCCACCAGTTCATTGTGAATTCTCCGGTTCGTTGTTGGAGAGGCGAATGGATTTCTGCCGCTGTTGTATTGTTGCTCATTTTTATGTCATATTTGTTTGTATCACCATCTGCACTTCAGTCCTTCGTCCTCTTTGTCTTCACTGTCTCCGCGTCGAATCTTCTGTCTGTCCGTATGCGTGTGTTTGTTGGACGGCCATCTTCCAGTTGGTCATTCGCAAAACCCGAGCACGCCGGTCTCCACGGCGATCGCTCCCGACTGTTGTTATGCCTCGCCGCCCCGCCTCGTCAGCATGCCTGTGTGTATGTGTGTGTCCTGGACAGATGGATGATGTATTATGTAAAACAAAGTGATCCCAATAATGGCCTGTTAAGCTCGTCTCCACGCGCACACACACATGCACAGATACACAAAAACGCACACTTCCACTCGCACACACTCCCACTCGCACATGCACACGCACACGCCAGGTCCCTAGACAGCCCGTCTGTAATCGAACTCTGGAGAGGCTCAGCGGTAACCACATCTATAACGCGCCCAGGAGAGGGATGCAGGGAGAGTGGAAGAAAGGCAAACTAGGACAGGAGCGCAGAGAGAAGGAGTGTGTGTGGGAGTGAGCGTGGAGGTGGTTCTCTTGTCTTAAGGTTACCCTCGGAAAGCATTTATGTTTCCGGGGAGATGCGGAGAGGAAGGGAACGGCTGGTTGGATGGTGCTCGCTGAGGAGGAGTATTTTAATATGCTGTCCTTCGTTTTAGTGCCCACACATGGAAGTATAAATAGCACACACACGTACGTATGCATAGGCCTCTGGTAGGTGTGGGGTGTTTGCGAGAGAGAGGGAGGGAAGGGGAGGGGGGGGAGGAAGATGAGAGGCCATTGAATGATTAAACATCTCGAGCAACATGATGCAAATGATCCTTATTTGTACAGTCTCAGGAAGTAAAATCAGTGTGCGTGAGGAAACATCCACTGTGATGCGCGCGATAACTCATCGAAAGCTGACGCAGAAACACACAGAAGTTCTCTGTGCAGGTTCCTTTTTGTCGATAAACTAAGCAAATCAATCAAGAACGAAAAGTTAAATGCCAGAAGTTGCAGTTCCTCAAATGGCCGTTTGAGGCGGCCTCCAAAAGCCGGTTGAATTCAATTTTCCGTTCATGGCAGCTGTACAGGAGGCGCTCTGAGTGACAGCTAGCTGCCAGGTTGACAGGTGACGTCACGTACGTCCATGTTTCACACAGTCTTTAATAAACTTGTGTGTATTTACTCGACAGCCTCTGGGACCAACGAGAATGAGGAGCGAGTGTTTCGAGAGAGGATCGGTCCTCGCCGGCGACAGGGCGCCGTCCGAAGACGCGTCCATCAAGTCAACGGACACAAGTTCATGGCCACCTACCTGAGACAACCAACCTACTGCTCACATTGCAGAGATTTTATCTGGTAGGCGACACACACACACACACACACACACACACACACACACAGATCTGGCTGACCTAGTATGTTTCATTAAACCAACCTGGCTGAAATGCTGACTCCTCTGTGTGTGATCTGATAGGGGCGTGCTGGGGAAGCAGGGATACCAGTGTCAGGGTGAGTACTTTGCTCCGCCCGATTCCAATTTCTCAAGTAACGCTGCACATCATGCATTATTGAAGAATGAGAACCCAAGAGGGATTACATGTTGCTGAATGCCAGCTGTGATTTGGTCGCGGGCCGCCATCACTGAGAGCCATGCGGAGACAAACTTGCAGATGACGTCACGTCACTCTTGTGTTGTGACACAAACTGCAGATGGAGGGCAGGAAGTGATTTTCTGCATAGGAAGCGCTATAAGAGACACTCAAAATGCAGATGTTTTGCGTCGTTTACCGTTACTCAAATCGATTAAAACGAGAAACCACAAGGAGCTTTTATTGAGTGCCAAGAGTTTTTGTTCATAAGGGTGAAAAAAGCAAGAAATTGACCGAAAAATGCCAGAAAAGTGGCTTGCTAACCGTCTGCCGAGTTGGATAATGGTGGAAATGGGGTAATATTAGCTATTGTTTTAAATATATGGTTATAGATTTTAAGTAACAGCTACAAGCTGCACGACTAACACTCTTTAAATAAACAGCTGAGTGTAAATAACGTCTTGCGATGATCCCCGTCTTTAGTGGCGTTTCACCGGACCTTTGCAGGTGGTTAACCTTGCTAACGAAAGTAAAAATCAACATTCATCACCGTGGCTCTGAACTTTTGGTGCTCAGCTAATCCACAGGACAGTAAAAGCTGCCCCCCCCTTGAAAAAGCAAAGAACAGTCATCCCGGAGCACCTTGGTGGACCCAAACGTTTAAAGATAAAATAGTTGTCGCGTTTGCGGAGTTGTAAAATCCTGTCTGTGAGTATTAAAAACAGGATTTTGGCATCTGAGAAGCCTCCAAATGTATTCATCTGTTACTCCAACTGGACCCAACTGGATCATATTTCTTGTCTCAGCGGTACCTTAAAAGCACAGGCACCCACCGACGCAGCCCCCCTGCACTGCTTTAACGCAGGCCTGTTTTCGCTCTGAATGCCCACCAACAAATAACGTTGGCTGTTTTAAATATTTAATCACCAGGAAGATATTTCCGTTACGTTAAGGCTTGTTTCAGCTGTTTTAATCAATGCAGCTGTCCACACAGGCTACAGTGATTGTGTGTTGGGCTCTGAGCGCTGCCAAAACACAGGTGGCCCACACTCTACACTGTGCCTGAACGCACCGCGTGTAGATCCAAACTAAGGACCGCTGCTCCTCCGCTAACATGCCGCTCCAATGTGTGGACATTGTGTTTCCTTAACCACAGACGATCTGCATTGTAGTTGTCCTGTTGTCGAAATAATGAAACTGAAAACATTGAAAGTAATCCAGGTTTTGCAGAATCGTCCAATATGAATGTCTTTTCTTGCGAGTGGGCTGAGTATCGATTCTTTCTCGTGGCTCTCTGTACCTCGCTGTGTAATCCTAATTGGGATCATTCATATGTGTGAGGCTGCAGATTCTAATTATGTTGTTTAAGAAAGTTTAGAAAGTTGCATGTGTGCATTTGACTATTGGCATCTGATGTGGGTCAGTTACGTCTGGCTGATACCTGACCCCTGTAATGAGGTCAGCGTTGGCACGAATGTTAAATCGCCGAATCAGATCGATGCTTCGCTCAGTGCCACAGTGTTGCATCAGAATCCCTGCAGAACATAAGATTACCTTTTAGGATATTATCCCTTTTATTCTCCCCGGTTGATCCAAACCGGGCATAACGCTGATATCTGCATCGCCCCTCTGCTGATCAGACCCTGAACCGACTGTTGTTAATTTTGTGAACGCTGATGTTGATGCTTCCAGTGTGCACGTGTGTCGTCCACAAACGCTGCCATGAGCTCATCATCACCAAGTGTGCCGGGATGAAGAAGCAGGAGGACACACCTGAGGAGGTGCGCACACTCGCATGCAAACACCCACGTGCACGTGGAGCACGTTGGTTTGTCGCTCAGATGAATATGTCCTCTGTGACTTTAATGCCTGTGACACACATCGAATCATGTTTTAGTCGCCTTTCAGGCCTTTCGTGAACCAATCCGTGTCACTTAAGGTAACATGTGTACACTGTGTACGAACACTTGAGCCACATGCATTATTCCTGTGATAATGCGACAGTGACCTCTTTCTAACACTGTGTGTGTGCGCGTATGTGTGTGTCTCCCTCTGTAGGTGGGTTCACAGCGGTTCAGTGTTAACATGCCCCATAAGTTCAGTATCCACAACTACAAGGTTCCCACCTTCTGTGACCACTGTGGCTCCCTGCTGTGGGGCCTCATGAGGCAGGGCCTGCAGTGCAAAGGTGAGTTCAAGTGCAGTGGGGATTCTCAGGTGCTCGTGTTTACAGGCTCCCTGGAGCTTGAGCAGTGTGCGCATATATTAAGTCAAAGGCTGCGAACAGAACAGTAAATGTTATTTTTAGAAAACCACACATGAAAAATGACATGTTTTTAAAGGATTTTTTTGCATTTTAACTTTATTTATTATGCTGTTTCTCATGCATTATCTTCCACATGAATGGCATGAATATCTGTCACTACGTGTATGAACATTTTCTATGATTAATTAATGATTTTAATGATCGGTTAATCATTTAATAGATTCCAGGAACCTGCAGCTCCTGTTATTTTAAATGTAATATTTTTGAGTTGTAATAATATTTTTTTATTCTGAACTGTTGTTCAGACCAAACAAGCAATGTGTAGATGACCTCAGAACTCATGATGGACATTTTTGTACAGTTTTAGTTGCGGTCCTATAAGAATTCATCCTAAGATGAAGTCTAACGTATTATCCAGTACTTTCACTGAGTGCCATCATGATGCAGTGTCTTTCTTTGAGGTTTCACTCACGATGAGCCTGTTTCCTTTTCCTTAAACACCATGGCTGTGTTGTAATGGCTGGAGTAGATTTATCGTTCATACATATCCAGGCTAAACTGTATCTTTCCAAAGTAAAATACCAAGCAGCACTCTGCAGTGTACTGACAGACACCTGTTTGCTATTCATCACACCTGCGACCTCCCAGCGCAGTTTGATGTCTTTAATGAATAGTTAACATTTAAAACAGCGTTTGAGTCAGACGTCCTTTCTTTGTTTTGCCTGAGCCATTTTCATGTTTTTCTCGTTGGCAGTGTGTAAGATGAATGTGCACAGGCGGTGTGAGACCAACGTAGCTCCTAACTGCGGCGTGGACGCCCGAGGAATCGCGAAGGTCCTGTCTGACCTGGGAGTCACGCCTGATAAGATCTCCAACACGGCACAACGCAGGAGGAAGGTAACGGCTCTCACTGTGGTCCCACACAAGTAAAGATATTTCCATTATTAAGATATTACATTTGAAAGCATCTCATCCCCTGAAATAATGACAAACTCCTGCCTCGACGCTTGTACCTGAGTCAATATTGACGAGTCACTTCATTAAAACTGATGGGTGGTCGCCATGTTTGGTGTCGCATGAAACGCAAATTCTTTACTACATTTTTATCTTTTTAAACTAATAGTTTGACATTGTGGGAAATCCTTTTTGTTGTTTTCTTCCCATATCTCTTCTCTCATATCTCTAGCTGAAGCTACACCCAGCAGCTGGTTAGCTTAGCTTAGCATAAAGACTGGAAACAGGAGGAACGTGACTCTCTGCAAAGGTAACAGAATTCATCTTAAAGCGCCTCTAAGGCTAAGCTAAGCTAACCAGCAGCTGGCTGTAGCTTCACATTCACTGTGCGGACATGGGAGTGGTGTCAATTGTCTTATTGAACTCTAGGATGAGCAAAGTGCTTCCTCTTTTGAGAAATCATTGAGATGCTTCAGCTCGCTGAGGGTTTTATTCTGTGTGTTTCTGTGGACGGGCGATGCAAAAATAAAAGCCAGGGGGCAGCGCGACAGAACGGTCATGTTGTCTCTCCCTCTCTCCAGTTGACTCCAGGGCAGGACCCTCCCCAGTCTCCTCCTGAGCTCTCCCAGACTGAGGAGAACAGCTTCAGCCAGCCAGCTGTCCCCACCTCCCCCTCACAGCAGGGTAACACTGAGCACAACACACACACACACAAACACCCAGCCATCAGAAAACACAGATTTGACACAAACAGGCGGACATTTCAAAGCCCTTTGAGATGCGTTCTTAGCAGCAGGTGGTGTTAATGTGTTAATTTTACCAGTGAGTGGTAGTATTTCCATTTCAGGAATAATATTATTGCTCCTTTTAAAAAATAAGTAGTTAAATCTGTTATTGTTGCTGTGGATGTAAGATTTAGCTTGAATTATCTAAGAATTCTCCCCCACCGCCCACCACCGCCATTTGGCTGTCACAGTTAGTCATCGTCCTCTCACACTTTCGAAGCTGAGAAATAAAAGTTAACTTTCTCTTCCTGGAAAGTTTCCCATTTTTGTTTTATGGAGCCGATGGTAACAACGCCGGTCACTGCTGCTATTTAATCTCAGAGATGCTGGAACTGAGTCATCCCAGGCTTTAACAGAGGATGTGATCATCGTTCTTGAAAGTTTATTAAAAAGTGATCGGGAAGAAATGATGAGCAACATTTCTAAAAACCATAGAAAGTCTTTTTTTGCATAACGAGCTGAATGCTGACGGGGAATGAAAAGACGTTCTTCACTGATCTGCCTTTCCGTTGACACCCACAGACTTGGCAGGGTTAGATCGCCTGCAGGACGCGCTGTCGCTCGACCAGCAGGGACCCCAGCACTCCTCCTCCTCCTCCTCTTCCTCCTCCTCCACCACCTCCTCTTCCTCCTCGTCCTCCTCCTCGGCAGGCAGGGAGAACGGGCAGATCCAGAGGAGGAGCCTCAAGGACTTCAACTTTATCAAGGTTCTCGGCAAAGGCAGCTTCGGGAAGGTGCGATGACACGGAGGAGGCGTTTGAGGGGGATGTCTGTTTGTTTACAGCTCATTGTTTTCATTATTGAAACATGTTATCAGCAGAATCTTCTTATTTCTAACCACTGAATTATCAGGAGATGTCAGGGAATATCAGGGCCCAGAATAGACCAGTTCACATGTGAATGACGTTGTTTGGAGGCAGCTGCACCACAAAGAGAAACACACACTTTCTCCCACTTTAATACTTTAACTTTGGAAACCAGGGTGTCTGCAGGTCCTCAGAAAGTCCTCAGGGTTTATAAGTATTGGGCCTGAAAAGTCATGAAATTGTATGAATTTGTGATGTGTTAATTGCAACAAACATCACACCTTAATTTAATTCGTCTGCGTGAAAATCCACGATCTTTCCCACATGCAGTTATAGTTAAAGCTGCACTAATCAATGTGTTTACATTAAGAGCTGATCACATGAAGGAGCTGCCTGTTTTGTAGTGAGTTAGCGACTAGCTTGTGAACGTGTAGCCGCTGAGGTGGGGACCAAAACAGAGCTAAAAGGAGTGTAAGCATTGAAGTGACATTCACAAAGTGGCGATGACGACGCCCTTTCAGTGCATGAATGCATTCTTAACCCAGACTGGAGACGTGTTCATGGTGCTAACGTCTCCTGCTTCCTTTCCTCTCGTCTGTCGTCTCTCGTCCAGGTGATGCTGGCGGAGCTGAAGGGGACGGAGGAGGTCTACGCCGTCAAAGTTTTGAAGAAGGACGTGATCCTGCAGGACGACGACGTGGACTGCACGATGACCGAGAAGCGCATCCTGGCCCTCGCCCGCCGACACCCCTACCTCACCCAGCTGTACTGCTGCTTCCAGACACGGGTGGGAGCACCAGACAGCACAGACAGATCAGACGGTTCCTCTCTGCTTCCTCTGTCTCATACCTCTCTCTCTCTCTGCAGGACCGTTTGTTTTTTGTAATGGAATATGTGAACGGAGGAGACCTGATGTTCCAGATTCAGCGATCCAGGAAGTTTGATGAGCCTCGTTCTCGTTTCTACGCCGCCGAAGTCACCTCAGCCCTCATGTTCCTGCACCGTAACGGGGTCATCTACAGGTAAACGCCCCCTTATTTTTAGGAATTTCAGCCGAGGACAAAAAGTAGATTATTCATAATATTCACAGTCTGTCCAGCGAATTTGATCAATTATTTGAAGACCTCCTGGACATATTTGCTCACTTCTCCCAAAGAGACCAACTGTTATGGAAAGCAGGTGGTGCTGATTCTCTCTGTCTGTCCTCGTCTCTCAGGGACCTGAAGCTGGATAACATCCTGTTGGATGCAGAGGGACACTGTAAGCTGGCAGACTTCGGCATGTGCAAAGAGGGCATCATGAACGGAGTGACCACCACCACCTTTTGCGGCACGCCCGACTACATCGCCCCTGAGGTGAGCCTCGCTGTGGTGTATTCTTCTGTGGTTCAGTTTTATGTGTCTGACAGGGCTGCGGTTAACTGTTCCTTTTCATATCAACTGATGGATTCAATTTCAGAAGTCTAAAGCCGAAAGATATTCAGTTTAATATCATAGAAGATGAAAAAAAACAGCAGATGTTCCCATTTTAGAAACTGGAACCAGAGGATTTTTTTTTGGCATTTTCACTTGAAAAATGACAAATGCTTAATCAATTATTTAAATATTCTTTTGCTTTGGCTTAGTGGACCTGATAGCGCCACCAGCTGTTCGCCTCCAGGCGCTTAACTTCTAACAGTCACATAATGGCGCTGCATGGAAACATTTAGCATTTTCTTTTCTGTAAATTTGGTTAAAGTTTACGCTACACGTGGGTGGAAAACTGGCTAAAGTTAGAAATGTTTCATCCAGCAGAAAGCGAATAAGGTTTGTTCCGACCGTGTCGTGTCGGTGTTCAGATCCTGCAGGAGCTGGAGTACGGGGCCTCGGTGGACTGGTGGGCCCTGGGGGTGCTGATGTATGAGATGATGGCCGGACAGCCTCCGTTCGAGGCCGACAACGAGGACGACTTGTTCGAGTCCATTCTCCATGACGACGTCCTCTACCCTGTGTGGCTCAGCAAAGAAGCTGTTTCCATCCTGAGAGCGGTACGTGCGTCTCCGCACCGCCGCCTCCAACACTCCCTTCACTGGATTATTAGAGTTTGAGGAGTCAGTTCTCTTCCAGAGTGCTTCTCTTCTTCTTTTTCCTGCTGGCGCTCGAAGGCGTCCATGGCAAAATGAAGAGCGGTTTAATTTTAGCATCATTTAATTCAGCAGATTTTGTTCCATTTTGAAAATGTACTGTGTGCTTTGCTTTTTGCTTCTTGCCGCGTACGTCTGAGACTTTTATGACCAAATCAGCAGAAACTAAATCTTCCTTTGAGGAGGTCTGAAGACAAAACCTTTCCTTTCATGTGACGGCACAGAGGATAAAATGGGTGGAATTTGAGCTGTTTAGTTTTAACTTAGATTTTATTAGTTTCAGTATTAGTTTTTTTTTATTATAATATGAGCAGTATCTGTCAGGGGAAAGGTGTCAGAAGTTCAGAATAATTATTACAATAAAAACATTTTGTGATGGCAGTGGACCCGAAGTCATGCAGAGGTCTCAGTCTGCGTAAACACATGCAGCAGTGCCTCCTCATGCTCGGTGCTTCCTACACAATGGGCTTTTTTCTAAAGTCTAGTTTTTATTTCAGTTAGCCTTGTTAGTTTTTAGTTTAGCTTTAGTTACCCAGGTGAGTTCAGCATCCAAACATCTTAAAAAATAAATACCCGTAACAACATTCAGCAACTTTCTGGAGAGTCTTCAGAAGATCTGGATGAAAAAATGATCCACCTGTTGCAGGATGAAAAGGATTTTTAAGCCTTTTCTCTGTTTTTTTTGTTTTTTTTTGAGAGTTGTCTGTCTAAAAGGTAACAAACAGAAATCAGTCATTTGCAAACAGTGTTCACCAACAGCTGTTTCACAAAGTGTTCCTTCATCCAGTAATGTGTTCACAAAGTGGTGAACCTCGCTCCATCCCCGCCTGTGAACGACTCAGCTTTTCCAGGATGGGTTCTCTGTCCTACGTTCCTGTGGTCATTAACGTGCAGGTGTTACGATTCGCTCTGCTGTGATACTGAGAAGAATGAAAAAGTCAGTCAGAGAGGTCGAAGTAATGACAACGCGATCATAAAAGCACAGTAGATCACAAAGTGCTCTTACAGTACTGAGCGGACCGCAGAACAAAAGAGAGCCAGCTTTCAGTGGCAGTAAATAACACCAGCACTCTGCTGACCTGTTTCATCACTCCGCCGCTACGCCTCTTTGTTTGTACCATCCACAGAGCCATTAATGCCTCGGCGCTATTATTAGCACTCAAATGCTTTCTGCTCGACCCTCATTCTGCTTCTGTCCTCGTCGGTTTATGGACGAAACTGTTAACCGCTAACCGCAGCGAAGTGTCTTAAAGGGGCTGCTTTTCAGACAGCGTAGTTTAAAGTCAAATGTGTGTGTTTGTGTGTGTGTGTAGTTCATGACCAAGAACCCGGCCAAGCGTCTGGGCTGCGTGGTGAGCCAAGGCTGCGAGGAGGCCATCAAGACCCATGCCTTCTTCAGAGAGATCGACTGGGTCCTGCTGGAGCAGAGAAAAGTCAAACCACCCTTTAAACCCCGAATTGTAAGAAACGCACACACTCACATACATCTAGATGTTTTTTTTTAAAGATGCACAATGTTTAGGTTTTACTCTCCACGCATGGAAAAGTTGTGTCCTGCTGCAGGAACACTTTGCTCTGCAGTTCACAGTAAAATGAGGTCATCTTGTGGCGAGAGCAGCTCAGAAATGATGGAAAGCAGAGGGAAAATTACATTTTCTATGCAGTTATGTTTTTTCCTGAGGGTGTGTTCCCATCCCAGTGTTGGGAACCACTTATGTAGAACATGACAGCATGCACAGGTGTGTGTTCTCACTGAGACGGCAGTAAGTGTCATTGGTCAGAAGGTGTCGCTCTAATATCACTTTGATAGCACTACTAAAGACGTTTCCTTCTCTGATGTCTTTCCCGTGTGTGTGTGTGTGTGTGTGTGTGCGCGCGCGTGCCTCTGCAGAAGACCAAGCGAGATGTGAATAACTTTGACCAGGACTTCACCAAGGAGGACCCCGTGTTGACGCCCACGGACGAGGCCATCATCCGACAGATCAACCAGGAGGAGTTCAAAGACTTCTCCTACTGCGCCCCCGAGGAGACGCAGACCTAACACACACACACGCACACACGCACGCACACACAGATCCAATAACACTAAACCTGGCACGCACGTACGCACACACCGCTGACCATAAATCCCTTTACAGAACACACACCCGCACACACACACACACGGTCACTCCTTTACTTTGAAGCTATTGGTTGTTGTTACTTTTGGAATATTCTTTACTTGCATTGTGTTGTTCTTGTTGCCTGGGTTTATTATGAATATAAATATGACTATGACTATGACTATGAATATGAATATACACACCTGCACACGCTCTCACACACACTCCCACGTGCACACTTTCAACACACGATCCCCACGAGCTCACTGCACGCGCTCAGACGACCGAACACACACACACACACACACACACACAGTTACACACACTTACACTGCTTCTCTCCCCAGCACACATGTGGACAGTGCAGTAGGTGCTGGGTGCAGAGGCCTGTATATAGCCTGTGTCGAGTGGCTGTATTGTGTTGGTATTGTCTGCTAGTAAAGGAGAGTCGTGGCGCATGGACAAGCACCCTACCTGTGTTATTACTGTCCTTATTGTGGACCAGTTAGGGCCAAATACCCTTTGTGCAATACCCTGACTATCTATATATTTTACAGTTTTGATTGTTCATGTGTTATTTTTGTCTTTTATTTCTCCTCAAATGTTTTTTTTTTTTTTAATCGTGGTATGATTGAAATTTTGCTCTCATCTCCCGGCACGCTCGCCCCGCGTCTTCCCGCCTTGTGTGTGCAAAGTGAATGTCGAGCTTTCAAGTTACAGGCTATTGAACTAATTACGCGGAGCACAGTGTTACAGGAGGCCTGTGTAGCAGTTAAAAAACCCGATTTCCTGCAATTTCGCCCATCTGCTCGTCTGTCCTGCCGGCGCGAACGTGTCGGCCTGTGGGCGGCACTTTTGTCGTGAATGTACATTTTCCATAGGTGTGAATGCGTTTTGTTTTTTTTTTCCTCTCCCTGTTGGTGTGTGACTTTTCGTCCTCAGCGTTTCTGTTTCCATAGTTACCATCAGTGTTTTCAGCCCCCCCTTTTCCTTCCCCTCTCCTCCAAAGCACCAATTCCCCTTTCCCGCCCCCAGCAGCCTCTCACTCAGCCAAAACCACTTGCTTCTCTGACTTTTGCTTTTTTTTTTCAAGAATGGCTTTTTCTTTTCTTATTGCTCTCTTTCTTTCTTTCTTTTTTTTAAATCATAATAATTATTATTATTATTATTGTAAAGTGTATCTGGAGGAAACCTTTGTGTATATTACTATAACTATACTATCATAGGTCTGTTACAGCCAGGTGAAAAGAAATGTGGAAAACCAGCAGCTGAATTACCTCTTATTTCAAACACACACACACGCACACACAGACAAAACAGCACATACAGACTCCTTCCTTTACCTCCTCCCTCTTTCTTCCACACACACACACACACACACACACACGCACACAGAGAAGGACTGTTGTCTCGTGTACTGTACAGTGATCTGAAGGCGAGCTGGCTGCTGTGTGCAGTAGAGTCGGTGTGTAGTGAAGCTTCGTGCACCCAGGGGTAGGGCTGTTCCTGGTCACACTATCTTACTCTGTGCCAAAATGTAGTGCAACAGCCGGGCTAGTCCTGTCTGGTCTGATTCCAATAAAACACTGAGCTGTCTACATCACCCTCAGACTCCCGTGTGTCGTTCTTCCGTCCTCGCTCTTTGTGGCGGAGCCTCTCCAGCTGCTGTTCAGAGGCGAGTTTTGTTTTTTCTGTCACGGTGGGATGCTTTAAAGTTTGTGTCAGAGGGTGGAGGGAGGGAGGAAGGGGAGGGGAGGGGAGGGGAGGGGAGGGGAGGGGAGGGGAGGGGAGGGGAGGGGAGGCTGATGCTTTTCCTGGCCTGCTGACCTATCACCACGCTCACTTCTGTGGTGGCCTGTAGGTGATGCACACACTGAGGGGAGAGAGAGGAGGCGCTCGCCGGAGGCTGTTCAGCCACTTGCCTTGTGACATTTGGCGCCACTAATTGCCCTTCTGATTAACTCGACTACCTGCGATGGTGCAAATTGTAGCGGGGACATTGCCTGCTGTGCTGTGAACTCCTGCTGCCACCATCTCTCTCATCTCAGCGTTCGCCATGACACCGGATAGAGACGCCTGTGGGACACGATGACAGCTGACAAGGAGAAGAGAAGGTAAAGCTGCGTGCTGTTTTGTGCACACTTTTTGCTTAACATTTCACAGTGCATGTTTAAATGCAAGTTATATATCTATTTTTGCTTTGATTGAGTCGTTTCTGTGCTGTGGCGAGCCCATAGATGCTGTTGTGGCCACACAGGGCAGCTTAATAACTTGAGTTTTGACCACAATGCACTTACTCTGCATCCCCATCTGTCCATCAGCGGAGGAAGAAGCACCTTTAAAAAACAGTAAGAATAACTCAGTGGAAAAGCCCTGCAATCAAAACGGTAAAACTATTTGCAGTTAGTCATATCAAAGCTGAAAGTAAGCGTGCTCAAATTGGAGATTTCCTCTCTCACCGGTGTAATCTTAGTAGAAGTGGTGCATACTTCCCTAAATGTTGAGAAATTCTCTCGGACCTGTCAGATAAAGTCAGAAAGTCACCGTGAGGTCAGGCTGAACTGCGAGTTCCTGCAAGATTTTGTCTGCTTTGGATGTTTTTATACTAGACAGCACTGATGTGCTTTCAGTTTTAGGTCGCACTGACGGCAGAATCTGAATGTGCAAAGTTACACCTGCAGTGAGCAAAATGCACTGCAAAAAATGCAGTGTTTCTTTACAGTGGAAGTACCTCAAAGAGTCGTTGAGGAAATGCACTTTCTGCAAAACTTGAATTTCTGCTTAAAAATTTTGGAATTAATCTTCACATTTGCACCAAACAAACAAACAAACAAACAAACAGTGGTGTGTAAGTACGTTTAGTACTTTCTGTTTGACTCAGTAATTATAACTACAGTTAAAATTTGAACTAATACATGTTAATATTTCTGTAATCAGCCAGTGCACACTGAAAGAGTGTTTCATGGTCATGTTCTGTGAGTTTATAGAGACTTTAATGTTCTGAATGTCATTTTTATTTCATAAAATCCATGTAACACTTATTAAGATGACAGTCTCACTGAGACTGTGACCATATTTGATTTTTGGTCAGATACTGAACTGGTGACACTAATCTTGGGCATCCACCTTGAAATTGTGCTGGTTGTAAAGATCTCTGTGCTGCAGGGTTGAGGATGTGTGTAAAGCATCCACGTTTTACATTTTAAAATCTTTCACTTCATGTATTAACTGAGTCTGGGCGTGCTGCTGGGTGGGGGAACACAGCCGCGAGGGGGTAGTTTCCAGTTTTCCCTGACCTCTGTCCTCTGCAGGGCGATCAGCCGTGAGGCAGCCAGAAGGAGACGACGGGTGGAGTCTGACGTGTTTGGAGATTTATGTCGTCTCCTGCCGCTCCAGCCCTCTGTCCAAGCTCACCTGGACAAGCCCTCAGTCATTCGCCTCACCCTCAGCTACATGCGCACGCACATGCTGCTCAAAGGTACGAACGGTCACTGCACACACACCACATCTACAGAGGCGAACATCACCAACGGTGTGACTGGCCGATAGATGTGCTGACATTGACATTCACTGATATCTTTAGTATATTTTTGCAGTTTTGTATTATGTGCAAAGAGAGAGAGGCAGTCAGTGTCTCAGTTGAATAACTTCTCTTACAGTTTGAGGGATTCAACCATGAATATTTGGTTGTGTAACAATGATTCTTGATCACGTATGACTGCTCAATCAATACCTAATCAAATAAAGATGAATTATGTCTGCAGAGGGTTTTTTTTTCCAGAGCTGTACAAAAAATACAGCTTTGTAGGAATTTGTGGCACAGTGTCCAAAATGCTCTATATTTCAAATGAACCTTTGACCCTGCACGTACAGACACTTGCTGGGTGAAGTCTAAGCATCAGAGTGGTCTGAGGTATAATTGGCTTTTTTGCAGAACAGAAAACTGTAGAAAAAAAAAACATGTTTCTAGTGTGAATGAGATCAGTCTGTTGTGGTGAACTGTTGTCACAAGACTGGTGGGTTTGAGACAGGTGTTAAACACACACACACACACACACACACACACACATGCGTCTAGTATAGTAAGCGATCATAAATACACCACATCCTTTGATCAAAGTTCCCATGAACGCTGACCTCACTGAACACGTGAAGAGAATAGAAAAAGAGTCGTTTCCCATGACAGGAACTAGATGTCACAGTCATTTTGATCACAAACAGCAATAAGTAAAATCTCTTTCTTTCACTCTCTCAGGGAAGACGGAGCCAAAAACAGAGGCCAGTCACGCAGTAAAACACGGGCAAGTGACGGAAGGTGGAGAGGGACGGCAAGAGTGCGACGGAGGATGTGAAGAGGAGGAGAGGGAGACGGAGGATGTCGAGGCCTCGGAGGAGACAAACATGTACCTGAGGATCCTGGAGGGATTCCTGATGGTTCTGTCCACTGAGGGAGACATGATCTTCCTGTCTGACAACGTCAGCAAGTTCATGGGCTTGACACAGGTCCACACACACACACACACACACACACACACACACACACACACACACACACACAAACACCCCCGATGTAATGACACATTTAGGATTTGGGATTTGAAGATGAATACTATATATATTTTCTGACAGACTGAGCTGATGGGACACAATATTTTCGAGTTCACTCACCCCTGTGACCACGATGAAATCAGAAATAATCTACGTCTAACAGCAGGTGTGTACTCTCAATGTGTGTGTGTGTGTGTGTGTGTGTATGTGTGTGTGTGTGTGTGTGTGTGTGTGTGCATCACCGACTCTCAGCAGCAATGCTCATGTCACGTGCTTGTGCATAGTTTTTTTTGAAAGATCGTACAGGTTTGAACAGGCTTATTCATGTAGTTTCTTAAATTGCTTGTTTTTTAGAGGAAGTTTGGTGCGGCGCAAAGAGGGACTTTGTCATGAGGATAAAAAGCGCTCTGACACACAGAGGAAGAAGCGCCAACCTCAAGTCAGCTACGTGGAAGGTTAGTGAGAAACAATACCACTCGAAACAAACATTTTTTTGCAGCTCATACTGAAAGTTCAAAACATCATGAAGCAGCAAAAAGGCTCCTGATAATATCTCATTCCTACGTTCTAACCCCAACCTGCGGTTTCAGGTTCTCCACTGTCAGGGTCGAGCGAAGGTGTGTGTCACCCCGTCTTCAGTTTCCTGCCTGGTGCTCACCTGTCAGCCCCTGCCCCTGTCACACACACTCCTCAGCACACACACCTTCACCAGCCAGCACAGCATGGACATGAAGTTTACATACTGTGACCCGAGGTGATTCACGCTAATGTACACACTCACGCATATACAGTATAGATGCAGAAAAGTGATGCAAAGTGGAAGTAGTGCTCGTGTTTTGCTTCAACACAGTGGTGTAAGACTGTGCTTCAGAATAAGAGCTCAATCAGCAGCATTTTAGCACGGTGCATAATGTGTGTGTTGTGATTTCATTTTGCAATGTTGCACGTTATGAAATTATCAAGAAAAAGGAAGGAGGATTGATGCCCGTCCCCTGTTCTTCTGCAACTGTGCTGCACTGATACGTGCCCTGCAGGTTCAGTGAATGAGTAAAATGACAGAACAGCAAAGGCAAACCATTAGCAGCTGTTTGAAGTAAGTTTCATTTTTATTGCTGAAACCTCACTGACCCGTTACAGATTCATGCTGCGCGGCCAAACATCATTCAAAGCCACAGACAATTTTTAAATTCAAGTGAAGATCTCAAAGTTTCCAGAGATATCAACTAATATTTCCCTATGATAGAAACTTAATGGCTACTTAATGGGAAACCAAAAGAGAAATTGCATTTTAAAGGGGTTAATTTTTGCTGACAATGCAAAAAAATCATGTAGAACTTCTTTTTTACATTCCTCCCTTCCCCTTTTTTTAATTGTAAACCTTACGGCTGCATAATATTAAATGTTTTGCTGCTAAGTTAAAATTGAAAAAGTGAATTTGATGACTTGATGATCTTTTAGGACAAACAGTCATTAATGTGTGTGGTTGAGCTTGAAGTCTACTTCATCAGGCTGTTTTTTTCTTTAAGAAATTCATGTTTTTTCTGCTTTGTGTGTTTGTGTTTCTGCAGAGTGACTCCGCTCTTAGGTTACAGTCCTGAGGAGCTGCTGGGACGCTCCATCTATTCTCTCTGTCACACACTCGACACAAACTGCTTGACCAAAAATCACCTCAACTGTAAGTAGCGACACACACACACTTTACACACATGTGAATATCTCATTTCACCTCTCTCTCTCTCTCTCTCTCTCTCTCTCTCTCTCTCTCTCTCTCTGCAGTGTGTTTTAAGAGTCAGTCGGTCAGCGGTCAGTACAGGATGCTGGTGAGAGGTGGAGGGTACGTCTGGGTGGAGAGCCACAGCGCCGTCATACCCAGCGTCCGACCCTCCAAGTCCAGGCCGGGCGCCCACCAGCCGCTCTGCATCCTCTGTGTCACCTACGTCCTCAGGTGTGTGTGAGTGTGTGTCAGTGAAACTTCTCATTAACAATCGGATGGATCGCCATTAGATTCACTCATTCATTCAGACATTAATGTCCCCCTTAAGATGAATTGTAATCAGATTGATCATTATTTATAATTCATCCGTCCAATACTTTATTATCAACATCTGCAAAAATACTCGTTTCCATCAGCCTCAGATGGACTTTGTGATAAGTGCTAATTCTCACATGTTAGCATGCTAACATGCTAAGCTAAGGTCAACATTGTAAACACTATACCTGCTAAACATTAATCTGCTGGTTATTTTTTCCATCAATCACTATAAGAAGTCATGAAAATGCAAAAAGCGGGAAATTGTCACATTTGAAAAAACTGGAGCCTGAGCAGCAGTTTTGCTCAATGCATTGGCTTAAAAGATGAAATTATTGTCAAAATAGTTTGCAATTGTGCAGTTGAGTGGCTCAATGTTTTGTTAAAGAGACGCTGTTTGAAGGCTTCATAGTAAATCCCGTAGCTGCAGGTGTGTTTAGCCTGAGCCAGGGTGTCATTGTGTCTGATGGCTTGTGCGTGTGTCTCACAGCGGAGTGGAGCAGCCGTCCCAGCAGCTCTCTTTAGACCAGACCATCCACAGACACTTGAGGTGAATCTGGAGTCTGAAGAGCAAAGAAAAACCCACCAATCTCCTCTACCTCCGTCTGTGAATTCCCATCAGCCATTGTCACTGATCTCACTTTTATTAAATATAAAACTTTCTCGCTGAAAACGCCTCGCTGTGATCTTTCTGAGGATATTTGATGCGTAGCGCTCGGACATCGCTTCACATATCTGACCGCTCAGAGCTGCTGCTCACCACCAGACAAATACACCAAACCTTTGGGAAAATATTGTGTGTTTAAGAGCTTTGAAGTATCAGGTAAGTTTTGATAGGTCAGGCAGATCATTTGTCACAAACGCTGTTTTTTTTGCTCTTTACTTCGCAGTTTTCTCACACTGCTTTGCATAATCGTTGCACCGGCACCACTTCTGCCTGACTTGTGTCTCCTTAAAGAAAGTGGAAGTTTTAGTGTAGTCTGTGGTTGACAGACAGTTGACGGGGCGTAGTGAGAGCTGAAATGTGTCAACGAAAGCAGGCAGTTTGACTTTTTCCTGACCTCTGGGGGCCTGACCGTACTTCCTGTGGGGTTTTCCTTCTGAGCCACCTGACACATGGGGTGACATCTGACTGTCAAGCATAGACATAATGTACAGTACACACACACACACACACACACACACACACACACACACACACACACGCACACACAGTATATATAGAGAGATATGCATTGTGCTGATGAGGAGATGTGAGCAGACGCAAGTCAAAGCCACAGCTTCCTGAACAGAGACACTCTAGAGGAAAGTTCTCGTGGGAACTTTTTCAACTTTTTACCTCTCGACCTCTAAATTCACACACACGCACACACACACACACATGCATGCATGAGACTATTTAAAGTGTCAGTTTGCTTTACTGCTATGAAACAGCTTCGAAATGAAAGCAATCCGAATAAAATGCACGGAGACAATAATCACAATAAAAAGAAGGGAACTGCTAACAACGACTACAAGTGCTTCAATCACTGCATTTCAGCGTGTGCTTGCTGCTTTGTACTTTTACTCCACCGTGTTGTACTTTTCACAGCCCTGCATTTATTTGACAGCTGCGGGTGAAGATTTTGCACGTAGAAAACATTTTAAATCAGAGCCACGTCTAAATTCTACTCCCACATCGTTCAAACAACCCAGTAATATCATCTACAACAATATAAAACTGGAACTGTATTTTGGAGCCATTAGTGCTTTTACTTTTGATGTTGCTCAAGTGACATTTTCAATGCAGGACCTTTGCTTGTAGTGAAGTATTTTTCTATTGCAATAATTTTCACTCAAGTAAAAGATTTCCTCGACCGTGAACCTACTGCGTAGTGATCTACATGCTGTTGAATCGACTCAGCCTAGTTTTAAATCTTTTTGACCTGCAAATCACCAAATCAGAGGTTACTGAGGTCTTTACAACAAGAGCAACTGCTTTCCTCTTCTGATGTGCAACATTTTGGCATATTGATTCACAGTTACTTTATGTGTCGTGATATATTTGAGTGTTGTTGATAAATCCCCAGAAAAGCTGCACACTCAGCATGTTTAGAGGTATAAATCACAAATATGCCTCTAAGAGCTTTTAAATCTGTGCAGCATACAAAACATTTTATCTTCAGGGAGAACTTTGATTAAACACAGCCTCCAAAAACCTGATTATGTATCTGATAATGGTAGCGCCACATGTCATACCCTGTCTGTCATACTGTCCTTATTAATATGAACTCATGTCTATTTTTTCTTTTATTGCTGTGGATGTTAGTGTCCTTTTCCAACAGCAGCTTTATTTTGATTTTTCTGTTAATATTTAATGGTGACTGTGTCCAGGGTCTTTGGAAAAATGAGCCCTGTGGCTAATTACACTTTTATAGTAATTTTCATTGAAAGGTCGCTTCACCCAGATTACCATAAACATCCTTTCTCACTTACATCTGCTGGTGTCTATCCACAGAGAGGTGGAAAGAGCTGACTGACTGACTGTCTGACTTAATGCAGCAGAGGTGAATGTAATTTTATCTGCTTCCTCTGATGTCTTAAGAGCTCCTGTGTTTATCTGGCAGAAAGCAGGTCTAATGAAACCAATAAATCTAAATCTATCTGCATGGCACTAAGGTAAGTAAGTTGATAAGTTAGAGATAAGTAACAAACCCCGAATTTTTGTAATCTGGGTGAACTGACTCTTTAATTTGCACCTCTTTGTTGACACATGCATGGCTTCTTAAAGTCCCCATTCAGTATAATTCTCACTTAAACACATGCGTGTGTTTCAGTGACAGTTTATATGTATGGGTTTTTATTTTTTTTGCTTCACCCGGGAGGCTCAGTTTGCTCTGAAAACAAGCTGTGGATTTGTATTCTCACCCTCACACTGATGCAGTCACACCACAGCATGAAGAGAAACACTCTTGCGCCATCTAGTGTTTAACTGCAGTCACTGAAGCTGAACTGCTGCAAGGCGGCCATATTCCTCAGGGTTTGCACAGGACAGTGTCATGTCCTGTATGTCCCACAGGTGGTCTCCACGTAGGCGGAGACATTCTTCCAGAGACTTTTTTGTACAGTTTTAAGGAGAGAGCAAATTTAATTTAACAACAAACATTGTGGGCCCATTAGAAAACATAGTACAGTCAAATCACTCTTATGGTGGATTTTGCTTTGCCTTAGCCATTATTGATTTTTTTTAATTATTATTTATTTGCTTATTGATTAGCAAACAAAGAACAGTACCAATTTGTCATCCATCCATTTTCTCGCGGGGGGCCAGAGCCTATCTCAGCTATCAACGGGCGAGAGGTGGGGTACACCCTGGACCGGTCGCCATCTGATCGCAGGGCACATACACACACCATTCACACTCACACTCACACCTAGGGGCAATTTAGAGTCACCAATCGACCTAATGAGCATGTTTTTGGTCTGTGGGAGGAAGCCGGAGTGCCTGGAGAGAATCCACGCATGCACGGGAAGAACATGCAAACTTCACACAGAAAGGCCCGACCTGGGAATCGAACCTGCGACCTTCTTGCTGTGAGGCACGCGCACTACCTGCTGCGCCACCGTGCAGCCAATTTGTCATCCAATAACCTGAAATGAAACCTTTGCGAGATGTTTTAAATCATAAAGGAATGTGAAGTTTGGCACAAAACAGCCCATCAGTCAGCTTTTCTTGGCAGAATAATGTAAATTAATAAAGCCAAATAGAAATTCTCATCCATAAAACTGTATCTTTCCAATGTTTGTCCAGATGTAAGACATTATCCTAATTCTGATTATTCAATTTGGAACGTTAAATAAGTCATACTGTCTGACAGAGCACTAAATAATCATGCATATAATATACAGTAACGTGCATAAGGTGCACATTTGTGTATGAAAACAGGAGATCAAAAATGACATCTTCTATATACAAGTTGCACAGATTCACAGCATGAATTGGTTTAATGAGGTCTTATCTGAACGGTTATCCCCCCCGTTCTCTCTCTTTGCTTAAAGGGAATAAAAACTGTTTGTTTGTGATCTTTTCATTCAAACATGTGATCTTCTAAACTTTGATCTGTTCATCAAGTTGATTTTGAGGCTGAGGAAAGTGACACAAGGTTTTAAGAAACAGCTTTTTGCCCTCTGTGTTCACTGTGCTTCTCCGTTAACTCGGCTCTGGGAACTCTTTCTCAACATCAGGTTGCTGAAGCGACACGCTGTGCTCGGTTGTGACCGTGCCGGGTTTCAAGGTGACCCTGGCAGTTGTCGGGTGATTCTGCGTCCCTGCCTGCTGTTGCAGAAGCCTGATCGCTCCAGTATGAGCGAGTCAGAGGCACAGAGGGCGGAGATAAGAGGTCAGAGTGTTGGGCTGAGGGTTTAATTTCATACTAGCATGAGTTACCATTTTAAAGGAGCAAACTCAGACAGTAAGATGGTCCCAGTTCCTCCAGACTCTCCTGCATTTCCAGTGACAGCAGCATGTGGCCTGGCTGAGCTAGCCCTTGTTTAACCCTGCTCTCCTCCCCCAGTCACACCCCTATGGTTGGGGGGGGAGTTGTCAGGGCTTCAGCCAATGACATGACAGTGTTCACCCGTTGAAACACAACCATGATAAATCAGTGTGTGACAGTGTGGAGAGGAAAACACTGAGAGATGCAGAGACAGGGGGAGGGTGATACGATCAAAGATAAACCGGAGGCGCACAAGCCGGGAGAGACCGTTCGAATCAAAAAACGATGAAATACCAGTTTTCATGCAGCTGTTTTTACTTAATTATCAATTGTCTTTTATTGGCCATTGCTTTATTGCAGAATCAATATCAATGTGCATGTAGATAAAGGAAAGTGGAGAAGAGAACTGACCTCTGGTGTAGAGGTCGGAGTTCAAAGTTCACCTGTTTTACATGTTTTTTGGGGGGATTTTTTTCATGACTGTAGGAAGTTTGTAAAGTACCTTTCAGACACTGAGGCAATTCAACATGCTTTACATGAAGGACTAAAACAGTACAGTTCTGGTTGCTGTAATCGCTCCTTTCGACCAAGTATCACACCAAACTGAGTAATGCACCCACCAGTCCACATGCCTGTGTCACGGTTTGTGTCGCCTGGGCGCCAAAACAACACCATCTTTAGTATGAAATTTACTCTTTCTATTTCCCCAGACTCTGTGGATGAGCGATTTTAAGACTGACTTACGAACCAGTCCTTTAAGGTAATGAGTTTTGAGTTCATTTGGAAAATATGTCATTAATACAAGACATTTTCTGTCAATTTTGGACCAGTTTCCTTTCAAATTGATGGTTGATTCTCAGATGAAAATCTTGTGCCTGCATGAAAAACTGTATAATGATTCTGATTCTGAATAATGTAGACTTTTGTTTATGTGCATAGTAAATTATTTGAGGATAATGGGCGTTATTTTCCATCATGCAATCTCCTAATTGTAGGTAAAGTGGCCATTTTTGTCTGTATATATTGTTTATCCTGCTTTTTATCCACATGGATGTCTGCCTGATAACATCTTGTAGGTCATCATGTTGCAGCAATTCATTTTTCGGCAACTTGCAAATGCTTTTACTTTGCACGCGTGTTTTTGTCACACACCTGTACCCGACTGGGGTTGGATGTACACGCTACCCACCTTATGTGCTTTGAAAGGCTGTCTGGGATTGACCTCTGAGCAGTGAAAGGCCTCAGTTTAACACACAGCTGCTGAAAATCTTAGCTGCTGTTTGCTTATCTCCCAAAAAGATCAGAGAGAACAAACAGGCACATGAATATTCAGACATCATATTGCTTCTTTCGTCTGTTCAAACTGAGGAAAATTGTTTCATCACAGCTTGCAGTCCGGATGTAAACTTTTAAGAGACAATAAAGCTTTATGGGCCTGTAGTACACAGATAGAAGAATGAGGAGATAAGCACTACCGTTATTGCATTAGTAGAAGTGAAACAGTGCCTTCACTCTGTGTCACTTGGAACTGGCAACCTGGTTACTATTGATTGCTTTGTGACATCAGAGTGACGATAGAGGTTGTTCAGAACATTTACTCTTTACCAAATCTCCACCAAACCTGTGTGCACTTACTTATGTGTTACACACTTTAAAGAGTGTGCTTTTCGTATTGTGTAATCACGTGTTTGTACCACTGTTTAAGCATAAGAGTGTATTTGTACCTGCACCCGGGGTCAGGATCTAATCTTATCATCTGTGCAGAGTCCACAGGTGTATGGCCTTCATTCAGACGAGCTCAGCACTAAGATCCTCTCGCTGTGCTGTGAAGAGCGGTAAACAATGTGAACGCACATGCATATTCATGCATATGTGTGAAATACCGAGAACATGCAGTGAGTGCGGTGTTACATAAGAGCCCTGCTATCTCAGCTGTTCTCCGACAATGGGAGCAGAAGCACGGCTATAAAATAACATATAACAAGCAAAAAAAATGTTCGCTGTTTCATGAGAGTGGTGTTCAAGTTGTTCTGAGAAAACACACAAAGAGTATGCTAACATGCTCCAGAAAACTTTGCACCAATCCAAACAGCAGATGTTTCCTTGATACTGATATTCCACTGCATAAGAGTTTCATGCCAACACATACGATAGCTGTTGGGATATTTCAGTCCTGAACAAAGAGGCGGAATAACTGACTGATATGTGATGGTGGCTAAAAGCCTCTGCTGATTGGCTGATCCGTAGGTTGCACCCATGAGACCTCGTTCCTATGCTGAGTCAAGAGGTGCGTGATTAAAGTTATCTTGAGCAATCTGGTGTTGCCATCATAGCTCAGTGGAAGACGCTCCCTCTCTGACCCCCCCTCTGCACACACACACACCCCTCCACCTTGCTCCAGCTGTCTCTGAAATGTTTCCCAGCAAATCCCCATTCATTCATTCATTCACACACACACACACACACACACACACACACACACACACACACACACACACACACACACACACACACACACACACACACATCACTAATGACCTGCTGACCTAAATTAGGCCTTCTCACTTGGAAATAATTGCACACACATAAAATGCTTGTATGCACGCACATAATGCACCACAGCAGGAGGACAATCAGCTCTGTCTACTGATGGCTTCTTCAAGTTTTCATTGGTGTTTTGACTGATGTTTAAAAAAAGAAAATAAAGAAAAAAAGCCACTTACTCTGAACAAATATCTGCAAAGCTAATGACATTCCCATCAGCCATACTTTGTGTTTACAGCTAATGCTAACACACCAAACTAACATGGTGATTATGGTTAGCGTTAGCCCTGCTAAACATCAGCATGTTAGCATTATCAGTGCAGATGTGTTAGCATGCTGCTGTTAGCATTCCGCTAGTTCAGCCTCAGACAGCTGCAAGCACGGCTGTGGATTATTTTTCCTATCAAGGCCATTATAAATATTTTTTATACCACAAACTGTAAATCACCAGATCAACTCCCTGTAACTGCCCACGAGGTTAATGACTGATGCAAACTGATACAATGGGCCTTTTCATGTCTCATGTCTGCGTCATCTCACTCTACAGATCAGGGAATTGCTGATGACAGCAAACATGGCACAGATCCTTTGAACAAACCACAAAGTACAAAACTGTAACACTATGGATGCTGTGGATGCTGTACAAAGGCTAATGAAAGACAAAGCTGACACGCAGTAGTAAAACATTGTAGGAAATTTATACCAAACTACTTGATCAAACAACTAACTCAGACACTAGTTCTATCACATTTAGAGTATGGTGCTGTCATCTGGTCAAATACAACACAAAGTAATCTGCACAAACTACAAGTGGCCCAAAATAAAGCTGCTCGTATAGCTCTGAATTGTCCATATAGAACTAGTAGCACAACAATGCATAATCAACTAATTTGGTTAAATGTTAAAAGTAAATTACATTATTTGCTTGTATCTTTTATAAAGAATGTTATTGTGTATAAAATTCCTGAGGTACTCTATAATAAATTGACATTCTTTTCTGATAGACATCAGTACTGTACTAGGCAGGTATTAGAGGGGAGATTTAGGCTGCCTCAGTGCAGAACAAACTTGATAAAAGGAACGGTGCACTATAGGGCAATGATGGCATGGAACTTATTACCAAGCTTCTTAATTTCAAGTAGTAATAGGAGCTGCTTTAATAAAAGGTTAAAAATGTACTTATTTACATATGGGATACCTTGAACGAAATGTTGTTCCTCTCACTGCTGATGTGAGCTTTCTGATTATCTGAGTTATCTAGTGAGCGGAGAGTTCGTTTTGTTGTCTATACCTTTCTTTTCCTCTTTTTTCTGTTGCTGTGTTTATTTCTATGAAATCAAGAATTAAATAACAGGGCGACTTGTATGAAAGGATTGTTGGTATGAATGTATGGAGTGTATTGTCTGTAATTCTATGTTTAAGATGAAAATATTGTTTGAGAATGTAACGTGAGGACCCCAGGAAGAATAGCTACTGCATATTTGTGGTATCTAATGGAGGATCCAAATAAATAAACAAATAAACAAATAAACACTTCACCTCAACCAGCGTATGTTCCTGTAAACTTAATGAAATTCTGATATATTCAATAAAGCATTCACTTGTTTTTAAGTGCTTTGCATTCACCTCAACATATTTTTATGCAGTCAGCTTAAATATTCTAATTTTCATGTTACCTTCAGTGGTTGTTTGGTCTCTAATGTTACCTTCAAGTCCTCCTAGAAAATGACAAGCTGTAACTAAAATGTCTTGTTTATTCGAAGAGTGTTGGTCAGAAAGAAAATAAGTGATGAAGGGAAATGATCCTTGATGATGAAAATAATTTAATTTCTATCATTTAACTTTCCCCTTTTCTTCTCCCCCCCCCCCCCCCCCCCTTTCAAATTCAACGGCGCAAACTCGGGAGCGCGTGCTGTCAGTTGCTACGCACGGGCACGCGCCTCCGTTGGTCCTCCTCTTCCGCGTGCGTCCGGAGAAGCCTGCCGCACTCCTTGGGTCGTGCTGCCTTTTTAAGCAAACTGACACGGCATGTCATTCCCCACTCGGCCAGAGGACGGGACACGGTGAGGAGTTGCTGTGTCGCTCATTTTACCCCCCTTCTCCTGTCGTCACCCCCATTGTCCTTGTTTAGTTGCCCTTTTATTAGTTAATTTACACCTTTAGCTAGTGTCAGTCATGTATCGGTATTTCGGGGAGTTGCTGAGCCGCTCTGCGGGTAGCGCCCTGGCCTCGGGATGCGTGGACTCCGCTCTCCCGGTGTCCTCGTCCCTGATGCGGGTCCGTCACTATGCCGATGCAGCGGACAAGCCTGACGACCCTAACTTTTTCAAGATGGTCGAGGGTTTCTTCGACCGCGGCGCCTCCATCGTGGAGGACAAGCTGGTGGAGGATCTGAAGACCAGGGAAAGCCCCGAGCAGAAGAGGAACCGTGTGCGGGGCATCCTGCGCATCATCAAGCCTTGTAACCACGTCCTGAGCGTGTCCTTCCCGATCAAGAGGGATAACGGAGAGTGGGAGGTGGTGGAGGGGTACCGCGCCCAGCACAGCCAGCACAGAACACCCTGCAAAGGGGGTAAGAATTGAGCCAAACCTCTCCGTCTGGCCCCTATGACAGCTAGCTTTAGCCAGCTACTTAGCATCAGTTAGCAGTGACAGTAGCTAGTTTTCTAAAAGCACAACACGGAAGGTATCTGTTGTCAACAGCTGCTAACGTCACTGCACCGTTACACACAGCATCTCTGTTTTATCCTCGCCGTGCAGTTAACTACACCCTTGTTTTTACAGTTGCAGCATATTTATTCTGTTTTGTTTCCTGTTTGTTTTCCTGTTTGTTCAGTTTACTGTAACCTTCCTGCTCACCTGTAACTAATGTTACTGTAGTTTTGTTAGCTCGCAGGCTAGCAGCAAGGTAACCGTCAAACTGCAGCAGTCTACGTTCTGGGGGGAGTTGAGCTCATACTACATTTTCTTACTGTCCCATGGTTTGAGCTGGTTCAAAACTGGAAGGATGCACTGGTTGATTTCTTGCTATCACTGATATGGTCTAATCTTATTCTAATTCGTGTGTCAGTTTGATTTAATGGAGGGGGCAGTCCTAAAAGCATCAGGTGTTACTGTGTCATTGAACAATTCAGGCCTTGACAGGTGATTCATGCAAACCTCAAACCCAGGCATGTGTCAAAAGAAGAGCAAATACTCAAAATGTTGTCCTCTCTCATTCTGCAGACAAATGGAAAAAAGATTTTTTTAAACAAGCTCAGCATTGGGCAGAGTATGATATATGACATACTGACATATGCTCTTTGGTTTGAGGTTCAAGGTTCAAAGCAGAGGCATTATGGCTACTGCTGCATTGCATTCTGGGTAATTTGTGAGTAGAGGGATATGATGTATAGGAAAACAGGAGGTGGGAGAGCTGGGGAGGGGGAGGTTGAGTTTCCAGGCACTCCTATTTGTCAGCAGTGTGACAGGTGGGGGAGGGTGCTGTGGAGAGGACGCATTCTCAGTAGAAAGAGACAAGCCATTCAGTCAAAGGGCATGTTTGAATGGTGTTGAGTGGACGTTGGCCTGCTATTAACACCACGAAACCCCTCCACTGCGTCTACACGATGTAGCAAATGTAGACCTATTCTGGGGAGACGTATTTCTGCTGAAGACATGCACGTGAGGGGTGGGAGCTGTGCTGCTGGGGGTGCAACGAATCACAAAACTCACGGTTCTGATCTTATCACGGTCTTGAGTCGTAGATCAGACTATTAAGGCAAGGAACTTTTCCTCATGGTATTTATTTAAAAAAAAATTTAAAACACCATTCAAGGTGTGTAATGTTTAAACAAAATCTTGAAATATATAGAACACTCAACATGAAATTGCTAAATTAAAGTGTAATCTATCAACCATAAATGACAGCAAAACACAGTCAGGACTCTCAGAGCTGAAATGAAACTCCAGTGCATCACTTTATGCTGTATACACTTGACTGAAAAGAGAGATTAGTAAACTGTCTCACAAGTTGAGTCAGAGTGCATCATTTATGGCTCCCAGATAAACTATTGATCTCAGATTTATCCACCAGGTAACTTAACAGCAATGGATCAGTGCCTCCATTATGAATCTCCAGGCTGTTCAGGCTGTTATCAGTGAGAGGTCACTCAGAGAACCATATTGGTAAAAATAATAGCATTAAAAGAGCATCATTGCTTCTGTCCATCTCATAAAAGCCTGAGGAGAGCAGAGCCTAGAGTAAATACGAGTAAGAGCAGTTCTTTTTCAGTGGGTTTAATCATTAATACAGCGCATAGACCCTTGGCTGTGTGCAGGTCAAACTGCAAAGTGCAAGAGCTGTTTTTGCGTATGCATGTGGTGCTCAGACACCGTCGTCTCAGAGCCATGTGGAGCGACGGCTGCTGGGCTGGACCACACTGCTCTCTGCTGACCACGGAGTGACCATCTTAACTCAGTTTGGGGTGTTTGTGGAAAGTTGCCCCGTCGTTAAATAGTGCCAACGACTCAAGTTTTGCTTAGTCTGCAAAATTGTCATCATCCTTCTCCTTTCTAAGCAGAAGTGGAATAAATCTGGGGATGTTTCATTTCACTGTTCTCACGTGGAAACCATAAGTGCAGCAGTATGTCATTGTTGCATAGGTATGGAGGGACCAAGTTAAATAGAGTCATAGCTTCTTAATAAAGATCTAAAAAATCAAATGTCACATTAGCAATGATTCATGCTTATTACACCCAGACAACATCCTGCTCATAACCATGTCAGGTACATCAAGTTTAACGGATATATTCATATTCATTATATTGTTTGAGAGAACTTACCACGAACAGAACTGAATCAGTCTTTCTTTGTACACTTCTGGAGGAAGAAAAGACAAAAAAATTAAACACCATTAGCATTAGTACAGCTTCTAATAGCATGAAAAATTGTGTGCTGAATTAAAATACCACAGTTTAAAAAGACTTGCAAACTATTATGTGTGCACCAAAGGAAAAAAATAGCAGCTAATAAGAAGAAACCCTTGCTAATGAAGAGAAAAATATCACGTTAGGGCAAATGCACTGACTAACTGAACCAGTAATTCAAACCATACACACAGTTACTCAGACCAAATCCAAAAAACTTGTTTTTGTGGGAGTCTAGAAATTTGGCACGGTGTTTAAGAACTGGGAGGCTCTGGAGCAGAAAACTTTGGGCCAGGCTGTAGAAAGTAAACTGGCCTAACTGTTGCAGAAACTCTGAATTTCAGCATGGGCTCAGTTCATTTCCCAAAAGTCTGCCCTCCCTTTCAGAGGAATGTGTGTACAGATCGGTTCTGGATCTTGTTGCTGTGGTGATCTGTTGGTTGGGTGGATAAATGGATGGTTGGATGGGGGATGGGTAGGCAGCCAGGCTTTTTTTTTTTCCTTTTAATTTGATCAGTGAGCTCAAGATTGTCGGAGTTAACTCAGCTGATCTTTGGATGAATGGAAATAAAGATGGGGGTTGGAGAACCACAGCAGAACTCTGACAGGAGGAGCTTTGTTTTGAGACGTTTGATCTTCTGAATGCAGTAACAGGGATGCAAGTAGGTGGGCACAAATTTGAGTCATTTCAGGGCACTGAAAGATGACATCATGTTGGGTGGGCTTTTGCTTCTGCTTCCTGTTTATTAGCTTGCAGCTGAATGCATGAAAAAAGACACATACAGCGCTTTTGTCCTCCTAAAGCAGCCTGCCGCCTCCTCTCTGTGCTGTTTGCCCTTGGGTTTCTCTGTGTAAGCTAACTCTGGATGAGCTATATTTGGTGGTGCCGTACCGTCACACACCCACCCACACTGTGCCAGTGAGATGGAGCGCTGTGACTTGGGCAGGCCTGGCTGTATGAGGTCATGTAACGCTGCACAGAGGCTGGCCTACGCATGTTACCACGGCGACGGTAGTAAACCCCAGACAACAGGAAAGAATGACTGCAGCTGGGGTTAGAGTGGAGGGCTGTGATTGGATCACGCGGTCTCCACCTGCTCATCACTGCTTTCGTGAATGCCAGACGCAATCAGCGACCTGTTCATGTGATCTTAGAGAACAAAGTGGTCCAGTCTTTAGCAGGTCTGCTGTACATGTAGTGGAGGCAGTTTCTGTAGAGACAAATAAGCTACTTGTGTTTCAGTCTGAACACTTCATACTGCTGCCAGTATACAAGCTGCCAGTGCACATTGGTTCATGTAAAAAATCTATTTGAACACATTGAAAGCATTTTCAGTTTTTTCTTGGTATGGTCGCCCTGTTGTAAACTTCTTCCTCTGTGTGTGTGTGTGTGTGTGTGTGTGTGTTTTCTTCCTTCCTTCCTTCAGGTATCCGTTACAGTACAGATGTATCTGTGGATGAGGTCAAAGCCCTGGCATCTCTGATGACCTACAAGTGTGCCGTTGTTGGTAAGTATTAAAGTCTTAGCCTTCCGCAAATCCTCCTGCTTGATCTCCACATATTGTGCATATTAATACTGTTTGACTTACCAAGTTGCTGTCATTTATGCACCTTATATTCAGTGTTCAGAAGCTACTTTTGACTTCATTTGCCAGGATTTTGCATTATTGGTCACGCAACAGTGCTTGAGAGTAGTTATGTGTCTTCTGTTCTGCTCCTTTTTTCTTCTGATTATGCATAAAGAAGTGCGCATCTCCATGTGTATCTTAATGCTGTGTGCTTGGTGCACACATGTGAATGTTGCTGTGGTTTTTAAGCTGTATTATTGTACTCCAGATGTGCCATTTGGGGGAGCCAAAGCTGGAGTCAAGATCAACCCCAAGAATTACTCTGTAAGCCTTCTAATGTCAATCCTCCCACCCCCACTCACTCACTCACACACACACGTAAAGATGCACAGACATGCTTATCTGTGTGCTATAATACGCACAGGATATCAGCAAAGCCTAAGATGAGCGCTGGACACTGACAAGGCTGACAGTCATACGAGGGACATAAGTATTCCTGTGTTTCTCTGTCTCTCTTTGTCACATCCATTGTATTTCCTGATTAATGAGATGACAGAACGATTAAAGAGAGATAGAGGTGATTTCTTCTTTATATTCAGCATGTTTTTCCTGAACTCCATACTGTGTCTGTGTGTCGCAGGATAATGAGCTGGAGAAGATTACCAGGAGGTTCACTATTGAGCTGGCCAAGAAGGGTTTTATTGGTGAGTTTCTGTGTGTGTGTGTGTACGACTTCAAATGGTTGATTAATTGCTGTTACTTCAAAAGTAATTGTATAACTTGTGGGAGTATTCACTGGTCACGGCCTGGTATTTGGTGCGTGACAGTGTTCTTGACGTTGCTTGACTCCATTAGAGTGGCTGTGGCGGTGAGAGGTGAATGTTTCCACCCAGAGAAGTCAACATTTCCTGTCGTCTAGTGCTATTTATTCAGGCTGGGGTAGCTCTGGGTGTGCCTGTGTCAACTAAGGCTGTTAATTATGGCGAAAAAGAAGCAGGGGATCGGGATACAAATTCAGCTTGAGCCGATATTAACTGGTGGAAAAAGCAGATACAATAACCTAATGTATATACATGTATTTATTTATTGATCGTAATATATTTCAGCTATAGATGTGTGATGTATGTTACCGCTGTGTGAGATCACTGAGGGGTTAGAGCATCAACAGGTGACATGGTTGGGCTGAACTGGAAATTTGATTAAGTATTAGTTGCTGAAAAAACTTGCAATAGTAAATATGCAGTGCAAGGCCACACATAAACATGCCCACTGGTTCAGCAAGTTCACAGCCCCTACACCCCTGCCTGGACGCATGTGACGTGTATATAATGTGTTCAGTTCAAACACGGCAAAGAGGGATATGACACCATCTGTCCTACGCTTGCAGACAGCAAAAGTTGTGTTGTTGGTTTTTACACCCCCTGGAGACGATGCTGCACACATCACTGCCCTGTTCTGTCAGTGTGAGTGTAACATGGTCAGACTGCTCCGGTTGAGAAAGACGTCCTTTTCTCCCTCTTACAACCCCGATTCCAGAAACAGTTGGGACTCTTTGTAAACTGTAAATCGCATATGAACTGTCACCGATGAACCCGTTTACCTGTGGAAGGTTCCAAACAGCAATAACCACATTGTCACATCCTGTTTTATTTATGCGTACCACAGCGTCCTGACTTTTTTGGAATCCAGGCTGTAGTAGTCCCTTCCCCCCACCCCCACCTCTCGGCATGCCTGCTTCTGTTTTTGGACCTGATACAAGGTCCTTGAGGGGACGTATACATGACACAAGGACGCAAAGCCTGGCACTCACGTGTCCCTCTGTCGTCCACATTCATGTTGCTTTTGACATGGTGTTCGAACTTTAAGATACCTGGTTGTTATACTGTAAGAGAATAATTCATTGCACTAACCGTCCCATGTGTGAAATATGCATTGATTTATTAACTGTCATTTCTACCTCCCTCCCTCTCCTACCCCTCTTTCCTGACCAGGACCTGGCATCGATGTCCCGGCCCCGGACATGAGCACAGGAGAGAGGGAAATGTCCTGGATCGCTGACACATACGCCAACACCATCGCACACACTGTGAGTTCCCAAACACACACGACCAATCTGTACAACTTGCCGGGTACAAATTTTGAAATAGGTCAAATTAAAAGCAAGGAATGAGTCACATGTAAAGCATGAACAGTGGTTTCCTGCCGCTCCCTTCTCAGCCGACCACTGAGTCATTCCTCCTCTCTTCAAAGCAGCTTTACACACTGAGGCCTGCGTGTGTGAGCAGCTGTATGTACAATCAATAGACACCAAGTCTTCAACAGTATATACCTGCATCATTATAATGTTAATGACTGTAAACATCTATTGTTGTGGATGAATCTACTAAAATCAGCATTTAGTGATTCAGTAGTTTTCAATTTCATATTTTATTACAGATCTCATCCCCTCTTCTCTCCAGGTCTCTCAGTTCTTCTCTCCTCTCTGTCCTCCTCTCACCTACAGTAGTCCTCTGTCCTCTGTTCCATATATCCCTGAGAGGGCTTTGGAGTGGGTGACACATTCCTGCTCTGGGTATCTGAGGGCAGAGGATTATGGGTAGTGAGTACTGAGGTGCAGTCAGCTGTCTTACTGTTTACTACTGTGGTGCTGCATGACCTCTTACTGTGTGTATGTCAAGCAGCCCCCCCCCCCCCATAGCTGAATGCAGGGTGGGAAGGTGCAGTACCACAAAAGGCCACTAGATGCTGGTTCCCCAAAATGTCACACTGTATTGAATTCCACTGAAAAAGTTGCAGATTTTCTGGGCATCTCAGTGGAAATTTTGATGTTCATTGGACAAAATGAGGCTTTAAGAATAGTGTGTTTTAGGCTTAATTGATACTTGTCTCAGCCAATCACATTCATGCCTGTGGGAGTTGTTACCAAAGCTGTGTGCAGAAACTTGCCTTTAATCTGTGCAGTCTGATCTTCTGTGTGTGTGGGCAGGACATCAACGCCCATGCGTGTGTGACAGGAAAGCCCATCAGCCAGGGAGGAATCCACGGACGTATCTCAGCCACAGGTCGTGGAGTTTTCCATGGCATCGAGAACTTCATTAACGAGGCCTCCTACATGAGCATGCTGGGTCTGACACCGGGCTTCCAGGACAAGACCTTCGTCATCCAGGTACACACACACTCACTATCACAAAGGCATGGTTTTGTTATTTATTATATTATATAGAGACATTTTACTCAAGAGGAAAGATGGAGACCCTAAATGTGCTGCAGATATTTGCTCGCAGATACTCTCAGGATTTTCATGATGAAGGGTTTTAGAGCTACGCCTCAATCAGAGCTGTGCCATCTGTTTCATCCCGGCTCTGATCTGAAGGAGCGTCTCCTCTTTGTTCAGAGGAAGTGATGATTCAGTAAGAGAGTGGAAGCAGCGAAGTCTGTTGGTAGAAACTCCTCGGCTGCTCGGTGGAATATCTTATTGGGAAAGATGATGAAAATGAACTTCACGGCAGTCTTTCTAGAGGGATACCTCTGATTTAAACTGTGAATCTGTGAGAACAGAAGTCTAAAAGCAGTTTATTCTCCTTCGCAGTTTCACTTCTGTGTGTCACATGGCAGCTCATCATGTGTCAAGGACACACACATACACACACAGCAACACTGACACGGCCTCAGCTGCTTTCCTAGAATGCTTTCTATAATTATCACTTGTTCATATCAACAGTGTAATCTGGTCTTCTTCAAAGGAAGGTTTCGATGCATTGAACTCAGTGAAAGCGCCTGTCAGGTAACATACAGACATGGGAAAGCGGATCTGCTCTCACTCGTTTACTTACGCACCCGCTCACATCCCTTCCTTCCTTTATAGCAGTTTGCAAAGAAGCAGATTTTTTTCCCAGCAGCACTACAGAAACACTCAGAGAGAGGGGATGACGTTCGTGGAGGGGGTATTTGAGTGAGGGCATGGTTGAAGAGGTGAAGAAGCAGTGACAGCAGATGAATCATGATGTGGGTGTTGAAAGAGCTAATCCCTCTGTGTGTGTGTGTGTGTGTGTTTGAGGATTATGTTGTGCTGAGATTAGATTTTCTTAGAGATTTATTAGTGAGTGAGGAGGCAGCCGATCTCTGGTACGGTATCAAGATCAACACAGGGCCATGTTTTTGCTCCCCAGTCACACTTAATTTAAGATAAACGAACAAACATCAGTGAAGTCTGATCTGCTAATCACTCTTGTCCTGCAGTTCTCTTAAACCTATGTGAGGGATGTGTGATATGGTGGTATTGTATATGCCAGTATATATCAGGAGATCTGTCTTTGTGATTTTTTGCTTTCATGCAATGTGAAAGCACTGCGATACGGTTTCAACTTCATGGAAATATTTGAGGTTACTGTATGGTAAGAGCGTGAGACAAGCAAAATGTGAGCAGCTAATGGTCCCTCCTCCACATTTTTACAATTTCACTTTTCTTTTTACGGCTGCCACTTAGATACATTCAGCCAGAAATAAAATACATGTATTTATGTAACCATATGCATTGTCTGAGTGGTGTAGGGTCAGGCATATGTGTGGAGCAGGTTCCTGAGTGCTGTAATTTTATTGGCTCACAGTCACGTGCAGTGTATTGTGGTTGATGTGAAATCAATACACACCAAGCACTCGATATTCCCGCTTCATTAAAATTTTAATGACTATGAACATCTCACGTACAGTAGTCCCTCTGTCCTCTGTTCCAGATGCCCGTGGCAGGGCTTTGGAGTGGATGACGCATTCCTGCTCTGGGTATCTGAGGGCAGAGGATTATGGGTAGTGAGTACTGAGGTGCAGTCAGCTGTCTCACTGTCTGGTACTGTGGTACTGCACGACCTCTTACTGTGTGTTTGTCAAGCAGTCGCCACCATAGCTGAATGCAGGAAGCGAAGGTGCAGTACCACAAAGGGCCACTAGATGCTGCTTCTCCTAAAATCTGCAGTATTTACACAAAGGTTGCTGTCCTTTAGTCTCTGATGAAGTTAGATCAATGTGGGTGAGGTACCAAATTAGTGACTGGACTGCTTCATGGTAATGTTGTAATTACAGGAGCTTGGCATTAACAGTTAAGTGTTTTGGTTTATAGACTATAAGTTGTAAGCAGACAACAGATTTGCTGCCTACAACATCCCGCCTGTCTTTATGTGCCTGTTCTATTTGTCCTCTTTCCGTTTCTCAGCCAGCATTTATACAGAATATTTTAATCACATGGAAACTCGGAGACAGCAGGATGGTGATGATGTTATAACCTAAACCAGCCACATGGGGGCACTAGTGTATGTAGTTGCATTGAGCTGAGACACGGTTTATCCTGGAGTAGAACAACTGCAAATGTTTACTATTGATAGTATGTAATGACTTAAATGTGAAAAGACTGTGGTGATAATTCCCTCGCTGTCACTTTTCTCAGGGCTTTGGTAACGTGGGTCTCCACTCCATGAGGTATCTGCACAGGTTTGGGGCCAAGTGTGTGGGAATCGGTGAGATTGATGGAGCCATCTACAACCCAGAGGGCATCGACCCCAAACAGCTGGAAGATTACAAACTGGTACCAGCACGCCTGCCTTCACTGCCCTCTCCTTTCTCTTATCACTTTGTCCTTTCTTTTGTCTTTTTTATAGGCATCAGTATTGTTGTCACATGATTTTTCTGCTTCTGGAGACGCTGATATTTTTCTCCTGTGTGCGTCTCTGCAGCAACACGGCACCATTGTGGGCTTCCCAGGAGCCAAACCCTACGAAGGGAACATTTTGGAAGCCGACTGCCACATCCTGATCCCTGCTGCCGGAGAAAAGCAGCTCAAGCGCGACAATGCCCGCAGGATCAAGGCCAAGGTAAACACTCGCTCTGATTCACTCACAGTGCTGCGCTTTCAACTCGCATTTGAATTCACATGATTAAAGACGGTCGCAGTCATGAAGTGTGTGTTTGTCTTTTGTCTCTTCCAGATCATTGCGGAGGGTGCCAACGGTCCCACCACCCCAGATGCTGACAAGATCTTCCTGGAGAACAACGTCATGGTCATTCCTGTAAGCACACGTCCCACACACACACCCAGCTGTGAAGTTCAGCAGGTTTTGAGTGGAAACATGTTTTACATTCAGACGTGACGCTGACTGAAGCGTTTGAACTCCACTGATTGTTTCCTTCAGCTCACTTCAAGTAAATAATTTGGTCTCTTGGATGTCAAAACAAGCCACAGGTGTGATGCAACCAAGAGCGTGTTTACCAGACTGCACTGTGGCGGCGAGTTAAGTTCACTGAAGGCGAAGTCAACGTCTTTGGTTTGCTTTGGTTTTTTCACGAGAGATTTCTGTATTTGGGTTTTTAAGGTGGACGAAAACACATACGTCTGAGCACCAATCAGGATGTAGCGATTTAGCAGCATTTTAATCAAAATCTGATGACACTTTGGGGCTGCCAGCTCCTCCCTTAACTCCTCATAAATGATACCTGAGGATGTTTTTTTCCTAACTTTAAATTTGGGGCTGCACGGTGGCGCAGCAGGTAGTGCGCGTGCCTCACAGCAAGAAGGTCGCCGGTTCGATCCCCTGGTCGGGCGGGGCCTTTCTGTGCGAAGTTTGCATGTTCTTCTCGTGCATGCGTGGGTTCTCTCCGGGCACTCCGGCTTCCTCCCACAGACCAAAAACATGCTCATTAGGTTGATTGGTGACTCTTAATTGTCCTTAGGTGTGAGTGTGAGTGTTTGTTTGTCTGTATGTGTTGCCCTGCGATCGACTGGCGACCGGTCCAGGGTGTACCCCGCCTCTCGCCCGTTGACAGCTGGGATAGGCTCCAGCACCCCGCAACCCTGAAAGGGATAGTCGGTATAGAAAGTGGATGGATGGACTTTAAATGATTCTCACTTATTTGGTCATGAATATTTAAAGAGTGAGAGCACACATTTGTGAATCTAATGTTTAAACCATGAAGGTGAAAGAAACCTGTGCTGATGTGGCCTCATAAAAATAATGATTTCACAAAGCCTCCCGTTTATAGTGCCTTTATTTCACCGAAAAAAAAAAAAAAGGTTTCCCAAATCAAATCTTACAGACATTTTGACAATACAGAGGAAAGTCCATCAACATAATTCTGCGCACAGTCGAGCGAAGACTTCCAACCAGGCAGATGCTCATGATGTTTCATCCTGCAGGACATGTACCTCAATGCCGGCGGTGTGACTGTGTCTTATTTCGAGTGGCTGAAGAATCTCAACCACGTCAGCTATGGAAGACTGACCTTCAAATATGAGAGAGACTCAAACTACCACCTGCTCAGTGAGTACAAAGCTGCTCTGTCCTTCCTCCATAACCTGCAGACAGATCCATCAGTGCATTTCCAACGTTACATTTGTAACTCTCGTGACACATTTCTGAAACGATGCATAAACACCAGAACTGGAAATTGTACAGATGTAGAGAACATGCAAAATCAGGAAAAAAAGGAAAGAAATGTAACTGATTTTACAACCTAGTGACAGATTTTTTGGAGGCATGCATATTTAATTGCTTAGTCATCAGACAGTATATTTGATATCAGCTGGGGGCCAGGGTGGAGTTTGGTGGGGTGGGGAGAGGGCCCCCACCCAGCAGGCTCATCAGGATGTCACTCGTCCTTATTTAAGGCCACTCTTTCCATTTGTGCTGTCAAGTTGTTATCCTGGGCTGTTTGTTTCATTTGTGGAAAATCTGTCTCAAACCCTCTCATCATCTGGCCATGTACCAGAACTCTCACAAAAGGAATTAAGGTTATGGTACCGGTACCATCCATGGACCGTAGTCTGATTCGAGTGTCGTCTTGAATTTCCCTAAAATTGGGATATTTGCTCTTCAGGACATCCTGCCATTCTCTAACAAGTGTGCTGCCAAACTGGAGGTCATATCTTCGACCACCTCTTTCATCATAATAGAGCCTGTCTCGATTGGTTCTCACTGTTTTCTCTCTAAAGTCTCTCTTTTTGTCGTCATTCCATCCTTCCTCGTAAACGAACCTCAGAGCCATCTATATAAAAACAAAAAAGAACGGTTATTTTTTGTGAAGGGACATGCTGCTGATAAGTGGTACCACACATTCAGTATTCAGGCTTGTTGTGTTATACCTCGTATTTCTCTTGATGTTGTGGCGCTCTGGATTTCTCGGCTTGATGGCAGATACTCTGCTGCTGCTTCCTGAAGCCACAAGACAAACCTCAGATCAGGATTCACTTCAGTCTAACCTGCCCATCATATAACAAGCCTGCCTCTCCAGCTTTACTCTGCCCTGTGTGAAACCTTCATGTTGAACTCTTCTTGCTGCGTTTGCTCAAATAAGCCTTTAGAAAATGGCGTTCTTCAGCTCCTGAGTTCTGAAATCTACGACAATCATTGACTCATATCTTTCAGTTCTTGCCTCGCTGTTCTGGTTAGCTGGCTGTACAGTATAAACCACTGACAAGGCTGCTAATGTACTTTAAATACAAGATTAACTGTTATTTAGCTGTAAGAAATAAATCAGCAGTTCAGTCAACAAGAATTTGAAGGACAGATAAATAAGTGTGCTCTTACTGAATCCGTGGCAGGTGAGGCAGCGTCAATGATGTTGCTTTCCAAATTCAGTGTCAACTGGTGTCGATCGATGTGTCTGAGTCTGTGCAAGAACAAAGATCTTTGTCAGACCATCTGTTTTTATTTTTCCTTGCTGTTTTGTTCATTTAAAGCCAGTCAGGAAAGAGCAGAACCTCTTTTCTCCATATATGGTCATATAAACAACAGAGGAATGTCAAAAGAAGCTATAAAACAAATGAATCAGCAGAGTGTGGTGTTACCAACGCAGGGGTTTCCTTTCTTCTTCTCTCCTCCAGTGTCTGTGCAGGAGAGTTTAGAGAGGAAGTTTGGAAAGCAGGGAGGACCCATCCCTGTCGTACCAACCGCTGACTTCCAGGCCAGAGTTGCTGTGAGTAACGTGTGCTGACACCCATCTATCCATGAACAGACGAGGTCTGATCAAACATGGACAAGCAGATTCTGCTAACGTGTGACAGAGGCCGAGATTGGCTGTGTAACTGTGAATATGTAACGTCCATCTTCCTTTGCAGGGTGCCTCTGAGAAGGATATCGTCCACTCTGGGTTGGCCTACACCATGGAGAGGTCTGCTCGGGTAAGTGATCGTACAGGACATCACACAGTCCAGCTTGTTTTAGGAACCACAGACCACAGGCAAACACACAACTTGCACTTCAGAAATTTGGAAATATTAGTGTAATGCAGTGGTTTGGAGATATTTTCTGTCCTCGTCTCATGATAAACCATTTAACCGTTCTGTGACAAAACATTCATCGCCCGCTAGTTTCTAATAAACTGGATGGTCAGTTGATGCTTCCAGCAGGTTATCTGCAGGTCTTGGAAAGTTTTAAAAAGACCTGAATTCAGTTCCCTCAAAATGGCCTGGAAATGTAAAGGAAATGTCGCTTCTTTCCTGCTGCAGGTGCTAACATTTGTTCATATGTTATGTATGTGGTGTCTGGCTGGTGGGAGGCTAAGGTTGTCAAATGTATTGAAACTGTCTTCAAAACAGGTGTCCTTTTTATACTCTTATGGTATCAAAGTTTAAAATTCTGCTATCAGATGATGCTATGGGAGACAAGACATCAGTCACTGGATTAGGCCTTTCTATCCTTTGGGTGGCGTTCGAGTCCGCTGCAGTAGCTCGGACGCTCATCGTCTCTCATAATAGGTGTCAGCTTTGACAAATTTTATTATTTTTAATTGGTTAATTTGTCAGTTTTGTGCCACTGTCATTTTAGCTTGGAAGGCACAAATGGGATATAAATCTGAAAAAATGAATGCACTTAATAAATCATTGTAGGCCTTATTGCCTCTACTGGTTTTCTGTCATTCTTTGACCTTTATGGCCATAAAAAAAAGGTATTTCATCGCCTCCTATATATCAAAAAGGTCTTTAAAAAGTCTGATTTGATGAACACTGCGGCACAGAACCTAAAGGAGTGATCATCCATGCTGGTGCTGTGTCAGTCAGCACACGTCGGCGCCTCCTGCTGCAGTCTGGTGGGCGTGAGTCCTACGACAGCGGTGTGACGTGTTCTCTTCTGCCTTTCCAGCAAATCATGCGCACGGCGAGCAAGTACAACCTGGGTCTGGACCTCCGGACGGCCGCCTACGTCAACGCCATCGAGAAGGTCTTCAAGGTCTACAACGAGGCTGGGCTTACCTTCACATAAAGGGCCAATCTGGAGCCACACTTCCTCTCCCTCCCCTCACCCTCCTGCTATTGATCACCCTCTCCTGCCTTCTCCCGCCCTCTACACAGCCTTCAGAACATATCACTGTGTATCGCTGCTCTTCGGCTCTTTCACCCTCACACAGCGAGACATTGGCTAGCCTGGTGTTTGTCCTGTGATCTCTGTGCTGCCATTAGACCGTATCTGTGTCCCCGTTTAAATACTGCCCGGTTGTATTGAGAAAAGGCAGACCTCGTCACAGCCTCCATGATATTGTTGTAAGGCAGCCATGTTTAACGCGCCCTGTTTTGGGTTATTTCATTTGACGACACTACAGATGCCTTATTTCAGAGAGCGGTGTGCTCTGAAAGCGAGATGGCCACTTCAGTTTAACTTTAATTAAAAGGGATTTAGACTTACCTTTATGTAAATGAAAGAGAATAGTCATTTTATTACTCCTGAGTTCGTCTCCTCACTCATCAGCCGTAAAGGTTAGTAGTGAAGTTGGAAGGTTTAGGATTCCCAACAATGTTTCACAGCTGTTGTTTTTGCTGTTCAAGGTTAGACGCTCCTCCTCGTGCCCTCATTTTCCCTGTTGCTTCATCTCGTATTTTAAAAGCAGCTTCTCCCCGACTCCTCCGCTGGCCAAGAAAGGGGAGCATGGAGGGGGCTCGAGTCACGGTGACCGCCCGCCCGCCCGCCCGTCCCCTGGTTGAATCTTCCTCAGTTTTAATCGTCCAGTTCCTCAACATTGAAATTGTTTTAGAGGACATTTCTATTTTTTATTTTATTCATTTTTTTGGGAAACCAATAAAATATTCAGAAAAAAAATACAACAGTGTCGCATCAGTTTATTTTTATGCTTTTCTGTCACAGATTGTACGGATTGTAAAAGGTATTTAGTGTGACAGGAAGCTGAAACGACTGAAGTACTCTGATGTTTTACTTAAGTAAAAGTCCTACATTCAAGATTTCACATCAGTAAAAGTACGAAAGTATCAACTACAAAATGGACTTTAATTATTAAAGTAAAAGTACTTGTTAGCCAGGATGGGCCCTTTCCCTTTCTATTATACCATATATCTATTATACATGTCATATTATTAGTGATGCTTTCACACATAACACACATTAACTATGTTAATGTTACAGCTGCTGCAGGTGGTTTAATCTGTAGCACAGTATCATATTTTATGCAGTGTGTGTAGCTCCAGATGTTTGACAGATGTAGTAAGAAGTCCAGTATTTACCTCTGAAATGCAGTGGAGCAGAAGTATTAAGTAGCATCAAATTGAAATAACCTGCGGTGCTCAGCCGTCACCCATCATCCACCTCTTCAAAGAAATTCTTGACACAGTTGCTGGATTTCAACAAAACCTTTTTAATTTCACCGGTACTGTTTATAAAATCAGCGAGTCTGCTTTGATGCCAACTTAAACATGGTGTGCGATTTATGTGTTTTAAGTGGGATTTGTGATTGTGTGTCGTTTCGAGTGTGCTGCATGTGTGTGTGTGTGTGTCAGTACAAGTATGGTGTGGTGTGGTGTGTAGTCAGTGTGTGTGTGTGTGTGTGTGTGTGTGTGTGTGTGTGAGTGTGAATGTCAGATTGCTTGATAAGGCAACATGCAGTCATCAGTTTCCATTGGCCTCAAAGTAAAAACACACAAACCTGCTCCAAACACAAACAAACACACACACACCCACACACACACACTTTGCTGGCTGAACCGGTTCTATGTTAACACACACATATATACACACACAAATAGAGTGCATACAGACACACACACCGTTGCCGGGCGGACGAGCAGTGAGCGGTGGCATCACGCTGACAGAGAGGCGAAGGGGATCCTGTGATTGGCTGAGACACTTGATGGGCAGGAGAACTAGCAAACTAACAAACAGCATATCCCACAATTCAAGCTGTGCGGCCTCACTCCCTCAGCACAGAAATCTGAATAACTTACTCTGATGGCATGCAAACCAGTTTCACAAAGACCACAAAGCAAGTACACAACAAGAAGATGATCGTCATCAGCTGCTCATAACTCATCCTCGAATTAAGCTTTTTTAACCCCTAAGACCCAGTTTTCCCTTTTAATTCCCCCGTAAGCAGCTTTAAATAACAAAAAAATATCTTATTCCCTTGTGTTTGACATATATTCCGCTTGAACTCTTCACTGAAGCTATGAGATGTTGTCGCCTGTCGAATGGATTTATTCAGACTGTGCAGCATTTTAGGCACATCTCCCCAGAAATTCGGCTCGCACTCACCGGTGGCATTGAAGACTAGACGCAACACGCGTGAACACATTTTCTGCCAAAGTTAGAGCAAGAGTGCCGGTTAAACATGAGAAACACTGCGTTTTGTCTGCGCTCTTGGTGCCGGGTTGTGTTTGTGGAGATTTCCGTGAACCGATTAGAATTTGAGACCCAAAGCAGATCTGATTAACAGTTATTGGCTGTTTGGATTCTGTCGTCACGGAGAATGACACTGTGATAACCCTGTTTCTACATTATGGAGGCGGAACGCACGCTAAGCCATACGAAGCTACACAGACCAGCTACTCTACAGTTGCAACACGAGACGAGTCATTCTACACATCTGATCATGCAGTCTATCGTAGCTAACTAACTACTGCACACACAACAGAGTGATATCTGTCCTCCATGTACGATTCCCTGCACAAGCCCCTGGAGGTTTAATCTACACGCCAGCAGCTACACATGCACACACACACACACACACACACATATATGTATATATCGAGATATATACATATATATATAAGCTGTCACAGGCACACAAACAGCCGATCACACACCCTGCCTCAGTCAGGCAGTGAGTTATTGTTGTGGACTGCAGAGACTTGAACCGAAATGTTTGCCCAGTGTGTGCGTCTGTGCTGGCATTGACTGTATGTACTGCATGTGTGTGTGTTTCATGCATGTGTGGAATGAAGGTGCATTTCTTTGTGTGTGTGTGCGTGTGTGTGTGTGCGCATGTGTGTGTTTGTGTGTGAGGTTTCCCTATAGGTTGGTAGGCGTGGGGAGGTAAGTACACCAGGGGTCATATCAGGACGACACTAACACACGGGTGAGGCGAGGGTAAAGTCGGGCGGGTGGAGGAGAAGCTACAGGCTGCAGAAAGTCGGAGGGGAGGAGGAGAAGGGGTGAGGGCAGGTGGCTGCTGAGGTGCGGCATCCGGAAGAGTCTGTTTTAGTTGGTTTTGGCTCTGTAAAGTCACAAAAAAATATGTGGAACATCTGGAGTCTGGTACAGGCGAGGCGAGGGGAGCGAGGGGCCGCCGGAGAGCACGGGAGGGGGGATCCTGAAGGCGGCTAATACCCCTGGAAGCAAGGAAATAAAAAAGATAGAGACACATGACATTGGTTGAAGAAATAGCTCTAGATCCTTGACTTAAAAGAAGATTGATCTTGTGACCCTTTGGAGGGGCCCGACCCCTAGGTTGGCAACCACTGGACTAAAGCACCTGTAGATAAAAGTCGCTTCACCTCCAGCAAAATGCTACCACACACTGATGCATCACAGTTAACACTGTGGTGAGTACTTTTACTTTTGGTAATTGAAGTATCTTTTCATGATAGGATTTCTGAAGGCTTATACTTGTAATGGAGTATTTTTACTTCAGTGTATCTGAACACTTCCGCCACTGGTCATGAGGACTGGTCATGAGCTCTGGAGGAACTCTGGCAAGTCGAGAGGCAGCAAAATGTACTTCAATATCAAAAGTGAAAGCACTGTTTAAACTAATGGAATGCACTCAGACCTTACCTCTCCTCCTTCCCCACCCTGCTCCATTCCTCCATATTCTCCCTGCAGGTGCAGACAAGAAGCGTGAGAATAAATTAGACACAAAAAAAAGAGGTGGAGTTTGTCTGAGAGGATGAAAGGATGAGGTGATAGCAGGGCGGGGGGGCATCAAGCACCGTTGGCCATCTAGCTTTCGTTTTCCTCCAGCTCTGATGTGAAAAAGCAGTTAAGACTACAAAGACCATGCTGCAGGATCAACTCGACTCTGATTATCATGCTTAAGCTACTTCTGGGGGGGTCAGTTAGTTCGATTAGAGCTTTACAGCATGTAAGAGGCTCCAGGTGCACAGGCCTCGTTCAGCCTGAGCAGTGCAGGAAGCTATTTTGGTGCATGCCATGAAGATATTCACTGGCGTGCTGGAGAGCTTGTATGTCACTTAATGCTACAGGAGGAGCTACGTGGTTAGAAATGGAGAATTTTAGTATCACTGCTGCCTAAACCACACAAATGAGTGAGTGTCTGAGAGGTCAGAGGAAGAAAGTTTGCAAAAGAGAAGGAAACTGTGAATTACTCATGAGGGCTTCATGTGTTTTCATGCTGGTCTACAGTCAGTTTGATTCAAGTCTCAAATGCTGCATGAATTTGTCCATTTTAGTTTGTTTCTTTCCCCTCTTGACACTCACTCTGTGGGCTTTTAGCTAATATACACTCAGTCACCAGTTCATTAGGTACTACCATTTAATGTAATCCAATGCTACAGTCCTGCAGTAAGTCCTACCTTATGATTCTGCAGGCCTATTGCAGGTTTACTGGATTAGACTGTGCAGGCAATGCTAATAAACTGCTAACTCTAGTGCATGTAGCATGCAGAGTATCCCCGTCTCGGCCTCTCCTTCACCCCCAGCCCACCCCAGCGTGACCTATGACCCCCACACTGCTCTGTCCAATATAGGCACCTCGTATACGGGCTCCTCCTATCAGGGAAACAACAAACAACATAAACAACAAAAGGTGAGAACAACAGCAACACGGAGCAACACACAAGACAGAAGCTTTGCCACAGTGCTACAACAAAAGAGGCAACACACGAGACAGAAAAAACTACCAGAAAGACATGCGAGAAAGGCTGAAGAGTTAGATGTAAGGCCATCTAACGTGACAAACAGGTTTGACAACAGAGCTCAAAACATACAAGCAGCGGGAGGGTCACAAATTAAAGGAATATTCAGGAAAAATGTTCCAGTAACAGTACGTTTGAGCTTTAATGCATATAGAATATTTTGAGACCTGGTTAAAAACAGTAAGTTGATAAAGAAAATCAGCATCCTGATCAGTCAGAGCAGAGTCATCAGTGGATTAATGTTAATTTCAACATTACTTTGATGTATCGTTTTGTTAAAGGAGGACACTGGGAGTTGGATTTCTTTCAGATTGTGCAGCTCTCTGATGATGATTTAATGCGGAGAAAGAGCTCAACCTAGTGGCAGAGCTCAACCGAGCAGCCTGTGGCTCTGTCTACACCTGCTGTCAACACTGATTACTGCACAAAAACACAGCTTCAGAAGTGTTTTCACTAGTTCTGCTGAAATTTTACATATTCAGTTTTTTCTTCTTATGATCACCAAAGATGCATGTTAACACCAGGTGGAAACGCGACCGGTGTAAGCCATGTTACCATGGTAACTGACCTGGTTGACCAGCCCGGTCGACGCAGCGACGTTTTCGACGCCCTCCACGGTTGCCTGTGACACTTCGTTGGCCCCGGCAACCACTGCGTCTCCGACGATGTTGGTCTGATCCACGGTCCTGTTGGCCACTGAGACGTGGGGTAGAGGACGGTTAGTGAAAGACATTCAAAGTGTGTGCGCTTAAAAAAACACACACAACACACGTGTGTTGCCCTTTTGGTGACCTCAACGCTCCGTGCATTGATCTGCAGCTGTTCTTCAGATATATTTTGATGGTGACATGGGAAAGCTCAGCGAAGTGTTCGCGTACTGCCCTTTAACCTGCGGTGCCCCCAGACATTTTTCATAGTGGTGGCCAGTTGGGAAATTTTGGACTGATATAATGGTCTCATTACTGCCCCCCTGAGGCCAGAGGGCGGAAAACACTCACTGATACTTTGCAGATGGCAAGAAGTGCAGTTGTAGTGGGTGTTTTTCCCATAATGGCCACAAGGGGCAACAATGAGCCCATTTCATACTTGAAAACAAATTTCAACGAGCGACACAAAGGAGCCATTTTTAACAGAGGAAACTGTATAGATCAGGAAAACACGTGAAGATGCAAATCACACAATAATGTTTATATTTTCTGCTGACGGCTTATAAAGAAGTTGATGCGACTGGAGCGCTGAGGTCACCGATGCGGCGAGCGCATACGCAGCTTTTCTTACCTGTGTTTACTGATGACACAACTCCCTCCTTTGTCTTATTGCCTGAGGATCAAACAGAGATTCTAATCAAATTCATGTTTATTTCTGCTTTAATAGAAAAGACACAGTTTACAGTTCCTGTGTTCTTTAATAGCTTTTGTTAAATGGAGCTTGCTGCATATTTCCATTATTTTGGTTTACTCATTCTTTTCTTGATTTGTTTCATATTTTGTGTTAATTTTTTGTCTTTTACTCGGTGAGGGATGTTTAAGATGTGATCTTAAAATTTTGTTTATTCTTATTCATCAATAAATCAAACCATGGCCCTGACACCCAACTGATGACTAAATAAATGAAAACATATTCATGATGCAGCAATAAGAAAACAAACATGATAAAGATAATGCTCCAAATCATAATTACATCATTATATAAAGGGGTTTCGCCTCACAGTTGTCGCATCGATGTAATAATGTGATGTTTCTTATGACATTAACACATTTAGCTGCTTTAATTTTACTTTGATAAACACATTTTTAAACTTGTTTTAATTGCCACACATTTAGATCCTGGAAGTTTTAGTGATGACGCACATTTCTTAGCTGTTGTTGCCCCCTAAACCTCTGACGTCCTTCCTGAGAGAATCGGATCAGCATCGCTCCCTCTAAAAATACATTTAAAGCACTAGTTCTACCCATCATCCTCTCTGTGTGACTGATGTGTCTCCCTGCTTTGTTTAAAGTGAACTCCATCCTTTTATTCTATGTCATCTCTCTATTCCAAGCTCCATGGGGCTCGGCTGTGTTTTGTGGAAATATTTTTTATTGGAAAACATCCCGTGAATAGCGGCTCCTCTCTGTTCTCCCCTCTGCACTCGCCATCACTGTGCTCATTATAGTATGATCCCAAGCAGATTAAATAGCGCTTATATAATCTGCCGATTGGGGGGATAGAAGGAGAGAAATATCTGCTCAAAGAGATGAAGGGAAATAATGGGAGGAAGGTAGAAACTAAGGAAGGAAAGGAAGGATACGCCTGCAGAATAAGACGAGTTCGTGCACGCCGACTGTTCTCTCCTCGTTCTTTCACCCAGATGCTGCCATCCACCCGTCCTCCCTCTGTCTCCTGCATCCCTCCATCTCTCTGCACGCTCCCTGTGCTACATGAGCCACGTGCCTGAGTACTGAGCAGTACTGCAGTACAGCCCGACACTCACATAGACACACACTGCAGTGACACAGCTTCTTTCTCCCAGTCAACAGAGGGAGCCCCCAGACTGTCACTGTGAATGTCTGTGTGTGAGCCTGTGGTGATCTGTCTGTCACATCCCACAGAACAAACTGTACCAATGAGAGTCTTCCTCCTCTTCTTCTGACAGAGCTTCTGACTTCTTTCTCGTTGTTAATTATTAAACAAGCCTTGGGCAGAATTCCAGGTGATGCACATGTGAGACCAAGAGCAAGAAAGCAATTTTTTAAAATAATCCAGACAGCCAATGATAATCCAGATCCAAGCTTTCCTCAATAAATGAAGATTGCATGGATTAGACTGCATGGATGCTTTCTCCTCTTATGAAATGAGGTGTTAATCGTGCAAAAAAATATGGCTGCAGTCAGTTTTTGCAGAGGAGGATTTGTGCTTTAGCAGTCCTGATGAGATGAAAGCTCGGATATGGCAGGTATTTAATGAAAAATCCGACCAGTGGGGACATTTTTGCAATAATATATGCAGGGAGACATTCACAAGGGTATACATTTACTACATATACACATATACTGTATATGTAAAGAAGAAAGCTGTGCAGGACAGGTAATGTTGAGTCTTGTGCAAAGACCTCTCCTATAAACTCAAAAAACTACATAAATTATATTAGATTATTATTAGAAATTGTAAAAAAGGAAGTTTTTTGGAGTTGTTTTGCAGCAGCTGGTGTTCAGTGGCTGGTGGGATGTTTTATTTGATTTTATTTTTATTTTTTCTGTCCAGGTTTGGCCTGTATGTGAAAGTGGGCGTGCAGACCTCGATGCTGTGCACCCACACTCTCATGCTGACGTGTGCACTCTGCTGCAGGCAGATACAGTGTTTTATCGGAGCCATCGACCCTCCTCACTTCAGTGATCACACCCCCCCCCCCGTTCCGCCACCTGTGATCTGCATGTCCATTGTCTTTTCCCCTCTGTCTCTCAGTTGACTCTAACCCTGTCCTCTGTCCTTTACCTGAGTCTCATCCCTCCGTCATCCCCCTCCATCACTACATGTGAACGCTCTCGCTTTCCGTCCCTCCATCTGTTCACACAGGAGCCACGAGACTAGAAGCTCAAAGCTTTTTTCTGACGTAACATCCCTCCCCTCTCTCTCCCTCTTTTCTCTCTCTCCCCATGCATCCCTCCATCCTTCCATCTTTCCCTGGGGGGTGGGGGTGGGGGGTTGTTTTAAGGGCTGTGGGGGGAGGAAGGCGGTTAGTCATCAAAGCGGCGCTCACCAGCAGGCAAATCCTGCTGCTGCAACGCCACAAGACACACACTATTGCATCAACACATGGATGGGGTGAGGGTTTAAGGGGGGTGGGGATGGGGGGTGAGGATGAGGGTGGAGTGGGGGGTGTGGGTGGGGTTGATGGGAGAGCAAATTGCTGCAGTGCTCAAGTGATCCTTGCCCCCCCCCCCCCTTCAGCCAGTGACACAGACTCTTTTACGCATACCGTTGCATTTTTTTCCTCCCACTTTCATCATCATCATCATCAGTAAGATTCTGAAGCTGCTGTGTGACGGCCAGGCAGAGGAGTGAGGAGAGGACGGACTGCAGATGACGACAGAGGCTTCCACTCCGCTAACTCCTCACCCAGCCTCCTTCTTTCACAGCGCCCCCCCCCCCCCTCAGGCGGCCTAAAAGCCTGCTACTCGGGGTAACCTTGAGATGTGACGCATTAGCTGCTTCAGCTAATATAAAAACACACCAAACAGAAACACGTCTGCAGCATCTTTAAACAGTTTAGGTGTTTTTTACATTTTAATTGTGAATTTAAAATTAAATGCATTTAATTTAATGCATTTAATACCTGTGAATAGACTTAAAAAAAAAAGTATGACAGGCTATTCAATGTATGTAAGCTCTACTCTTCACATTAAGAAAAGTGCATAAACAGAGTCTCTGGGACATTATGTCCATTGCTGGACGTCCCTTTGCAAACTGCTCCACAAACCACTGAATGAAACAGGACAGGGGATAAAAGCTTGAGGCACGATCACAAGGTCCTACAGACTCCCTCTTTCCTCCCCTCTTCTCCTCTTTCTCTTCTATTCCTTTTTTCCAAGATACACCAATCCTCCACTTACTGCCCAGTTACAACTTTTTCCATCTCCTTCTCCATCCAAACCCCCTCCTCATTCTGTCTATCCTTCTCTCTTTCACACCCCCGCCCGCTGCCCTGCACCAGTCCTGCAGCAGTATCCTGCCTGTGCTCACTCCATCCCGTCCTCTCCTCTTCCTCCTTCTCCTCCTCCTCCCGTCCCTGACACTTTGCATGAGTGTCCCAGACGTGGACACCCATGGGACCCCACCTCAAACGGTGCAAAAACACACGATGCACCCCAAAAACTGAATGCATGCCCCTCAAATGTACCTGTTTTTTCCTGAAACTCAGTGCAGCTCCACAGTCAGAGTGTTACATACCTACATACATCACCCCTTCCTTGGTCTTGGCGGCCGCCTCCTCCATGCCAGCTTTGGTCTTCTCTGCAGCGGCCACCACCCCCTCCTTGGCCATGGAGAACCCCTTCATCAGTACATCCATTTTGGGTGACGAGACGGCTGGGCTCCCCTGCTCCAAACGGGCCTGGCTGGCGTGCTGGCTGGTGCTTACAGTGAGTGTGCAGCAGAGATGATGTGAGATGTCACAGTGTGTGTTTGTCTGTGTGAGTATGCGTGTGTGTGTGCGTGTGTGTATGTGGCTCCTCCTCCCTTCAGTGCTACAACAGAGGACTGAGAGGACCGCACAGCAGGGCTACAGCACGCAGACTGAGAGAAAGAGGGGGGAGGAAACAGCCGGTACGCACGAGATGGAGAGAAGAGGAGGAGGAGGAGGAGACACGACCGGATGCTGCAGCATTTTCAAGTCATGCTGCAACTCCGCGCCTCAACCACCCCTCCACCCATCATCCATCTTTCTCCCGGTGATTCTCACTCATGCTCAGCGCATCCTCCAGCTCGCACTTTGCATATTTTGATTGGCATGTTGCTGTGGACACACCTTTGTAGATGCTGAGCTCGTGAGCACTGTTACATAACCAGCAGAGCTTCAGCACTGGAGGCGAAGAGGATTTTTTCCCCCCACGTCATATGACTTGTGAGACTTTGTCATGTAATCTGTAATCTCATCACACGACTTGTCCCAAAGATATGATTCCCTCTTCCTTTTTCTGATTTGGAGTATTTCTCAGTTTAACTCACCAGCTGTTTATTCATTATATATAATTAATTTGTATATATTTACAGCATGTATCGCTCCGTTTATGCATTATGCTTTTCGACCAAGATTTAATGCCAATAAAGCCTCACTGAACCGAATTTAATTGAATTAAGAGAGAAAAGAGAGCACCTGCTCTATTTTTATTGGTGTGAGAGGAGAGAAAATGCTTTGTCATCTCCACCTGAATGAGTCACAACTGCCCATCCCTCCTCCTCCCCCTCCCCATCGTCCCATTTCTCCCAGACATGCCGACTCAGCACCACAGCAGTTCTGTTTTTTGATATGCTCCATTTTGTGTCATTTTTATTCATTTTTTTAACCAAAAAGGAGGCAAGCATGGAGAAATAATTTGCAAAACAGATATGAATGAGGTGCTATAATGCTATATTTTTTGGCATTTGGTCTATAAACCTGATAAAACAAAGGGTAGAGGAGTAAAGTGATGTACAGAATATGCAATAGTGCTATTTTGCAGTGGCATAGAGGATGCCTGTCTTGTCAGTCTGCCTGTGCAGAATCTTACTGCCCTCTGGTGGTCTTAACACATATAACATCGTGACACAGCATTATGCTGATAGGTTGTTGCCTGTAGACATGTAAAGGATTATTTAAGCAATGGACAAATTATACTTAACCTGTAAAGTCTTGACTTGCAAAGCAGGAGTACAACAATTGCAATGCAAGATGCACTTGTGTTTGGTTTCTGATGTTGACCGTTAAAATCAAATGTTGCTCTTTTAAAGCTCTGCAAATAATCATTTTGGTGCTGAAATGTTTTTGCTAAAAGTCTCAATTAAAATCTAAAGAGAGTCAAGAATCAAGGAAGTAAAACTCAAATCCTCATTCATGTGACTTAAAGCTGCACCAATCAGTATTTTTACTGATTGGTGCAGCGAAAAGACTGCGTCTAAGGTGACAGTCATGGTGATGAACTGCAGTGAATTATAACCCGACTGTGCAGTTCCCTTCTGCTCTACAGAGCTTTTTACAATATTTCAGCTCATTGTTTTGTTTTCCTGGTCCACAGCTTTACTGTTTTGATCTCACCGCTCATTAGTGTTGTTTTCCTGCCACAGAAAGCAGCTATTTTCAGCCAAAAAGCTTTAGAAATCCACTGCATGCAATCTGCCCAGCAAGAAACCACAAACAGACAAAGTCAGGGACACATAGTTAACCAAAATTCAAACATAAATATCTGGCTAAAGAGGCATATTTATTTATTTATTTATTTTTTTTCAAAAATTGACATAGACTAACCTGACAAGCCTGGGGATTTGTTACACTGAACCCTATGGGAAGTCATTCTTTTTGGAAAAGACGGTCTTTTAAAAAACTATAATATAAATCACTGTTGAGCTGTTTAATTATGTGTGATGTAAGACACATTTTCACAACCTTCCCAGTATGTCTTGGTGCTCTCCAAGAAAGGGCTAAATAAATATCTACTTTTAATCTGTATTTACATAATCTATATTCATAATTTAGCTACATATACTCATTGTTAAACTGTATGTGTAAATATTGAGGCTATTTACAATTTTTATCATGTGAAACGCTGTGTAACATCCCTGTTTGTAGTGAACTCCTTGATTTACCTGTAAATTACCCACTGAAGGAACAATTCCTAGTCCTCAGAATTTCATTGGATGTCAGAAACGCCAGTCATCTGCATAATTGGATGCGGTTGGCTCAATCTTTACGCAAAAGAACAGAACAAGGCACTCCCTAGCAACAAGGACTCTCATTGGCTCTTGTCAGCTGCATACATGCAGATTCTAATTGGTCAAGTGTGTCAAAAGAAAGGTCAAAGAGCGGCCACCATCTTGAACCAAGATGGTTGTAACGCTGCCACCGCTGTGCGTTGCCATGGATACAAAATGTAACGGTACACACATCACTCATGAGAAGCTCTTTTTTCTCGCTCTTGTCAGTGCTGTGCCATGTGGCTTCTGTTTTTACAATGTAATCACTTACCATTCAGATGAGTGACATGGCCAAGTGTGTCCACTTTATAATAAAGTTGTGTTTATTTCATGTTAGGATACATAAAATCTGGAAGCTTTAAATTGTGAACTGTGCAATTTTTCAGAGATTTGTGGCGATGCACAGTATTTTGCACATCTAAAAATACACATACACAATAAGGAAACTGAACTTAGTGTGTTTTGTGCTGATAATGGTTGTATTTCTTTCTTTCTTTCTTTCTTTCTTTCTTTCTTTCTTTCTTTCTTTCTTTCTTTCTTTCTTTCTTTCTTTTTTCTGTACAGGGTTACTTCACTTCAGTGTAGGCTGTGCTGTTTGGGGCAACTGCCCCTCAATGAGGTGGTCCTGCAAGTGTTTCTCCCTGCTGAACCAACGCACACTAATTACCCATTATATGTCCACCTTGTTTTCATTTTCTTACTTATTTCTATTGCTCTGTTTGGAGGAACGCTAATCCATGTGATGTTATAGAGAAATTGTCAAGAGAGTGGACATTTCAGTAATGTTTGAATGTTTTCATTTTCAACATTTTGAGCAAGTTTCTCAGATACGTTTTTTTGTTTGTTTTTATGAATCTTTGCAATTTACTGCAGCAACTCTGAACATTCACTCAGAAAGGACTCGGAGAGTTATTGTTTTTCCCCAAAGGATGGGTGCTCTTCTTTTTATGTATTATATTATTATTATTATTTATGTGTGGGACAGTGTAATTTCAGTCTGTGAGCAGTCCCAAGCAAAAGTGTGTTAGAGGGTGTAAGGGCTATTTTTTAATATGTCCCAAGGAAGGTCTTTTTTGATGTCTCGACATCCATTGACACTTATTTGGAAGCAAGGATGGTTGAAGTTGGACTCGTTGGTTTGAATAAAGGTCCTTATTGAATTGTCTGTTCAGCTATTTTTTCTTGGGTTAATATTTAGTTTGTCTAATTCTCATGGAGATTCTTTGTAGATATTATTTTGCTTAAAATTTTGAAATCTAGCAATTTCTGTAAACTCAAGTAACTTGGCAATAAAGCATGAGAAAAAATAATAATGTTGCCCTAACTTGATAAAATAAGTTCAACCAACATCTTTTTTAGTTCTCTTAAGTAATGTTTTCCAGTCCACATTACTTGATACAGAAAGCTGAGTCAACAAATTGCAAGTTGTATCAATTATGTATTCCATGTTGAGCCAACTTGGTTCACAGTTGTAGGAACTTGATAAAATAAATTCAACCAACATCTCTTAAGGTTATCTCAAATAATATTTTTAAGTTCAACTTACTTGATACAGGAAGTTGAGTCAACAGACTGTATGTTGCATGAACTCATGTTTTGAAGTGTAAAAAACTTGACACTATAAGTTGACTCAAATTAACAAGATGACTTGACATAGTGAAGTCGGGTCACCTAATCTTTTTTTTTTTTTTTTTTTTTTGTTACAGTGCATGCTTCCCGTGAAATTATTTTCTCCGCATTTATCCCATCCTCGGTCTGTCGATCCTCCGTGGCAGACCAGGAGCGGTGGGCTGCCAGCTGCCAGCCGCCAGCCGCCAGCCGACGCCGGCGCCCGGGGACCAGTTCTCCTTCGGTGCTTCGGTTCTCCTTCCTTTGGTGATCTTCTTGCATGTTTTTAGTGGGAGTTATTTAAGGAGGAAACCTTAGGTTCATGCAAACTCCACACAGAAAGGCCCGACCCGGGAATCGAACCTGCGACCTTCTTGCTGTGAGGCACGCGCACTACCTGCCACCACCACCCACCGTGCAGCCCTATATCTGTAAATATCACAGGAAAAAATAAGATAATTGTGTTGTCACTGAAAAGTAGTTCAAAAGTTTACTTATACTGTAAATAAGAAATGGAATAGATAATGTAACGAGGTTATAAGATTTTAATTTAGAACACAATACACAATACAACAATTTAAATCTAACACAGAACGTAATCAAACAGAAAAAAAAAATAAAAAAAAAAACCATCAGCACCTGTCAATCATTTTTTGTCAATCCCATTTTCTGCAGGATTGTTCTAAACATGAGTGAAGCCTGACAAAAGGTAAACACACAAAATATTAAACATTCCGACTCAATGTGCTGTTCCCCCGCTGCTTCTCTGACGTCACCAGCTCTCTCGCTCCTCTCAACCATTCGGCGAATTGAAAGTTTATTTCAACCAATCCAGAGTTAGTAATTGTTGCCGAAACATTAAAAAGGTGATCCAAGAAGGTTTTTGTCGAGTTTTATTTTGTTTTTGATGCATTTGAAGAAGTTTTTTTAAAAATGCTAAAATGACTGTTTTTTTGAATGGAGTCTGGTGGCTTTGGCAACAGCGCTACAACAGCTGTTTCTGCTTAAGCAAAACAGATCTTACTCATCAACAAAGAAGTATCTCTGTATGGATTCTTTCCATAATAATGTCAGACACTTATTTGTAGGGTAGCACGGTTGCACAAGTGGTCACACTTGTCGCCTCACAGCTAGAAGGCCCCCGGAATCTCGCTGTGGGCGCTGGTGGCGTGTCCTCCACCACGCCTTCGGTGCATGCTGCTCGAGGAAAAAAGGGGGCCTTTCTGTGTGGAGTTTGCATGAACCTAAGGTTTCCTCCTTAAATAACTCCCACTAAAAACATGCAAGAAGATCACCAAAGGAAAGAGAACCGAAGCACCGAAGGAGAACTGGTCCCCGGGCGCCGGCGTCGGCTGGCGGCTGGCAGCCCACCGCTCCTGGTCTGCCGCGGAGGATCGACAGACCGAGGATGGGATAAATGCGGAGAAAATAATTTCACGGGAAGCATGCACTGTAAAGAAATAAAAGATTAGGTGACCCGACTTAACTATGTCAATTCATCTTTGGAATTTCCCCTTGTGGGACTAATAAAGGTATATTGAATTGAATTGAACTGAATTGTTGCTTTGACTGAGTTAATTTGAGTCAACTTATAGTGTCAAGTTTTTTACACTTCAAAACATGAGTTCATGCAACATACAGTCTGTTGACTCAACTTCCTGTATCAAGTAAGTTGAACTTAAAAATATTATTTGAGATAACTTTAAGAGATGTTGGTTGAATTTATTTTATCAAGTTCCTACAGCTGTGAATCAAGTTGGCTCAACATGGAATACATAATTGATACAACTTGCGATTTGTTGATTCAACTTTCTGTATCAAGTAATGTGGACTGGAAAACATTACTTAAGAGAACTAAAAAAGATGTTGGTTGAACTTATTTTATCAAGTTAGGGCAACATTATTATTTTTTCTCATGCTTTATTGCCAAGTTACTTGAGTTTACAGAAATTGCTAGATTTAAAAATTTTAAGCAAAATAATATCTACAAAGAATCTCCATGAGAATTAGACAAACTAAATATTAACCCAAGAAAAAATAGCTGAACAGACAATTCAATAAGGACCTTTATTTAACCCCCAACAAGTCCAACTTCAAGCAGCCTTACTTCAAAATAAGTGTCAATGGATGTTGAGACATCAAAAAAGACCTTCCTTGGGACATATTAAAAAATAGCCCTTACACCCTCTAACACACTTTTGCTCACAGACTGAAATTACACTGTCCCACACATAAATAATAATAATAATAATAATAATAATAATAATAATAATAATATAATACATAAAAAGAAGAGCACCCATCCTTTGGGGAAAAACAATAACTCTCCGAGTTCAACAGAGTCCTTTGAGTGAATGTTCAGAGTTGCTGCAGTAAATTCAGTTCAATTCAATTCAATATACCTTTATTTGTCCCACAAGGTGAAATTCCAATGTACAGCAGCACCAGTAAAAGATAGAATTAGGTAAAAAACAGCAAGTGTATACAAAAGAGTGCAATAAAAATAAGCATTATGTAAAAATAAGCATTATTAAATTATAAATTGTATTTGTGGACTGTTCGGTACAGGATGAATTGCACAGATTATTGCACCAGTTAGTGCCCAGATTATTGCACAGGTAATTTACAGATGATTTACAGATAAATTATCAAAAAATTACTTTCAGCAGTGCTTGTTGTGTAGTCTGACAGCTGCAGGAAGGAATGACCTGCGATACCACTCCTTCACACACTTTGGATGTAGCAGCCTATCACTGATGGAGCTCCTCAGTGCAGTGAGTGTGTGTTGGAGTGGGTGGGAGTCATTGTCTGTCATGGAGGACAGCTTGGCTGTCATCCTCCTCTCCCCCCCAAAGTGCAAAGATTCATAAAAACAAACAAAAAAAAATGTATCTGAGAAACTTGCTCAAAATGTTGAAAATGAAAACATTCAAACATTACTGAAATGTCCACTCTCTTGACAATTTCTCTATAACATCACATGGATTAGTGTTCCTCCGAACAGAGCAATAGAAATAAGTCAGAAAATGAAAACAAGGTGGACCACCACAGGACCACCTCATTGAGGGGCAGTTGCCCCAAACAGCACAGCCTACACTGAAGTGAAGTAACCCTGTACAGAAAGAAAGAAAGAAAGAAAGAAAGAAAGAAAGAAAGAAAGAAAGAAAGAAAGAAAGAAAGAAAGAAAGAAAGAAAGAAAGATATACAACCATTATCAGCACAAAACACACTAAGTTCAGTTTCCTTATTGTGTATGTGTATTTTTAGATGTGCAAAATACTGTGCATCGCCACAAATCTCTGAAAAATTGCACAGTTCACAATTTAAAGCTTTCAGATTTTAATGTATCCTAACATGAAATAAACACGACTTTATTATAAAGTGGACACACTTGGCCATGTCACTCATCTGAATGGTAAGTGATTACATTGTAAGAACAGAAGCCACATGGCACAGCACTGACAAGACAGCGAGAAAAGAGCTTCTCATGAGTGATGTGTGTACCGTTACATTTTGTATCCATGGCAACGCACCGCGGTGCCAGCCATAGACATAATATACGTAGACGCCTCATTACGTGCTGGAGCGTAATCCAGCATCGCTGCCATATTGGGTGGGTCTCCGCTCGCACCAGAGCCAACCAAAGTCAACGTAAAGAGAGCAACTATGCCCCTATTTTATTTATTTATTTTATTTTATTTAGCTTCCCAGCCCCAGTTGCAAGCTTAAAAGCGTAGTGTAAGACGCTGGAATGACCTGGAATTTTAAAGCTTACTTTTCCAGACACGTTGTTTTTTGTTTTTTTCTTTAAACTCGGTCGACCCGCTTTCAAACGGCATAGGGCTCCTTTCCCACTGGCCAAAAACCCACACGCAGCCGGTGGGCCGTTCACCCCCACTGCTGCGCGTTGCCATGGATACAGAGTGTAACGGCACACCTGAAAGCAATCACCTATAACTACGTGTTTATACAGCATCTGACTCTACATAAAAATATTCACACACTACGGCGGTGGTCAGTGTTTTTCCACTCCTCTTCCTGGTGCAACATAAGTTGCTCTGTTATTTCGCTGCCTTGTCAATCCTGTGCCAGGTTGTTTGAGTGCGAGCAAAGCCTCTTGAAGTCGCAACGTCACGTATATTAGCGGGTTGATCCAGGTATAATGTTCCCACAGTTGACACATTTTTCCGTAATAATAAAGACAAGTCTCGCACTGTTTCACTCCTATAACAGTACACTGTCGGTGCCGAATACTTGTTACAGTCGAATATGAGGCTCAACCCTACATTAACTTGCTGTTTCACTCTGGCGGCACATTACCAACAGATGAGCAAACTAAGCCAAAATAATTTTAAATGTACTTACTGGACGGCTCGGCTCCGAGGTAAAAGGATGGCAGTCGGCTCGATTTAAAGTTCAACACTGCGCGTGACGTCACATTGCGGGCGCATGCGTGTTGGTTGAAATGCCCACGACGTATTTTCTGAAGTTGACTGAATGGATTATCATGGGTTTTTAATGAGTTTCCGCGCTTTTTTCAAGTTGAAGTTGTTTGAACTCTTCTTACTTTGTTGTAATGGGCAGAGTTCTCTCAGCTTGACAGCAATAGTCCTTCTGACTAAAAGCCCAAATCCCTTTTAACAGTGTAGTTCCACTGTGTCCCGCTCTGAGCTCACGCAGAAACCTGAAATTTGACCTAAAAGTGTTCCTCGATACCGGTCGGTGAATCTTCTTTCATACATGTACACGAACAGTCAATCTGGTTGTATGTGAACGTGCAGGATAGCAGACCTCCACCTGCCCAGCAAGATCACGGGACTCTGCCGTTCACCTCAGGCGCACGAGGACATCGTTTGCATGAAACTGTGGCCAGGTAAGACTCATTATGAAAAAAGTACACATTTGAATAACATGCCTAAAACTCAGTGATAGTTTATGATCTTTTTGTAAAATCTACGGAGAAATATAACTGTTTTTGACAGTGTGGCAGTCGCTTTCGTCCCGAAGTGAGGACTCTCACGGGACGCTGCGGGGCTCGCCGAACCCCAGTCAAAAATCCACAAATTTAAAGTTATCTCGCTTTTTCTCCAAAATCTGCGCCGGTCCGCGTGTTTCGATCTGGGAAAGTAATCAGTATGCTCTGCTGAGTAATTCGGCTTAAAAAAATGACCATGAAAAGGTTTTTAAGGTGTTTTTTTCAGTGCTTCATCAATTGCTTATTATATCAGGTGAATTGAACTCCGTTCGTCTGTGGCTCATCGAAGCTATACTTGTCGGCTGCTTCCTGACATTAACGGATCATTAATGTCGCGTCTTAGCTGACATATTTCTGTTCTATATTTGTTTTATTTTGTATGGGGCAGCAATCTCTCCACATAATTGGCTGTTCAAGGTCAATTATAGGTAGGGTTGCCACCCGTCCCGTAAAATACGGAATCGTCCTTTAATTGACAATTAAATGTTGGGACGCGATTTGTTCCGTATTTTCACAAATGTCCAATACACATGTTTGTCACACACACATCAACACAGGGAAACAGTTTGATTGTTCATTTGATTTCTCTCTCTCTCTCTCTCTCTCTCTCTCTCTCTCACACACACACACAAAATCATGACCCTTCAGTACACACCAATAACACAAGAATTTCTTCATTTCTGTTTTGGTGCGCTGAGTTTATTTAATGTAAAGTTAAGCACACAACACACGCACAAAAACCAGACATCTCGCATAACCTGTTGACATGCGTATTAAACAAACTGTCGAAACGAGGAAGGTTTTGTCTTTTTGGCCAACTCATCATGTGTGTCGGCCCACAGTCCACTGCTTCTTTCAAACGCACACACACGCGCGCACACACACACACACACACACACACACACACACACACACACACACACACACACACACACACACACACACACACACACACACCGTCTGGCCTGACGTGTCTAAATTTAAACTACTGTTCACAGCTTGAGGATGACAAAGATTCCATAATAGCCTGGACTGAAACTGCTGATGTTTGTGATATACACTGATTTTAACACATACATACATACAAAGCTCCCATATATACCTGCTCAGTACATTTTTTCCTTCTTTCTTTCTTTGGTCATTCCAGCGTCTTACACTACCCTGTTAAGCTTGTAACTGGGGCTGGGAAGCTAAATAAAATAAAATAAATAAATAAAATAGGGGCATTGTTGCGCTCTTTACGTTGACTTTGGTTGGCTCTGGTGCTAGCGGAGACCCACCCAATATGGCGGCGACGCTGGATTACGCTCCAGCACGTAATGAGGCGTCTATATATTATGTCTATGGTTGTAACAGACAAACAGATTAGCACCTCTGCTGTTAATTTGAAACAATTTAACAGCTTTCCATTAATTATCGTGTGTTTTTGACTAAATATTTTACTGGATTGGATCATCTGGACCTTTGCTGATGTAACCAGACCATTTTTGTCTGAGTGTTATCGATTGTTGGATTGCTAGGAGACTTCATTGGTGAGTTCCCTCAATTATAATGGGGTGTTTGTTTGTTGTTTGTTTGTTGTTGTTGATTGTACCCGCTGTTGGGAAGAATCTTAGCTTTCCAACAATGTATGGCACCAGCATAAACTTAAACATAGCAGTTGTGTACATAGACGGGCACTTTGATGGCCCACACACGGACCGTTGATTGTTGAGTGGTTGCTTAAATATGTAGAATCCCCAGTGGTTATTAACCATTTTTCATAATCTGAGCCCGGTCAAATGGTGAAAGCCTTCAGTGTCCTTCTTTGCTCCTCGTTCAGTGGAAACACTCTCCAGTCCTGACATAAGTGATGCTAACAGCAGCAGCTATGCTAACAGCAGCAGCTATGCTAACCTCTTTAAGAGCATAGCTGCTGCTGTTAGCCATTGTTGTTTCAGTTGCTTCTCGCTGTTGTGTCACGTAAACCAGGTTCTGTTGCTGCCATTGGTTGATCACAGTGCCCTGACTGTGGTTCGTCCACAAGCCTGTAACTTCAAGCCTGACAAGGTGGATTTTCGGCTGGGAGACCAAAACGGAGTTAGAAGGAGAGTGAATAGCCGTCTTACATTGCTAACGTTGCTATGTGTTTGCTGGATGTGCAGATAACTTATCTATCAGTGCTCTACCAGTGTTTAAATCTTGCTCTAGTTCACCAAAGAGGCTACGAATACCTCAAGTCTACACCTCTGACTTCCCCTCCGATCGTCCAGTTGCTGTTCTTATCGCATGAAAACTGAATTTTGATTCAAGACTCATCTCATATAAACAAAAGCAGCAGCAATATTCAGCTCTCAGGCTTTGTCAGCCCCATCTGCCATAGACGTGTCATTGTCCACGTCGCCACCAGCTCATAAACATATTATTCTGTCAAGAGCTATTAGATGCTCCTTCTGAATGGCGGCGCTAGAAGTGACAGCAAATGTTGCTCATTGATGGAGGAGTGCCCCCACCGCTGGCGACGCTACGCCTTGCCTCCAGTTTTTGATTCCCAAAATAGAGGGTGACACGTTCATTTCACTGATGTGAGTTTGCAACAGTTCGCTCAGCCGTGTGGTTTAAAGAAAACATTTATTCACATTGACATCAGTACATTTTTTGAGTGCATTTTTTTACATACTGTATTTGTGCATGTAGGTAAATCTCTATGTGTGTATTTGTCCTTGTGTGCCTTCTCACAAGCATGCTCATAGTGTTAAAATTCATACGCCCGTGATGCGGTTTATGTACTAAAAGAAACATCGTCAGTTCTGCATTTTCACTTGAATACTTATTATTTTTTGTACAATTTCCCTTTCGTTTAAGAGAGACAGGACCCAAACAAACAGGAAAGAAAGAAAGAAGAACCCAAATGCGAGGTCAGGTCTTAGCAGACAGACATGTTTGACAAGTAATATCGAGATTATGAACACATAGCATTCTCACACTAACACTTAATATCTCACATTCTAGTAATGTAGGCTACAACACTGTCTCACATTCCTGAGGGGTTTCTTCCTCCTCCTGCACCTTTCCCCCCCCTCCTTAATTTATCCCCTCTTCCTTGTTAACTTCTGTGCTTTTGTCCATGTCCTCCTTATCATGTCCTCTCTCTGGCTTCCTCTCCAGCTCCTGTTTATTCCTGGACGTTGAGGATCTGTGCAGACAGTCCGTGGTGCCAGTTCTTCAGCTTGGCAAAGCGGGGCCCCTTCACCTCCGACTCAAACTTCTCCCTGAGGGTGTGGAAGGCCGGACGAGGCTGTTACATCAGGTAATATGTGCGCTTTGAACCGCAAGTGTTCAGCATTAAATACATGTCTGCACTGGAAATGGGAAGCTACTGCCAGCACCTGGTTAGCTTAGCTTAGCTTAGCACAAAGACTGGAAACAGGGGGAAACAGCTAGCCTGGCTCTGTCCGAAGGTACCAAAATCTGCCTAACAGCACCTCTAAATCTCACTAATTAAAACATTACATCTCATGTTTTAATCTGTACAAAAAACCAAGAGTGAAAATGACAAGTTGTGGTTTTGTGAGGGGGGTTATGTGCCAGGAAATTTCTTGGACATGACCACTAACTTCCCCACACGTCTCAGCAGGCTGCCTGGCATATCATTTTTTTACACTTTTATACATTAAATAATAAGGTGTTAATCAGTGAGAGTTAGAGGTGCAGATGGGTGGATTTACTTCCAGACAGAGCTGTTTCTTCCTGTTTCCAGGCATTATACTAAGGTAAGCCTGGCTGTAGCTTCAAACTGAATGGAAAGATGTTTAAGGGACCCTTCCTTTAAATTCTTTTTTGCCAGGTTAATTTAGAAGTACCAAACTAGCGAACAAATACCATGACAGTCCTCTCACTTCTCTCCCATCTTACCTCGACCTCTGCAGGGCTTCCTCGTCTGGGTCTTGCACTGCATGAGGAGAAAAGAACAAGAAGATTCGGTAAGGACTCGCTTACAAGACGAAAACTGAATCTGAATAAGACGTAGCAGAGATGAGTATCAAGACGATCAAGAGAGCAAACATGAAGGTAAGAACGGAGGAGTCCGTGTACTGACGGTATTCGGTGCCAGTGATGTGGGCCAGGATCCTGAAGCTCTTGGACTGCAGGTTGGCAGCACGGCGGGCCCACTCAGACATGTCCTGGGTCTCTCCTGGCCTGATCACTGCCTGGTAAACTGGAGACGCACAGTCTACCACAGGGTCCTTGACGGGCAGAGTTCCACTGCAGGGCAGAGAGCGCTGTCAGAGCTCAGAGCGTCGCACGTTCTGTATCTAAAGCCCCCAAATGTAATAGATGATCATAATGTAGGAAATGCCCATGGTGTGCTACCATCTACTTCATGGGATCATGGTAGTCTTCATTGTTAAACAACCACCAGTGTAGTAGAGTTTAATTCATGTTAGTTTAGTCATGATCGCAGACTTCCTTCCTCACTCTGAAAGTGTCATCTGGTGTTTCCTGTGTTTCCCTGGAAATTAAAGCAGCTAGAGGGTGTGAAGGGGACATGTCGCCATTGACAGGTGAGCGAATGAAACGCATGGACACCTTGAATAAGAGAAAAAGAGAGATCTGAACTCCGCTGTATTGTACAATGAAGAAAGTTTGGGTTTATCGCTTTCTTACAAAGTCAGATGAAACTATCCTCTGGCCTGCCGGTGCTGTAGAAGGCAAAGCTGAGCAGGTCTTTCAGTGTTGGCAGAAATTTGATTGTAATTTTGATGGGTTTAATTTTGCTTACTTTGTCCCTTGACAGAAGGGATGTTTAATTCGTCTTTGCTACAATTTAACTAATATAATAGGGCACATTTGGACGCACTTCTAGTATTGTTTGACACTGATCACTATGTACGTGCTAAACTGATCTGGTTTATATTAATTCGCGGCGTCTTGGAAGCATTGTCGTTGGAATTTAACTAAGTACATTTACTCAATTTATGTACTTGTACTTGTCTACTTTAGACTTCTACTCCACTATATTTTAGAGGGAAATATTGTTGTTATTGCTAGTTATTTTGATAAAATACAACTAATATTTAGCAGAAGTCAGCTAATAAATGTATTTTTTTGTAGATTTAGCCACCTGACAGCAAAGTAGTTCAGATTAGCTTCATTTTTACCAGCTACATTAGTGATGAATACATGTGATATTTATTATTCTGCATAATCACTGCTTGTACTTTTGGTACTTTAACTATACTTTGATGCTAATTTTTATCCTGTAGTATTTGTGCACTGTAGTATTCCTACTTTTACTTGCGTGAAAGATCGTCATACTTTTTCCACTACTGCTTGTGGACATAGTTGTATGCATGAGACAGTATAAATCCTTCAAACATCTTCTATTTCTAGTGGGGCTTCCTTTGGCACTGTATTTTATTTTGAAATAGCACAATGCACCAGAGAGCGTTAGAAGTTAAAAAGGCTGATTTTCTGTCATTATGGGCAGTTTTTACATTCAGATCAATAATTGCATTTGTGTTGCTTTGCACACAGTCGCCGTGTTCATTGTTCATGTAGGCTGTGTGTGTGTGCTGTCCCATAGTTCCACAGTGAAGGCGTCTGTCCTGTGGTGCACCGTAGATACTGGAGTGAGTTTACACAGCAACATGACCGGATAGTGACTTCTTAGCATGTGTTAGAAAAGTGAGTCAATACCGATCAGCAGTATTGATCTGAAACCCTGTGACTGGATACTCAGAACATTCCCATGCCGTGACATCCCTTCAGCTTCCTGAAGATGTTGGCTGCTTTTTAGAGGAGGAAAAAAAATCCCGAAACACTCTCATACTTTGGACAAAGTACTTCTAAGTACTTCCACACTCATAACCGCGTCCATGGTGGCCTCGCGGTTAGTGAGTTTGTCCTTCAGACACCTCAGTTTGACATATAACACGTCAAAAAAATATATATATATATATAAAAAAAACATGAACACAACAAAATAAATGCTGTTTAACATTTTCAGTGGGATATTAGTTTAGGAGACACGTGGAGCAACGCACAAGCTGTTATGAACGAGACGAAGGAGACACAGGGATGGAGAAGGAGTGCCGCTGTACTTACGCCAAGGGGGAGCCCGCCTCTTCACTGAGGTCACAACCAGGAAGGAAGGATGGGGAAGCATGGGTGGAGCGCAGCACAGGTGTGGTTGGTTGTTTGTTTGTGGATGGAATGAGGAGAGGAAAGTGGGTGAAAGGCACGGAGGAGTACGAGGCTCGGACACAGACAACACGGGAAAGCCCGGGCATACAGTCGACATCTGAGTGGCAGCAGCGTGGGCTTAAGGAGGCTCAAATGTTCAAATGCTGTTTTTTGTGTTTGGGCTTTTCAGGCAAAGTATCTTAAAAAGGTTGGCTCTTCCAAATGACAAACAAAAACATATTTTCTCACTTTCTGCTGATGATATTCAGCCGTGACAGTAGTTTGGGGGGGTTTATGTCCAGGTTTTGAGATATTTATCGAGTACAATGGCTCCAATATCCCATTTAAACATTTTTTTAAGTCCCTCAAAATTCTTATGGAATAAAACTAGTTATATAATTCCTGAAATGCTCCTCAGGACTCATAGCTCACTTCTCTTTCTAAGGTTTTATGTAAATAGACTTTGACTTCTTAAAAAAAGGTGTATATCTCAACACTAATAAAACTATCTGCATGGTTAGAAAATGCTGGCAGTAAGTGAGAAAGCATGTTTTTTTTGTAATTTGGGCGAACTGACCCTTTAATTTGTCACCGCGTGGGCCGATTTGATCAGTGTGATGTGATGTGTGTGAGTGGAGAGAGAGCGTAAAAGACCGGAGAGGGGATTAGCTTGCTTGTGTGACCTCACCTGTCGTGTCCCTTAGCCTGCGACTGCCCCGCGATGGCGTCCATGATGGCGTCCTGTGAGTACATGCTGATTGGTGTGTTGTACTGGGCGTGAACAATGGTGGCCTTTCCCCCCGGACCCTTCACTTCGATGGGCTTGTGGGTGGACAGGGCCGAGTCTTTCAGAGCTATGGGGTTGAAGCTGGGAGTGTACTCCACACTGTGAGTGTCGGGGTCAGAGGTCAGTGGGTCGGAGAGGAGGTGGGGAGGTTTCAGGTGGCGAGGGGTGAAGGACAGGTTGACAGATGAGGGGGAGGAGAGGGGAGAAACGACAGAATACGCTAAAGTGAAGGGAGGAAACCAGGTCAACGTGCAGTAATACAACTGACAGACAGGCCGAGCTGTCCGCTCAGTTTGTACGTTCACTCAAAAAATAAATAAAAAATACTCCTCGCACTACACTGTAGCTGTGTCCCACTTCCATACTACAAGCTAAGTCTAAGTATTTTAATCGGACATACAGATTTCACACTGGAATAGACTCTCGACTCAATTTTTCAGAACGTTGTCATAATTCCCCAGACAGTGAGAATATTAATTAATTGAAAAACAACCCCCCCCCCACAATATTAGCTAAATGATCGTAGTGGCAAAGTTTATTAATATAATTCTAATTTGTCAAAATATATATATATTTTTATTACTATTATTTAGCTATCATTGTGATCTTACACTTATAATTTGAAAAACTTAGACTTTGGTGCCCCCCAGTGGTAGAATCAGTACAAGCACTGTACTGCCACTTCATGAGGCGCCAAAGTCAGTGAGATTGATGGAAGTACAAAATGGTGAAATATTGTATATTTATGTATTATATCCTAACGTCTACATCCGTATAAAGTGCATAACAGTACATGGTGCATATTTTATAGGATTAGTATTATGTGTAATATGTAATGGGGACACAGCACGTCTTCTGAAAACCTGCGGATTTGTCCATCACCACTTCATGAATACACTAATGACAAAATCTAAGCTTTTCAGCGGACTTAACAGTCCAACGAAAACCAGACATGCTAATGTTTAAAACTGTCAGGTCACACTGACACACGCTGAAACACGCACACACACAGCAGTCGAGGTTTTACTGACGCACTACTGTCAAATATGTACGTAAAGAGGACACACAAAATGCCATCGCTCATGCATTTAAACACAGTAATACGCTGTAAATCTATTCATATTCACAAAATGAATATGAAAGCTGAAGAGGACCAGCAGAGGTGGAAACAAAGGTAGATATCACAGTAGTATGACTTCAAAATAAATTGCATGAGAAAGTAAAGTATCACAAGTAAAAGTACTCAGTACAAGTATAAAGTACAATATTTCCTTCTGAAATGTTGTGAAGGAAAAGTAGAAAAGAAGTGGCACTTTAAACATGTACTGATACTTCAATAATTTCCACTTCTGGGGACCAGATGCTGTTAATAACATGTCTTGGGTTTTCAGCCTGTGAGTTTCTGTTACGGTTACTTTACACACACAAATCCATGTTGGACACACACCAGAATGACCAGTGACAGATCTGTAAACACCAGTACTCTCTGTACGGACACATACTCCATGCACATTAAATACTGAGAGATACTGACTTTGCAGCTGTGTTCGCGATAACCTGAAACACACCAGAGAGGGAGAGGGAAGGAAAGGATGAATCACCAGAGGTATACGGGCGATAACAACGGCACCGTGTGTGTTTGTAGGAAACTATCCAGCTACAGTGCTCTGCTGTAATCCCACGTACAGGTCAGAATGGCAGCTGTTTGTCATCACTGGGATATTTCCCAGCTTCCCCTGCATCATCAGGAGTGACTGACAAGAGCAGAAGTGTCTCAATCACATGATACAGGACGGGGACACTTTTAGCACAGAACAGCCACAAATATACACAACTACACAAACACAGCACCTGATCCACTTATGTCAGGACTGCAGCCGATACATATAGACGAATTCGAGCTGTAGGCGGAAGCAGACAAGCTGCCGTGACTGCAGTGGTACCTCACTTCCAAAGGTCACCTACAATACTCTGTGCACTGTGTGTATGTAATTTACGCTGTCCAGCAGATCCTGTTGAGACACTTATTGTCTCAATACTGTCATCAGATGCCGTTAAAATAAAGTTTATAATCGACAAATTACTGCTGTATCGCTGGGCATTTTAATAGGGGTCTATGGGGATTGACTTGCTTTTCTAGCCAGCCTCAAGTGGCCATTTGAGGAACTGCACTTTTGACACGTTGGCTTCATTTTTCGGCCTCAAAGGTTGCTGCTTGACTCCGCCTTCGCACTCATTGTGCTTGACTGAACTAGTTGCATAAGAATGGCAGCAAAGGTGCAGCAACAATTTTCCCAATGCTAGCATGCTATCTTGACTAGCTTTGAGTACTAACAATAGCTATGTTCATTGTTTAGGTTCATTGTGATAATGTTGGTGTGTTTTGGGAGAATTGCTTTGGATGGAGAACTGAAGGGGGCTGCACGGTGGCGCAGCAGGTAGTGCGCGTGCCTCACAGCGAGAAGTTTGCTGGTTCGATTCCCAGGTCGGGCCTTTCTGTGTGAAGTTTGCATGTTCTTCCCGTGCATGCGTGGGTTCTCTCCTCTGCGATCAGGTCCAGGGCGACCGGTCCAGGGTGTACCCCCGCTGACAGCTGGGATAGGCTCCAGCCCCCCATGACCCCGAAAGGGATAAGCGGCATAGAAAATGGATGGATGGATGGATGGATGGATGGAGAACTGAAGGGAGGGGATTTTTTTTATTGGATACCTCAAAATTTAGATTACTCTCTCCAACATTACCAACCAAAGCTTCAAGGAAGAAACAGTCTACCCACATGGGCTGGGATCTCTTGCTAGCTTTGTGTAGGAGTTCAATGATTTAAATCACCAGCGAATGCAGCAAGTAATTCCTGCCTGGTTTAATGAGCCACTCGACACATCCAGACTGTGTAGGTCAGACAGGAGCAGCACGTGCATGTTATTTCATTCCCAAAGGCTGCGTCACGTCTAGACTCGAACAAGTGCTTTAAGACTTAATAACCTCCACATTTACACAAGCCACCTTCATCCCGAACTTCTGTGCCTTTACTGTCAGTTTAAATGTGTTCAGTTCCCCTTAGAGCAAAGGTGGCGGCGGCGGCGGCGGCAACACTCGAGAGTGCATCATATAAATCAGCCGGCGGATTAGTCCATACGGCGCACGGATGATTTCAGGGTACAGTAGGTAAAGTGGAACGTGCTCAGCAGCACCTCGCACGTGAGGCATCCCTCAACGGGGACCTGATGGAGCTATCTCAGGTTTGGCGAGGGGACATCCAGGGGATTCAGGATGATGGTGTGTAACCAGAGCGGAACATTCCATCACCGTGCACAACAGCTGCTCTCTCCTGCGTGTGTGCATGCGTGTGTGCGCGCATGCCAGTGGAATTGGAGTCTCCATGAACGCGGCGAGGTGGGGCCGCTGGCATGACACTGACGTGATCGCCCTGCCTGGAGCACGTTTCCAGACACCTGACTTACTGTTGGCGTAAAGCAGCTGAGCTCCAGAGGGGAAACACATTAGTGAGGACTGATACCTGGATGTGATATGTCAGAGGCCAAGCAGATTGTGCCCTTAATTAACATCTACAAGTGTTCCATGACTGAGGCTTCACTGTAACTCACGCCGTCCCACTGAGGAGAGTTCCCTCAAGCGTGGCACAGCTTAACCCCCAACGAACTCGAGTCGTTGCAACAGTACTGTAGTGCAGTGCTGTCATGATAAAGGCATTGCTGGTTTGGCCCTACAGTCCTGGCAAAAATATCTTTTTGAGAGACCCAAATGTGCAAATGTGGATTCCAAAAATAACCCAGCCAAACTTAAGTAAAACCTGTGTCTGATTCTAATAGAAAGTGCGAATATAAAAGGAGAAAAATGCAAAACACAGGATTTAAAAAGCTTTGAATCTAGTTTATTTTTCTTATGTTCAATTCAATTAAAAAAAAAATCAACAAATGGATCTGACTAATTATTGTTTGTGTAACCAAAACCTGATAGAGGTTCTGCAACATGGCCTCACACACTGTAAATACACTAGAGCAGGAAATAATTCATCCGCGGATGAAAATATACTACTTAACCCTGTTTGAGTATCGTTCAGTAAAAACTACTGTACAGTACCCAGCAGTTTTAGGAAGTTACAGAGCCTTAGAAAAACATGGAAGATTGAGGTCTTTGGGAAATCAGTTTGGGTCTTAGGGGGAGAAATGGACTCACTCACTGGTGGTTTAAATGATGGTCTTGATTTGTTTTCGCAGCCTCAAACCCCAAAACAACAGCAGCAACATGTGTGCTGAGTCACAACATCTGCACCCACTGGTTTCTGTGTAAGCCACCGGTGGCGGTGCCTGAAGTGACGTCTGTATGATGCTGTCAATTGAATCTGAACAGGTTTTTGTTCAGTTGGTCGGACAAAACGAAACATTTGAACGTGACACGTTGAGATGATGATGAGCCTTTTTTACTATTTGCTGACATTTTATAGACCAAACTATTAATGAAAACCAAAGCAAAGGGCCCTGGTTTTAAGTGATTTAAGAGACCTCTAGTATCCACCAGTTTGCTAAATCATCCCCTTCCTGTAACCTCGCCAGCAGTTCTGCTCTGCTCTGTGCTTTGCAACAGCTTGAAGATAAAAAGCATCAGGGAGCTGAATCAGCAGAAGAGATGATCTTTTTCAACATCATCTCCCTGGTTTCATCTTTATTGCACAGTGAATGAGTCGGTACCATTCATAAGAGCAAACTAACTCCTGTCCATCTCATTTTATTTTGAATCCAGTGCTGAGGACACCCGACCTTTGATAAAGCGTCTCGGACCTGCTTGTACTAAAGATCCTCAAATGACCCTGTAGTCTGATCTCCTGCCTTTCTGTTACCTGGAGTGCAGCCAGGTGCAGGTATGTTTGTGTGTACGCTCCAGAAATAGTGCCACGTGCGAGAGGTATGAACGCAGGGCAAGTTCTGAGCATACTGTCTCATCACTGTCCTGTTCATGTGGGGTTAAACCGGGACGTTTCAGAGAGTAAAGGCCAACTGGGGAACTGTGCTGCTGCACCCGACCTGAGGCAGGTGCTGTGGAGGAGGCAGGAGCTTTGATAGAAAAGGAAGCTTAAAGTGAAATGAGACTGAAGGTATCAGCTTGTTTCGTCTTCGTTTCCCTTCATTTGGTCTGTGTTTTTGGTGTGCCGACCTCTGACCTCTGCACAGGGTCTCCCTGCGGTTGCACTGTGAATATCTGACACTAGAGGGCAGCAGGACACTAATTTATGGCACCATATGTGACTGATACTCTCTCAATGGGACGAGAATATAAAACATGTTTTGCAGACATACATACAGTTGTGTGAAAGTGTGCAGATACACATGTTGTGTTTGCATGGATAGCTGCTTTGTTGTTGTTCATGTTGTTCATGGTTGTTGTTCATACCTTCTGGTGGGGGATGACTGGCATGGGTGAGTCCATCCTTGGGGTTGCTGTGGGAACCGGTGCAGGACGTCTCGATCTGAAGATTAAACAAGAGAATATACATAAAAAACATACTATTAGATCACATTTTGTCAGTTTTTATTTGTAAAAAAAAAAACAATTTTTTTTGACCCAGCTAAAGCAACATGTGCAGCCTTTTCTAAAGCTTTGACATCCTCCTTATCTCCCAAAATGTCCACACCAGTATGTGTTTCAGTGAGCTGGTTGCTTACTTCACCATGGTGAGTGACAGTTTGTTGGTGGCAGACTTGATCTTGTTCTGGGCCTCCAAGTGTGTCATTCCATCGGTGCTGACCCCGTCAATGGCTGAGATGATGTCGCCCTGGGCCAGGCTCCCACCCACTGCCTTGCTGCCCGGGGTTATCTATGGAGGGGTCAAAAGGGCAGGTCACACCAGGACCGCTAACACAGATTCCTCAGGAAACACACAAGCAACTGCAAAACATGTTCAGTTACACAAACATACGCACACGGCACAGATTGGTATTTATGAACGCTGGATTAACTCCCCAGGGTGGGTGTGAAATGAGAAAATAAAATGTAAAAGTGCATGTTTGCTGTAACCCTCAGGTCAAAACAGCATTACAGCTCAGGTGACATTATTTATGCTGTGTGTGAGTGTGTAGCAGGTCAGTAAACAGGCCTTAAAGGTAGAGAAGGAACAAGCTGATGAAGCAAAATAAATCCAAAAGCTGTGTTTCTGCAGATGAAGGGCTGGGTAGCATTTATGTTCATCAACAGAGTGCAGCCGCATTTTATCTGAGAGTCTGATCAGTCTCCACAGCTGCATGTTAGGCGATCTGATACTGAAATAAGTAGAAACAGCAGGATTTGTCTAATAAAAGCCAACGTGAGGTGAGGTGAGGTGAGGTGAGCAGGACAGGGATGTGAGGTGAAGACTCAAGCTGTTCACACAGTTTGTGCACAGCTCAAATCCAGTAAACAGTTACTTTGCTGAACTTTTTCACTCTTAGCCTTATATTGACTTTCAGTTGTTACAAAGCTGGACCTGAACTCCACAGAGAGGAGGCCGGAGAGGACCCAGAGGACCCAGAGGACCGGGGCGTACAGTATCGGTCTAAGCTTACAGTCAACTCGTTAAAGAGTTAAAAATAAGCAATGCTGGTGATGCCTGCCCGGCTTCACTGTGATTGACCCTGCTGAGCCCCCCTCCATACCCAAACACACGCGACACACACACACACACACACACACACACACACACACACACACACACACACACACACACACACACACACACACACACACACACCTGCTACTGACATTCATACAAGACTTCCTAGATTTTGTTTTTCTATTTACATTAAGTGCCGTCCTCTCTACCGTCCACATTTTCCCTTTATTATGTCACCATTTCACGTGAACTTCTGTTCTGCCTCGTCTTAGACTGTCCCCTCGTCCTTGTTCCTCCTGTCCACCTTCTTCCTTTATTGTCTTTTTCTTTGTACAATTACAGTTATTATGCATGTGTGTGTAGACGCGTGTGTGTGCGTAGAAAGCAGGAAACTTTAGGAGAAAGGAGAAAGACTGATTTCTGCACGGCTGCCTCGGTGTCATCAAACACACATGTAAACACATAACCCTGCCCGACCCCTCCGTCATGCATGTTTTCATATGCATCAGACACTTCAGACATAACTGATGAGAAACAGGAAATGTGAATATGAAGGCGGATTCCTTGAAAATTGGATATTAATGAAAGAGCAACGTTATATTGGATTTCCTTTCTAAAAGAAAATGCCTTTCGCAAGATTTCAAAACCATCACTGACATATGTCAGCGTATCGCCGTAGCCAATCACCAGAGAGCTGTAGCCAAGACAGCATGTAAATGGCCTTAAAATGACTTAAATCCATGATTTTTTTTGTCATATTATGAAGTCACCATTTGCAGTTGGACTAGACACCTACAATTTAACTTACTACTGTTAAATTCAACAGGTAGCTAATTTCACATTTCATTATAGGTTGCATTTTATACCGAGTTTAAAGACCATCAGATGGATTACATTCGCTTTGCAGCTCCCTGACCGGCTAGCCGAACCTGCTGGCTAACATTATCGCTAACCTAGCCGAGCTAGCTTAGTATGTGCTGCGAATCTGTTAATTTGAAATCATATTTCTGCCCTTTTTCATGCTTTTAACAATGATAATCTCACTAATAGTCACATAAAATCACAGGACAGCAGGTGTGTCACATATTTCATGGCGGTGCTTCAGCTTGGCTAACAAGATGTAATAAATCCGCTCTCTTCATCCCTCTTTCCTTTCTTAGCAAGAGAAAGGACAGTAATGACGCCCCGAGTTGTCATGTCAAGCTGCAGTGTTTTATGTTAAGCTGTCGGAGCCCAACTTGACCGCAGGATGAACACAAATCCGATGACACAATGTCACCCCGGATCAAAGCCCCCCCCGGTCACCTGAGACCAGGATCAGCAGACAATAGAGTAACAGATGTCTGCAGCTGTGAGTCAATGCAACGCAGGCTGAGATCACCAGCTGAGCATCAATCAGGACTGAAAGATGAGGAGCTGGTGGCGGGAGGGAGCAGAGTTAATGCCCACGCTGCTCCGCTCAGGTAAACCTCATCTCCTCCACCTTCCTCCTCTCCTCTTCCTCATCTCAGTCTCTCAAAGGCTTCGCTCCCGCTCAACGACGAGCTGCATCCTCTCAGCTCCTCATGGTGAAACTGAAACTGAGCAGGAATAAAGCTTACTAAAGGTAACACAAGCTGCCCGTTAGCTTCCTCGCTCTGCCCGCTTCTTTCCTGCCCCATTCCCACCCCTCTCTCTCTCCATCCGTCCACCTCTCCACCCCTGCTATTTAAAGGAAAAGCTGTAAATACACCAGCAGTCCTGCCAGAGAGAGAGAGAGAGACGCCCAGTCAGTCTGCTGCAGAACACTTAATGTTCCACCTTTTTTCTTAAATTCTGCTAATTTTTGGAAAATAATGCGTATCTACACTGATGAAATAGAATATTTATGTTCTTACTCTAACTTTTTTTCATAAATCATGTAATTTTTGAAAGATGTTGCAGTTAAAATAAGTCAGGTCGTCATCCAAATTGCTCACGGTGCAAAGATAGAGAATTAATTTCGCTTTACTCATGATTAATTGAGCTGATTACGACTGGCTGAAGTTTGAGGGAAGTTCCAGGCATTTAAGTTTTCTTGAGCTAACCGTATAATAACCGCATAAGTTAACTAATGCCGCAGCGCCTCAACCCCAGTAAACCTACTCCAGTCTTTCCACTGCTGCTCTATTCTAGAAATCTCTCTGGAGATTACATCTGAGCCTCCCTGTCATCATCACGTACAGCAACATTACATAACCGCTGCTCACACACTCGCATATCAAACCTGCACGCACACATATCACATGCATATACAGTATGTGCATGCATGGACACAAGCCTGATGAAGTTTGAACATGCAACATGTCCAACCAAGGGAAAAGGTGAGTTTCAGGTGAAAAGGACAGAAAAAAGTGAGTTTTACAGACTTCTAAGTTACATTTAAGTGTTCAAAGGGCTGCATTGCACAGTGTAGCAGGTCCTTTAATAAACATGCTCCACTTAGAGTCCATTAAAACGTTGAAACAGAAATCAGATGTAAACTGCAAGTCTAAAAAAAACCTCTGCTTTTCAACCTAATTTGGTTTTTACTGGGACATCTATGCATGTTTTCACCTGCAAATCACCAATATGTTGTTCAGTCATGCATGAAAATGTGACAAAAGTGAAGCTTTCTGGAGTCTGTTTACATGATTCTGCATCACGTATTTAGTTTTTTTTATCGCCTTTCAGGGGCACAATTTGCCAACGTCAGTCAATCAGCTCACTGCAGTCTCTGTAGAGGACGCTTCAATTTGAAGTGATTTGTGCGCCGCTGGTGCTGTCTTTTGTCACAGCAGATTATCAGTGCGCTATTGTCTGTGTGCCACCTTGTCAGTGCCACATTGCCTGTTACTCGTTCTTTATTTATAAGCTGCTTTGTCACAACAGATGTCAGCCTGTGAGGGTGACTCTGCTCTTACCCTGGAGATGGTGAGCGGCATGTTGAAGTCCTTTCCTCCCTGTAGTCTGAAGCCCCATGGAGCCGGGCCATTCAGAGTCACTGTGTACGTACTCATCTTCGGTTAAACGTCAACACTCCTCCTGCTCACAACTCCTGCTGCGTGGTTTCTCCTCCTGCTTGCGGTGCCCTTGTTCTCCGTCCTCCCCTGCTATCCTTTTGTCCCTGCCGGCGCCTCGATGGTCGCTTCTCCTCCGTCAGCCCAGGCTTCACTACCGTCTCTCCCCGTCTGCTCCCAGCTCTCAGGACAAACACCCTGGGGTGGTGGTGGGCGGGTGGGTCAGGTGCTGTGGAACCTCTGTGACACACACACACACACACACACACACACACACACACACACACACACACAGGCATACACAAATACACACAGATGCACAGAAGGAGAGTGTATACCCGAGCTGAGCCGCTGCAGAAAAACACAGTTTCTAGAGCCCCCAAAAAAGCCCACGCTGAAATGAAAAAGTCAAATTTGAGAAAGTGCAAACTCTCAAAAGTCAACTTCAAACTTAATGTTAAGATGGAGCAGAGTTTCTTGCCTGCAGAGTTGCTGAGGGTGAGGGACAGACAGCCTAAGAATAGCCGAGGTGAGCAGAGACACAGGGGCCCTGGCCCTTATAAGGCCTGTAACACGAAGCCCCAGAATGCTTCACTGCCGATTCACGTCGCCAATATAGACCCCTCTTACTGCAACACATTCTCCCTCTCTCTCCTCCTCCTCCTCCTCCCTCTCTCTGTGCTATCAGTTCTTGCTGCTAGCACCTTATTATCCGTAATCAGCCTCTGCGCACTGATGCCGGTCGCCTTTCAGCCTCGCAGCCTCTCGTTCTGCTAGAGAAAGGAAACGACAAATTACCCAAAGCCGACTCCCTCGAAACACCCGCGCCGCTGAGCTGCCAGGCCTCTGTGTGTTTGTGATACGGAGCAATTCAATCTGCAGCCAGCCACAGCGGTGACGGATAAGCGGCCGCAAACAGCGGATTCAGACAGTTTAATAGGTGGATTTATTTTTTTAATCAGTTCTGGATGATTTTGTGAATATTAGTCACACTCACACACCTTGACACTGAGATGTTTGTGCACATTTAACACCTGGTTTTAGATGCTGAGAAAGACGCAGGAGATGGCCCCTAAGCAGACAGACCTTATCGGTCCTTATTGACGACGCAACCTGAGTTGGAGAGCTCAGGCTGAACACCTTTAGTCCAACTCTCCTCCAGAAGATGTGTGTTAAAAATCATAAACAAAAACATATTTGCTACTGAGCACAAAGCCTGGAGGCAAGAGGAAACAGCCAGTTCAGCCCTGTCCAAGATAAAAAAAAACTATTTTCAGCATGAGCCTTCTAGTCAACAGCCGATTAGCGAATCAGTAATAAGTTAATGAGAAATGATTGATTGATCAAGGACCTCAGTGACACCTGTCTGTTTATTAGCTCCAGTGGAGGAGGAGGAGGAGGAGAAGAAGAAGAAGAAGAAGAATCCTTTATTAATCACTACACACAACATGCTGAGTTACAGAGTCCCAAACTTCACACGTCATGCTGAGGTGAACTTATTTCTCCGCTTTTATCCCATCCTGGTAAGTCCTTCCTCCATGGAAGGACCAGGAGCGGTGGGCTGCCGGCCGACAGGTGGTGATCTTCTTTGTGGGGGGTTTTTATGGAGAACAGAACAGAAAGGCCCCTTAAAGGGCAGCAGGCACCGAAGGCATGGTGGATGACACACCCCCAGCTGCCACAGCGCCCCAGGCGGGAATCGAACTGGGCACCTTGTAGCTGTGAGTGAGCCACAGTGTTACCACCGTGCCACCTAATGATGAGATGGTGGATAGCTTTGCACAGAACTGGGAGGAAGAAACACTTGGAGACAAGACACCTCACACTCTTCATGCATGTGTGTGTGTATATATATGTGTATATATATATATATATATATATATATATATATATGTTCTATACTTTGTTCTATGTTGTCTATTTTTGTTTTATTCCACACGGGGACAGTAATCAGAGTCAGAACCCCTCGCACACGCACACATTTCTGCCACCATAGACACACACACACACACACACACACACACAATGAAACACACTCACGTGAGCACTTATGCTCAGTGGAGTTTACTTTCCAGGAAAGGTGTGACGGATAACGAGCACAGTTACACACCAGACATGCCACTGATGCTCCTTTGTAGCGCTGTCTTGTCGCATTTGTGCACATCACACAAGTTCACACACACACACACACACACACACACACACACACACACACACACACACACACACACACACACACACTTGTTGAAGAGTGGCCACCAAAGAGCCTGCTGCGCTGCTTATGTAGTGTGACCTCATGGAGATTTCTAAGAGAGTGAGACAGAGAGGGCAAAGAAAGACGCATCAGAGGAAGCATATTGTCCTCCAAAATAAAATGCTCTCAGACCAAAAGACAAAATTCGATGTTTATACGGAGGAAAAAGACTGAAATTGCCATGAAAGCAGCAAATTATGCTGGAGTTTAAGGGAAATCCAGCAGAACATCACATGAAATCAAACCTGCTTATTCTATTTTGATGCAGCAAAACGTTGTAAAACTTCTGTCAATGAACACAGTTTGTTTGGAAATGATTGCAAATTATCTGCTTTTATTTATGTGGAATCAGGGTTGTGCAGAAATGTGTTGTAGGCCTAATAATGCAGTAACATGTACTGTGATAATACAACTGCAACTTCAAGGAAATCCGCAGAGTGAGTACTTTCACTGTTGATACTTAAAGCAAATATTGATAAGATTCCACACTTTTATTTATGTGATATTTACAGCCCAGGACTTTTACTAGTATTTGAGTATTTACTTCTATATTGCAGTATTGTTACCATCAGATCAGGAACAGGTTTCTTTTTCAGTGTCGAGTGCAGAATAATTCCTCTAACAGGCTGGAATTAACAGACGTGTTGCTCACAGAAGATTAGTCTGGGGTTAGCGCTCTTTCAACTGGCTGAACGAAGACAAATCAGAGTTTAAACCCGTTCAATCCAACCGCTGAGCACGCTGCAGAAGACCCAAACACAAACCGGCTCCCAAAACATTCAGAGCACGACTGGAAGCGCCGTCGTGGTTCAGTAATGAGCGAGGGTCACTCCAGCGTTTCTGGACCGGACAACAGATTTAAAAACGAAGGCTGTTTAGGGGACAAATGGTCGCGACAGTATTCTTCCATCATGCAACAATGTGGGGACTAAAAGGAAGTTTTAACTGTTTAAATATTCATCTTTTGAGGACAACTCCAGGATCGTTACTATTGAAGGAATGAAGAAAAACATCCATTTAACAGATAACAACCTTCTGAATGATACTAATGTGTGCGAATGAGTGAATAATCTCTGTGTACCTGTCTGCCCCCTCTCACTTAAAACCCTCTACTTATGCAAATTGAGTACCAACGCTCACCTCTGCAGGGCGCCATAGTTCTGCAGGGAGGTCTGTTCAGGTCCAACAGCCAGCAGGATAATTGTCCATGATATCTGCTCACACGTTGGACAGATATGACCTGCACTAATGCCACGCTGTTATCTGAGATCAGGATGTTCCAGCTGTTATCTGCTGTGCTGCGTGGACCTCTTCCATTCAGGAAACAGATCCAGTGACCAATGAGAGCATAGGTCAGTCAACACAGATGATGCATAGATGGATGTGTGTGAATTTAGATGGACTTTGTGAAACAACTGTTTCTTTAGAGGATGGATGGTGTAATGCACTGAAGGACGTTCAGTATAGAGCTGAGAGGATTTGTCCACTAATCAGTCGATGATAGGAACTTAATTGGCAACATTTTAGATCATCCATCAGTAATTTTCAAGCAAAGATCATTCTGGTTCCAGCTTTTGTGTACGAGTATTTGCTGTTTTTGTATCTTTCTATAACAAAAAACTGAATACTGAAACTGTGATGGACGAAGGCAAAGACATGGAGACGCAGCCAGAACCTAGCATTTTTAAAACCTTTATTTAGAAAAATAAATAACAACACAAAACATTTTGTACAAAGAAAACAAAATCAACATGGAACCACCACTTCATAAAATATCACTTAATTAAAGCAGAGTTTCAATTTCATACTTATATATAATATCACACGCTAGCTTTGTCATAATGCCATAATTTCATGTCGTTTTGTACATTCACTGACGGGCAGGAGGGGTAAATGAGCAACAGTGGGAATGCGTCGACCTTTGTTGCCCTTTTAATTTGACGGTTTATCATTTAACAAACATAACAATGACCACGTGTCAGATTTAATCCGACATGAGAGCAGAACGGTTATTACAATCATAGTCAACGATGCAGCAGTCTTAGAAATCTCTGCAACGCACTGAGGTTTGGAAATGTGGCGCTTAATGAAAAGACATTAAAACGTGAAGCAGATCTGTGCATCCATCTATGAGGAGGTCAGCGATGACAGTCCTGAAACCACAAAGCCATTTAGCAAGCTCACCTGTAGATCTTAACAGATACTACAGCAAAGTATGGCATCAAGAGGAATGCGAAGTACAGTACTGAGTCCAGTTCTTCAGTGCGGACACACACACGCACACACATTCATACTCGCTCTCACACTACAGTGTTGGCTGATGTACTGTGGTGTTGAGACCTATGTGACCTGATTTGTCTGCTCTGTGGTGCTTCATGTCACTGGAATGGAAAAATCGATGAGAAAGAGCCAGAGGGGAAACTGACGTGTGCGTGCATGTGTGTCTGTTTACTCGGTTCAGAAGTACAACTGTAACTCGCCTCATGTTAAAGCTGCATTAAAGCTTTTTTTGACCAGCAGGGGGCAGAAGGACTGAGACGAGCGATCAGTTTCTCCTTGCTAACATGCCGTGTTGGCAGACTGTCCCACAGGCTGAATTTGAATTTTAATTCATTTGCAGTAGTTTTGTTTTAGAGTCAGCTGGGCGAGCAGCAGCATTGCGTTAGGGAGGTTGTTTTTGAAGTTTTGCAATTTTAAATAAATGTACCGGTGCTAGAAAAAAAAAGCGTTTACTGGTAGAAACAAAGCAACGTGAGCTTCCCTGTGGAGGTCTCTGCCTGTTCACCTGTTCAATGTGGTCACTTCAGCTCTGGCTGCAAGAGTTCTGCCTTTCTTCATGACCAAATCTGCGACAATCATCACCTGTTATTTGTTTACTCTAACTGACATTTTGCATCATGCAGGTGCAGTTACGACGTGATTCCACCGTGCACGGATGTGTCATGTTGTGGTTGCTGGGAGCATTTCAGAAGCGGAGGGTTCTGCCTGCCCCAGTTTATCTTCGGCAGATGTTTTGAAAATTGGTTGTCTGACTGCTTGCCCAGCTCGATGTGCTCTGTGCTTTTGACGCCTCTGCATATTTTCAGAGCAGAGCCGCTGCTGGGATGCCTCTGAAATGCACTGCAGCACTTCAGGTGGAGTCTCAAGCATCATCTTGGATGGGTGCGATCAGCCAGAACACAACACAGCCGTGCCCGGTGGAGGCTGCAGGTCAGCATGCACACAGTTTCATATGGTTTAAGTTTTGAGAACCAAAACAGTGAGCTCTAAGCGGCTTCAATCTGCATGCAGATGCAAAGTTCGGTGTTGATTCACAGTGGGATAGCAGTGCTACCAGGAGTCATTTTATTCAATGTTAATATAAAAACTCCTGCTAAATGCATTTTTGATGTCAGTGTGTTTAGTCTCACATTGTTAAGTACAGTAGAAAAAGGAAGAATACAAACAATAGAAAGGCTTCGGGTTGGGTATTGAGGATTGGTTCTGAATTGTTAATGTTTTCATATTAAAAGGTTGGTGAAAAAAGATGTTTTTATAAAGTTTGGACCTACTGCGCTTCTGTCTGCATCACAAGTTGGGTATGCATTAAAGCATATAGTGTTTAAAATATGGCTCATAAACTTTTTTTTTAAGTCCACAGTCGCAGTCAAAGAATCAGCTAACCGTACTGCACAAACCTCAAGGAAAAAACATGTTTTGAAGAGCAAACATTCATTCTGAATGGCAATACAAAGAGATTTCACCTTGAAACTGAAAAAATAAGAAAACACATTATCATTCATAACTCTTCAACTCAACTGTGATGATAAAAAATCCAATTGATACTCAACCCTGGACAAAAAGAGCTTTTCATATTGTGTTCTTAAGGCTAATTTGTTGCCTCCGGCTCTGAGGTAAACCATCTCCAGCCACCAAGATATGTCGGAAAAAGTAAAACACATTCATGTGCGCAAATATGCACACATGCATTTAAATTTACTGAGCACTCACGCTGGCATACTCACACGGTGCTGTGCAAAAAAAAAAAAGAAAGAAAAATTAAGAAGAGCATGCTCTGGTTTTCAATTAGCATTACTAGCAAACAGCATGCTGGTACAGAAAAGTCTCAGGGGGGGAAATACTGAAACTCACACACACTCCCACGCACACACAATTACATACTGTCGTTACTCTTTTTGTCCAGCTGTTCATGGTAATGCTGTCGTCTCCAGTCTGGTGATATCAAGGGGTTCCTTGGCAACCGGGCTGTAAGTTTTGGTCAATTTCAGGTTGCCATGGAAACCTGGGGGGCTATGCAATATGGACGGGCTGGATATAGAGGTGACAATGACGGATGAGGTCTTACGCGCAGTCCTCGGCCCCGACTCCTCCATCACGTTCTCCAGCTGTGAAGGCAGAGGGAGGGAGAGACAGAGACGTTCAGGTGTTGTGGCTGAAACTCGGCATGTTGAATGTGAGTAGGTGGCTGAATGCTTGTGTGGAAGAGAGAGAGAAAAAAAAAAAAACACATGGAGATGGAGGTTAAAGGAGAAAATGAAGTGTTGCTGGGATTTGGCTCAATGCAGCTCTCCTCCATTCAGCCTGCCAGCAAAAGACAAGAACCAGTCACAGCTAATTAAAGGCATTGATTGGTTGGATTGATGAATGGCTCTCCCACAGTATTCTTGATTGGGTGTGACTGTATCAAAGGGTTGACCCCTGAGATCAATGGCTACGCTCTTGAGGAGCAAAGTGCCCTAACCGAGCATGATTAAGTGGCTTGTTTTGAAAGGTTAATTCTGTTGTATTACAGCTTTGGTCTTTTTTTTTTGGCTACAATCAGTAAAAGAGTGATTGATTCTAGTGATTGGGGAATGCGCTTGATTGCATTTTTCCCCAAATTAAATAACAAAATCAATACCACTCTTATGACTGAATTGTGAAGCTGCTGCCAGTAGCTGTTTATCTTAGCTTAGCATAAAGACTGGAAATGGGGGGAAACAGTTAGCCTGTCTCAAGCACCTCCAAAGTTGTCTGTAGATACACAGGGAGGAAGTCATTAAATAGAAGTATAATGATGATTTATTTGTATAGCAGGCAATAGTATTATTCAAAGTTGGCTAATTCTTAGTACAACACTCCTTTCATTTCTGTAGAGCGGTCAGTCAATAATGTCTGTGAGGAATCAATCTTTACATCAATTTACTCTTCTGCATTGACAGCAGGGGGCATCCAACAGAGATTACACAATTAGAAACATGGGGTGTGGGTGTGAAAAACGAACAGATTATGAAAGGCAGAAGCGCCTCGCGTTTGATTTTCCACGAGGTTTGATTAGCGCTGATGTCAGAGCAGCAGGAAGTGAATGAAATCGGACGGAACGGAAAGTACGATTGATTGGATAAACTAGAATGGGCAGGAGAGGAAAAAAATGGAAGGACAAAAGAGATATGCCAACCATGTGGGAAGTGGAGCTTTTTTTTTTATAGTGGACAAATTCCTTAACAGGACCAAGCAAAGAAGGAAATTATCTTAGTAGCGACATGAAGCTCACATTTTAGCCACATTTCAAGAAAATCTACACACAAAAAAAGCGAATTGATGCATGTTTCCATCCACTACCACTGCGCAATTAAGAGGTTGTTTACAGAGGACGTCACATCATTCTTTTGTTGTGGCCCAAACCGCAGACGGAGGGCAGTGATTTTCTGCATAGGAAGCGCTATAACACACGCTCAAGATGCAGATGTTTTGAGTCGTTTACGGTTACTCAAATCGATTAAACCGAGAAACCACGAGGAGCTTTTATTGAGTACCAAAAGTTGTTCATAAAGGGGAAAAATTGACTGAAAAACGCTTAAAAAAAATGGCTTGTTAATAGGAGGAACCGAGTGGGCTAATGGTGGAAATGGTGTAACATTAGCTATTGTTTTAAATCTATGGTTATAGATTTAAAGTAACAGCTACATGCAACAGGACTAACACTTGTTAAATCAAGGGTTTCACATAAGACAGCTGGATGTAAGTAACGTACCCTGTCTTATTAGCAACGAGCCGCGTCTTTAGTGGCATTTCACCAGACCTTTGCTGGTGGTTAGCTTAGCGCTGAGAGTTTGTTGCTCTCGACAGTCATCCCGGAGCACTTTGGTTATACCTTTCTCCCGTAATTTCATCTAAACTAGCCCATCCATTGCAGGTTTCACATCCGGCCCTCCGTCTGAATTTAATGTCATGTGACTGCAAGCAACCTATAGGAGCTGATGACATAACAGATATGATGTAAATAAATGAGCTCATTACGCTGAAAAACAATGTCGAAAACGATGGAAATGTGACATTTCTGTTTGTTTCACGCATGAATCTGAGGAACCTTACAGTCTCTCCGGTGGCTGTTCATCAAGATTATTCACAAACTCTGTTTCCATTGCATGTTTGACTTTGATCGATTAATCATCTTTTCAACCCCCGCAAACCTAAAAACGTTACTGTTATGACTCTGTCCCATAGAACTCCATTGTTGTCCAAAAACAATAAATAAAATACAAATCCATAATGTTACTGACAATATTCCTTCAATACAATGAGCATGGCCTGTACTGTTTATTCTGAAACATGTATAGTTAATAACAATGGCAACACTTCTCAGTCTAATAACAGCAGCATTATGTTACTCCTCCTCATTTAAGATTAGTTTCTTCTCTAAAAAGATTTGCGCTTTAATATCTAATGTGAAAACCTTCATTATGTTATATAATTTTTTATATAATTTTGTCAGCAAGACACTGCTGCAAGATATACAACCACTATATAGTCTAAGTGAGACTAAAGAGTATTTACTGTGACATGAATCAGTAAAAACAAAACTAGGTGGAGTTGTCAAGGCCTTCAGCAGCATTGATTTTGAAAATTGAAATTGAACTAGAGTGAGTGGCTGGACTACACCACAACAAAAAGCCTGATGAACAAAACTAATACAATGAAAACAGGGCAATGCACTGGAATGACTAGATATTGGACAACAATGGAGTTCTTTGGAACATACATACAGGCTACGTCAAGCTTTTCTACACGGACAATAGTAATTAAAAAATATGATTTTGTTTTCTTTTCATGGGATTTGTTGATTTTCATGATGCAAAACAACAGATGCCACATCTACTGCACAGAGCACGAGGCGGACGGTCGATGGACTCTTACAGTAGCAGGCAGATGACTGGTTGGCTGCAGGTTGATGTCCGACATGAAGATGTCTTCAGTTTCTGTCAGAGTCTGAACAGTGCGCACATAAACACAGCCATTTAGAGTTGGCTACAATCACAAGATCTTTTGTACTGCGTGAGCCTCCAGGTCACATCATAACTACATATGGAGCGACTTCAAATCGGGGATTTGAACACAGACCTTTCACATAAAGGAGCATCTCTCTTGAAAAGTACGTAGTGATGTTTCTTCCCATAGTTCACAGCTTGCAAGTAACAACCACATGCGCCCTTCGCAGTGAAAACAGGGGCACCCAAAACCACGGTGTTATTAAACTGGATTTTACAGTTTCATCTAAAGCGCATTGGAAAGATGATAGACGCAGCCAGGCTGACTGTTTTCCCCTGTATCCACTTTCTATGCTAACCAGCAGCTGTGTCATTAAGCAGCAGTAGCTTCATATTTAGTGTACAGACACAAGCGTGGTATCCGTCTTCTCATTTAACTCTGCAGGAAAGGAAAAGGAAGGAAGGAAACTCCTTTAAGGCCAAAATTATCAGGTAAAGGTGAAAGTGAAAGTACTTCAGAGTTATTGTGCCCGCTCAAAAATGGGAAAAATTGCATCAAAAAACAATTAAGTAAAAATGTGTTGAACTGAAGAAAATCAAAATATGGCAAAGGTTAGACTAATCACAGTCAGTATTTTACAGTAAAGTACATTTTCACACTTTTCTTTGTCATTTTACAAAATGACACCGTTTGCAGGAGAACAAGCAGGTAAACTGTGATTGCAGACAAAAGTAAAAGTGAATATCCTCTGCTCTGCGCAAAGATGGAGACAGATGGAGGTCAGAGACTCCTAGACAATCATCCATCTTCAGCTGCCAAGTGCAGTACTTTGAAACACAGGGCTGCATCATGCAAGCTGCGGATTAAGACCGAAACACCCAGATTATTGGATTAGTCTTTGGACCCTCTGTAATGGAGTCCTCAGTGGACCTGACCTGCATGGCAGTGTGCCTGTATGTGTGTGTGTGTGCACACTTGCTTATGTGGCTTACTTGTGTTTTTTCTGTGAACTAAGATGATTACAGAGAGACGGAAATGCTCCATATATTAGATGCCCAAACAGAATGACCTGTTGTTCTCCACTGACCCGACAGCACGATGCTTAGAAATGTTTTGAACATTCGCCGAGATGCACCGCTCAATAAAAAGTGCTCTACAGCTTTTCAATTAACAATCCAATATCAAGTAGCTATTAATGTATGTTTTCCATCCTTTCCCTGCCTGTTTGCTCATGAAGGCGAGACTTCCATGCTCGGCCAAACTGACGCTGTCCTCTTGATGTTTGACCTCTAATCAAGAGGCTTCATCCGTTCTGCCTGACTGGTGGTGAGTCAAAGTCATTTACCCTCTGTAAGGTCGATCACTCCTTGAGAGCCGTTGAGTTCACGTGTGGGTCAAAAGTCCACCTGGCTGCCATGTGAGAGTCATCAGAGTCGTATGAGTCAAGGTGTGAATGGGTCTTGGACTGCCTGGGACGTGACGGCAGGGTGAAAAGCTCGCCGCCATATCCATCCGATATTGTTTGAAGATGGGAATGACAAATTTTCTGACAGTCTCCTCTGGAAGTCATTCATGCTGCTGCACAGGAATAGTTGTGCGAATAATGGAAAATGAGCACTTGAGAGAGAAGTTCAAAACGTCACCTCTCATCAGCTGGTCAATCATGGCGTGAGTGTCCGATCGTTACGGAAACTGTCTGAGTCGATGTCAGAAAGGTGTGGTAGGAGGGAGGTTTGGAAGCTATTTGACCATCCATTAAGTGGTTCTGATGGGGTGGTCAGACAACAGAACAAGCAAAACTGGACCCTTAGTCAGGACGAAAGAATGCCTTTGGATAAAAGGGTAAATGTCCTCAATGCCTTCTTAATATAAAACACCCTGGATGACTTACTTACAAATAAATGGTTCAGAATATGGCCTTAAATCCAAAATCCCAGGTTGTAAAAAAGTCCCCATGTGAAATTTCTGACTTTGGTGTGTACTCGTGTTAGTATCAAAAAAACACTGATACCCTCCAGTGAATCTATCCCACAACACTGGAAAGGGTGAAAACGACACATAGACTGCACCAGTTTGAACTGGGATTGTCATGTTTTTATTAATTTTACTTCCTTTATGAAACTATAACTGAATCACTTTGTAGATGCTGTGATCACTCAAAAGTTCTACACATAAGGGCGTTGAAGGTCCAGTGTGGAGGTCCAGCTGAATACCCCTCATCTCGCCCTCCCCTATGGTGGCCTGCTTACACCTTACGCATTGGTCCTTTAAAGCATTTAGCCTAACGTCATGTGGTCATGTTAGTCCAGTCTATGGGGGTTAGCAGTGCCTTTTAGACAGTCATGTAGAAGTCATGCTCGTCTGGGTGCAACCGGATTCTGTCTGGAACCTTCATTTTCGTGACTTAATAAAATAAACAAAATGCATACTAAGGACCACATACTTGCAGGTCAGAGTGTTAACCAGAACCCAAAGCAACATGGGACTAGACACTGAAGCACTGGGATCACAAAATCAAACAGTACTGCCACAGGGGACCAGAGCAACATGACCTTATCAGATTACACCCTAAGGAATCCTTTTCAGCCTGGACTTTAAGAGGCCTCCAGCTAACCCGACCTCACGGCGTTACTCACCGTGAGTACCAAACATAAACATGACGTCTATTGAATTTAACAGGACTCTAAAACAATATGACCTCACTTCTCAAATTTAGGCGGAGAGGATTAAGATCAGTCTTGACGTAATGCCAAAACAGAAGCAAAGCATCCCGTCAAAAATATCAAACCATTGTGGGAACAGTTCAGATGAGTCCTGCATGACACTCAGTCTGACCACACTTAAAGTAGAGCCCGACGCGTATGACTTTAAGATTGCATAAATGTTCAGTTTAATACATGCTGGAGCATATTAAAGTAAGTAACAGTATGTTTATATAAGCCAGGCACCAGCACTCACCGTGATCTGTGAGAGGAGACATATGGCCGGGTCAGTGGGGTTGTGGGCGGCAGTTCTATCAAATTCCCCCATGTTGTGACCTCTCACCTTTGACCTCTGGCTGCTATGACGCACCTGTTTGACATCACTGGACAACTGACGACTGACAGGCGTCCGAGACGAGCAGTCGTCCTCCGTGTCTGAGAAGTGGGCCTGAGACAAAACCACAGACACACGAGACTAAAATCATCAACCTGTAACTCAATGCATTTGTCGTGGGAGGTGTAAGACAGCGACATACCATATTAGATATGAGATACACTCACTGATTCGCTCTCAGACAGGGAGGAGTTGCGGGGCTTGCTGGGGCCCTTGCTCTCTGATTGGCTGGTGAGGGTTGATCGACGGGTGGACAGGAAACTGCTGCTGCTGAAACGGTCTCTGCCAGTAATGCACAGCAGTGCCCCGAGGTAGGGAATATACTTGTTGAGTGCTGACCTGAGAGAGAGAGAGAGAGAGAGAGAGAGAGACACTCAAACCATAATTGAACAAACATTATATGATAGTGAGGTGTGGGGCCCTCTGACATCACATGATGCCGAGATAAATTAGGTCATTTCCACCTTTTAATTAGGATTTTAAAAAAAAGCAATCAAATTCTACAATAAACACATTCCAACACATTAAAACCAGTGACCCTAGTGGCGGCATTACGCAGCTCTGCGCTGCCATGAGGAGAAAATGGAGAAAAACCTCCTCAGGCAGCTGGTTTATAGTTGTGCTATTAAGGGGTTGCGGCACAGCCACTGAGTCACTTAGACGCCATGTAAGATACAATAATCCTTTATTATTCCCACTGCAGGGTAATTTGCAGTGTTACAGCGGCAGAGGGGATAGTCTAAGAATAAAAAGCATCAGTTAAAAAGCAAGATGTGATACTTAAATAAACAACATCAGTAAAACAAGGCACTGGTTGAGTTCACATCATTACGCAGAGGAAACACTGAGATTGCAGTTTAGTGGTTTCACACATGGGTGATTTGTCAGTTTCGGTGTGCATGGTCTACTGGGAGCAGCAGGAAGGAAGGACCTGTAGTATCTCTCCTTCGCACACCACGGGTGAAGACTACGTAGACCATGATGTAGCTGTCAAAAACGTAATTACATGTATCGTATTATATGTCTCTTAACTGTATATTGGATGTGTTGTATTCAGAACTTTCTCCACAGGGACATCTATTCTCCTCTATTCTGCAACTGTGGTCGCTCAGCTGCTTGTGTTTCTGACATCGTTGATAACGAAGACGACATGAAATGATGAAAAACGGTCATTCAGAACACATCTAGCAGAGCCTTTTCCATTTGTCGCTCTCAATCACAGCGCTGATGGTTGAACAGCACGAGCCACGCTGTATCACAAAATAACGAATGAAAAATTTTTTATATAGTTACTACAAGGAATACATTGTTATACGTGATCCGACATGATCGTGTACACTACATACAAGAAGTGTTCCAGTGGTGCTACCAATGACCGACACTGAACTATAAATCCAGTTTAGGACAGTAAAGGCCCATTTATACCCTCCGTAAATAACGGATATGGACGCTTTCGTCCGTATCCGGAGGCTGTTTCATCCATCAGTTTGTCCGTCGGCTCTGAGCTTAGCCATCCGGAGCTCTCCGGACGAAACCACTCGAAACCACCGGAAGTCGTGGGGGCAGTGTAGAGTCAAAATGAGCAAAATGAGTCAAACTAAAAACCGACGAAGAAGAGAACCGGCTCTACGTCAAAAAAAAGATTCATCTAATTTTTTTTTCCTATTTCTCAGTACTGTCATTATAATAACCTCCTCTACTGACATCATTACTGATGCCGGTATATGCTGACAGAAGCGTTGACAAGGCATCAGCTGCCATGACAACGGCTCTGTAATTTATGACTCGACATTGCCCCCTAGAGGACACACTGACAAAACACTGAAAACGGACGGAGGTATGAAGGCCCCCTACGGAGGCAACGTGTGGGACGGATGGACGGATTTCGTCCGGATCCGGAGGGTATAAATGGGCCTTAGACTTAACCCTTAGAGTCAAGAATAAATCTGAACCATGCACGACCTCAGAATAGCCCTTTTTCTTGTAGCCAAAGAAGAAGAAAGGTACACCAATCAGCAGCTTCTTTACAGCATCCGGACTGAAAACCTTTAGCACCTTAACACTTTGATATTTTACAGAAATGGGACGCTGATGCAGCCTGTTTTAGACGAGCAGCGGAAAACTGAAAGACAGAGTCTGAGAGAAACAGTTGCACACCTATTCTTGACAAGCAGTGTGGTACCATATGTGGCCTCGGACCTCCACTGTCACTGCTCAGTGGCAGCAGGGTGGGCTACACCACTGCTTGCATTGTGAACCTCTTGCATCGGCAATGCTGTGCTTAATTATCGCCACACAAATTAAACAGACTAGAATTTGGGAGAGAGATTGAGAAGCATGATTGGGTCACCACTAAAGCCTGAGTAAACGGTAATTCAGCCTAATGTTATTTCAACACCATTAATTTAATCAGCTGTTAATAAAACGCTACACTTCAGACGTGCATCCTACCTGTATTTGGGATGCGTTATGGCATATATGATGGGGTTGTAGATCGCAGATGTTTTGGCGATCACAGCAGGAATGGAGTTCATATACGGAGTCAACAAGTCGGCGTACCTGAGAGGCAGGAGAGAGGAGAGCGGGGACAGATGTGGGCAAGAGGAAGAGAAATGAGAGAAGGAAATGAGACACATTGATGTGAGGAGGGCAGTGGTGGGTGTGTTTCCTGGTACGGAATTAATGTTGTGACAAGGGAGTGGGACGTCACTCACTGGATTCATGCTGCTGTTTGAAGATCCCACAAAATGTGCACTTGAACTGAAAACTGTGTTTTCATTTACTTTGTAGTAGGTGTAACATCCAATCAATAAGCTGCCTTTCGCTCCATTAGCCAACAGCTGACTGTCTGACTCCCCCGAGCCCAACACTCAAAAGGAAACAAAAGGATGAATGTAAGTCCAATATTCCCTCTCTTTTAGCTCTGTTTTTAGTCTCTACCAACTCCAGAGGAGAGTCTGGCTCTTTAGCTGCTAAATGATCCACATCGTTCACCAGCGAGTCGCTAACTATGCTTGTCTGTTGTTTAGCTGAGCAGGTACTGTGCAGTGTTTTCTTTTTAGAGCTGTCAGTCGCTGTGAAGCTCCATAAAGGGGGGCTGCAGATTCAGGTGATAACTCGTTGCAGCTTCATCAGTATGACAGACGCCTCTCACATTGCCATTTAAAAAGATGTCATGATTATAACCTGTTTAACTAAGACCTGTCCTATGATCCATGTTCATGTACATATATGGTTGTTATCACGGAGTCTAGCCTTCCCAGAATCCTCGCTGCGGCTCGGATGCTTTTAGAGCGCCCTTAAACAGCAGATACTAATCTAACTGTATCACAATTTCATCTAAAAATGCGCCTGCATCAGGATTAATATCCCACCTTCCAGGCAGCCAGCGCTCTCAGTGCATGTCAGCGCAACGACCAACATGCGGGGGCTTGAGGCTTGGTTGAAATAACTGCAGGCACTGTAATCCTTCAAGATACATCCAGATTGAACACAAAGTAAATGTATGCCTTGACACTGAATGTTCTCTCCTGCTTCCAAAGCCCCTTCCCAGTTAAACTGGAGTGATCGATGGATGACCTTTACCAGTACTGTTTTATTATCATGAACCACAGTCCCGAAAGATAAAGTGCCTCGCCGGCTTTCAGTTCCTATGGAGATGTTTTGACATCACCAGACTGTAAAAATGTCTCTTTTGCAGGCTAGGTACACACACACATACACACCTACCCAGCGAATGCAGTGAGGGCTGCACAGGAGTAAGGGGCCCAGGAGATGACAAATAGCAGGATGACGATGAGTGCGATCTTGGCCATCTTCCATTCGCTCTTCATCTTGTTGAACCTCTTTGCAGAGTCTCTGGTTCCCTCACAATTGATCTTTGTTATTGCCCTGTCGCACACATACACATAGTTATGAAGCCTTTTTTTTTTTGCTTTTGCTTTCAATGTAATTTGTAACTTTAGATTTTGCCATTCGAATCTTTCTTCTCTCACAAGGGCTTTTATTGTGTTTTTCTTTTCAGTTAATCTATTTTGACAGCTAAGGTAAATGACTTAGACATATTGTTCGTCCGCACGCACACACAATTTCCTCATCAACTTCATTGCCAGCGCTGCCTGCACAGGCAGTATTAGTGTTCAGGTTGAGTGAGACATCAGTGAAAATCAATAGAAAACCCAGACACATTGTTAATCAACAAGACATCAGTGTCAACACTTGCACAGCCTGGTGTCAGACACCCATGTGTTTAGTGATGTATATGGGAGTGTGTGTTTGAAGAGGTGCACAGCATGCGTGCGTGCATGTACCAACCGCGTTGTGTGTCGAATGGCTCTGAAGATGCAGCAGTAGCTGAAGATGATGATGGAGAGGGGGATGAAGAAGACGAAGGTGAAGAGCAGCATGGTGTAGGAGCGGACAGAAGGGGTGAACGTCATGTAGTCCCAGGAACACGACGTCATCAGACCCTCTGGGACGTAGGCACCTGTGGGAGAACACACACACGCACGCACGCACGCACGCACGCACGCACGCACGCACGCACGCACGCACACACACACACACACACACACACATTAGTGGTTCCTATTGTTCTGCTTCTGTATTGTATAACTTCCTGCTTCTTCCCTATCTGTAAGACCTTGAACTACTTGCATCAGTAATAGGGACACATCCATCCTACTGTCCTCCGGTATGCAGTCCTGATAACGATAAACGTGTAGGTACAGTAGAATTTGTACCTCGTTTGACATTCCTCAGTCATCTGTTTGACCACCACACCGACCAACTGACATTACCACCGTAGAGTCATGCTATTAACACTGCTAATAAGCACCTACAGCAGCTTGCTTGACTAAAAGTGTATCATGCAAATTCATGCAGCATTTTGTCCTATGTAACACCACCTGTCAAGCTGAGGCTTTCATATATGACTGTGGGACCTAAGTGGCCCATGTGCATAATCCATCAGAAAAAGCTTTTGGAGCTCTCTGGTTGTTTCTACTAACACTCGCAGTGTTTGGTATGCTATATCCTTCTATATTGGACTACATCTTTCATTTCACACAAAATCAACAAAGAAAACACACACAAGCTTAGAGGCACCACTACTCACACATGAAAACACAACAAACCATGCACGTACACACATAACGATTTCTAACTATCACATAGCAGCAGACTTTGGAAAACACTTCCCTTTTCTCCAGACATGGAGGGAAGCCATAAGTCACTTTTATTACATGTGTTGAGTTGTTGTAGCAGTGGGGCTCCAAACCCTCAGAGAGGTTTTTAAGTGGAAAACAGCCACAGCAGGGTGGCAAAACGTGTCCGAAAGACATACAATTTCTTGAATATGTACAACATCTCTGACCTCCTACATTTGTTGTCCAGTCTCTCTGCTCAGTGGATGTAGAAATGGAACTGAACCCTCTTTTTTGTAAGGAACAAAGGGAAAACTAATGAGATATAACTGACTGTCCACAAGAATGCAACACATTATAGAGACAGAGCCTATAGCTAAATGCTGTCCACAAGAAAATCCTAATAATTAATGGTGAATGTTCTTGCATAAGTACTGTATGTATAAATCTCAGCGTCAGGTTGAACTTTGATTCATAGCTCTTTCAAAAAGAACTTCGAGTTCATCACAGATTCTTTTGTCCTGTGGAGTTCCCCAGGGCTTTATACTCGGTCCTTCACTGTTCTCTGCACGCGACACTATACAGACCTTCAAATCTTAAACAGCTGACACTAAATGAGTGTCTAAATTATATATACAGTTGAGTGCAAACGTGTGTGATGTTCGTAAACTAAAACGTACAGTATTTTGTTGTGCCCATTGCCTCTCCCATAATCTATGCTCTCTTTGGACAGACACCTTATTGTAAAATTGCGTTTTGAGAACACAGAGCCATTTGCTGTTATTTTAAAAGTTCAGTACACAGTGTCTTTGTCCTTAGACCTTGGGAATTTAATTTCCATCTCTCTGGCATCTGCCCTCTGACAGGCTTATATTAGGTAGTGCCCGCCCAATTAAAGATAGTCAGGCAATCAAAATGACAAATGACATCCTGTGACCGTGACAGCAGCATGTGTTGAACGTGATGGTAGAAAGAGTAGAACAGTCTTAGTAACCTAATAGATGCTGACGGGTTAACACCAACGTACAAAGATATTTGGGAGCACATACAACAAAGGAAAAAAAAAGCCAGTCGGACACCTCATCATCGATTATCGTTGGCCTGTCAGCTACAGGAAATCATGAGGTGATCCAGCGTCTGATGACTTATTTTACATGAAATGTATTTGGCATGTTGGCGAAAGGCAAACTCAAATCCATTCGACATAGTACGACTTTCAGCAGGAATCTGACACAAATGAAAGCATCCAGAGAGAAGCAGTAAGACAGACTCAACAAACTGAATCCTTCAGAGGAATCACACAGATCAATGATGACTCAGCTTCAACGTCTCAGTTGTACTCACTCCAGCCAAAGAAGGGGGGCAGGCTCCAGCCCATGGAGTAGACCCAGGTAACAGCCACAATGCTCATGGCTTTCCTGTGCGACATTACCCCCAGGGAGGCCAGAGGCCTGGTGATCACTACATACCGGTCCACTGCAATCACCATTAGTGTCATCATACTGCAAATACCAAACTGCGCTCCGCAGAAGGCGTACAACTCACAACCTGTAGAGAGAGGTGAGGAGGGGGAGAGAGGGGTTGGAGAGGATGGACAAATGTTTATTGACTGTAGCTGCACCAGTAGGTCGTATAGGTATTGAACAACAGCTGGGAATAATGTGGCTGATTGTGTTTCTAAACCTACGCCTCAGATTTGTGGACCGTATCGGATCGTTTTGTGGGTAATTTCAATGGGGTTTTGTCGTGATCATCTTACTGCCATAGTGGATCTATCGTACTCTTTGTTAACATCATATTCGCTAGAGAACATGTGCCACACCCATGTTCCATAACTCCTTTTAAGAACATTGTCATGGCAAGAAGTTACACGCAGCATTAAAGCAGCTATAATCGATAATGTGATACTGATAATCATCAAAACAATAGCAATGATGATAAGGAGTTGTCACTTTCTTTGACATGTTTGAATCCTGATTACTTGGCCAACTAACAAACAGCTGATTTTAATTGGACTGACTGACTCCACTGTGTTGTGTGATAGATGACAAGAAAGGCCAAAGAGAAAAGTCTTTTGGGGCGACACGTTGTTAAAGCCTAATGATGTTGTTCATCCTCTGAATTTACATGTAGCACCACTAGTATTAACCCATTAGCTCAACATGACTGCCCTCTGGTCAGTCTTGCCCTCGTAGGGATGAAGGAATTATAAAGGAACTGATTCATTTGTCATCCAGTTTTGTTTTGTCTTTCTGCCTTTTCATCAGTCTTTTCTGAGCACACTGCTTGCATATAAACTTCCTCTCTAATTAAACACTGTGCGCAGCATATTCAGACCTCTGAGATATGAGCCAAGGTTGTTTTGAGACTTATTAGGCATTTCCAAATTGCATTCCTTTTCACTTTTAATGTTCCGTTTGGTGAAAAAAAATCAGTTTCAATTATATCTTTTGCTTGAGCATTTTGTATGTAATTGCAAAAAAGCCCATTTGGATTGAGTTCAGCGGAAGGGAGAAGGGAGAGAGTAAGAGAGGGAGCTTAAAACATTAAAGAAGGATAGAAGGCAGGAAAGGAGAGAGGGGTGGCAAAAAAGAGTTTGAGCGAGAGGAGGTGAAGCTGAAGGAGGAGTCAGGGTGTCAGGCGAAGACAAGTAGCAGCATGATAAAAGATGGATGGAGACAAATAGGGAGGACACGGGAAGGACGGAGAAAGTGGAGCATGTACAACCTGCATAGTAGTGATTAAAAATGTAAATATTAAATGTAGTTTTGGAATATTTAGTACAAGTTGAACATACTAACTGCGTGTATAACAGTTTATAACCTAAACTCTTTGGCTGCCATACTGTGCATGGTTTCATTCAGGGACTGCCACAGTCTATCTATGGTTTATCGTCATGCTACATGAATCCATTATGTATGAAGAAATCGGATGAACACGTTCATGCATGCTTGCAGATTTAAGTGCAAGCCTACACAGACACAATACACATGGAGACAATACAAACACTCCATCATCACTTTATCAGCTGCTGTCCCTTCAGGCCCTGAGTGTGATTACCAGCGACCTGTCACACATCCTGAAATCACAGTCCTCACATCCAAAATGTGAAATGTTTGATATAAATCACAAAGCCTGTACGTTTGTCATCCTGACCGTCTGCGTGTGTTTGACAGCCCTTGTTACCTTACTGAAGCTAATGAAGTCCAGACTGACTCCCAAAGAACAGCAGATATTCTCCAGAGAGGAACAATAATTAAGTCCTGCAGCATTTTGTCTAACAGCAAAGATCACTGCATTGTGGTCAAATCAACATACTCCACCAAGTATATGTAAAACATCTCAGACATGGAAAGGTCATTCAGTAAGGTCCTATGATGAGTTTTTTAGGAAGCATTAAGCAGTATGTGTGTTTCCACACACCAGATTTTATGCACATTTTCAATTTGAACAAAAATAAAGCGGAAATTTTCAGTCCAAAAAAAAAGAAATATTGCAAAAAAGAAGTTGGTTGGTGTACTGACAAAAACCAAAATGAGACAAAGCACAATGGAAACAGACATAAATCATGGCATACATGAAGCATCTGGCTTAAATGTCACTGAAGACATGAATTGATATTGATTTGATATTGAATTCATCCTTTGGCAACAGTGAGTGTCTTGTACCAAATTGTTCATTGTTGTTGCCCTTCTGTCAGTTTCATCTCTGATCTACTATATTATCTACTACAAATACTCAATTCTGTACTACATTGTTGCCTATATACTTTATAGAACTGTTATGTTCATGATCAAAGTGACAAATCGCAACGTGTAGTCGGAGGAAGAGCGAGAGAGTCACAGAGGCACACTGCTGCCTGTAGTGTTCCTATAATGTACTGTTTTTCTGTGCTCCTGAAAATGGGCATTAGCTAATCCTAGCTCTAACCCTAACCTTCACATTGGTCCATCGCCTCTGTTAAAAATGAACAAATCACAGACTGGGTGTTGCTGTCCTGAAAGCCGCAGTGCTACTAATAAGCCCTACCATTAAAGAGTTCACAGGGAGTCTCTATGAATTCTTGTACAACAGGATGAATAAAGACAAATAAAAGGCTGGGCACAGTTGGCTTTTTGCTTTGTGGCTCTTGATTCATTACTGACCTCTCTTATGATCCACACCTCTTTCTCTCCCTGTCTTTTAAAAAGCAATGGCAGGAGGTAAAAAAAAAAAAAGCTTTCTCGGTGTTTGAGGGGGTTGGAAGTGGTTAGGAAAAAAGAAAGCGAGAGTCCTCTTAACCACCGTTGAGAGCTGAGCACCAGATCTGACAATGATTGGCTGTCTTCATCAAGGTCAGGACAACTCCTGAAGGAAAACACAGCGCTCTGACTATCAGCGTTTGATCAGTAGAGTGTGGAGTCTCTTTTACTCTCGCTCTATCTCTGTTCCCACTAGGTTGCATGCTGGCGTATCACACACACTATAGCACAACCCCCTCCGAACGCACTCATGCAAAACACACGACTGACATGCATTCTTGCTTGCTCTTTGTGATCGATGGGATTTGGGTACTCTCAAAGTAACCCTTTTAAACTGAGGCAGAAAAGGGTGATGAGGGATGGCAGGTTTGTGTGCGTGTGTGTATGTGTGTGCAGAATTTTAATTGAACTGTAAGGTCACACTCAAAAGGGTCGGCAAACAACACAGGTCCCTGTGGAATTTAAAGTGCATGTGTGTGCATGAGCGTTAATGATGTGTATGTGTGCACATGCGTGTAAACGAGTGTATCATCAGTCCGTTCAGGTTGTCGTTGAAATATAATACAAGTGTAAAATTGTGGCGTGTGTTACGTCGTAAAGTTGAAATGTTCATCCTTCATGTCGCTCTGTGTCACCTTTCTTCCCGAAGATCCATCGCTTGTGCATGCTGTTGATGAAGAAGGTGGGCGTCTGAGTAAGACACATGAGGAAGTCTGCGACTGCCAGGTTAATGATGAAGATATTGGATGGTGTCCGCAAGCTCCTGCTCCTGCACACACACACACACACACACACACACACACACACACACACACACACACACACACACACACACACACACACACACACACACACACACACACACACACACACACACACACACAGCTGTTGAACTATTACCATTAATCTAATTAGAACTATGAATAAAGCAGTCATCTCATTACCACAGATACATAAAGAATGTGACTGAACAAGTTCATTAAAGGGCGCTTACAGTACCTGCAGAAGGCATAAATGACCAAGACGTTTCCCAGCATGCCTGTGATTCCCACGACCAGGATGACCACACCGATGGTGTAGTGAGCATGGTCTGGAACGTCTACCGTTGGAAACGGGTGGCTCGGAACCATGGAACCCTAGCAACAGGAAAACAGGAAGGAATTTGTGGTATCAGAATCCATTTCTTGTTATTATGAGAAACTTTCCGCACTATAATGCATCATAGCAAGATATTCTTCATGTTATTATGATGTATTTTGTAATTATCACTGGATCGCAAAGTTTTTAACAACGTAACACTTTTATAATATCACACAACTTTATTATTAGTTTCATAAAATCAACACATCTCATTAAAATAAACCTTTCTTCGGTCTACTTGCACAAAATTTTTTGCTATTTTTTTGTGGTAAATACTGTTTATATACTTAGTTATATTGTATTTTTATTATATGATATTATATAACTATATTTAGTTTTACTTGTTTATATTTTTTGTTACTTTTTCTAAATAATTGTGCGTACATCCTGTGTTTGCTGTATGTTTAATTGCTACAGCAACAAAATAATTTCCCAAATTGGGATCAATAAAGAAACCATCTTAGTCTAAGTGTTCTTGGTAGTATTCAGATGCTCTACTTCATTAATAGTACTAATACCACAATTCAGCCGCTTATATGCTGTCAGGTGGTTTCATCTACAGCAATGCATCTATTCTACAGGATGTTTGTAGAGTTTCTGTCCTGGAGAAACACGGAAAGGAACAATTTATATTCAGAAACACAGCTGGAGATACATGGTTTTCACTTTTCGCTGGACAATAATGGTATGAAACAGAACTAGTAGCTAAAGCTGCCACGCTAATGCAGTGGAGTGAAAAGAATATTTGCCTCTGAAATGTAGTAGAGTTGCATAAAATGGAAATATTCAAGTAAAGTACAAGTGCCTCAATTGTGCTGAACAGTATTTGAGTACATGTTCTTATTTACACTCTACCACTGCCTCGAAAAAACTACAATGACTGGTTTTATGTATGGTTTGATTTGTATTTTAAGCTTGGATCTGTACCAGACCATGATGACTCCAGATGTGGCTTTGGTTTGGTGGGTATGCATTACTTAGTGTCAACAACTGTTAGACAAATCCCTGGAGTGAGAGAAATCCATTTATTCCGGAGCCCAGTCCATAAACCACAAATACATTCCATTCAAATTATGGTTTAAAAGGACATTCAGTAATATAATTAGGGTAATAATAATTGGTTTCCAATGTTAGTGTGAGGTTTAAAACATCACTCTGGGACTTCAAGCGACCTACACAGTACAGAAACACCCACTCTGAGCAGCTCTTCCTTTTTCATGAGCTGAGAGAAGATGAAAGTATCTATCTGCGCTTTATGCTCCAGTGACGGTTTTGTTTTTGAAGGTCACGAAGACACTGACGTCTATTGATCCCTGACAGCAACAGAAAGTTTTACAAGGCCTCCAGCACATGAGCTTACTGTCAGTTAGAGTGCCTGATCATCATCTGAAATGTATAAAGTCCACACAAAAGACACGTGTCCATATGAAGAGAGGCAAAGGAACAAGTTATTCTACAAAAAAATGGAGTTAGTTAACGACAGGGTGAGGATTAGCCAATGTTATACTAAGCGACCCGGCGATGTAACATAAAGAGCAAGAAAGTCTGCATGAAGACGGAGGATGACTGCTGTCCATGTCCCGTGTGAAAGCAAAAATCAACACTGATCTGTTTTAACTAAACGTACTTAAATTACATCCCATACGAAACAGTGACATACGTATTTTGACCCATGATGTTTTCGTTTATCATCAAATTTTGTCTAAAATGTATGTGTGATCAACAGTAGGTGGCGGTAAAGTCCAATGTGTCAGCAAAGAAGAAGCTCGTCAACATGGATGTTAACAATTTTAAATACTTCAAAAACCGTCTTTTGTTTTATGAGGAGGGAAAATGGATTGACACGACGTGGTTTGATGAGGAACACTGAACGGAAACAGAGTTTTTGTTTGTTTACGAGAAAACACCGCAAGACATCTTGAAGTGCAGTATTTGCACTTTTCATCCGAAAATATCTCATACACTTTCAACTCACTCTGGACAAGATGCTTGAAGGTGCCACGTTTGTTTCGGATTGTTAACTCCCAGACAGCTTAACCTTGGATGAGAGCTTTCACTCACACACACACACACACACACACACACGCACGCGCACACGCACACACACACACGCACGCACACACACACACGCCTATATGCAGTGGTGAAGAAGTACTCAGATCTTTACGTTAAGCAACCGTGGCAATACCACAGTGTAGAAAGACTCAGTTGCAAGTAAAAATACAAAAGTATTAGCACCAAAATAAAGTACCCATTTCAGAATAATGACCAGTATTTTCATTCTAAGTATTAATGTGCTAAAAAATAACTCCCTAAAAGCTGACTTTTTGTTAATATTGAGTTTTCAGCTTGTGAGACGCTGCTTCACCTCAGTGCACACAGCTCCCTTGAGAATTCCTTCCAGAGACGGTGACACACTCCCCTGCATTCACACCTTCCTTTTGTCTTCTTTCAAGCCCACGCGCACACACAGATGCGCACACACACGGACGCACACGCCCACTCGCCAGGACACTTCCACTGAGCTAAATCTCCCTATTCCACTGGAACACACACGTCTCCTTTCGTTAATCCTGGCTGCCGCGTTTAAGCGTGCGTGTGCGTGTGTGCGCATCTGCTGACACACATGTGCTTGGGTGTCTGACATCTGTCTCAGCAGTCCTACATTTCTGCGGAGTCACAAGCTCCTGTTACTGAAAGGAGGACATGCGATTAGCAGAGAGAAAAGTGACAGTGTTACTGAGGGAACGGCGAGTGCAGTGAGTGAAGGTGATATGCAGATGTGGTGTGTGCGTGTGCATATGTGTGTGTGGAACGTAAACACACTTCCAGCCTGATGCTGTCAGCTGTGATGTGGTGGATCACCCTCAAGGTCTCCCTCCCTCCCTGCTTCGCTTCTACCTTCCACATTCTTGCCGCTCTCCCCGCTGGATCTTTCTCAGATTCCCGATCCCTCCTAATTCCCCCTTCACGCCTGCTCCTCTGTCCTCTAACTGTGTCCATCGCTCTTTTCCTTCCTTTTGCTTTCTCTCATTTCCTCTCCCTCCCTCTCTCTCTCCTAGCTCTAGCGGCTCAGGGCCAGATTAATGCCGATCACACGGTGAGGAGGAAGGAGAGGCGCTGTGTAAGTGAAGTCTCCTCCGCTGTATGTTTGTGTGGGATTTAAAGATGGAAACGGTGGGTGGTTATATCTCTCTTTACTCTCTCCTCTGTGAACACGCACTGAAGCCGTGGTGGCAGCGTTTCTGGGTTTCCCTTCGTCAGTGGAGAGCAAGTAATATGACTGTTCTTGGTCTTGTGGTTATCTAATGGACAGCGATTTAGACCAGGCAAAGACAAATAAGTGAAAGACAGGGCGAAGGAGAGGAGGAAAATTAAACATGCATTGGAGGAATTAAATCTGAATTAAAATGCAAGCATGTTCATGTAAGCAAAAACAGCTGTGCTCACATGTGTTTGAGCGCTTCCAAACGGATGAATTTGTGTGCACGTGTGGCAAAATGCAGGAAACTGCATCACTCTATAAAACCCAAGACTAATTCAATTGATGCGATTGAGGGGCTTCCCTCTGAACACAAAAAAACACCACCATCATACCGTGAATCAGCGCAAAGGTTCATTTAGAGCAGAGAAATGTGTCTTCATTAGACACAGGCCTGTGGCCGCTTAGGTGTCGGATTACAACAGAGAGCAACAACGTGACACTTCACTGAAGAGCTTTCACTTTCATGCAGAAACTGTGCGGCTATAGGCGACAATTCAGTGTCAGTGAGAATTCTGCATTCTCATTGGCTGGCACGTATTTATTCATTTCTAGTAACCAGGCAGTATGACCAGGCACCTCTGATGGAGGTACTTGTTAAATCTCTTAAGGTTGTTCATCTGTTTCAATTATCTAAGGCAAAGCAGGTATTGTCGTTCCAAAATAATGTGCGCCAAGCAAATTCTAATCAAGAAGCAAAACAAAATGAGTTGAATAACAGCGGAACCAAATTAATTGCTCTGAAATGATTAAGTGATTCTGCATGCATTTGTCATATCCTCGTTTAAAGCAGTACTGGAATGATATTTTCTTTATATACGATGTTATTGATTTCCATCATTTTGCCGAAAATGCACACAAATTAAAAGACTGACAGTCAAACATTTCAACAAGTTGCCAATGGAGTCTTTATTTCATTAGTTTTAGTTTATTTACTGGCACACATTAAACCCTCAGCTTACCTTTTATCACGTTTTTGTCGTACTGAATGCTAATGTGAAAAAAACAAAAATGATTGCTACCCTTTTCTCAGTTGTCCAGAGGCTTCACAGCATTCATGCTTCACTAACCGCACAGCTGATTATCTGCCTGCTGAATCTGCCGTGCGTCAAGTCATTAATCAGTGAGTTTGCACGTAAATGTTATCTGTGACTTCAGAGGCAAAGCCATTTGTTTACCACGCTCTAATCAACTGCAGGTCAGAGAACATGATCACAAAGGAGAACACGTGCAATTGTGTTTTAGTGTTTTTTAGGGCATTACATAGACGTACATTCATTTTCAGGAGACTAACCATGACCCTGACTCGCCTAAACCTGCCCCTGACCCTAACCCTAACCTTAACCCAAGTCTTCAACCTAAAACATAACGATTTGTCTTATGGGGACTTGTGTTTCGTCCTCATAAGGAAGGCAAGTCCCCACAGTGCGGCTGTGAGAACAGATTTATGTCCCCACAACATGAAAACATGTCCCCACAAACACACACAATCTATCACTGTCTCTTTATGGAGACACACAAATCCACAATACAATCACATCAGCACTCACATCATTTTCATTCCACAGACACACCCCTGCACAAATGTGTGTGTGCATACACACCTGCAAATATGAGCGTCCATAAATTCGACCCATATTTCTTTAATTATCCAGCAATTGTAGATTTGATGGATAATTATGTGGGGAAAAAAGCAACAAACAGTGGTAAAAGGGAAAGAGGGCTCTGGAGAGAACATTTTTAAAGGGGTTTTAAATGAAAACCACACTTATAGAAGATCCCATCTGTCTCAGCCGAAGCTCGCCTCAGGCACCGCTTCAGTATCGGCTTTCCCAGCACTCCCACCATGAAGGCCAGACCACAAAAGCTGCAGAGACTGAAGCCTGCAGGACTGAACTTCAAAGTCAACGTTCACACTTGTTGAACTGCATTTACTGTAGCGGTGCACCCATGTGTTCCTCAGTATGCCTTTCAAACAGCTGGGTCTCTCAAATCAGAGCTGATGTCCAGGCTCCTGGGACTGTACTTTCTTTTTTTTATGCTTTCTGTTTTTGTTTTTTTTACATACACCACAGAGGTGATATGCATCTTTTTGAAAGGATTTCCCTGAAAGCAATGCGTAAACTAATCCCATTCTCAGACACAGAGGGAGACTCAGGGAGATGGACTCTGATTCATTCACGAGACTTGGTAATGAATAGATTCTTCCTGCTGGTGACCACACATCTCTAAGCAGTGAAAATGTGTCAGTGAGACTGCAGAGGGGATGTGAAGGATGTCAGGGCGCGACTGCACGCCTCTAAATTAAATTAAACTAAATTAAATTAAAGTGTTTTAACTACAGCCAACAGTCCAAATCAGCACACAAATCAGCTGGTTCATGTTTTTATGCTGCCTTGCTAAATTTGTTCTTGTGAGACAATACAGATCTGAAGTGGTCTTAGCCTGCAGCTGAAATGTGGTAAATTAAGATCAGGACACAGAAGTCTGTCACAGGGTTTGTATGGGGCTGTCAGGCTAAATGACCAAAATCGTCTATAGACGCTATTTAGATCACCAGATCGCCAAAGTCACCAACAATGAAATCCACCAACAGACCACGAATTAATATAATTTTGAGCAATACCGTAACAGAAATTCATGAATGGTATTTTTGACGCGCGCGCAGACGCGGGCACAAAAAAACGCACGCGGAGGTGACAAATACCTACACACACTGCAGCGATTTACAGTCATTTCCGACAATAGTACGAGCTAAAGAAACACAGGAGAGAAGGGGATTTGCGCTCTGCTCCTGCCTTCATTCAGGGCCGGTGCTGAATGAACGGAGCGCAGACGCGCAGGAGAGGATGGTGCGATTCATTCATTCACACACACACACAGTTAACCTCTCCCTCACACACCTCCCCTCATACGATATTCCTCAAATTTTATGAATGACCTGGTGGAGGGATGAAAGCAACCACTGCAGGCATGAACCCGACAGTTTCTTCGCTGTTTCGCCAGATGTGGGGAGTTTAGCTGCTCTGGATCGGCTCTTGCAGCGGTTACGCATAGCTGCAGCGCACGGAGGCTCTCCGGTCACACCGCGGGGTATTCCTCCAAGTAGCCAAAAACAAAACAAAACAAACAAAATATGAATTAAAAAATGGGGAGTGATACTTACAGCTGTAGCGACCGGCGTCAGCTCCATGAGGCGGTGCGGACTGATGGAGCTGATGTTCCAGGGTGCCCGGGCGGTCGGGTCCGGCGTGGGGATCCCCGGTCCAGTCAGCAGCTTGGAATCCATTCCCGGTCCACGGTGGTTAATGAAAAGCGGCTGTGTGTGAGAGAAGTGGACCGGAAAGGTGAAGAGTCTCTCTGAAGTGGTCTAGGAGTCCAAGTGGCCCAACATCATTGCCACCTTGCTCTCATGTCTCACTCTGACAGGGCTACTGGTAGTACAGCAGCTGTGGAAGGGTGGGAAAGGAGTGCTCTCCCTCTCTCTCCCCCCTTCCCTCCCTCCCTCCCTCTGTCCAATCCCTGCTCTGGGGATGCCTCTGAATGCGTCGGTAAGCCTGTGCATGTGTGCATAGATAGAAGTGGCCATTTTTCTGTTTGTTTATCTAACTTAAAGGAATCAATGGAGCAGCTTTTCCTCTCACATCAATGCCCCCTTTGTATGTTTTCTTTGCCCTTTCCTTCCCATTTTCAGTTCCCCTGTGCTCGCTCCAATGCTAACAGACAAGTAAGGGGTGAAAATGAACACTACTGTCATGCAAAGAAGCATCAAACGCAGGAACGCATTCACAGACTCCCTTGATCCAGAAGAGGAGCCCATTTTCATGCAATAACGAATAAAATCTATATTTATTGCATTGCAGAGATGTGACTCTGGAGTGTGGAGTGTGTTTCATTAGGGCAGGGAGAGGCTTTGGCTTCTCAACGCATCTGTGGAGAAAGGTCGAGGTCATCAGAACATGCAACTGCAAAGACTAAAGAAGGATTGGAGAAACGAGTAGATAATGGAAGGATTAAAAAGTATTTGTTTTTTGGAGGGGTTGGGGTGATTTGGTCATATATTCAGTGTGTATGTAATGTTTTAATCCCAAGATAAAGAAGGACGGAGCGAGGAAGTAAGAATACAGACAAAAAAATATAGACAGAAACATGAAGACTTGGAAGGAGTCTTTTTCTCATATTCTTCTCTATTGGTCATGCTAACTTGGCTACTGTTCATTTCACATTACTGCAGATGAATTTGTAGTTGACTAGCAGTTAGCTGGCAAAAAAAAAGGCTAATTAATGAGTCGAGTTTCCTTTCAGTCAGACTTAGAAACAAGCGTGATATGTTGTTGCATCGATACTTGTTGTTTAACCTGATCTCTGTGATATATGTGGTGAGTGCCATGTTAGCTGGACTCTAATTATGAGGATACAAGTTGAAAAACAGGACAATTTTCTTTTGGGTAAATTGATTTAAAGCAGCAATAACTGATGCACCGGATCAGTGATAGATATCCATCTTCAGGGAGCTGATCAAACACCTGCCAGAGAGGTGTTGCTGAATGGTGCTGAAAAGTAGCCACTGAGGAAGATGAACGCATGATGTCACTCACCTGTTTGTCGGTACATGACCACATGAGAGTGGACTGCGACCCCTATCGCATACAGGTAGTTGTGTCTATTGTTCACATAAAAAAATACTGGTTATTTAAATCTAGACATATAAATATAATTCAGAAAATTCTAAATGAAGAACTACATTTTTCTATGTACCGCTGACCTATAATAAAGCACATTTGTGCACTTGAGCGCACACACAGCTTAATGCTAATGCTATTTCAGGGCCACCACAGGACAGAATCACAGAAAGGGCATTGATCGAGATCAGAGATCCATTAATCTGCGTGTACCTGCACTAATTTCTCAGTCTCATGATTTCTAGAAAGGGTACAACTGAACTGATACATAGAGCGAGAGCGACCTGCAGCAGGAACGTGGTTGTTTGGGACTGCAACAGCTCCCGGGTGAACAATACAGCCAGCTTTTCATCTCTACACATCCAAGATGACATTTAGCCGAGAGCGCTCTACCATGTGGACGGAGAGAGCGGCAGAGAGGCTGAGTGATGGATTGGGAATAATGGCCGATTGTGAACAGCAGAAGAAGGATGTTGAGGAATTTGAGCATCTTCCAGGAAGACTAACGTCTTATGATGCCTCTCATAGATTCCCTAACCTCCTTTTCTGCGTACTCCGTCACTCTGTTTGCCTTCGAGCTTGTGTACACTGAGGCACACCGACCCCTTCCCTCATAACCCACTCTACTGCTTGCATAAAGTCCTATTCTGAAGTCTTCCATTTCAACAACAATATAGTTCTAATACTCTCTAATGCTGTTTAATGCTCCATAATACAGAATAACTGCCTCTTCAACTCCCCTAAACTCGATGAAGTTAATCCACCTCTGGAATGCTAAGTGTTGATACGGTGTGAGGAAATTCTGGGCGACAGCAGATCAATTTTAACTTTTTTTTTTTTGCCCAGTTACAGGAAAGGTGAGTGAAAGGATTGTGTATCTAGTGCCTTTCTCCTTGTGCACTTGAGGTCGCCATGCTTTCTGCACGTTTGCGTCTCTCATGTCACAGCACCAAATCAAGCATTTATTTTCAACAATTTCTCCATCACCAGATATCCTCAAAAACACGTGACGCACACAAACACACACTAGGCTTTCATCACTTCTGGGGACGTTACATAGACTTGCATTCATGTCCTGGAGACTTACCCTAACCATAATCACCACTTGCCTAACCCTGACCTTAACTCAAGCCTTCACACTGAGAGTTAATGACTTATGGGGACTTTTGCATTATGTCCCCATAAGGAGGTGAGTTTCCATAATGTCACTGTGCAAACACATTTATGTCCCCAGAACATAAGTTATACACATCCATCCACACACACTTTATTCTTGTGAGGACACTCACTCACACGATACATTCTCCAGCCCCTAAACCTAACCTAAATTTAACCTAAACCTAACTAAAACCAAGTTTAAGCCCTCAAACTTGCAGTTAAAAGCTAGCTATTCCTCACAGATCTTTGTACTTCCATCCTTGTGAGGACACTCAAAGACATGATGCATGTGAGGACAGGCCAAAAATCCTCACTTACACAAATGTCCTCACTCTGTTGGTTAAAAAAACTAGTGTATACACACACACACACACACACACACACACACACACACACACACACACACACACACTGCATGTGAGGTTGCAACATGTTTAAACGTTTAACTCCTATCCTCTTTCCATCTCCCTGAAGTCTTCCGCAAACAAACACATCCTTCCTGCACGGGTGTTATGTATTTTGACTTTCTGTGTACAGTGTGTGTATTTGCAAGAAGCGCAGCCCTCTGGCAGCTGCAAGACCCACAAAGTAACTGGTCCCATGACAGAGAGTTCTGGCTGATATTAAGAGGATCAGAATCTGGGTCTGGACTTGCACAACAGTAGCATTATATAAACAAAACAACTAATGCAAAGGCCAAAACAATACCACTCTGTGTGGCTTGACCCCCCCCCCGTCAGGTTAAATAGGGGTCTTTTTTTTTTTTTATCCTGTGGTCCTACGTCGTCCATGCGCAGGTCAGAATTGAAAATAGTACTCATTCGCTTCAAATCCAATGGCCCAGTTTCAGGTCAGGCGAGTTATTGTGAGCAGGATGTTGCAGATGTGTTTGTCTGTTGTTGCACATGTCAATAAACAATGTGTCTACATAACTAACCAAATGAACCATTGAAGAAACATACAGAGAAAGCAAATTGTAACACAGTAAGTTGCACATAAACATTATATAGTACAAATATTTCAACTAATGCGGTAATAATGGTAATCAGTCTGTGACAAAGAATCAGCTGAGTGCTGATTTATTTCATTTAATGACAACAGCAAATCATGCAAGTTATTGTAACCACAGACTGCAGGTGTGGTTACACACACACACACACACACACACACACACACACACACACACACACACACACACACACACACACACACACACACACTTTTGAATCATATGCAACAGAGATGCAACAGACTGGAAACTTTGAACCAGAGAGTGCAGTGAAAAAGTGATTTTTAGCCTGGTATTAACTTACACTTCGTGCCCCATGTGAGTGAGCCAAGCATGCACAATTTTAATATCAAGGCACCATTTGCTTCTGGCGAGGCCCCCCAAAAGTACTTTGTTATGCTATGTAGTTCTGCATGTTAAACAACAGGGCTTTTGTGCAAGAAGGTGCTGCCACAATGATTGGTAGTTGTCTAATTCTCTCCAAGAGAAGAGCCATCAGATGGTAAATGAAAAAGCTTTCATGGCAATGATGTGAGAGGAGGGAGAACTGTAGGGGGCAATGAGCCACTTCTGTTTGACACAACTGAGCCACAAGCTGGCTCCTGATGTCTCGTGGGGGTCTGCTTCTAGATGTGTTGTTGGACCTGGTGCAGAGTATGTGGAGAGCTTCACAAAAGTGTACCGTCTCCAAGGCCTAGATTCAAAAGCTTTCTCCACCTTTCAACAGCAAGACAGACCAGACTCCCCCCTTTGCCTGCTCATTTAAAATTCCACCTTGCAGCTGCCGGTCCTCACTGACACATCCTTGCCACTCGGGAGATGCTGCAAATGTTAGGGCAAACACACCACTGCATCAATCTCCAGCAAACTGATGTGGCATAGCAGTGAAAGTAAGCATCTTCCAAATCTGTAGAGGTAAAGCAGTTGCCCAGCTGCACAAGCTCCAGTAGCTTTTTCAGTGTGTTCATCCAAAGGGCCATACAGGCAATGCATGGGTGGATGCAGGTTCAAGATATGACTCATATATCTGGTTTTATATCTTTATTTTCCAGTAAGTAACAAGAGCTCTTTCTCTGTTCTCTATGGGAGCTACTAAATTGCTCCCTTGAGCAACAGTATCTGTCCTTAAGTGGGGGCTGTGGATCAGTGAGCTGGAGACAGTTCTGCGATAGTTTGATCTTGTTTTTAAATTCAGAAGAAGACAACTAACACACATGGACTGTAGTCAATAGTTTTGAAAGTTTCTTATGTGACAGCTGAGGTTAGCGTCATTACAGACAAGATACCTAAACTGAAATGAAGAGAATCTATCTGGATGTGGGGCAGCAGGCCAGACACATCTAGGGTCAGTGTGGTCACAACTCACTGCAAATAATGGATGAGACCACAACAACCAGGCTCGAAACCAACAAAGAGAGACTGACATTTACAAAATTCAGGACAGGTCAATTCAGTAAAAGAAAATATAGTGGATTGTGAAACAATACTGTTCATTAACAAGCCGACATTACTGAGAAGGAGTCAAAAGCCACGTTAGCAGCTGAGGCAAGTTCGGCGAAGCAGTGCCTTCAAGGAAATGCTATAAATCAGTGGGCTAACATACACACAGTGACAGTGCCACCATGCTGATATCTAGCAGGTTCAGTTGAGTGCGTTAGCATGCTTACATCTGCCCATGACACCAGTAACATCAGCAGTTAACATTGACATGCTGTAATCACAATAAAAGTCTATACATAGTGGCTTTAAGAGCTGAGAACATCCTATTGCACTGTAAGTGTGTGTGACTGAAAATATGCTGCAAGATAGAAATTGGAGCGAAACAGGAGGAGAAATTCCCACATGCAGCGACAGTGTTGGTGCATAAATATACCTAGACACAGACGAAGACACTTGAGGGCATCCAGTCCAGCAGATGCAATAGGCGTCATGTCAGTTAGCGTTTGGACAAGCCACCCAGTTCCCTGATCTCTCTCCTCTACCTTGAGTCATATAAATACACCTGTGAAAGGACTGGGAGGCTGTGCAGGTGTGGAGACAGAGCAGGGATGGATGGATGGATTTGCATTTGCAAGTCCATTCAGCGGCAAGCCCTCTGCAGCCGCCCTGTCCACTGATGTCCATACAGAGTGAGTTCAATAGTTTGATGACCACTGGCAGGAATAATCTCCTGTACTGCTTGAGGAAGATACTCTGAAGAGACGTTGTTCAGAACGCTAACTAACTTTGACAGCATCCTCTTCTCAGTCCCCACCTCCAGAGAGTTCAGCTCAACTCCCCATCCAAGCACTCTGCTGGCCTTTCTAACTGGCTTGTTGTATTGTTAGCATCTCACGCTCAGCACACAGAGCATAAAAGCTAGCGCTGGTCGCTACAGAAAGGTAGAACATCTGCACAGATGTTGAAGCCTCTGCACCACCTCTGGCCCTTCTTGTAGAGGGCCCCTGTGTTTCCAGGCAACTCTTGCCTGTCATCCAGGTGCACTCCGAGGTATTTATAGGAGTCAGCCACCTCGAGATCCTGCCCCCTGGATGGATACAAGGGTCAGAGGAGGTCAGAGGAGGAGGAGTTTCCCCAACAGCAAAACAAACAAGACAAAAACCTGTTTCAGAGGGAACACAATAGCAACTTCCCCTTTAGGATCCAGAAAGTACAAAGGAGGCTCCTAAAGGGAGTGTTTCTTGTTAGTTTCATGATGCCAAATGCAATTTGTTCTCAGCTCTGGACCTTTCAGGGCAAAAAAAAACACCTTTCAAGAGTTCAGGGACTCATCAGCAACACATTGTTGTATTTTAATTGTATTACCTAATGCCTTTAGGCCATTAACCCTCAATCAGCTGCACTCACAATCTCACTATCTCCAGGTTCAGTGCCAGCTAATCTCACATACTGACCCATCAGCCGAATAACTTCATGCACATTTAATGAATGTTTGCACATTTTTTGAAAAACTAATTTTATTGACTGCCCTGTTTTATACCACCATAGACTGCTGGATGAACACACACAGCTTTTGGACAAAGTAAAGATACCAAAGGCATACTGCACCAGCGACCCCAGAATGAGCAGCAAAACTGACTGACCAGCATTTAAACCCTCAAACTCTTGTATTCAGCTATTAATAATTAATTAATAATAATTGTTAAGACAGCTTTTTAATAATTTCCTGAAAAATATTGTAGATAAGAACTCATAAAATGAAATATGATACTTCCTGATCCTAGTCCTGATTACATAAAACATGCTGCTTTAGTCGACATTTAACCTCCTGGCCGGTTTGTCATTTAAATTACAGAAGACCGATCTGATTAAAGTATTGTGCAAATTCTGCTGATGTGTCATTGTACTCATTTCCAGCCAAGCATTAGAGAGGATTTTCACAAAGCAACCACCAATGTCCAAAGTAAGCACGGCCCTGTTTAACTCCAGGGAGCTGGATTAATATGAATAGTTACTGGGACAGATGAAATGGAATTACTGGGGTCTTACTGGTCATTCTGTTATACTGGTATTAGATGTACCAGCTATTAAAACACAGATTTCCACTGTGTTTTGCTCACAGATTGAGTCAATAACATTTTGAAATGAAACAGAGTATCAACATTAAAACGACCCATTAGCATCCACAGAGTGGCTAATGGGGCTCCTATAAACCAACAACAGTAAACTCCAAACAGGAAATAGGAAACATATGGTTAATGTGTTTCATTTTACAGTTAAAATACAGTATAAGAAACGGAATACATTAACCAGCATTTATGTTTGTGTCCCTTTTAATTTGATTAGGCAAGGGAGCTGGCAGAGGCTGCAGGTTGTACCTGACACCAGTAAGCTGCTCTGGGACCTGGAATCACTCCAGAACAAGCAGTTTAACAACATACCAGCACTGATGTCAGAGTTTCTAGGACATGACATCTGAAGTAGACAGATTTATCTGCTCTCCTGGCTGTCCATGTGATCTCTCTACAGGGTCTAACATACTCAGATATCAGGCATGCAAACAGGTTAGGGGTGAAATAGGTTGTGTGGGCACAGAAAACCTGGAACAAGTAGAGGGGTGTTGGGAAATGTCAGGTCAGTCAGTTAATCAAGTATCAATCTGGCCTACTCTGAAGAGAAAATTGATTTACTTAACTAAACTGATTATTTATCCGTGCATTGTATCAACAAGTTAAATACAAAAGGCATACAGAGAATGCACAACCTCATCCATAAAGTCTGTAATAAACAAAACGAGCAGGTTCAAGATACTGGATCTGCTATTTCAGGCGGGATGGCTGAAAAAACAACACAAAGCCTCTCAGTAAGAGATACACAGGAGTAAGTATATTGGCATTTGTCCTATTAAATACAGCTTTCATGATAAATTTGTGAACTTGACGATGATGCCCCGCACCCCTGACATGTTGCTGATTGTACAAATGGAGAAAAAACAAGGTGAATCAAGGTAGGTGTCAGTTACTGGCACAACATCCATCCATCCATTTTCTATACCGCGTATCCTTTTCGGGGTTGCGGGGGGTGCTGGAGCCTATCCCAGCCGTCAGCGGGCGAGAGGCGGGGTACACCCTGGACCAGCCACCAGTCGATCGCAGGGCTACTGGCACAGCATGCAACCTGGAAATGTGGCTCAAAACAGGTTGTGCCACTCATCTTGTGTCGTCTGCATTGAATTGCTGCTGGGCTTGCTTGCTATTAGAGGTTGAAGGAGGGAGTTGCCACGACAAAAAAAACCTGTCTGAGCTGTCACTGAACTGTCAACAAGACACAGAAATGAAAGTACAAGCGGTGTATGTTAATCATACTCGGCAAGAAACATGAAGAAAGGCACATCTGTCAAAGGTGAGTCCATAAAGTAACTCTCATACCATGAACGAGTGATTTATCAACAGTCTTTCTGTATTCAAGCATTATTTTTCATGCTACTATCTCTGTCTCGCTTTCTTTCTCTCAGAGCTCAATGTTGTGCTTGTGGGATCAAACAGCTCCCGAAAATATCTGGTTGGAAACATCATCCTGGGAAAACTGGCTTTTGATCAAGGAGATGTAACATTCAGTTGTGAGAGGGGAGAGGGAGAAGTGTGCGGGCGCAAAGTCACGTTGGTCAAAGCCCCCGGGTGGCTGCGGGGATATGACCTCTGCAACACACCTCAGCTTTTCAAGACAGAAGCAACTCTGTGCGTCCCACCTGGACTGCATGCTTTCATCCTGGTCATTAATGCTGAGCAGCCGTTCAAGAACGTGTACAAGAAGGCAACGAAGGAGCACTTGCAACACTTTTTTGGTGACAAGGTGTGGGATCACACGACAGTAGTCTTCAGCCACAGAGGCCATCTGGGCCACAAAACCATCGAGGATTACATCAGGAAGGAAGGGACGCCTCTCCAGTCGCTTCTTCAGGCCTGCGGTAACAGATACCACGTTCTCTGCGATGATGGCACAGACAGCGAGGTGAAAGTCAAAGAACTGTTTGAGAAGATTGACGCCATGGTGGCAGAAAATGGCTGCTATGAAAGCGACAGCACACTGATGCAAAATGCTGAGTTGGAGAAGCAGGAAGTGGAAAAAAAAGCTGAGGAGTTACACCTGCAGTCACAGCAACAAAGGAAAAAACTCAGGAGTCTCATAACAGGTCAGTTTACGTTGTTTGAGTGCATAAATGTAAGTTTAAAGAAAGAATTACTGGGTTTTATTTTTGTAGTTTTGGCCCTGATTCCAATTGGTATTTGCTGAGATCTGTGAACATTGCAAATAAATTCCAAAGGGTCAACATATAGCAGCTTTCAGACAAACTGCTTAACTAAAACTTGACTTTAAAAAACAGGATGAGGACTAAATATGATCAAATCTAACAAGGACATTTGACACGTGACTAAGACTAACTAAAGATAACCGACAAACATTAATAACACCTCTGTTAGCTGAACCTTTTCGGAAAAGGAAACAAAGGCAAACTACAAATTACTACTCAAACTGCACGTTGTAAACATCAGCCGCACGGTACAGACCGACTTCCTAGAAATTAGAGTGGAAGTTAATTCTTGATCTTTATAAGCTTCAAAGGTTCCCAAAGGTGTCAGCCACATCTAGACATAGTTAAATAGACCTTTTCACTTCACCTTAATTGAGGACCAAAATTCCAAAAATAATACCCACATTGTAATAAACAAGAATATTCTTTTAAAAGTACCAGTTTTCTAATCGTTGTGTTATTACAGAGCCAACACTCAACCTGAGAATCTTGATGGTCGGGTGGGTGTTTTCCGGGAAAAGCGCCTCCGGGAACAATATTTTGAGCGCTGAGGTGTTTCAGTCTGGGGACAGAACAGTGCATTCGTTAAAGCAAAGGAGTAAGGTGATGCAAAGAGACGTCGTCATCGTGGACACTCCTGGATGGTGGAAATTCTTCCCAGCGGCGTTCACTCCTTTTCATTTGAAGTCTGAGATTTTAAAAGGGGTTTCCATGTGCTCACCATCGCCAAATGTCATTTTGCTGGCTGTGCCGCTCGACACATCGTTTACCGATGAGCAAAGACGAATCACAGAGGACAACATGAGGCTACTTGGACAGAGTGTGTGGAGACATGTTATCGTGCTGTTCACATTTGGGGACACTTTAGGAGACAAAACGATTGAGCAACATATTGAAAGTGAAGGAAAGCCACTCCGCTGGCTCATTGAGAAATGTGGAAACAGGTATCATGTCCTGAACAACAGGAGTGCAGCTGACGACCAGGTAAGAGAGCTGCTGGAGAAGATGGAGGAGATGGTGGCAGGAAACAGCTCTTTTTACCTCATTGCCTACCCTGATGCAGATGATCCACAACCTCAGGAAGACAGAAGTGACGAACAAACTGAAGACAAACATGAAAGCACCAAAGAGATCACAGAGCAACTTACCATCGAATGGGATCGAAAGAATTGGGAAAAACACCATGGTGTCAAAACTGTCAAAGGAAGTATGTCATTACCACCATTGTGTAAGTATCCAGATACATTAACAGATGTTTTTAAAAACACCATCCCCATGCACCTCCCATAGACTTCAGTAGAACTGGCACCAAAGTCTGGCACCTAGCGGAGCAGATCAGATCAGAACCTCGATATGATGACACGCTATTTGCTTTTTCACCACTACCGCGGAAAAAAAAACAAAAACAAAAACAAAAAACTGAGGTCAGGAGTCAACAGGAAGTCAACCCCTTCCAGTTCATTGACACTCAAACACAAATTATGTCTTGTCTCTTTATAGACTTTGAGAACCATAAAATTCCTGGAAAAGTGCACCTTGACCAAAAAAATTGCATTTTAAAGTTATTTTGAAGTAAAAAGAGTGATAATGCTATAAATTACATCTGTCATTGCAGTTAGAAATTAGTGTGAAAGGGAAACTAGTACGTAAGATAAGTAAGATACAGTTGACGTAGTTTCACATTTACGGTTGATCAAGTTGAAGTGTTGTTGAAGTGATTTTCTTCACTGGTTTACATGACCATTGCCCTCTAGAGTATAAAGTCTAACTTTTTCTATGAATTGCACCATATTGCAGCAGTATCTTAAATTAGTTTGTCCCTTGTAGAACTCTTCTGATAATTGTCTTTTCTAACCAGTGAGTGACGATGAGAGAAACTCTGAGGGTTCAGAAGGAGAAGAACAACAAATGGAGCACCAACATCAAGATGCCCAGTTTCAGACAAGTTTTGGTTTTGCAGCAGAAAGTGAAGAAGATGCAGGATCTGGCCCTTTGAACAAATGGAGGAAACTGCTGGAGAGAGAGTGGAGCAGACGAGAGGTGGCCATGGAGCAGGCCTGTTGGAGACATTTCTACGATCCCGAATATGCAGGTGAATATATCAAACGTCTTTGTGCAAGCAACTTCTGTCTTGTTTAGCTTTGTATTGCTTTAACATTCTGGTTCTTGGTTTCCCCACTGCAGCCACCTCTGAGCCAGACAACAATCAGCTGTTGAAATCGAGAGAAAAAGTGGCAATGTGGATGGAAACCCAACAAAAAACATCTGGGTATGGGACAGCCTCCAACACCAGCTATATATCAGAGCAAGAGAATATAAATGAAAGAAGAAGCACTTTAAGAAGTTATGAAGATGGGCATGTGCGAGCTCGGTTCATGTCGTTCTAACCGTGGCTGGATGCTAAATGACACCCTCAACAAATTTAAATGGTCTGCTTTGAGGAAACACAAAAACACTTTAACCAAGCCCCGAGCACTTAGAAGTCCAGGAGCTGCTCAGGTCACTCCAGTGGAGCACCTTCAGAGAGGAAACAGCAGCAGTGATGGATGTTACTCCCATCAGTTTTCTCTTCATAACCTCTGCGCTGCACACTGAATGTCACGGTTTTCTGACAACAGTGAAAATGACTTTGAGAAACTTTGATGTAAGCACTGCTCCCTGGAAGAGGTGGTTTTAGACGAGACATTTTAAGAGCCATCATCAAAACACACAATTATTCCGACAATTAAGTTCTCCATGCCACTTCAGTCTAAAACTGAATTAGCCTCACATCTCTGAATGAAAAAATAAATAGCTTTGTTCTTCAGTTGGAATATGGTTCAGTCTGCTGAACAATGACAAGAAAACATAGAACTGAAAAAGAAGCTTGCACATTGAATTTCAAATTAATTTGGTAACATTTTAAGGCAGCTTTTTGTTAAGACAATGCAGCGCAGGCCATAAATGAAAAGCTTCCAAGATCGTAAGAAGATTAAACACACTCTTCAATCAGAGCTGGAAAGTTTCAGCCTTTCTGTCATTGTTTTCTGTGCCTGTTGTTATTTGGCTATTTATTTTCTCGTTAATCTCTACTGTAGGTTTGCATGTTGAGGTGTTGAAGACTGTGTGATGTGATGAGGAGCTTGAATACTGGGAAATGAGATCTGCTTCATTTTCCAGGAACTACACCTGTAGAAAACTGTGTAGCAGTTGCAGTGCATGTACAGTAAAATGAATGCAAATATAATTTAAAAGAAAAAAAGCATGAAAATATCAATAAACAGATGCACAAAATCCAAAATATACACAGCACCAAAAATAGGCTCATGTTAGGATCTTAAGTTGTTCGTATCTCAACATGCTTCTTAGTGATGTGTATGTCTTTCTGCTCTGTTGTATTAACTGAAAGACGCTTTTTCCAATCGCTCCAATCGCTTGGAACGCTGTGATTACAACAATAAAGCTGGATCAAATTTTCAGATGCAGTTTTTTTGGGGGTTTTTTCCATTACTTTTCATACTCACGAGCAGACACACACATCAACATGATATGCTACCAATATACATGTGTAATCCAAATATACACAAACCAAATAGTCTGAGTATACAGTATAGTCTAGTTGATGTGGGTACAAGTGATTCGCTGTACCTTGGTCTAATTCTGCCGTAGGTTTTGGCTCTTTGACCTGCTACTCCCTCTGAATTTTTGGTTGGATCATGCAGGATCTGATTCGCATTTTTTTTTAAATCTGAGGTTGTGATACAGCTGTGTTGCAGACAGCCGATCAACCCCAAGGATACTACTTGCTGTCTCAATCTTGCACCGCAATCAGGCGTGATCCTGAATATGCTTATTTCTAAGGATGGTGATCAGGCGGAACTGATTTGTAGAACATCTGGAGGATTTGACGGTGTATTCTGAAGTGATTCATTTCCCAAAGAAACAACAGTCTCTGATGCAGCTTCTCAGACTTGTTCCATGTACATAGATAGAGATAAGATTTAAGATACATACTTTATTAATCACCACACAACATGTCATGCATCAATGAACACAACACACACAACATGCACATGTCATGCTTTCTGGTGAAAATTTTCCTCCGTGTTTGACCCATCCTGGTAAGTCCTTCCTCCGCAGCAGACCAGGAGCGGTGGGCTGCCAGCCGACAGCGGCACCTGGGGACCCAGGTCCTTGTTGTCACCACTGGTCAGGTGGTGATCTTCTTGCATGTTTTTAGTGGGGGTTTTTATGGAGGATACCCCAGGTGAACAGGCAAACTCCACACAGAAAGGCCCCTTTTCTCAAGACAAGGCACCGAAGGCATGGTGGAGGACACGCCCCCCAGCGCCCACAGCGCCCTAGGCAGGAATCAAACCCAGGACCTTCTAGCTGTGATGCAACAGTGTTACCACTGCTCCACCGTGCCACCACATTCATTGAATCTTAAGTGAAAACCAGTTTCGACTACAAGTTATTTCTAAATTTCCCTCTCAAAGCCTAATGATTTTGGGGGATGTGGTAGCAGAACTGAAGAAGTTGTTCATCCACAAAATAAACTTGGGATTTACCCCAAGATCCACCAATTCCCCCCTATCAGATGGGGTTGGGTGGTACTGAAGCCACTGTTATAATTCACAAACACAATTCTGAGCAGGCAATATAAATGCATCCTTAAACATTCCTTGGTCTTATATGCACATACACGTAAAAGACCAACTGGTGTGTATTTAAAAAGGGAGAAAGAAATGAGGTGGGAGGATGATAAACGGAGTCAGAGGTAAAAAAAGAAGAGAAAGTGGTGATAATGGTTTCTGTGTATATGACATCTGTTCCCTCTGTGCTCAGTCTGAGGCAGTTCACAATCAGTCAGACTGCAGCGTTCCTCCTTTGACACGTCGCTCATTAATGTTGTCTATCATGGTGTTTTATAGTCCTTTTTTTTGTCGTTGTTTTTGTTACACACACTCATCTGCATGTGGGCTCACACTGAGGCACGATATCACATCCTAAAGACAACTGATCCTCAGTGCTTGAAACGGAAGAAAAATAAGTGCTCTTCTTTTCACCTCATCATAAAGAAATCATTACATTTAGACTTTTTTTCTTTTTAATTTTTTTTTTGAAAGAAAATACCTTTATCTATAAAAGGCTCCAGCAGGTCTTGGGGTCAGCTTGTCCTACGTCAAGTTGTACCTTGACCCAAATGTCTGCCAGTCATCAGTTGACACCACAATTGTGTTTCAAAACGAGACATTTCAAGTGCTGCCGGGAAGTTTATGAAAGTGAAAGTGTCATCCATTTTCCCACCAACAATGCTACATGAGTCACAGCTGGAGAATTTCAAGGCTTGTATCAGCATGAAACTCTCCTGGTTGGATCATCAGTACAAAACACGAGCAACACACATTCGTCGATAAAAAGTCAAGGTAGCCTGTGAACATAAAAACCTTGAGGGAGAAATTCTGTGAAGATGAGAGGACGCTGAGGATTACAGCTTCAGTCAATTTACTTTTGAATTCTGTGTCAGTTCACCTAGAATGGATCAATATAGACTTGACAGGTGAAGTTGAGCATCAAGCAATCTGACCCAGCATAGGCATACTGTACATTAACCTCGAAGTGAGAAAAAGGCTCTGCATCAAATCTCTGAAGCTTATCAATACTTTAAATGTTCAAAAGATCGATGGTGATCACTGTAGCCCCATTAAACAGATCAAACCAATAGCTGGTGAACAAATCGTTCAGGATCTAACAATCATCATGATGTCAAACAGACACATAACTTGCAGTTGAAGCCACATGTAATATCCAACATGAGCAAATTTTTAGGAAAGTGATCAAACGGTTTTCCTCACTCTTACCAGCCACAGGGTTTTCAGATGATGAATCCGATAACTGTCCAATTGTAAAAGTAATTTTTCAAGAGATTGTATCCTTGCATTTGTACACATTGATGAAAGCCGGATGGCTGAAAACGTTTTGGTTGTTGTCACACAGATGACTGAGTCAATGGATTAAACAATGCATTGCTCAGTTTGTCTTTACACATGGACACAGATATTCAGGATAATCCACCAGCTGTTCAGAGCACAGTGGAATAATTAAAACTATTGGTCATAACATAAACCTATAAGGTCGTAACATTTATTTTTAAATACACAATGAAGGAAAACACCAAACTTAACTGTCTGGTGTGAGGAGGCCTGCCCTAGCCGTTCTGTTGTGCAATCAACATTAATTTCAGTGCAGCAAAAAGTCTTTTTTCTCTTAATTAGTGTTGTAAGAATATTTCAGCCTGTTTTTAATGAACTTGTTTCAGTTTTCTTATGCATGTCTGCATAATCTGCAGTTTTCATTGGTACCTCACCAAAACTCCCAGCCAGTATTTTCCCACGATATCGGGCATGTGTGCAGGAGAATAGATGATGGGAGAAAGACGGACAAAGACGAAGAAGAAAGTCCCCTTTGTGCTCAGTCTGAGGATGAGAGGTCAGCAGCGTTTCTTCTTCCTGGCAAGTCTGTCTGTCTCCTTCTTCTGGTCACTACCCAAAGCTTGTGACCACAGGTCAAATCAAGTTTATTATTAAAACTCAAACACTATAAATAATGTCTGAAAGGGCTTTACAGGCCCACAGCAGCAATGTCCCAGAGGCAAACTTTCTAAGAACACAAGAAAATTTTCGGGGTAAAAAATGAGTCCTTGGGAAAGGCAGTTCAAAGAGAGATCCAGTTTAACACGGGGGGTTTGTGAGTTGGAAAATGGCTTTAAAAAAAAAAAGAAAAGAAAAAAAACAAGCTGTTATAGTTTTACAGAAGAAGTAGCTTTGTCAAGAAAATAAGAATTTAATTAAAATAAATGTTAAGTCAATCTATTGTGAATGAGGCTGAATTAAGTTACTGCTAATGCTAACCAAACCTTTCTACTGCTGCAGCTTCACAATTAAAGCATTAAATTGGCAAAACACAGGTTGACTTTTATTATGAAGCAGTCACAGGAAATGCAAGTGTTTGTTATTTCGGGGACTAAAGCAACAGGCTGCACAACCTCCACCAATCACCTCCTTTCACTGTGCTCTGCTGATGCCATGTGCAGCATAAACTCAGATTACAGCCGCTCACAGAACCATAGAAAAAGGCCCATTATTGCTCGACTTCTTTATCAATACAACAATAGTATTACAATAGCTTTCCCCGGGATTCTTTCATTCTTCTCAAGAGCAGTCACTCAAAGTCATGTTTTTTGTGCGCCACATGAATTCTTGTGAATCACTCAGGGAAAATAAGCAAATCTGCAGCAATAATCCACCAATGATTGCATATATATTATCTCTCCTGTCCTTTTTCATAATCACCCTCTCTTACCAGTAGCCTCTCTCAAAATCACAACTGAAGCATGATGTGTAAGTGATGTGCACATATCCTTCGAGTTTTCATTTATTTATTTAATACAGGGGTGCTCACTGCTCTTTCCTTTCAACCAGGTGTCTGATTCTGACCACCTAACTGCAGGCACTTACTTTAAATGTAGGAAGTAGTTAACCCAATCCTTGTTGCTCTGGTATTGCTTGCCTAGTGGTGATTTTAAGATTCACTGTGTGAAGCCTTAAGGGTGGTGGGATGGCCCAGGCGGGGCACTGGGAAATATTCTCAAAAACCAATGTTGACAGGTATGCTTTTTCTGGATCTGAGCCATCGACAAGAAGATAAAACAAAACCTGAGACCAGAGCAGACTCTGCAAAGCTGCTCTGAAACAGCTGATAGCCTGAAGTCTTCTTTTTCTTCTAGGCATTATTACCGGAGACACTGAGTATGTGACTCCACAGTAGCTGAAACTCACCCTTCACTTTCCTCTCATTAAAATGGGGAACACCATCCCTGTCAGCCAAACCAAGGCCATTTATATATCTAGCAGATACACAGCAATACTGGCATCCACTTGGAGTTGTGTTTCTGTACACCTGGTGAATGAACGCCCAGTATTCACTCTCCTTTTAGCTCAGTTTTTGGTCACCACCAACTCCAGAGGAAAATATCTGGCTCGTTAGCCGTTAGCTGACTGTGCCTATTTGCGGTTTGGTGCTGATCAGGTAGCGTACAGGGAGGTTTTTAAGCACAGAAAAATAATGTAATGAGAGCGATGAGACTGAAGCAAAACAGTAGAGTTGTGAGCCAGAAAACCACAACAATGAACTGAAAGACGCTAAAACGGCCAACGCTAACAGCATGACGCTCCTTCAGGCTTTGCCACTGAAAACAAACAGAGATGTTTCAAATCAACAAACAACCAATGCTGCTATTTTTATGGAGAAAACAGTCTCAACTTATCTAACTACAAGATGCTACTTGTCTACCATTTCAAGCATTTGTGCAAGTGAAAACGCTCACTGAAAACAGCTGTTCATTAATTAACAATTAAAGAGTATTCCCACATATACCCACTGAGCAGGAGAGAAACCATCCCCCATATTAATAACAATTCATTGCTGTTCAGTGAAAACCATGTTTCTCTAACTTGGTGGGTATTTTTTCTTTTTTCTTTTTTTTTACCTTATTAAATAAGTTGAATTGCTGTTTTCAGAGCTGAGAAAATCAACAAGTCCTTCCCAGTAAACAGCAAAATATGCCGTTTGCTCTCCAGAGGTACACATAGAGAACAACACTGTTGACGGGAAACAGTTTCACATCACTGAAATACGAATCTGTTTTATGAGTCACAGTGTTAAGGTTTGGTTAAGTTTATGCACAAGAACGAGAACATGGACAGTGACCACTTTAAGGTCTGGGGAGCTTCATCATCATGGTTACAATAATGACCATGTGGCTAAGGTTATAGAGCGATCGTGATCCAGGTTTAAAGAGACAATCTCTCTGCTGGAAACTGGAAACAAACTGCTGCCAGAGGGCTCACTTCAACGCAAACAGATCTTTTTACAGGTCTTGCTGAAATGACTGTTTCTGGTGTTCTTCTTGGGACAACACTGAGAAAATTGGAATTTCTTTTATCTGTTAAGATTCAGCTTTCCTTCGACAGCGGTGGAATGCTTCAGTGGTAGTGAGGTCAATTTGTGTAATTATAAAGCAGCATCTTTGAAACCTCAAACATTAATCAGGGGGCTCCCAGATGTTTGTATAAATCAAATATGCGCTCGGTTTTTCCACAGATGTTCACGAAACAAACAATTATACTCAAATAAATTCTGCAAATGTGATTGAAGGCTTTGCCTCTGTCAACGCTGCATTTGCACATTTTCCAGTAAATGATTGCTGCAGAGCAAATAAGAGTTGATGCTTTGGTGGAGGATTGATTTGCGCCATTGGAAACATTAAATCACATGTGAGGGGAGTGGTGTAACGTTGCAATCCCAGAGCAGATCCCGACAAGAGGAGAAGGACCCTTTGACTTTGAACTCTGGAGGGCAAAACCAAATAAACTCAACATGCCTGGCAGAGCAGAGAATATCTGCAAAAACATCTGTTTTGTTTGGATAGAGGGCGTGCAGTGTGCATGCAATTGATCAGAAGAAAATTGCAATATTGATGCTGGAGATGATAACATGCTCATCACGTCATTTTCTACATTGACAGGCAGTGTGCAAGACTGTACAGCATTATGTTTGTGTGTTCACGTCTTTCAACACACACACAGTACGAGGTACTGACTTAGAGGGTGGCAGTGGATGGAACAGAGGACATCACTTAATAACAGCATGACGGCTGATGTGCCTTCATTTGATGGAGTTACCACAAAAAAGCATCTGGTTGCCCCACGTACGTCTCGCATAAAAGGCAAACAGATTAGATTAAAATGGCATACAACAGATTAAAATGGCACAGCGGGGGAGGTGATTTCATACAGCTGGCAGATGAGATGAATGAGAGCATGTCAAAACTGGCAAACAGCAAGTTGGACTCTTTCTCTCCATCTATGTGTGTCTATAAAAACAGGAGATTAGACGAAAGGGACTGAATGGCTGAGAGAAAAATTAATCATCAGGTTTTGCAAAGGGCAGAATTGGAAAGTGCGTGGGAGTAGGTTTTAAAATAAAAATGAAAGTAAAAATTGACTTTCACAGGAAAAAAAATGATAATATGTCAAAAGGTACACAGATTTTGACAAAAGAGGCCGTGCCAGATAAGCCTGTCTGCTCCCAACTGACCCTTGAAGTGAAGCATTCACAGCATGGCATTGTGGGTAGGAAGCACAATGGAGGAGCAGGGGGGTGGACAGCACAGCCAAATCCAAACATCATTTTGAGACACTGAGAGACTCCTCTTTACTAAATCTGACAACAAAGGAACAAAAAGGATATAAATTAGATCTAAGATTTGCCCATCTGTACATGAAGTACACACAGCAGTGTTTACTGTACACTGCTGCCTGGTATTTCTACTCCATTTCTTTCTCAGTCTGACAGAAACTAGCAATTATTTTCACAACTATATATCAATTGATTAACCATTACAAGAAGCTGGAAACAGTTTTTTGTGCTTGCTTAGACGATTAACTGTTTATCAGAATAGTTGCAAAGTACTTTTTGTGATAAGCTTGTAGGTGATTAAAGGAATAGCTGGCATTTTGGGAAATACTGTTATTCACTTTCTTGTTGAGAGTTGGATGAGGAGATTGATATCACTCTCATGAAGACTGGAAACAGAATCCACCTACGACTCTTCGTATTGTGTGCGATTAATCCACATAGAAGCTGAAGAACCAAAATGACAAGTTACCTGGACAAAAAATATCCTGTGTAACCCTCATAAAACCACAGCTTGTTTACACGTCTGTTTTTGTAAGGAGATAAAACGTGCTAACAAGTGAGCTTTAGGTGTTCTGGCAGGCAGTTTTTACCAGGCAGTTTGAGCCAGGCTAGCTGTTTCCCCCTGTTTCCAGTCTTTATGCTAGACTAAGCCAACTAGCCCTTGGATGTCCATCCATCCATTATCTATACCGCCTATCCCTTTCGGGGGATCCCAGCTACAATGGGCGAGAGGCGGGGTACACCCCGAATCGGTCGCCAGCCGATTGCAGGGCCACATACAAGGACAAACAAACATTCACACTCTACAGACCTACAGACAATTTAGAGTCATCAATTAACCTAATGAGCATGTTTTTGGTCTGTGGGAGGAAGCCGGAGTACCCGGAGAGAACCCACGCATGCACAGGAAGAACATGCAAACTTCACACAGAAAGGCCCCGTCTGACCCGGGGATCGAACCGGCAACCTTCTTGCTGTGAGGCACGCGCACTACCTGCTGCACCACCGTGCAGCCCGCCCTTGGATGTGTTCACATTTAATGGATAAATGAAAATGGTATCACTATTCTCATCCAACTCTCATCCAGAAGGCAAAGGAGTGGCATGTGGCATCCAAAGCCTTTTGTGCTGCTACAGGATTACATTATCTCCCTGTGGGCTTATCAGATATGCTGCTAACTTGGCTTAGTTAAGATGACAGGTCAGCTGAAAATGTCAAAGATATCATGGGGTTTGGTTACCAGGCCGAAACAGGAGCTAGGGAAGAATAGTGGGATAGTGGTCCATCTGTGTGGAGATCAGGATGGATCGAATGTAAACATGTCACACTGAGCCGGTTAAACCTGGTTCACAGGCTGCTGCGCTGATGTCCTCATGTAATCTTTTAATCGTCCACATTAAATTGGCCCAGTATATGCGGTATGCATGCTATGTGCACACAAAATCTGGATGGTATCCTGCTGTTCATCTAATTATGACTGTGCTAGGCGGGAATCAGGATGAGGGCGATTCAGCCAGTCAGCAAAGATGAATGGAAGATGGAAGCCTTTAGGTAGAGAGATAAGTCTCTCTTGAGGAGAAGGAAATGCCAACCAAGCGATGAGGACTAAAAGAGCCAACTGTGTCTCTCAGCTGTAGTAGTAGTCACACAGCACCAGACTGAGTCCCAAAACTCAAACTTACGACATCCCCTCGGGAAAAGCAGAAAAAGCAGCAGCACAACAGACGACAGAAAAACACATGGTCAAATCAGCCCAGCATCTCTGGGACTCATGTTGGATATAATCTACGTGCAGGGCAGTAAGGAGTTTATTGCTTTATGTAGCATGGAGAAAGGTTGGGGCATGCCCAGATCTATACTCTACACTCTGTCCTCTTCACTTCCCACAAGGAAGCATCAGGCTCAGCATGGCAGGGAGTGGGGAGTGACGATAATAATCCCCCCAAAGGGGAATGTAGACTCAGAGCCTACAGGTGGATTCTGGAGTAATGGGCTTATGAAATGCTATGTGAGCAGCAGGGGTGGCAGCAGTAGCAGAGCGTCAGTGTTGCTTTCAGGTGAGTGTTGAGGAAGCAGACGTGGAGGCAAAAGACTGAGCGGAGCAGTGACGGCTTAAATACAGCACCATAATACCAAGAATATGCTTCCAGATCAACCTTCCTTTCAGACGTAGCCTCTGAAGTGTTGCACCAACTGCAACAGGGAAAGCTATGATTGTATGATGCATGGGACCAAAGGTGACCCATTAGAGGCTTCAGCAGAGCTTGGCAGCCTCATCGCATTTGGTGATATGTAGACACTTCAAATGATTTCTGATAACAATGGTAATATACAAACGACTTACAGGATGGTGAGAGAGGTCAGGATCAAACCCAGAGAAGGTAGTCCAAACAGGCACACAAATCCAGTTGAAAAAGTCCAAAAACTGGCAAGGTCTGGAAAAAACAAAGCCATAATCCAAAACCACTGGAGAGGGCTGCAACAGTCAGACAAACTGGCACAGACTGAAAAAGACTGGGGAGGGAAAGCTGGTGAAGGACAGGTGAAACAAATCAACAGTCACAATGGCAGGAAAACACAGGAAGTTAAACAAATGATGATACATGAGGGGAACTCCTTCAAAATAAAACAGGAAATAACAAAATAATAACCAAAACCATGACAGATGGTGCTTATGGAAAATAAGATATGGGTAAGATAATATGCAACATGGTGTCTCCTGCAAGTCAAAGCCATCCACCGCCCCAACCTCCACTCCCGAACTGTCCATATAGGGCACATCTATGGTGGCCCTGGCAGCTCAATATACTGAAATGAAAGAAAACGCATTGCAAAAAGACAAAACACTTTTTTTTGTCACATCTTCACCAATTTACATAATTTCTTTTCTTGCAGCACTTTTCTGCATTTTTTGTAAATTCTGGGCACATGTTGTCAAATTGTTGAAGATGTTTCCTTACTTTGCTTGTGTTTTGTCCACACGTGTTTTCTTAAGTTGCATTGCGTCGAGTTCTCAGGGCCACCATAGTCATGAGTCACGAGCTGACGAGGCTACAGTTTCTGAATTTGCAAAAATGAGCAGAGCCGAACAGCTGAGAAGAGGTGGAGCTTGCACCACAACAAGAAATTGGTGTTGCAGTTGTCTAATTTTAACCTTACTGTAGCTGCCATTTATTGTATGGCCGCTTTCCTCATGTTGTCTGACATTAAAAAAAAAAAAAATCCCCCTTCAGGCAACATTTCAATCGATTTTTCCAGTATTTTATTAATAGTGTGCCCTCTGGCTGGAGCTGCTGCATGAGTGACAGGGAGCAGTTAAGCTACCTGATCTGGAGGGATGAAGCAGAGCAATATGATACACTGGAGGAGAGAGATGGAGAGGATGGCTGAAATGGATAAGAACATGGAGACAAATAGGGAGGACTGTGAATGCAGAGAAAAGAGCCAGAGTCAGAGGGAATAACAGAATGACTTAAGAGGCAAAGGCGAAGAGGACGAGAGAGGAGGAGGAAAATAGGTGAAAGAATAAATAAAGATTACAATTAGTCATTTGGCAGATGCTTCTATCCAATGCGATGCACATATGAATTCACATTCACATTCACAGTTTTGGGGTTCAGTATCTTTCTTGCCCAAGGACACTTTGGACTGTTGAGGTCAGGCATCGAACCACCAAGACTAAGACTAAGATAGACTAAGGAAGAGATACATTATGCTTGCAGGGAGTAGATGGCCTTGCTTGGCATTAAGCATTATTCTGACAGATTAAGGGTTAATGTACAACAGGGAGTGGAATACTTCCATCACACACACACACACACACACACACACACACACACACACACACACACACACACACACACACACACACACAGCAGGGACTGTGCTGCTGAGTGTGCTGCCGAGGGCTGAAATCAAAAGCGGTTATTCTGATAATAATAATTGTAGTGATTACTGCTTGTTCGCATATCTCCCAGCCATTATTCCTGTGATGTTGTTTTTCTACTCAACTGCGCAGCCTGCATTAAATCTCTTCAGTCTCGCTCTCTCTCTGTCAGCCTGCACAGATGAGGGGGAGATTTCACAAAAACAAAACGCATCCCTTTTCTCTGGAAGCACCGGTGGACCGCTGCAGAGGAAGGGAGTTCGGACTGAACCTGTTACCACTCCCAGCTTGTCGCTTGGTTGGGACCCCTTGGTGTTGGTCTGTGGGACTGGGTACTCCTTCAGCATCCCCCTTTTCAGTGTGCATGGTAGTCTGACAGACTTTCATAGACAGCCCACTCTCACTCCCAGTGCCTTAATTGATGTAGTATAAGGAGCAAAAAAGTCCACTTATGGAGATTTTTGGGATGGTTGGATGGATCCAGCCCAGGACCTTCACCTGAGAGTTGATTTCTTCTGTGACACAAATGCACGCAATCTAATATACACAAGTCGGTGGCACGGTGGAAACAGTGGTAACACTATCGCGTCACAGCTAGAAGGTCCTGGGTTTGATTCCCGCCGTGGGGTCCCTAGTACCTGCTGCTTGAGGAAAGGGGCCTTTCTGTGTGGAGTTTGCATGTTCTCCCCGTGTTCACCTGGAGTATCCTCCACAAAAAACCCCACTAAAACCATGCAAGAAGATCACCACCTGACCAATGGTGACAAAAGGAACTGGGTCCCCGGGCGCCACTGTCGGCGGGCAGCCCACCGCTCCTGGTCTGCCATGGAGGAAGGACTTACCAGGATGGGTTAAATGCAGAGAAAGAATTTCACTTAAGCATGGCGTGTGCAGTTCCCCCTCTATAACTATGCATGTTGTGTGGTGATCAATAAAGGATTCTTCTTCTTCTCTCTCTTCTTCTCATAACGTATGTAACTAATGTACTTATTTTAAGCCAAATCACGGTCTTTTCCAAAGCATAACCTAACTACAGCTGCTCCACAACGTCAAGGACGTCTTTATTATTGTTCCCAGCAAGCTTTATTGTGAGAGTCTAGCCAGACATTGCTAACTGGACGTTGCATATTTATCGATGAGGCCCTACATGTTAAAAAATGACAACAAGGGTCCTGATGATCAACACCTCTCTGCCACTGTGTCACAAAGCAGGTGTACATGACGGGACTGTGGGATTGGGTTTCAGTACAGTGTACAGTGGTTTCTGTTCCTCTGGACGCTCAGTGTAAGTCTTCACAAAGTGTCTTCACAAATCTCCAAAAAACATGAATAAAAAAAAAAATAAACGTGAGGCAGAGAGACAAAGAAAAAGATGAAATAATGTAGAACACTGAAGGAGTCGTTAAATGGCTGGATGAATGAATTGATGAATGGAGGAAAGACTGAATGACCCGGTCTGCGCACGTGTAACTCGCTAATTGGCAAGTCACGGTTGCCATGGCAACCAAGGGATATGACTTAGCTTCATATTTTTCTTCTTCGCAAACTCATTCACTCCTCAAAGTGCAGCAGCGTGTTCAGGAAGTTTGGAAGTGACGGCGTATTTTAACGAAGGAATCAGCATGTCAGACATTCACTTTTTCACCCTGAGTCACAACTTGTTTGAGGGGAAAAAAACCCAAAAAACTCCCTAGATCAACTGCACAAAGAATTTAGACGCCAGGGAGCGCGCGCAAAGACAATAAATAGAAATAACAAAAGGGTTTTTACAGAGGAGAAGTCACGCCTGGGATGCAGCAGACTGACGCAGGAGGTAAAAATAACCCCAAAGTTTCTATTTCTCTCCCGCGGTAGTCTTCTCCAGCTCCTCTCCCTCCTCCGCCGGTGCTCTATTTTTAGCCCACGATGACTCTCCTCCACGGAGCGTGAGCGCCTGTCTGCCACCGAACCGCACGTGAGCCTCCTGCACGTGCGGCTCCTCTCCGTGACAGGAAGCTCGAGCGTCAGACACGACCCGCAGCACCGCCGCCGGTACCCACGCCAGCGCGAGGAGGGACGGGGAGGAGGAGAGAGAGGGAAGAGAGAGGAGGAGGAGGAGGAGGACAGGAGGATGGATGGATGCCTTTTATTCAAGAAACGGTGGGGAAAAGCAAGACGAAATGAAATAACTGCTGCTTTCATTTCTCTTTTTTTGTACAAATTCATGTTTTTTTTAACAAGACAGCGTCTCTTCTCCTCGGATGCTATAGGCTGCTGTGTGTATCCTGCTGTTAGAGTGGTGGGTAATGAGGGATGTGTCTGTAAATGACCACACATTAAGATGAAGTAGTTCATTAATGAATTCACAGTTTCTCAATGGAAATCCTGAAAAAGAGCAAGCTTCACGCATATTAAGACAAGCACAACTCGTTGGGAGTCATGGTGATTCAAAACAGCAACATCAGTCTCACAGACAGTCTAACAAGACTATTTGGTACACAGCATAAAAATCAATCATGCATACTCAGCAAGAAAAACTATAGTAATGTCAAGCTGAGCTACAGCTTGTGTTGTGGAGGGCCTGAGAGGTCCGTGGGGACGAGGTGGAAGGCGTAGTTTATGGGATGTTTCTCTGAAGTTTCATAGTGGAGGTGGACGATCGCTAAAAGTCGCCCCGGCAAAAGTCCAAAGCAACGTTTGTTTACACTGACAAGGCCGAGAGGTTTGTTTGAATTATGGCTGTTGGGACCATCGAGAGCAAGAGAGGAAGCAGTGTGTTGTTGTCGGCCATTTTCAGCCAATGACAGTTTCTTCTATCACCACGATGATCGTTGGGGTTTGTGATGGTTCTGTCCTGCTGACACGAGAAAACTCTTCTGTGCGTCGTTCTGGAGGTCATAAATAACTTTTATCCACAGTTTAAATGTCGGCCATCGTCAGTATTTGTAAGTTTTCATTGGTTTTCCTTTCGGGCCTCCCTGGTTTTCTGTTTTCCCACTCGAGGGTTGGAGGTGCTGACTGAGACGCAGGACCACACGTGTCTCTCTGTGGAATGCGTCCAGGATTTTCTTCCTGTTTTACCAGCGTTCGATATGTTTTGATACGAGTCCTCAGTCTTATCCTTGGATCTTTGCAGCTCATTCATTTTCAGAAGGGATTTTCTGTTTTGTGCACCATCTGGAGTTTGCACTGTGTATGATCAGCAGTTGTTTTTTTAACTTCCACAGGAGCCCGGCTTACTTCTAAAGCTCTTCGTCAGCCTGTGTTTGACTGGCTTGGTTGCTGTTTTTGAGCTGTCATCTGCTTTTGTGCTGCAGGAATCTGTTCTCAGACACCTTCGGGAACTGAGCTGGATCACTGTCACCTGTGTACATTTTCTTTATTATGACGTTTTAACTTAATTTGACTGCAGGAGGCATTCGTGTGAAATGAAATGGATTTCTTTGTCAGTTGACCACTTTGGTGAGGACTGAAATGCTGCGTCTAAAGCCTTTGGATGGATTGTCTTGGTATTTCGTACAGACCCACACAGTCTCCAGAGGATCAGGTGGAGGCTTTGGTGATCCTCCGAGCTTTCCTCCAGCGCTCCCAGCAGGTTTTGGATTTTAGTAAAATGTCTCACAACCGTATGATGGATTACCATCAAATGCGTTCATGATGAGCTTTAAGAACTTTCTCGACTTCTCTTGTAGCGCCACCATCAGGTCATTTTGCCCAATGCTTTGAGTTATGCCCAAATTCCTGCAGATCTAATGACATTCACATCATCCTTTGGAATGGAAATATTGTTTTTTGTCATGAATACCACTTCCTGTGGACGCTTCATTAGATCATGTAGGAGAGAGAAACTGGTAAAAATAATTAAAAGTCAGCATGTCAAATCATCACATAGAGCTTTAAACTCATCCACTCCAGTCATTTCCTACGGCCTCTTGAGTGCTCTGCTGTAGCTTTTCGAGCTGTCTCTCTCTGGGTGTTAACAGCTGCTCATTTTCACTCTTATTTCTTTGGACCATTAACTGAAAGATACGGTTTTCTTCCACAGTCAGTTTTCAGTTCTAAACTGACTCTGATGAATGCAATCAAGCGCTTCCTGTCTCAGTGATTGTGGCACAATGATTCTGTCTCCTTTGAAGAGAATCCCATCAGAGATCATTATCTCTTTGTATTTCCAGTCGTCCTGAATGCTCGTGTAGGAGCGTGGCTCCTCTTCTCGGCACCATCTGTCTAAGTGCACAATGTGTTTCTTAATTGTCTGCGTGTTTTAATATATTTCCCAAATTGCCTGTAGAGACAGGTATTTTTATCCTGCAATTACACTGTACAGTATGTGCTTCTAGATCCTGCGTCTGCCGAGTATTTATGCTCATGCTAAACCAAGAGCTTTAGACGCAGCTTATCAAGCTCAGCTCTATCTTGTCAGTATAAACTGTTTCAGCTGGCCTTTGTCATCTTAAACTGTACTCTGAGCTCAATGCATGCATGTTAGCATACTAATTCTTAGTTAGCTTGCTTAAATATTTGCAAAGTGTTTCCATAATTCTAGCGGGCTATGCTAACGGTTCCAGTGTAAGAGTTTAAGTTCATACTTCACATATTTGCATTGTTCAGTCCTCATTAACATCTTGGCCTGTTTCCATTCAGCCTTATGTTCCTACATCACAGTGCTGTGTGCCGGACACATGTTCCCAATGGCTCGCTCTGGGTCATCTCGTCACTTTGGAGATCAGCTAGCAAACGTTAACCCAACCTAACAAGTTGTTTATTAACCTTATCGTTGCCTTAACCACATGACTAAACCAACAGGAGACCTCACGCCTAATTATAACTTCAAACAGAGCTGATGTTTGCCAGAAAGACTTGGAAAAACCGAATATTCAAATTACAGGAAACACACATGCATTCAGAGCATAGGCTGCTATGTCGTGAAAAACCATGTCGATCAGGGTCAAATACCAAGTTTTTAAGGATTCCCTGTTGACATGATTTAACGTGTTCATTAATGAACTTTAGAGGTTCTGGTCGGTATAGCTTTGCACACAGCCAGGCTAGATTTCCAGTCTTTATGCTAAGCTAAGATATATATTATATTTGCATGCTGAAATAAGCATAAATGAATTTTGGGTCAAATAAAAGTATAGCTGAGGCTGACATGTGACAGCTGAGGTTGACGAGCTGAAGAAGATGAAGGACAGGTGAGAGTGAAACGTCGCTGTAGCTGATAAAGAAAAGCTTAAACTGATGAAGACTGAGCCAATTCTGATGAGGTAGAGACAAGCCGCGACTGAGACGTCCCAGCTTGTCAAAATCCAATCATAAAATGGATTAAATCTGTCTGTTTTTTTCTTTCTTAGTTTGTGCTGTTTCACCCACGGCTCACAGCTTTTCCTTCCTGTAGGCGGACTGCTCCTAATCCAATCTCGGATGCGTCCCCTTTCACAGGTATGTTGACGTCATGGTGTATCAGCCCAGGTGTTACAGGGAGAAATGTTTGCACTTCGTGCTCGTCGTTACAGCGCCACATCACACCCTACAATGTGAGCTCTAGGGAGTAAAGTTTCCTGAGGTACCTTTCCTTTCCACCAAACTCCTGGCTAATCCAAAATGGAAAACCTTGTGGCTAGCTGCCACTCAAGATGGTATTTTCCATAATTATGCATAACTTGAAACCTTAATATATTTAAGTAGTCGTGAAAGGGTAAATTAGCAATAGAGACCAAAATGTTTTTCGTACCAGGCATTTTAGCATGGGAGTCTATGGGGATTGACCCACTTTTGGAGCCAGCCTCAAGTGGCCATTCAAGGAACTGCAGTTTACGGCACTTCCACTTTGGCTTTATTCTTCAGCCCTGGAGGTAACTGCTTGGATCACCACTGTTTTATTGCATCTGCATGCTTGCTCTTGTGTGTGTTTGCGTGTTAGCATCTTCCCCATGAACGGTTTCAGTTGGCCTGCGGTGGTCTCGATGCTGCACAAATGCTAATGGCATTTTTTAAGAGACATGTCTACCTCTCTTAGCAACGTCTAATTTATTAAACAAGAAATGATCCCACTCACCTCTGTGACATAGAAGTGTTTATAAGCCTTCACCACACCAATCATTGCACTGTCAACCGACTGCTCTACAGATTATTTGGCGTTATTTTGTCTTTTAGATAGAAAGATAGGATGTAATCATTGATGCACATTCAAGCCCTTGAAAATAATGAGGAGAAAGAACCAATAAAAATGACGGCAACAACATCCTGACCCTGAATTCAGGTCACTGGTTCACAAAAGGATAGCAGGACAAATATAAGCACGCAATGACGTGAAAGAACCATTAAGTGTAATTCCCTGTACCAGAGAGAGTTGTATGTGAAAGGTAATGGTTATTGATTCATCAGCTTTTCTCTGCTCTGTTCTGCAGGGATTAGAGTTTTCTTCTTCCTGTTTCTTCAGCAAACTTTTAATTGTCACCTCGACCTAGAAGAAAAACTTTGACAACAAAAGTCTGCCTGCGCAAGAGCAGCGAGTGCGTGTGTTGCTGTGTGTGCTGCTATGTGTCTGTAATGACTGTGTTAGTCCTGCTGTGAGTGAGTGGGAGAGACTGGAAGCACTGTGTGGACGCATGTGGTGGGCCGCTGTGTCACTGCTGACATCTAGTGGTAGAGGGACAAACTGCAGACTGGCCACCATAACACACTGATGACTGAGGGCTTCACAGACCAGTAAAATTAGTGGTAATTATGGAAGATGATAGAGCCTACGATGATCGGATTTATAGCAAAACCACTGATTCACATATGAATTAACAAATTCAGGTCATGAGCTGCAGTGCTTTTTACTTCATGTTGAATCAAACAGACTTTCCTCATTGCAATGTTAGAATCTGTTTATTCAACTTAAAGACTTCAACAATGTCTAGCTCTGCAAAATATGGGGATAAACCAGCTGTTAAGTTGAAATCCCTACACCGTACCAAAAATAATGTACATTTTATGGCATAAGAAGTATCTGGATATCTGGATATTTATAAGTGTGCACTTTCAAGATGTAGTTCATTAAAAATATATAAAGTAATTGAGGTGGAATGTAATTAAGTACATTTACTCAAGTACTGAGAACAAACTTGAAGTACTAGATTATTTCTATTTCATGCAACTTCATCCTTCTACCAGTTACTTTTCAGATTACAATTTTCCATACTCTTCCTGTCCAGTGATTTCCACAATTTTACATTTTTCAAGTAAACGACGATTCAATTTTGTTTTGTGGGTTGAGAAAATTCTCCTCCTTCTTAAGATGAATAAACTATTTAAAAACCTTCTTGAAAATTGCATCTTCACACAGCTGAAAACAGGCTGTTTTTCTTACTTTTCAGAGGTCTGTGCTTCTCACAGGACAGCCACACGACAAACATGACGATCTTATAGAATTTGATGCACTGCTGTAGACTAAACAACAGTTATGTTAAAATGCAACATTAAAGGAGCAGTAACACATAAAATATTAAAACACTGACAGAAAACATTTTTCTTTTGATGCTTTAAGTAAATTATGCTGATACTGTTTGCATACTTTTACTTAAATAAGGTTTTGAATGCCAGACTTTTACTTGTGGAGGGTTTTCACAGTGCAGTATTAGTACTTTTACTTGAGTAAATGATCTGAATACTTCTTTCTCTGCTGGACTTACAGGAAAAAAGAAATGCAGGTGATGCGTTGCTTTGTAGCATAAACTGTGCTCCCGGAGGTCACTGCAGCTGGGCTGATGATCTTTCCACAGACAAACGACACACACACACACACACACACGTTGTACGGTGGTTACGCCCCCTGTGGGAGTGCATTGGTAATAACTTTATTGCAAAAATACAGGTTCCCTCTTTCCCCGAGCAACACCACCCCAGAACTGACACACAGTCTACACACACCCACAAACAATAACACCACCTGCAGCGGTTAACTCCTCACCCCTCTCTGTCTCTGCCCACATCACAAGCACACACTTTCATCCTTTACTTTACATTCATTCGCTCTCTTTCTCCCGTTTGCTCTCTCCCTCCTCGTTGCTCTCTTTTTGCATTCCATTGGTTAAAACGTAGTAGTAGATGCAGAACAACGAAGTTCACCAGCAGCATTAAACGTGAGATCTCCACCTCCTCCTCGTCCTCCTCCTCCTCCTCTGCGTGTCTCTGCCAGAGTCCATGAGAGCGCCCGCGGGTGGGTGTGTCTGCCTCCTGACTGTCTCTGATACAGGATCATGAGGGAAGGTTGATTTGCATAGCGGACTCATGCGCTACAATTGGCTACATTCTCCCACATCCAGAACCCAAAAAGAACAAACGAACCAACAGAAAAACAACAGAAATCTGAAGGAAAATAAAAACAGCAATGTCAAATACGCTCTCTGAGTTAAGTGCCAACCTTTGGTTTAGTAACAACGATCAATCAACATCAGTAAATTCTTGGAGAAGTTTAAATTGGCCAGTTGTTTTATAAGGACTTTGTTATTTTATATGATATTTCTTAGAATAAAGCATATACACATGTCAGACGCTCCTCAGTAAAGGGGGAGTGGATGAAGTTAAACTGTGTAATAACTCTTCATACAACTGAGGAATGGTTGACATCTCTGAAGACGACAGCTCACAGGCTGCAGATATACCTCTAACACACAGATATCATATAAAGCATATTCATATTAGACATGTCACTGTCTCAGGCTGAAGATGAGCATTTTCTATTCACATCTGAGGTCTCGAAAACCAGTTTCAGTGGGAGGGAGAAAAAATAAAGAGTGAATTCATAAGTTCACCTGAGGCCTTTAAGTGAAACGAACGCCGTCGCCTCTCGGTCCAATAGCCTTTCGGAAAGTGCACTTCTGCCGAGTAACCTTGCAAAGCGCACTTGAGTCATCTCCATTTTCATTAATAAAGCCTAAGAGAAGGGTTTCCTAACCTACATCCTCCCGTTCCGTCTCGACGTCCCTCCCCTGCTGGCCTATTTCTGGTGCTACTGTTTCCTGTTTGGAAGAAGAAAAGCAAGCGCGAATAAAAGACAGCGAGAAAGAAAGAGGGGAAGAAAGAAAGGGACGAGGGAAGAGGCAGAGAAAAAAAAGGAAGCGCTTTTCTTGTTTAATCTCCCGGTAGAAACGGGAGAGCTGTCATTAGGTCGGCGAGCGGTTGGGGGTCAGGGGTCGGGGGGTGGGGTGGGGCGGAAACTCCAGCTAGACACTTGTGAAGTGCACTCCACTCCTATTTGAAATGCAGACATGAGGAAGTACCACTTTTAAGTTTATCAATATTCGTTAATTATCATTATCAACATTCCATAAGGTCTTATTAATTAACATACAGGTTTCATACATGAGTTTTTCTGTACATGACTTTTAGTTATTAGAGAGTTCGGTCTCGGGCGGGTTTACTGTGCGCGCACACAGGAAGAAAAAAACAAACTAACCCAAAAACAAAAAGAGAAAAAATATGGCTGTCCATCTGAAACAGACCCAGTTTGGCTACGTGTGCGTCCAACAGGAAATGCCCGTGAAGAAAGAGGAAGAGGCGTGGCTACTTGGTAAGAGCCTCCCCCTGAGCTGAGGGTCCTGTGGGGGGGGGTGGTGGAGGACGAGTCTGCCGAGAGCCCGGGTCCCAGTCAGACCCGGCCGGTGAGTGACCACGCCGACAACACCATGGAAAGCGGCATGCTCGCCAGGCTGACTGCACAGGGGAGTCCCTCTGAAAACCCAGGGGGAGACGAGAAACAACAGTCCCGGGAAGTAGGGGGGAAGGTTGAGGTTGTAGTTGGGGGTCAGAGTGACTGCATAGACAGAATAGTAGGTCAAGGGCAGGGGGGTGGAGGGAGGGAGGAAGGCAAGGAGGGGCTAAGCAGGGTGCTGCAGGCGCTGAGGGAGGCTCTACGTCAGTGCAGATGTGCATGTGTGCGTGCATGTGTTTGCGTGTGCATGTCGTTTGAGGGGGAAGGAGGAGGAACGGGAGAGGAGTTTGATCCTCCTGAGCCGATTCCAGGTCCGTCGAGGCCGGGCCGGCGAGGACCCCGGCGCCGCTGCCCCGTGTGGAGGTGGAGACATTAGTGAAGCAGAGCAGGACTCTGGTCAGAAGACAGCTTGACCCCCGTCAGACACAGCCAGAAGGTCCCTGCACCGCCCGACAGCTCCTGGACGAGAAGAGCGGCTCAGATTAGCGTGAAGAAGCACCTCGAACGCGACCATGAGACAAGTTTGAGGGTTGAACAGTGAAAACGGTTCCAAACTAACGCCTGTTTAAAGGGACTTTCAGGATTTGCTTTTCATTTATTAATATTTATTTATTTTCACAGCAAAATTGTTCTACGGCTGCACCATTTCAGTTGAATTAATTCATTAAAAATTCTTCTCAAACATCAATTGAAGCACATTTTCCTCTGATTCAGCTTCAGAATTGCTAATTAATATGAAGCTCTGTGAGCAGGGACGCTACGCTGACATGCAGAAAAAGCAAAAAGCAGTGAGTGCAGCGACTTGTGTGCAAAAACATTCGACTTTTAATGATGAAAGAGTGTTTTCTGCACATGCTGTAAGAAGGGTTTAGGTTTAACGGGTACAGACTTCGATGTTTTGTACTGAACAGTGGATAAAGACTGAATAATGTGTAAAGAATAAAACAAATAGATGGTTGTGATCGACTTTTACATGGAACATAACAGCAGTATCCATATATTGTTGGGACGCAGTGTGAAACACAAATAAGCACACCCAATTAAAACAGCACAAAGACAATATATTTAATGTTTTACCTCATCAGCTTCACTGATTGTATGAAGGATATTACTACATGAGCTCAGGAACACTTCATGTAAGCTCGTTTGCAAATGATTGCAGTCTGTTTTTATTCACGTTTCTTGAGTCCTGATTTTTTTGGAATCGGAGTCGTACGTATGTGTTCTGAAACATAAAGTCTCTGTTCAATGAATACTTGTAATGATGGGTACAGTGTCAGCAGTGTTTCCTACTAGAGGCGCTGGCATAAAACACCTCGTGAAAATATTTCAGGTCAATGTGCATTAGCCTCAGCTGTGATTTTTGCACTCTGAAAGTCAAGATGTGACAAAAAAAAAAAACACTATAAAAAGTCTCTCAAAGAGCGAGAGACCTTAAATGACACAAAGCAGACAGATCTGCAGTTACTTTCTGTGTCATTTTGATATGAAATAAAGCTTTGAACTAAATAACCCGTGTTGTTTCTGGATGTTCTGTCCTTAAGGAGGAACAATGGGTGTTTTTTCCAAACACGGTGAGGAAATATGTATTTTTTTTTTTTTTTTTTTAGAGGATTTAAAAGGAAAATGTGCCTCTGGTTTAAGGTTAGGGTTCAAAGTGTATGTGATTTCTACTGGACATTTTAACTAAATATGACCACAGACATTCTCATAAATGAAAATAACCTTTGGCTCTCAGTCATTACAAATCAGTGCACATCCCCAGGATACAGCTATGTGCAAATAGGGGCTTAGCCTACTTTTGTGCCAGATGAGTCTGGTTTGCCAGAAAGTAAAACGATCACCAAAAAAAATGTTTTAAATATCAAAAAATGCTCACTTTGTTTTTCTGACCTGGTTTAAAAATCAGCTCTGAAACGCACTCATCTGGCACTGGAAGTAGTTCAGCCAAGGAAACATGTACACTCTCACCAGCCATTGGCAGATGAGGACCGTTTTCCTTTAAAGACTACAAGTGTAACGCCAGCTCAGCGCAGTGTTTACCTGTGAAGCAGTGGAGGGAGGTGGTGATGACAAGGTGTTGGTGATGAGGAGGATGGAGGAGATGATAGTGGTGGAATAGCAACAGGGACTCAGAAGAGAGGAAGTAAGCAAGGAGAGGCACTGACATCAGCCTGCTTCACCTTAGAGAGAGACAGGGGAAAGAGAAGGAAGAGAAGCAGAGAGAGGAGGACAGATTGGAAATCGAAAAGCAGGACAAAAGGAAGAAACGAGACAAACAGCAGGGGGAGAAGAGCACAGGGAAAAGCAATGTGTAAAGTGCCACGGCGGGACATCAGGCAGGTGCAGTTCAGCAGCTTAGCCACAGGGAGGCAGCAGAGCACAGGGAGTCACACTCACAAAGCTGCGGGTTGCAGTCAGGCGGCTGCGGCGCGGGGTCACTACTGTGCCGCTCAGGCTGCGTCCAATCCGCCTCAGGTTCTCCCCATCATCAGGCTCCGCCCCATAACGCAGATCCCGCAACATCATTGGCTGCAGGGGGAGAAAGTGTCAGTCAGGCGCCGGAAAAGAAGGATCTGTGAACACGTGAGGGGGTTCTGTCTGTGGATGTTACCTTGTTGAGGTAGGTGGGGGTGCCAGCGCAGTCCGCCCCATACACACTCCTCTCCATGTCTGCGTTGGGGGTCTTGGAGCGAGCCTGCCCTCCCACCCTGGATATGAGCCTCTCTGATGGGCTGCAGCCTGAAACACACACACAGGAAGGGCTGGAGGTCCACACATGAACACACAAGCACCCAAAACATGTGCTCTGCCATTTTAGTACAAGTTTTTGAGTGTCACTGATAGATTCAGTACATGTTCTGTGTGTGTGTGTGTGTGTGTGTGTGTGTGTGTGTGTGTGTGTGTGTGTGTGTGTACCTGTCTTTCCAGCCAGCAGACTGGCCTGGTAAAGGGAGTCTAGCTCAGACAGCTCAGCCTCTTCCCGGTCACAGCAGGGATCACTGTGTTGCCCTGGGGCATGCTGGGAGCTGTAGTGCCCTGGAGAAGACTGGCAACTGTAGCTGTAGCACTGACTGGACGCCTGCGGCCTGATGGGAACGCAGCGGTCTGGGGGTGTGTCATACGGCGTCACCACAGCGTCGGGCCGGTCCAAACTCCAGGAGGACCAATGACGGGTGCCGCTGTCGGCGGCAGCCCCGTGCCTTGGCCAATGCTGATCGGCACCGGTGGGGGAGTGGGGACGGGGTGGTTGCCAGAGCGGCGTGAGAGGTTTCCTTTGCCCAGAGGCTTCCAGAGGGGAAGATGGGGGAGAAGTAGAGGACGGAGGGGGAGGGTGTGTGTGTGTAGGTTCAAGGTGTGTGGAGTGTGCGGTTTGTGTGGTGTGTGTATCCCAGAGACGCAGAGGAAGCGAGGGCAGAGAGATGGCTAAGTGCTTCCCCAGGGGTCTGACACTCACCCCCCCTGCCTGCAGCAACTCACACAGCCTCACCCCCGTCCCTTCCCTCCCATCCTCGCCTTCCTCCCCTCGCCTCCCCGTGCACCCACCCTCCTCTTCCTCCCCTTGGCTGGACGGGGCGCAAGGGTGAGGGATGCTGAGGGTGAGCGGGGGTCGAGGGGGAGCAGGCCGATAGGGTGGAGGGGGCCGGTCCGGGCCCAGAGCAGCGTCCTGGTTGGGCGTTGCCTGGTCCTCTTCCTCCTCCTGATTGGGCGTCAGCAGTACTTGGACCGGGCCAGGCTGTTCACTGGAGAACACAAGAGAGGGAGGGTGTCACTCAGCCAGCAGCACGAAAAAAACAAAAAAACCAGAGCTGCTCTGACGTCAGGTGAGTTACTGCATAGAGGGAAGGTCACAACAGCATACCAGGATAAACAAGCAGAAAACACACACACACACACACACACACACACACACACACACACACACACACACACACACACACACACACAAGCTCACTTCCATACAGAACAAACAGCTATGAACACACAAAGATGCAGCCTTGTGCAAGCATCGCTTTGTGTATGGGATTTCACAGCCATGCTGCTTATGAGTCAGGCACAAGCTCAGCTCCACCGACTGACCGAACGCTGCAGATTCACCAAACTTCCTGATCGTCTTCGGCCCAAACAACCAAAGATTTGACTTTGATCTGATCCTCACAGCAGCAGTTTACCCTCTGCTGCACCGCCGCAGTTTATCAGCCCCGAAAATAAATGTGGCCTCAACAGTCTGGAGTAATTCAGCCTCAGCGGGCCACTATATTACTTTATTGATTTACATACGTTGCTACGTGGAGGATATGATATATGTTGAACATTAGTGGGTCCTCTCTGCAGAGACGTGGTACACACTCTGCACTCTATCAGTGCAGCAGTGTGTGTACTAAACTAGTGTGTGTGTTGGTATGTGTGAACAGCAAGTCTGTAAATTTGTGTGTCTATTTTTAAAGACAGCGTGTGCGCAAAACCTGTATGTGTCTACGTGAGCGCCAGCCCCCATCCCCCACATTAACTCTCCCGTCTCTTTTCAGCCTTAGTAATTACCCAGCAGGCTTTGCAGCAGCAAGCTATAAATCAGAGGCTTGTGTTGATCAATAGGGGAGAGGAGGAAGGTAATAAAAGAGGCTGAGCGCTGAGCTTTACCTCCTCCTCCTCCTCCTTCCCTTCATCCGGCTGTTAACACTTTGGATTTACAATTTATTCATTTTTAAGAAATTCTGCTTTAAGCCGAGCTCTAATGAAGCCAGGATGACTAAACCCGACATTAACATGAATAAGTTAACAAATCCGATCATTGTCTCTACCTTTGTAATTACCATCAATTCAGCTGGTTCAAAGTGCCGCAGTAACAAGATCCAAAGGGAGGATGTTTCAGAGTAGATTTTAGGATCTGACCACCTTTAAGGCACACATGGGACTGGATACTGACTATATTTCCAACTTGCTAACTCCGTCTGAGCCTGAGTTTAACCTCCTCGAGGATAAAAACCAGAGGAGACTGGGCCTTTGCAATCCCGCACGTCATCTTAAAATCTTTTTAAATAGCTTTTATTCCGTGTCTCTCTGTGTTTTTATGGCATTAATACTTTCTATTGTATCTATGTGCTTTTTTGCATGAATTGTTTGATTAATTTCGGTCTATAAAACATCATAAAATAGTGAAAAATGCATAAAAACGTCATGATTTCCTAAAGTCCGAGTTTACTTCTTTAATTTGCTTGTTTTATCTGACCAACAGCCACAAACCCAAAGATACTCAGTTTCCTGAAATCCACAGGATGCTTGGACTTGATTAAACTTGTCTACTTATTATCATCATTTAAACACATTAAACGTAATTAGCTCTTTATCTCAGATTCTAGATGAGCTGCCTCCCTTTCCTAAAATATGAAATAGGACCTTTGTTCTCTCCAGAAACCTGGCTGCTGAAGCTCACAGTCAACCTAACACATCGGGAGGAGACTGACTGCAACACACAAGCACGGCAGCGAGGAGCAAAACAAACAAACGGGATACTGAACAGGATCCGCGAGTGCAATCGCACGGCAGCACACAGGACAGAAACACAGTGACGGACTGCAGCTTCACGGCGCTCAGAGGGACAGATCAGCGGCGCACAAAGAGCAGAGGGAAGCCTCGGCAGCACACAGCTACAAAGAGCAGCACAACAACAATGAAGGGAAGCAGTGAAGCACGGAGAAGCAGAGAGCAACTCTGGCTCTCTCTTTTTATTCTCGATGGCAACACAGAGCCCAGCAAAGCAAGTTTTTTACCGCACTGCAACAAACACACAAACACAAAGGGGAGAAGAAGCTACTGTGTATAGTCAGGTGTGTGCGTTTGAGAACACACGCACATTCAGACACACATACGCATACAGCAGGGTGTGAGAGTGCAGTGCTAGGGGTTACAAAAATGGGGGTTCTGGGATTTTGTGCAGCCAGAGCTGAAGACACACACATGAGGGTGTTGAGGTGTTTTTCGGGCAGCCAGCACCCAGAGGACACACACAGAGGAGTCCTGAGGTGGGTTTAAGGACAGCTTGAGCTGAGGACACACACGAAGTGAGGGAGGGAGGAAGGGAGGGAGGGGGTCTGAGGTGGTTTGGAGACAGGCACCGCTGCGGACACATAAGGGGGGACAGTGGTGGTACCTGCGAGGCCCCTGTGGGCGGGCGCTTCCTGTCTCCCGTTCCATTTCCTGTTCCTGCCTGCGTTTGATTGGGCCCCCAGTGCTCCTCATGCACGCAGCTACAGCCAATCCGCTATGAGCGTTAGCCTCATGCAGGGGTCTGAGCACAGCTGAGGATGTTAACAACAGAGCGGGAGATAAAAAGGAGAAAAGACAGAAAGATATAACGACAGAGTGGCAGAGGAAGAAAGAGCGAGGGAAACGGAAACAACAAAGAAGAAGGACGGAGAGTAAAAGATGAAGAAAGAGACAAAATATGAGGATGAAAGAACAGGTGAGACAAAAGGAGAAAATAGAAGCAGAGCAGAAGGAGTGGTTATGAGGGGGCCGGCATGCATTACGCTCCTCTACTGTAAGTCAACATGGGTGTATTTTATACATGTATAGAGTTGCAAAGTGGGAGGATTTATTTCATCCCCGACTTCCTTTATGTTGGGTGAGTGACAGCTGGAGAACTTACTTGGATTGGTTAAATCATACATGCAAAATATTAGCAATTGGGTCAGAAAACACATGGCTAAAGCTAAAAAGCTAAAAAGTCAAAGTGATTCCCAAGGAGCATTTTGCTAAAAGCTTAAACTTCAGCTACTGTATGTGCTCTGCTAAAAATCGCACTTTGTAGAAATATGCTAAAGCAGTTTTAGATGAATTTAGCATGTATGTGCTAGTATTTTATTCTTTCACAAAAACTGATGATCACCAACATACTGTATGTTAAAAACTACATTATGGCAATTTTGAAAGAGGAAACAGCACTTTATTTTATTTCAGAAGTAATAAAATTTATCCATGCAGCTTACTTGGTCTGGTATGACCAGTAGCCTATGATGGCTAATGTTCACTAATGTTAGCAAACTTAACATTGCTGTATAACAGACATTACTGAGTCTACTTGAGCTACTGTACTGTTACAGGATGCTCACCATTTACCATTATCCTGTGGCTTTGGTGGAGTTATTACATTTAACAAACGTCATTGATATCGTTAGAAGAAAACTCTGAAATGAGAAGACTTTATCGTGGTGAAAAGTACATTTAAACCCCGCATCTCCTCCTGCTTTGCAACTCTATTGTAAATGCATCAATATGTTAACTTGTCCTGTAGTTAGTAAGTCAAAAAGTCAAGATTAGATAAATGAGGAGCAAAGTTGAGGCTACGTTCATGAAGCCACAGACACCAGACAGGGAGAAAAAGACAAGAAGTGTTTCCTTCGCACAGAGCTTTCTATGGTGCATAGCCTTGTGAACGCACCTTGAATGGTGTTAGTTGGTTATAAAAAAAGATGCAGAAGAGGACAACAGAAGAGCAGCCATCACCCGTCTTGGCTTGAGCTTACAGACTTTTTGATTGATAGAGACAGAATAAAGGAAAGTTGATGGCAGCTCTGTTGTTGTTGGCTGTAACCGTCCTCTAAAACACTGAGGCAGATTGTCTGGAGTCCGCCTGAAACCATCGATAGGGATGTGGGAACCCAAATTCTGTTACGTAATTGCACTGATAGTGATGCCATCTGTTCATTCGCAAGTCGTCCTTCCACTTCATCAAGGTTGAGTGTACTCACAGGGGTGTGTGTGTGTGTATGTGTGTGTGCATGTGTGTCAGGTACATGAGGCTGGACACACTGAAGCACACACAGTTGGACAGACAGGACACAACATAATAATCTCTGATATAGATTTAGTTAGTGCTGAGCTGGAGGGGAAAACCTGCACACCTGCAGTTCATACAAGGCTCTTTCACAGACACACATTTTCTGAAAATAGTAACACACACCCCCCACATACACACAGAAAAACAGAATTTGTAAGTGCATGGACCAAATATACATGAAAACACACACACATACACAAGTTTCTCGGAGTCTGATGCCAAGTCTCAGTCAAGTCAAGTCACAAGTCTGCAAAGTGCAAGTCAGGTGTCTGAATGTTGACCGTTGAACAGCATGTGAACGCTATTCTGTCAGAGCTAATCAAAGCTAATGTAATAAAAGAGGGTGAGTGGCTTCGAAATGCCTTATTTATTTGTCGATTTGCCTTTATGTCTTCAGTGGGTCAACTCTCACAACAATCAAGTCTAAGTCTCAAGTCCTGATTGTGACTTGAGTGATTTAGTATGTAAAATATGAAGCTACAGACAGTTAGCTTAGCATAAAGACTGGAAACACTGGGAAAGAGGTAGCCAAACTCTGTGAGCCTGTACGTGGGCACACTGAGGTGCCTTGAGCTAAATGCTAATGCCAGCATGCTAACATACTCACAGTGACTTGCTGATGCTAAACAAATATATGATGTTTACCATGTTCACCACCATAGTTTACTGTGTTAGCATGCTAACATTAGCTAATTAGCTCTAAAACCAAAATAAGGATGAGGCTGATGGAAATGTCATTGGTTTTAAATGTATTTGGTCTTAAAGTATTTAACAAATGGAGAATTTGAACCGATGGTTGCATGAAGGTCCGTGCAAATTCTTCTCAGCAATCCATCCAATAGTCTGGACCACACTGGTGGGCCGACATTGCTGCATGGAGCCATACTGGCAGCATGGCTGACAAAGAATCTGAAAAACTAACGCATAGGCTGAGATATGCCAACTTTCAGTCCTTAGTATGAGTCAAGTTCCAAAAACAATGGATCCTATACTTCCCATAAAGCACCTCTATGAGTCTTTTGTTAGACCCTTCATTGCTTGTACAGTATTAGCCTAGATCTTTCAAAACTCCATGCTCCCAGTTTATCATGTACATTTGTATTCTAGAAGCGCGAAATGAGCTTACTCAGCTCATGTAAGTTGACTAATTGCGGCAGAATTGACAAAGCTCCACCAGAGCCGCAGAAGACTGTGCAGCCTCAGGAACTCCGTGATTATGACCTGAGTCCAAGTCTGAAGTCAACGTCTCACCAATCTCGCACACACATTTAGATACACTGGTACATACATAACTATTTATATGCATGTATATATTAACATGTACATAAACATACACTCACACGCACTCATAATGTATTTCTGTGCTACGAAACACACACACACACACACGTTGTGAATTCCCTTGAGTGTGGCCGGGACATCGGAGCCCTGAACTTGGAGTGGGATTGAGATTTTGAATGGGAATCAACCTGGGAGAGTTTGCCACTCAGTGCCGGTCAGTAAACGTCTCATGGGACTGATCTGACAGAGATTTGCTTGACGAGCTACAATGAACTCAGCAAGAGCTCAGCTGGAAATGAGACACACACACACACACACACACACACACACACACACACACACACACACTTATTCTGACATATAACACTCATGGATGACACACAAAAACCCAGTATGTATAGTATGAGTTATAGTAATACGCACTAGACAAATAAAAATACTGATGGAGGGAGACAGATGGAGAGACAGACGAACAGATGGGAATGAGGACAAAGAGGAGGTCAGACAGAACCACGGACGTACAAGTCACTGTGACTGCTCAACTAGACAACAGGTGATAATGTGACCTTAAAGCTGCACCGGGCAAAATGTGAACATAAAAATACACTGAAATGACGCAGAGCATAAAACCAGTGTCACATTCCTCCAATTGAAATGCCAGGATTACCTGAGAAGTCAGTGTTGGCTCTTTGATATCTGCGGTCTGATGCAGGCAAAGTTGCCAGGTGCAGCTTTAAATGCAGTCTGCCCTTCTTCTTAAAGGGCCAGTTCACACAATTTCACAAAAAACATTTATTCTCAGTTATGATTCTGGGGTTTAGCCATGCAGATAGAGATTTGGAGCTCGCTGTGAACAGCTTTCATTTTGATAAAGAAATAGTCCCTGCAAAGGAAGCGGAGACAAATATCTTAAAATTTGCTAGGTACCACTAGAGGTAAGCGATGTAATATGTTTTCTGTAAATTGGGTGAACTGACTTCTTCTGTTCTCCTTCAAAACTCCAAACCTCCCAAACATTTTTCCTCCACCCTCCCACTTCCTGTCATCCTCTTCACCCCTACTTTCTTCCATACCCTGGTGTTGGAGCTGGTCCAGGTCCATGAATTTGCTGGGTTTGGGGTTGAATCCCATGGCCGCCTCCCGCTCTGCCTCCCTCCGCTTCTGCTGCTCCTGCTGGCGGGCTCTCCTCGCCACCTCCTCCTGCAGCTCGTCCAGCTCACTGCGCCCTGAGCCTGAATCTGCGCAAATGAAATCATCAATCAAATCATACGTATCGTACAGTAGTTACAGTAAAAGCAAATACCTGCACAAATACATACCTGCGTTGGTGCCGCCGCCCCAGCTGGGGGAGGGCAGCTCTTGCAGAATGGCACCACTGCTCTTTGACTTGGGCACCGAACGCCATGACGGTCCTGACATCAGCACCCGTTTCTGTTGCCCCACCTCCCTGTTGAGAAGGAGAAGAAAAAAAACACACACAGAGAAAGAGAGCAAGGAAAAAGAGACAAAAGGGGAAAATGTTGAAAGCGCAGATCATATGTCTCCAGACAAATACGTCCACGGATTGATCTGTTCTACTACTGCGGGACGATTTTGTCGTAGTTAATGTCACATTCGTATTTCATGCTGACAAAGTGAAACTGAACGGAAAAACAAGAGAGACAGAGAGACCAAGAGAGGGAAGGGCAATGAACGACAGAGACAGAAAGGGAGAGACAGTAATTGTTATTTGTGAGTTTCCTACCTGTCGGGGCTGCTGCTGTTCCTCTCGCTGCTCTCGTAGCCACTCTCCATCCTCTGAATCAGACGTGGCTGGTGCTCCACCCCTCTCAGAGGTGGAGGGGCAGGGGGACCCATCGTCCGCCCGCTGCCCAGAGACCTGGGCTGCCCGACCAGCCCAAACCCCGCCTCCAACTCCCCAACCTCCCTCCCTTCCACCTCCTGCAACCCTAGCTGTGTGGGTGGAGCGGGTCCCGCCAAGGGAAAGGAGTTGTGGGGCTCCGGAGGGAGAGAGGGACCAGGCAGGGTGTTGTAGCCCAGACAGGAGCCTCTCGGTCGGGTGAAGATGCTGTCGATGTTCAGGGCCTCTCTCCTGGGCCTCCAGGTTGGCCTGTAACGGCCTCCAGAAGAACTAGAGAGCAAGAGAGGAAGATGTTGAACAGGATGTAACACAAATTACCTGACTGCTAAAAACTACTCAAAAAGTTGCAAATGTGCCTCCTTTAAAGAAAGTAGAATGACTCTTTTTAGAGGGTAGTAATGTAAAAATACACGACCTACAAAACGACTTAAATACAGCTCAGTCACGACACTCACACAGAGCTCTTAACCATTTATTGCTCCAACAATGCAAATTTTAGTTCTGTAGTGTGGTTCTGCTCTGCAACGAATCTGAGCTTGACACACACTGAGATATGATCAGCAGCTACTCTCAACCCTTAAATTACATTTTATTTGACCTCTATTTAATTCATGATAGCAGGACTAATACTCCTGTTCAAACAGCAATGAATTTACTCGAGTACTGAACTTAAAAACTTAATTTTGAGAACTTCCACTCCACTGCATTTCTGTTAGAAATATTGTTCTTTCTAATTCGCTACAATTACTTAAGTTACTTAATTTAACCTTATAAAGTAAAATGCATTATTACAGCTTAAAGAGCAGGATGTCTAAAGTCGATGTGTATCAGCGGTGAAGTACCTGGACTTGCTCTCACTGCTGGTGCTTTCATCCTCCCAGTGGGGCCCACCAGCTCCTCCCTCACAGCCCCCGACTCCTGACGAAGAGGAGGAGGACAGGGGACGAGAGGAGGAGGAAGAGGAGGTGAGTGGCCGGCGGGAGGAGAGGAGGAAGACGGCGGTCTCCTTGTACTCCGGCAGAGGAGGAGAGGGAGGACGGGGAGGACCCTCCACCGCTGACTCTGAAGGTGGGAAGAAGAGGGACAGAGAGCAAATCCAATAACTTTATTTTTTCATCCCACAGGGGGCAATTAAGCAGGCAGCAGTGCAATATGAGAGTCTGCAGAACTCACTTCACTTGCTCTAAAACTTGAAAACTGACCTTTGTTTGCTCTTACTGGATTTGTACCTACAACAAGTAAAGCAGTTCAGTACTTTCCCTGAAAACACTGCGGTCACTTGAGTATTTGCAGTTGTTTGGAGCTGTCAAGGTGCAGCTTTACTTTGAGAGCACAGATAACTTTGCGTTTGGACCCAAATGCAGTATTACCTCCGGCGTCAGCACCGTGCGGCGGTGTGCCGATGTCGTAATTACAGACCACTGTGGTCTGGGATTCGCTGGAGAGGTGGCTGCCCGTGGACTGGTGGAGCGATCGGCTGCGAGAGGCACGGTGACTCGAGCTGTCCGTCGAAGAGTCGGTGCGAGTGTCGCTGGATATGGATGGCTCGCGACCTGGGAGACAGCAAGATGACCTTTCATTTAATGCTGCATCTTCATATGTTTACAGTCAAATAAGTTCATGTGCTGCAGTGTGCCCAAGCAGAAGTTGGATTAGAGGGTTGAAGGTTAGAGCTTTAAAGCTGTAAACTCGCACGCTCCTGATGATAAACACAGTAATCTGATATAATCTGTAGCAGAGTCATCTTTGCTGTACCGGAGTCTTCACTGTCGTAACCAGCCTTGCTGCTGCAGTGCTGGAGCTCCAGCTGCGGGTTGGAGCTGGTACAGGGGTTGGGGCTCTCCTGCAGTATCACCGGCGTCCCACGGGGGTCAGCGTAGAGCAGCAGCAGGGGCTGATAGTGGCCTTTGATACAGCGAGACACCACGTCCTTCCACTTAGGGCCGATCTGGAGGTGCAGCAGGGCAGCACACACACATAAAGACACACATAAACATACATATAACCCCCGGACACACACACACACACACACACACACACACACAAAGAGACAGTAAATCTATCTGTTTTGAGATATAACATTACGCATATTCCACCAAACGTGGAAGGTCAAACACACATTGTGCTGCTGTGTGCCCTTATTGATATCATATTATCACACTTTTTCATTTGCTCAATGATCTAATCTGACTGTCAGTGTGCACTGTGACTGATAGAGGTGTCAAGGACGTGTAGATTCACTTTATATCACAATTTGACACAAACAAACCCAGTTTCCCTCGATTCAGCCACGGGAAGATTTATATCATTTTCCAGCCTTATGGAACATAACTCACGCTTGAATCGTGAAGTATTACAGCATAAGACCCGCTTTAGCGCTTAAACCTGCGCTAAGACGGAGACAAAGACAGGGATTAAACCTCAAACACATAATCAATCTCAAGCCGCCCCCGCTGACCATGCAGCACTTAAACTAACATACAGCACAGTTCTTGTCATTGCTGCTCTCACCGGCACAACTGGAGATGCAGCAGATACTGTACAGCACCCCCCTCCCCGTGTTGCAGCATGCAGACTCCAAACTGTGTCTCACCTCTTTGACGTGGGCGTCGTCGAAGTACATCCACTTGCGTATCTTGGTCTGGAAGAAGAAGGTGGAGTAGTGCTTGCCGTAGTAGCACACCATGCCCACCAAGTAGAGCTCCGCCTGGCGAGCCCTCTCCTCTGTCACACGGTAGAACAACTACAGAGAGAGAGAGAGAGAGAGAGAGAGAGAGAGAGAGAGAGAGCGAGGAGGGAGGGAGGGAGGGAGGAGGAGACAGGGAGGGAGGGAGAGATGCAGGGAAGAGAGGGAGAGGTGTGCAGTAGAAGGGGATGAGATAGAGATAGAGGAGTAAATGTGAATACAAGCACATTTTTGCTCACCTAGTATACTATGCTGTATGCAGTAATCCCTCACACGCTGCCTTTACTCCTCATTTCCATTTCAGTGTGTGCTGCACATGCAGCTTTTCGTGCAGATATGATGCAAGATCTCACACTGATGTCCCATTAAGGTCAAAAAACACTGCTGCACATTTCATATGCACAGATAATCGTGCTATAAGTGCTGAAGTTGTTGGTTTAGGAATGTTAATATAACCTTCATTCTATCTTTACCTTCTGCTGCATGTGGTTCAATACAGTAAAATGACAAATTATCCAGCCATGCAACTAACAATTGCTTTCATTATTGATTACTTAAGTATGCAAAATGTCACTAGTTTCCACAACCCAAAGCGGCATCATTAAATTGCTTCTTTTGTCCGACCAACAGCACAAAACTAAAAGAAATTCAATTTACAAAGATAAAAAGAAACAAAAGAAAAACAGCAAATCCTCATATTTGAAAAGTTTGAACAAGCAAGTATGCAGCATTTATGCTTGATAAATAAAAATCAATCAAAATTGTTATTGTTATATTGTACTGGCTAATTGCTTCAGCACTGAAATAATCTGGTCTGTGGAGAGAAAGAGCACAAAAGAGTAACAGGGAAGCAGAAAAGAGAGAAAACAGATGCAGAAGTGAGACAAAGAGAGAGAGTGAGAGCAGTGGCAGAGGAGGAGGGATACAGGAGGCAGATGGATTCACTTCTCCTGATCTGAATGACTAAACAAAAGCAGAAAATGCCATAGATTATGCCTCCGATTCCTATCTAACAACTAGCTTCATCTGAGCAAAGCGGGATGAAAACGAGAGAGACAGCAGCAGGCGGAGACAGAAGATAGAAGATAGAGGAAAGAATTTGACTCACTATAACACAGTCATATTCGCTGATCCATTATTCATAGATATCACTTCTGAATGTGGCTGGAGATGTTACAGTGGCATTAAAATGCATCGACATTATTCAGTCATGACACGCAGGATCAGAGGCCAAACACGTGTGTGTGCGAGGTGTGAAAGCTGCAGCGGGAGAGCAAGGGGCGCTATATGAGAGTAATGGAGGTCAGCTCGAGTGTGTCGTGTGTGCTGTAATTTGTTGTTTTTCACTGGGAGTTGGGACGGGAATAGTGGAGTTCATTGGACGTTAGGGTGTGCACATTCGTATTCTGCATTTGTGTCATTAAGAGTGTATTTGTGTGTTGCAGATGTGCTTTTACACGTGTGTGTCTTTAGGATTATATGTGTGTTCTTGCATGTGTTCATGGCACATCAGTGTGAGTGTGTGTATGAACATGCCTCTGGGGATTTGCACCTCTGACCTGGAGGTTGAAGACCAGCGCCAATGAAAATCAAGTTTTAGCCTGGTCAACATGTCCATATGGTGTTTGCTACAAGAAATATCATGAGCAGCCAACACCACACTTAAGCATTTCCACCTTGTAACTGCAGTGGACCAATGACAGCCATGGTTTCATATATCATACCTAAGGAACCAATCCCATCAACCTGCAGCTATGGTGAAACAAGGGCCAGTCACATGTCAGCATTTTGCAAGCTTAGTTTCACGATGGGAGACGTGTTTTCACAAAGTTGCAGAAAGAGAAATGTTGCACCTTCATGTATCACCAAAAGATCCAAAAATCTAAGCACCAAACTGTAGCCTGCAGTAGCCTCTGTCCAGAGCACTGTTTTCAACACCAACAGACGAATCTTATCAAAACTTATACTGAAACCCGATACTGTTCCATCCATTTATCGTGGGGGACACAGTGTTTTATCCATTAACAAATCTGCATGCTAGTTCATGTTAGCTAACACTAATTTGTGTCAAACACCGACAGGACAGTTTATATAAGCTGCTAGTAGAGTGTTAGCAAGATAGTTAGGTAATTCAAGTGCATGTGCAACGTGGGGCAAGTTTTCCTTCAGGGCTTTCTGCCAGAAAGCCTTCTGTCAGAAAGCCTTTCCTCACAGGTTGCTAGTATAGTGTTAGCAAGATATGGTAAGATAATTCAAGCACATGTGCAATGTGGGACAAGTTTTCCATCAGTGCTTTCTGTCAGACAGCTTTCTGGCAGAAAGCTGCCAGAAAGCGTGTGTGTGTTATGTGTGTGTGTTTGATGAGAAGAGCTGAAGGTGAACAGGTATGCTCGGGCATTTTAAGGCATAAAGGGAAAAGGTTCTAAATATGAATTGTGATGAACAGAGATGAGAAGAGAAACTTCTGGTACCTGTTTGCTTTGGCAAATTTCAATTAAAACACAAAGTGAAGTCTGAACTTTAATAACCGAATAGCTTCAGAGCAGAGCATCTCTCTGAAAAACAATCAAATATCACTTATTTCACATTTCTGCTTCTTAGCAGCCTTTAATGTCGCAGCTCGACAAAAGAGGCGAGTCCATGAGTGAGTGGAGGGGACGGGGAGAGTTCAGACATGTCTGCAATACCAGCAGAACAGACAGGAGCGAATGCAGAGGCCACAGCCTAAAAATGACTTCAGCAGAGCGCTTTGTCGTGACTTTTATGGATGTGGATTAAACTGAGTCACGATGACGCCCTGCCGTGCTTGTAAATTTTCATGGCTGTAATTTTTTCTGCCCCCACGAAGTAATTTAACAAAATCACAAAGATTTCAGTTTCTGCTGCAGTGGACGTGGATTTATCTCAGAATATGGAAAATAAACTCCAGGAGGAGACCTCTTTTCTTCCTTTCAGAAAGACCAATGAAAGAAATGCTGTATGAGATTCCACCAAGTTACAGAAGCCAGTGGAACAAAGGCGACACAGGAAGTGACTTCGGCTCTCTGTAGGTGGAAGGTTCAGCCGCGGGCCAGGGGATCTGAAGGGATTTCGTTTTTTGGGATCAGCATTCATTTGAAGATCTAGTAATCTACCGTATTAAACCTTTTGGCTCTCTGGACACAAAACACTTTTAAAGCAACTATCCTCAAGCATGTTTGGTATCACTCTTCTGTCAGATGAGTAGCCAAACTTGTCTTGAAAATAAAATGAGATGTGACTGCTGAGCCATCAAATGAGGTCGTGGTCAAAGTCCACTTGAAGTCCACTCATACACATTCACATCAGCTCCATGTTCAAAAGCTGGTATTTTTAAAAATGCCGTCTCCAAATCTCTCAAATCACATTTTGTCTACCTTGTCCTTCATCCTAGCATGACAACGAAATTCAGAAATCCACAAAATCATTAAACAGCCTTTAAAACAAGGCAACGACACATCATGCGGTTTGACTTCCCCCTTTTGAAAGTAAGTGTTTAGCAAGAGTAAGCCATAAGCCTTGAAATGAAGGGATTGAAATACGCACTGGGATCTGGTTTAAGAGGTTAAAGGATTTCTTAACCTTCCAAGAAAGGGTCAACTAGTAGACTGTTCCATGTCAATTGAAAGTGACGTCAGCGGGACTCATTTTCCCCCCAAACCGAAACACAGTGTCAGGTTGAATGCAAGTACTCAAACAGAATGGACACTTTTGGGGTTTTTCATTCGTTTTCTCATGAATTATTATTTAATTATTTAAATGTAAACTGGAGTCCATACAGCCAAAGTGGTGCTTTAGCTAAAAGCTAAACTCAGCATGCTAACTATGATAATGCTAACACGCTGATGTTTGATTGAACACTGTCACCATCAAAGATTAGCATTATTAGCATGTGAGCAAAAACAAATGGTAGTTTTGCAGGTATTTTGTCATAAACCATTTTTATTTGAGTAATACAGAGAAAATTTGCCTGATGAAAAGTCCAGGGGATCAAGTCAGCAGGTTTCATCCTCTGGAAACCATGAATGTTTGCACCAAATTTCATGGCAGTCCATCCAACATTTGTCCAAATATTTCAGTCTGGACCAAATCCACTGTGTATTTTTCCTTTTTAACTGTAACATCTTTTATTGTTGAAGCCTCAAAGGAGCCTCATGAGGCTCTGTGGGCGCAGTCGCCACCACAAACATTTCTGGTTGGTTGTTTCTGACTATTGATGGTCATCTCACTGTTGCTAGCACCTCTGGGTCATTGGCAGACGCTGCACACAAAAACCTCTTTTCACTAACAAATTAAGAGCTTTGTGTTTGTATCTATGTCAGTGTTTGGGCGGAAGTGCTTGGCTGCTCACATAGGCAGACATAACATATGCTAATGTGGTATAATGACCGTGTAGTGTTTGTGTGCGTGGTGTGTGTGTGTGTGTGTGTGTGTGTGTGTGATCCCCTTACATCTCCCAGACGCAGGCAGGTCCCCAGGCTGTGTATGACGTCCTCCGCGAGGTCAGAGTGGTCTGAATCCCACACCAGCCCGATGGACACAATCTCCGGTGAGTTCATCAGCACCCGGCGGATACGCAGCACCTCCCCACAGTTACTCTGTAATGGAGGGAGGGAGGGAGGGGAGGTTAAAAAAAAGCAAAGCGTGTGATCAAACAGGTTTATTCATCCAGTGTTATGAGGCAGTGTGACAGCGGCATACGTCGCTAAAACCAGCCCTTTATTTGGCAGCGATGAACACGCGCACGCATGCAGATCCGCACACAGATGAAGTGAACGGCAGCAGAATGAGAGAGCAGATAAAAGGCAGGAGAAAAGAGAAGATGAAAGGATCGTAAGAGAGAACGACAGAGGAAGAAGCGCTGTGCTGAGTTGTATTTGTCCCCTGGGCCTTCTGCTGAGTTCAGAACCGTGTGTTCTGAATCCTTCCTTTGAGTCATGACCCACCGCGGAGCTGGTGCACACACACATACATGCACACACACACGAGCATGCACGCAGTGCTGGCAGAGCGCGCTCGGAAACAGCCTGAGAACACCCTGGCAACCAGACACTTTGCCAAACACACACACATATGCACAAACACACACAGAACTCTCCCTTTGTGGGCGGCGGGCTGTCTTGCGCTGGCACCAGAGATGGCAGGAAGGTATTTTGCCAGGGTCTGCTTCTCAATTCTCAGAAAGGGACACAAACACAAGCCAGGGAGCAGCAGCCAAACAGCACAGCAACTGAGACACGGGCTATCTGTTAGCTCAGGACACATCGATGGGACACACAGCCTCTGTTAGCTCTCTGCGCTGTGTCTCCGCTGAGAACAGCCGGTGACAACATCATTCATCAAATGATCGTGCAAACAGATTCGCTCTGCTTCATAATACAACATTGATCTTGCCGTTTCATCTCTGAATTTTAGATGCAAAGATTTCTTTCTCTCTCTCTCTTTTTTTTTGCTGTGGCTATGCAGGCCTTTCCAAGAGAGAGTGAGTTATATAACAGTGCTGCTGGTCAAAGGATACTGTAGGTTTGCAGAATGCTGATCATGGCATTCTTCAGAGCAAAATGAAACAACTTTTGGAAAATGTTTGTGCTTATGCTTCCTCGCCACTCACACAGCGACGGAGCAAAGAGACAATCCTACTTTTATCAGTGTAGTGACAGCTAAAGAGGCAGACTGAGCAGTGAAACCACCATGCAGAGGTGCAAAGTTAAGCCTCCTACACACACAGTTTCTGGTAAATTTCTGGGTTATCCTCTAAGGCTCCGCTAGTGATTTTCACCCTTCACACATGCAGCGACGTTCAGGAACATTTCCTTCTTGCGCCTTTTCACACATGCCACCGCAAAGCCGGAACAGATGGGGCGAGGGACAGCCCAGCAGATGGAGGTAATGCAACACTTAAGGATGCCAACCGCCATAAAGCTCAACAGAAGAAGAAGATGAGGCCAGGCCGGATGTGCGTGTATGCGAGCTCCCTTATTTCCAAATCTGTCCCGGTTCCAGAAGAAAAAGCTTGTCTGCAAACAAATGAACTTGTAGTGCCGGGTTAGCTTTCGAATCACGAGGCAACTGTGAACGGGTCGTAAAATGGTTGCAGTGATGCATTTGTGGATCCTGCACGCTCATGGAGTGTCACCAGTGTGGCTTTTTGTTGTTGTTTGCCTGCATTTGAGAGGGGAACATCCTGCTTTTTGCTCCTCTGCCTTTGTTTGAAAGCTACACGCCGCATTCGCTTGGATTCAGGCACACAGCAAAAACAAATGGCAGGACGTGAAAACAAAATATGCATGATTTTATGGTGGTGACGTCACATTGTTTACAAAAGAAAGGAATAAAATATGTTAAATAAAATAACTGTCTGTCATTTTACTGTATGTCATCATTCTAGTCATACATGTCTATCAAATGCAGCTTTCTCTCAATATTGCACTGCAAATTTAAAATTTAATTCGCTCCAAAATGTAAAGTCATTCATTCATTTCCAACATGGGCTGTTATTTATTGTAATATCAAGCTCTGATCATGAAACTCTGGCTTCTGCTCCACCAAAATAACTGCTCTCGTCCACTAAATAAAATCCAGTTTGCTGTCCGCAGTCTGCCAGAATCCATGTGAATGCATTAACAGTTACAAGATCCTTTGCAGGTTTTACATACAAAACATTGTGAGTTTATCAAATATGATGCACTGATTAAGCCACATTTCACATGAATACTTCTGTACTTATACTACTATACTACACCTGGAAACTTAGCCTATATTGCTAAATCCTGGTTGGTACATCAGGATATGTGGCATCACTTTTTCCAACAAAGCCCACTTCAAACCAGCAAGGAGAACACAAATAGTTCTCTGATGCAGTTTCCACTTGCAGTACGGAGCCGGCTTGGAAAATACGTTTTCACTGCCTTTAAGTCAGATATTTTACACTTTCATGACGCTACTTTTGAAGTAGTAAAAGAACTGAAAACTTCCTTCCACCACAGCATCTATATATTCAAACATGTCAGCCTCCTCTGTCAACTCTTTGGCACCAAGCAAACATCCTCACACTCTCCTATCATCAATCTGGCACCTACAGTATCTCCCAGCAGCCGTCCAAAGACCATCACTTTGTTTGAGCAAAGCCCAGCGTGGTATTAACAAAAGATCAGCGCCGCAAGTGATGGAAGATAAACACAGGCAGGTTTGTGTGACTCCCGCAGGACTGCGCACACGATGTCAGCATCCGGGCCGTGGATAAGCTAAGGGTGTGCACGAGTGCAGCTGCAGAGGTGGAGGTTGTGGTGGCGCTGCTGGGCGACGAGAGGGCCAGCTGAGGAGGCTCTTTGTGGGGGTACTTTGGCAGAGAGGGGCGGCTGAGCGAGGCCAAGCTGGAGCTATTCAGCAGCGGCCCTTTCCCATGTGGCAGCACCACACACAAAGCTGCAGAACAAAGGCATCACGCTGTCCACCTCCGTCACTACCTGCACCTCTTCTGGCTTCCTCTGACCGGAATCTCTCTTCTTCAATCACCCAAAACACGAGCGTATTCGTTTCAAATGATTTTTTTTCCCCGCACAAAACAAATGTTCTGCTGTTTCCTGCCGCAGGAAGACGCCGATCACTGTGGCTCACTGTAAAGGAGGTCGGCGACGACGACTCAGAAAATGCTTCCGGTAATAGAAAGTGGGGAGAAAAACGGGATGAAGATGCAAATGAACTGCTGATTATGTAACACAGGCCCCGCGAGAAAGAAGAGGGGGAAAAACAAACACGTAATGATGAAACGACCGAAGCGGTTTGCTGCAAATTATATTTTTAACAACTGAATTCACCCTACTTTTAATTTATTTTACCCATAGATCTTTTGATATCAGAAAAAAGATTTTTTTTCTCTAGTCTTGAAAAACAAAACCCGTGTGTGTGTGTGTGTGTGTGTGTGTGTGTGTGTGTGTGTGTGTATGTGTGTGTGCTCTCACAGGGCAGTTGCGCAGGTCTCCCATGTTGCTGGCGTTGCGGAGCAGTTCTCCAAACATGTCCGGTGTAGGTTTCTCTCTGCACTCCAGCATCCTCACTGCCTGGTTACTGCAGCATTGGACACACGCACACGCGCACACACACACACACACACACGCGCGCGCGCACACACACACACACAAAGACTGACAATAAACGACACATTCGGTAAATGTGCACGCAGTCCAGAGTGAGACCTAACATCGCCTCCGTTCTCGAAACTTTAAGTTTGCCTGCTCTGTGGTGCCGTGCAGTAATCTGCAGACAACTGTTCGACTTCCTGCTGCATTTCTGGCTGAAAATCTGTTGAAAATCTTTGAATTATACAGTGTGTTGTTCACTGGCCGTGCGTACTGCTTAGGCAACCATTCACACACATCTAGGCTGACTCAGAGTCAGTCCCACAAGGTTTTTCCAAAAGCTTTAAAAAAGAAAACAGAAAGAAAAGACGTGAAAGTAAGAACAAATCTAGATTATAGTCATTAAGGCTGTGATTCCTAATTCTCAATTCTGCTGGCAGATTATGATCTTTGACCTTCCTGAAATGGTCGAGCTAAAAGATAACTTCCGTCCAGGGAGCAATAACAGCACAGAAATATTATTATTGTTACGGTTATTAAAGGAGAAGTTCATCTACAACTCATAACTTTCATGAAAAAAAGCTTTACTTGTGGAACAAAACTGCACTTTGGAGACAATCTCCTTCAGCGAGGCTTAATGCAGCGACACTTTAATACTGAGCTGCATTTATCCCTTTTGAATACAATTGTCCTCTGAAGGACAAACTCAAATATACGTTATTATTATCTGTGAATACCAAATGAACTCGTGTGAGCCCGTCTGCAGCTCGGGACCACGCGTGGGATTATGTGATGCAATGAATCAGCATTGTTTTTGGTTTTTTTTGGTTTTTCTGGTGAAGTATTCCTTTAAGAATAATGATTTTAAAACCCGTCCGAATCTCCCCCCCTCCCCTCGCTCTCACCCCTTCCATTAGCCTGAAATGAACTCAACCTCTCTTCTGCTCTCTCCCGCTCGGCTTAACCCCTCGCTCGGCCTCTGCTCTCACGCGAGGCTACGAAAGCGGGAAAAAAACGACGCACCAGCCAGAAGCACACTTGTTTACTTAAGTCTGAATTGTGCTTGAACCAGACGTTTGTTTTGTATTTTTGTTGCCCTCTGATTATCTTACTCTTGTTGACTTTTGCATATTTGGCTATCTCGACTGTAAACAACAGGCTCCACTCGGGGTAAAAATAGCTTGGCAGCGCTAACAGGCACAAACACAGAGCGGCGGCACCGCTGTGCCCCACAACTACCTTGACACAGTGTGTTTATTTGTTCTTTTGCCCCCCATTCATCCCTCTATTTCCTCCGCCGCGTTCCATTTCCAAAAGGGATACAGAGTGATATATCCTCTTATTTCCCTCTCGTTCACAGTCTTTCCGACCCACTGTTCCACTTATAGATTTATGTCGCCCCCTGGGTCCACTGAATCAAACAGCTGATTGATTACTTCCCCTGTTCCTTATTTCATTGACTGAGAACGTGTGCGAGTTTTATGTAACAGCTTCGAGGACGCGCACACACACACCTCTCCTGCGTGTGCATTCACCTGCGCGCTAATGTCTACCTGAACATGCCATCATGCGCAAGCTCACCTGCCCTTGCATATGCATGAACATACACGTGTGTGTGCGCTATGTGTGTGCGCTCACAGTTCAGTGTTCAGCAGGGACCCGCGCAGGGAAGAAGAGAACACGCTGTACCTTCCTTTACTGCCACCCAGCCTCAGCTTGCTGCCAGATTTACTGCAGTGTGTGTGTATGTGTGTGCGCTGAGTGTGTGTGTAGGTGTGTGTCTGGTCTTACCAGAGGGATGTAGTGGAGATGTAATGAACCATCTGAATGAAGGGCAAGGGGTCTGATGTGGCTCCACAGCTGTTACACACACACTGCGAACACAAACACATTTTCAGATTGACCGCGGCGCGTCGTGCTCTTTAAAAACGTTGGCGTGAGGCTCATAGACTGTACAAAACATGGACGCCGTCTCCGTGACGTCAGCCGCAGGTTTCTGAGGAGCCATTGTGAAGCTCCAGCTGTCGCCATCTTGGCACCACCTGACTCCGCAAAACTCCTGGCTGAAGTGATGGAGCGTGGGTGGAGCTGAGGCAGGCCGGGTTGCTGAAACCTAGCTGTCACTCAAACATCCGTGCCCATAATTATGCAACACTTTAAGCCGTAATATTATTTAAATGAGTGAGTTATATAAAACATCACCTCCTGTGCAGTTGTTATGAACATGGAAATTAGCTTTAGAGGCCAAAACAGTTATTTGTACCAGGCTGTTACGGTGTTTATTTCTGCTGTAAAGTTGGACATGTAATATGGGGGTCTATGGGGAGTGACACACGTTTGGAGCCAGCCTCATACTTTTGGCACTTCCACCTTCATTTTTCAGTGCTGCCGTTTGGTGTTATTTTTTTAATCCAAGCCACAAAAGTGAACCTTGCAGCAGATCAGGAACAGCCTCCTACCTGTTCGAACAGCGTCATGGCAAACTTCTGGTGTGGTATGCAGTGTTTGGCGGTGCAGATGTCCTCTCTACTCTCCGCGCTGATGTGGAAGTGGATGCGCATCAGGAGGTTCTCCTGAGAAACACATAAGGCAGAGTGGACATCTATTAATCTGTGTGTGTTGTGTGCTAAGAGGGCATATGTGCTTGTTTATATTGGATACGTATGTACAGTGTGTGTGTGTGTGTGTGTCTGTGTGTGTGTGTCTGTGTGTGTGTTTGATCGTTCCTCTCTGTTGGTGCTCTTGTTAATCTGACCGTGGGAGCAGCATCTATATTTCATAAGAAGCCGACGGATTCCCTGACTGAACACATTTACTACCAATCGATCAGACAGCGCCTCTCATGCACACACATAAAACACACACACACACACACACACACACACACACACACACTGAAAGAGGCAGAGAAAGAGACTGAAAGCGGTGGAGACAAAGCAACAGGAAGGGCTGATGAGAAGAAGACGATGAGGAAGTGTAAAGACAGAACAAAACTTGTGACTAATGATATTTTTTTTCTTAGTTTTCCTCTTTAATAAATGATGAAGTGAAAAAATTAGACACCAACCATGAGAGGAATGTATCACACTCACTAATTAATGCTTCTGAGGAAGTAAATTCCTAATAATATATGGAAAAAGGGCATGAAGTTTTCTCTAATATGAAAATAAAGACAATAAAGAGGAGCATGACTGGATGATATTACCATCCGGTCCACATAAAACTCAAATATTTTACGAAAATCTGTTATCTGGTCTGCAAAACATATCTTAAAGTAAAAAAAATACTATAAATGAGCCAGAAAATGTCATTAAATGCTTTATTTGACCAACATTAAATCATCATTAAATCATTAAATTAAATTAATTAAATCATTAAATTATAAAAGTACTGAATTTACAGTAAAAGCAAGAAAAACCTCATTTTTATTTTCACTCACAATTAATCGACTAATTGTTGCAGCTGGGATGAAGTCCTTACTGCCATCTGTGTGAATGCGTGTGATATCTGCAGCCTTGTGGGTAGTGAGATTAAATAATATGCAAGTAACACCTGACACTTCAACTCTCTTTCAGGGCACTGGAGACGTGTGAACACAGCACTGACGTGTCATCGCCTTAGAAAGGTGATACAGCTGCTTGTTTATGTGTCCAGTTGCTAAACATCATCACCATTCATTTTCCAATATTTATCCATAATTGTCCAATATTCACTCTCTTTAACTCTGTTTTTGGTCTCCTCCAGCTCGAAATAGAAAGCGGCTAAATGCAATGCCGTGATCATGATGGGACGCTGGGTGAAAGACATGTTTCTCTGCGGTTGCTCTGGAAAAAGAGGAAGATTTCCTCAGAGTTCCTCAGACACTCACTCAGATAAACCTTAAGGCAAACCCCTCACCCTCCTGTATTTGTGTGTGTGTGTGTGCGCGCGCGCGCACATGCGTGGCCATGTTGTGTCTCAGACTCACGAAGCACTCGGCGGCGTCGTCCATGATGCCCAGCTGAAAGCGTTGTTCGTCTTGGAAAGTCTTGGCCAGAGCGCTCCGCAGTGCATCTGACGGCAGCACACGCTCACTGCTGAACTGGAACTGAGCAAAGATACTCTGCACGCACACACACGCACACACATGCACACACACACATACACACACAGAAATGCATTAATTACCTCACTGCTACAAATACACACTGGGCCATAAATGCTTTCCCTTAAACTCACTGTATGCATCCATGCACACATTGATGTCTTTGTGTGTTTATTTCAACAAAACTCTCCAAACACATTTGTCCTGCAAATCGGCACCGTGTTCTGTCAACTGACCCATAAAACAGAAGCAGGGGAACTAGTTGACGACTTGTCAGCAACTAAAGTGCTGCACAACAAACCCAGACTGGACTAAAGCAAACGCCACAGCACAGCTGGCCTCGATATCAGACCATATCAATAATAAATGGCATTTGTAGTGCACTTTTCTCCGACAAAAACAGCTCTCAGAGTGCTTTGTAGCAGTAAAATAGGAACCAAATCAAACTGTTGCAGGGGGCTCAGGGAGAAAGCTAGGCCACTGAAGTGTGTTTTGAGGGCAGCGTTGGGAGCGTGAAGGGGAGGATCAGTCAGTTTGGAGAAGACAGAGCTGTTTACACTGTTAACAGGCAGATTATGACCCCTTATTAGTATTATTATGATTATCATTACACCTGCTACGGAGGTTGTGATTTGAGTCCTATTTGTTTCTCCAATTAGTTAACAGGATATCTCAGAATCTAGATGACACACATATGTGACATCTGGTGAAAAGCAAAGCAAGGAGGAACATTTATTCACACTAATTGGGTGCTGAGAGGAGGGACGCAGCATGTGCTTATTTATAAAGCACTTCACAGCAGCTCAGATCTCCAAAACCACTTAGTCCCAACTTTTTTGCTGATGACCTCTTAAAATAAAGCTGTGTCCACCTGAAACCGTAATGAGTTTGAGTTTCCACCTCTAAAACTCACAACAGATTGTGTCATTTGAGTAAACATTCACATCCTGAAGAGGTAAAGCCATCCAGAAAACAGATTAAGTCATGAGCAGCCTCGGTGGCTTTGGGGTTAAGACAGTAACAATCAGCAACATCGCCGGTCCCCAGAGTCCGATTAGGGGCCTTTCCTTTCCTGTCATGTCCAAAAAAGGCATAAAATGTTGCCCTGAAACGTTTAAGAAATTCTATGATACTACATTTGAGATAAACACAAAATTTAGCTCTTTTCTTTCCCTTCAATCACCTCGAGAACCCTCAGATTTATCCACCGGAGAGGTCCCGACCCACAGGTTGGAAATCACTGTCCTGAACTGTGAGGTGCTCAAGTAACACTGCGAAATTACAAATTCTGCAGATTTTACACAGTAAAACATTTGGATGACGTGAAAAAAAAAAAGTTTCCTTTATCACCGCCTCAGCTGTTGAGTGCACTGCATACTTAGAAGAAAATTTGGTTGAGAGGTATCATATTAACTCACAATATGGTCATAACAATATTCCCGCACAGGATTTAGATTTTCTCCAAAACAACAGCACTCTCACTGTAGATCTGAATGCAGCTGCAGGATATAAATTTCTCAATCTTTCGACACATTTAGCTTGCTGTGTTGTTGCCTTGCTGGAGGTGTGTGCTCTCTGACTGCTTTGAAGTTATTGTTATTGTCTTAACAGCAGCTGCACTTGCACGAGTAGTAATAATAGCTTTAGTAGCAGTAGTAGTCTTGGAAATTACTGTGCGGCTCATGTGGGTTGATCCAGATTAATCTGTGCTTCAAATGTGGTTATTTAAGTCCAAACATGAGGACAAAAAGTAGCACTGGGTTCAGGCAGAGGCAGCGGGAGTAACTGCCTGAGCCAGGACTGAAGAGAGCTGCAGACGTCTAAAGAGGGAGAGATAAAAGCATGGACAACTTTCTCCAGATTGCCAACGGATAAAAATGACCTAATTTTTTTGTTGGTAAGAATTCTCAGCTGGAAAAAGCAAAACCGAGCAACTATTTTTTGACCAGCGCTAAAACAGCCCCGGACGGAAATAAACACAAGTCAGTGTGACATGACGGAGCAGCGGTCGGTGCTCCGCTGGTGTTCTGTCCCAGCGGTAATTCAATCACTGATTAGACGGCTGGACTGGAAGCCAGCAGGTGTCCTGAAGACTGAGAAACACCGAATTAAGTGACAGATATTCAAACACAGTCACACTTCATCAGCGTGGAGCCTGAAATCAAGCGTGATTCAAAGCTAGGATCACTATTTTTAACCAGATACTGATTAATGGATCCACAGAAGCATAACGTGTGATAAACTTCTTATAACATGCTAAAATAAGTTAAAACAGACATTAATCGACATTTGTTTTTCTCGCTCATGACTGTTTGTCACAAGCAAGCAATGGAAGCAGCTCACTGAACCACACAGGAAGAGGAGCTTTTAGGCATGTTTCAGAGAAAATGTGAACATTTGGGACACAGTGAACATTTGGTTGGACGGTGGAGGAGCAGGTTATGCTGCAGGGGTGATGTGAGAAAAGAATACGAGCATTAAAACATTTCAAAACCGCCAACTTTTAGCAGCACTTTCAAAGAAGCGAGTGTCTGATACTTACAAGACTCAAACTTTATGGAGAAATAAGAATATATACTAACGATTGTGGGTTTGTGATTAATAAATAAAACAATAACTAAGCTGAACAAGGAAAGAATTACATGCAGAGGGTAACAGAGGGAAACACCCATAAACTGGCATTTAAATGGTTCAGAAACATAAAAAATGTGAAAAAAAATGTTGCAGGTCAGAGACTGTGAGTGTGCTGATGTGGAAGTCAGACAGCAGCGCTGATGGAAAATAATGGCTCAGTCACGTCTGGTGACAAGAGGGCTCTCAGTAGTTAACACAATGGCCTTGTGTTAAGAAAAGGCGCCTAATTAGCAGTAGTTGTAAAAACACAGTGCATTAATCCTGAAGCCAGTCAGTGCTGAGGAAACAGGCCACAGTGAGTGATGTTAAGGACCAAAACTTAGTCCTTTATGTTAAATTTACGCAAGAACTGCCGCTCTAACAGCTTTACAGCAAAGAGATGACACGCACCAAATTCTTCTTCACCTAAAAACAACACATGAACACAAAGTTCTACCAAATTAGCATCGCACTGCAATAATTTCATCAGACTCACAATGGAGTATTTAAAAAAATTAAAAAAATCAATGCAGACAAACCAGAGATGTAGCTGTTTACCAAATCTTACCTGGCGTCTACATTACCCACAATGCAACTCAGCCACAGACATTTCAGTAAGACATTATTATGCTAGTAGCGGCTAATGTAGCATCGAGCCGCTATCCTAAAGCAGAGCTGAGGAGCGGCGGGCTGCTGAGCTTCTTAACTTAATTTCTCTTCAGCCCCGACAGATGCTGACTCATGTGACATCACTTGAGGCAATGCCTCCGGAGCCACAAAAGGGTTCATATGACTTTTTGCACATATGCTATTACGACAACAGCATACATCTCCAACCTCAGAGATGTATGTTGGAGGCAGCGGCGCTCTCCAAGATGTGGAAACACACTTTGACATAAAGCAGATTTTTAGCATGTGACCACGTTGTGGAGGAGGCGGGGCTGAAGCACCTGTTGTGGCGGCGAGGATCACGAGGTTCACGAGGAGCTTCCGAGTCAACAATTCCTGGAGTTGCTTCCCGGCTGTTTTATTTTATTTTATTATTGGTTATTTTAAAATCTCAGAAGCCACATTTGACATTTTTGAAGCAGTTTAAGAAGATGGCTGTGATCATATGGAGAGGAAGTGCTATAAAGCAGTAAGCTTCAGCTGAGCGTGAGCAGGCTGAGGGTTGGCAATGGGAAAGGTAATGCAGTCGTTCTGACAGGGAGTTCTGTGTGTGTGTGTGTGTGTGTGTGTGTGTGTGTGTGTGTGTGTGTGTGTGTGTGTGTGTGTGTGTGTGTGTTTGAGAGAGAGAGGGATAGAGAGAGAGAGAGAGAGAGAGAGAGAGAAAGGGAAACAAAGAAAGAGAGAAGAGGAAAAAGGGACTGTGTGAGCAATAGGGTGTGTGTCTGTGAGTGTGTGTGAAAGTGTGTGTGAGTGTGTGTTATGGTGGCTGTGCTGACTGCAGCAATGCGCCAAGGAGAATGGAGGGGGAATATACCCTACAGAGAGAGGGAGGGAGGAGAGGAGAGGAGGAGGAGGGAGGAGAACGGGGAGGGATGAGGCAGAGTGAGTAAGAGAGGGAGGTGTGTGTGTGTGTGTGTGTGTGTGTGTGTGTGTGTGTGTGTGTGTGTGTGTGTGTGTGTGTGTGCGCGCACGAGTCTAAGTGTGAAGACAGGAGCAATCTACACCAACTCCAACATTCATTCATCTTTCTCTTTTCCTCTCTCCCACTTCCTCTCCTTTTCTTCTTCTCTCTTCCTATTCCTTGCAGTGTGTGTGTTCAGGTATCTGCGTCGTGTGTGTGCGTGTGTGTGTGTGTGTGTGTGTGTGAGAGTGCTTTGCTGTTGAGAGAGATAAAGTGTTGCAGTGATTTCTAGAGGGATAGCCACAGGCAGCCTCTGAACTTATGTTTACTACAATGGCGGGCGTCTTTATCTGCTGCAGATAAACCCAAATTCACACACAATCCCTCCAAAATAAAAGAACCCACGATCAACATTTATCTCTTCGGTTCTCTGAAATGGGCGTTTGAAAATTTAACACGGCATTAAAGTTCATTTGGTGCGCGTCTCGCCCGGTTATTCAGAGAGTTTTATCTGCTTTGCCGAGGGGACCGCAGCTACAAACAGACTGCAGGAACAACGTTACATCTGCTGGTTTGTGAGAGTCAGTGACAGGACGGTTAATGAAAACTGACAGGAAAATGTGAACACTTAACACGGTGACAATACCTTTGATACGTACACCCACACACAGCTGACTCACACGCAACACACCCACAAGCCTGCGTGTGTGCGTAGCCTCCCAGCATTGTAAGACAAGGTGCATGTGTGTAGCAGCCTAACGTGTGCAGCATGCAAGTAAGATCTGTGTGCATGTGTGTGTGTGTGTGTGTGTGTGTGTAGCTTCCCAGCGTGGGCTCTGCTAGCTCAGCGCTTTCAGTCAGCCAATTAATTACAGAGAAGCGCTGGAGACAGAACAGCGTGTAGAACACACACATCAACACTGCTACACACAGACGCACGCACGCACACACGCTACTACACAGCACATTACACACAACACCTCCCTTCGCTCAGACGTATATTTGTCATCATTGATGCAACAAATGGCTGGAACAGAGCTGCTTAAGGCTCGTTCATTATGAGGGTCTCATGATGCTACAGATCTTCATCTTCTGTTTGGTTATTTTCTCCGAGCGGCCGCGGGAACACAGCAGCCATTCAACCTGCGACGACATTATGAAAGCAATTACACGCGCTGCTTCTGAACGCTTCCTGTGAGGTCGCTCTTTACCGGGAAAACACGTCCGATGCACAGCGCATGATGTGTGTGACAATGGCGGAGGAAGAGAAAAAGTCTTCCTCCTGCATTGAAATAGAGTATTTTGAATAATAGCACAAGAGGGAGAGGAGAGTTTAGTTTAGAAAAAAGGGGAAAGAGAAGTGAAGATGTTAAAGAATGAAGAAATAAAGTAAGAAAGCAGAGAGAGGGAAGAAAAGGAAAGCTAGAACAAAGGGATTAATAGCAGATAGAGACGCAGCAGCACGCTATAATATGCATACATATATAATTTACTGTTTGCAGTGTATAAACGAAGCCGGCACTCTTCTTCATTTCGTGTGGGAATGCTGTTTCTCCTTTCTTGAAACAAGCAATCGAAAGTATTGGAGAGCGGCTGCATAACCCGCGGCAAGAATCTCCCCTGCCGTGTTTATTAGGAGGTCGGTCTCACCTAGCAGCGGGCGTATCCAGGATGAAGAGATGGAGGGAACGAAGGGAAAAAGGCTGAACACGTCTGAGCGTGAAGTGTGCTTTTTACCTTTAAAGCGCAGAAGATACACGAGTCCTCCATGCACTTGTGTGTGGTCAGCTGTCGAAAGCTTCTGCGGAAGATGTCGAGATGCCAAAGAACCTGAGAGACGAAACACACACACGTTTACACACAGAGAAAAACGCACACTTCAGCTGGGATTTCAATGCAGTTTTATGAGTTTACACATTAAAAACACGCCCTGAATCTGGATCAGTGGTTCCCTCAGTCCAACGGTGACACAGGACATGTCAGCTTCTGTCGCTAGCGATGATTTTATATCACGTTTTCAACCAGAAATAAGCAATAAACGTTGGAATCGCCATTTTAAACACCCTGTTAAATATGCAGCCGTGTAGCTGAGATTGGTGACATGACAGCTCATGGTTGCCACGGCAACACAGCATGCTTTCCGGGCGCGCGGCAGTCAGAAATAGCGACTGACAGACGAGATCTGAGAGGAAAAGTTATCATGACGAGGGGCCGTGCAGGAGTGAAATGTAACCATGTTTACTAAAGCTCTGCGCTTGTGTACAAATTCGAGGTACTTGTCCTTTGCTTGAACATGTCCATTTTCTGCAGCTTTATACTTCTACTTCATTACATCTAAGAGGCAAATATTGTACTTTGTGCTCCACAACATTTGTCTGAAAGCTTTAGTTGCTCTTCAGATTCCAATATTTCCTGACAAGTGAAAACCACGTATCTCCAAATTTGTTGATTTTAATTTGAAATCTTCTGACAAACTGAAGGATTAAAAAAAATAAATTCTCCTTCTTCTTAAGATGAATAAACTATTAAAAACCGTCTCAGATTAGCTGGAAAATGCGTCGTCACAAAGCTGAAAACAGGCTGTTTTTATGACTTTTTAGAGGTACATGGTTCTCACAGGACAGCAACACTACACACATGTGATGATCTTGTAGAAGATGATGCACTGCTGTAGATTAAACTGGCCATCAGCATATAAAGCAGCTCATCCTTAAACATCTACAGCAGTAAAATGCAACATTAATGCAGCAGTAATATTAATCCAAAAGCATCAGAAATAACAGTAAAACTCTGACAGGGCACATTTTACTGCAGAATGAGTACTTTTACTTTGATACTTTGACTAAATGTTGCTGATAATACTTAGATACTTTCACTTAAGTAAGGTTTTGAAAGCAGGACTTTTCTTGTAGTGCAGTACTAGTACTTTTACTTCAGTAAAGCATGTGAATACTTCAAATGTCAAATCTCAGATGTCATCGTCAAAATCAAATTCAGCTCCTCTGCTCAGCCGCTCAGCCGCTGAGCAAACAAGCAGCATGAATTCAATCTACACAGTAACTGAGATCACAAAGCTCCATTAAGTCACATGTAAGGCTGAAAATGGTGAAGCCGCTCTGTGATATTTCAGTTCTGGGGGGTTAAAAGCTCAAACAAACAGCTCAAGGCTACGTTAACGCTGCGTACCAAGGTTCAGGTGCTGCCATGGCAGCTGTGGCTTGCTCACGAGTTTAATTTGATGCTGTGTCTAACTTTGGATGGACAGTGACTCACATTCATATGCAGATTTAGAGGGACAACCACGACGCTTAATCAATTCCCTGTGGCTTGAAGTTTTTTTTTGCTACACAAACACTGAATCAAATGACTTCCTGTAATGCGAGACGGTTGCAGACAATCGAGTCTGCAGCTCAGTGCGGCTTTCATCCATTTTCAGCTAACTGTTGTTTTCCCAGCAGCTCCCGCTGAGTGCGTTTTCTACTTTGTGTATTTTCAGCGAGTGGAAAACGACCAGAACAGAAGAGGAAGAGCACATGAAAACTAGCAGAAGTAGAAGTGGACTGCATGAGGCAGACCTCCTCCCGTCCTCCTCTCTCTCTCTAGTGCACAATTAGAGGAGAGAGCTCTTAGTACATTCATTCAGCATGCTGAAAGATAATATTGACACAACACTGTCCCTAAGGCTTCGACTGAGATCTGCAGCACTGGTGCACAAGACCACACACACACTCACACACACATACACACACAAAACCAATATGTTCGGCGACTGTAGCAATACAAGTCTGCACAGTGTGTGTGTTAAGGAGAGAGTGATAGGTGGAGGAAAGAGGGGGCGGAGGATGACAGACTGCATGCTGACGCGGGTGTATGCGCTCTACCTTTCCCCCCCTCCTCTGTTCCCCCCTCCTCTCTCGCTGTAGTTTATTTGGTCGTGATGAATCGGCTCCCTGCACAGCACTGCAGCAGCCACAAGGAGGGCACACTCGCTCCATGCCCATCTCTCTTTATCAGCAGCTGTCTGTCTATTTATCTCTTTTTCTCCTCCTCTAAACACATCCCTCTATCTCTTTCTCTTCTTCCATTTGTATCACCCGTCTCTCTCCCTCCCTCACTCTCTCTCTCCTCCTCCTCCCCCTCTCGTTTTATCTGCAGGAGCATCTCGGAGAGAAGAAGAAGAGTTTGTCTGACTAGCAAACGCAGAAAGTGATGGAAGCATAGCTGGCATGGAAATTGAGCTCATCTGCTCATGTTTTTAGGAAGTCATCGTCTTCCAGCAGCTTTTCCTCACTGTAATTTGAGCTGAAGGCAAATCTGAACAATGATACTGATATAGAAAAGTCAGCGTCTGATTGGAGGTGGTGGTCGTGGAAGTTGCAGAGATATTTAAAGGTGTATAACAGCCTCACTGTTCACTCTCTTTATAAGCGACCTATCTTTAAACCTGGAATCTATTTTCAAATATATATAAGTGACTAAAGGGGACGACAATTTTTGAAACTGGTCCAGTATGGTCTGCAGCCGCAGAATGGCCAGCAAAGTAATCCCTCCAGGCGTCAATGTACGTCCATTAAAGTGTTTGATTTTACCACTGACAGACGCCGACTGTTATGCTAAGTGTTGGACAACATTATGGAAACGTCCCTACGGCTCTGAAGTCTCGCGAGAAGAGACTTGCCAAACCTGAATATTGAGCCATGAGACTGAAATACTTTAAGAGAACATTAAGTCATGCTTTCTGCACTCCAACACAACAAACTCTTCACTTTTTTGCGTCTTAAGTATTTGTGATTTTCAGTGTATTCGTTGTCGCAAACATCTTCCCGCTCTCCAACTCTCAGTCACATTTCCATCAATGTCTTCCTATAACAACTCAACTCTCGCGAGACTTCAGAACGAGACTTCTGCTTGAGCGAGACTTGCTTAGACACATACAGTAACAAAGACCGGATTGAGGGAGAGGTACGACCGCAAACACCCAGAAGATAGAGATCTTCATTCCTCTGAGAGTGGCACAAGCAGAGAAGAGTCCTAAAGTTTGCTAACATTAGCCAACACAAGCTACAGGTCACACAGATTTATTGATCATATTTATTATGTATTATCTACAGTTGTTTGTTTTCAGGCTTCTCTTGCAAAAGTGGAGCTTAACTAACCTGCAGATTCAGTTCTGCACACATTATGAAGGATTTAGAGGTTGTTAATTGTCAGCAGTGAAGAGATTTTGCTCCTGATGCTCTGCAGGTCAAATATGTTAAGTAAAAACTGTTCATTGGAGGTACCATCCTGATAAAGAGCTAAAAAAAAAACATTTATTTCAATTAATGGCTTCATAATAGCATAAATACATCAATATGATACATATGTTAATACACATAAATACAGCCATTAGTTTGACGCTTATAAACCCTTTATTATATAGCTTTATTGTAAAACTTTATATTAGTTACCAGTTGTTTATTAGCATGTGTATTAGCAGCATATTGACACTATGAGTCATTCCAAAGCACTTATTAATGCCTTTTTTTAGGGGTTAAGGTTGTAATTCATGTCCAATAACTGCCTTTATTACTATCAATAAGAAGTAATTAGGAGCTTATTGAGAGAAAAATAAGGCATTATTCTGCACTAATAAAGAGACAATGCTACTAATATTCAAGCTAATATATAACTAGTTAATGGTGAATATGTGTCCCTTAATACAAAGTCTTATTGCCTTATTACATAGATATTATATAGATAGATTAATCTAAAAGGACATTTTTCTTTCAGCATTTCAGAGAACGAGCATGAACACAGTTAGAGACAAGGTTTCCATCATCAATGACAGGAAACATTACTGCTGTCACGTTCAGGTGTGATTTCTGGCACATTACTGAGGTCGTGTGCATCAGCTGATCAGCCTCAGATCGCTCTCGCTGCAGAAATCCCATTCTAACAAGCCACCGCTTGTATTAATACAATAAGGGCATCTGTCTGATCTGACAAGCTCTCCCTCTCAGTCATAATCTGCTCCGCCTGCCTCACACTGCTGCCACTGGCTGCGCTGGTTGATATCTGCCCTCTGTTCTGCTCTCCTATCACCCCACATGGCGTCCGCATCTCTGTGCGTTTCATGGATCACGATATGACTGTCATGGCGTCAGTTCTTAACTTTTCTGACCTCAGGTACCTGACAGCAGGTTTTCACAGCAGACATTTTGACTTGTCATGCTGGGAAAAGCACATAGCATGAACAGCGACTCAGAGCCAGCATGCTCTACACCAGGACCCTGACACTGAAGCAGCTCAACAGAACTCAGCCGTCACTCATTTGATTATTCACGCATGCGCTTTTTCCTACTTTCCTAATGTCAAAATGTCTTCGGTCCATATTTAATGGCTTTCCTGCTATTCCCCCATCATCACCTGACCCCCCCCCCCGACCTTTGCACCTGCTCCCAGTATCTTCTTCCTCTGCTAACAGAGGTGGAAGAAATAAAAGTCTTGCATTCAAAATCCTACTTAAGGAACAGCACAAAACATACTTAAAGCACCCAAAAGCAAAAGCGCAGAATGGCCCCTTTCAGAATAAAATAGGACTGGATTATAATGACTGATGCATTCACATGTTTGTCAATGCTGCACCTGGTAAAGGTGGGGCTCATTAGTACTGTACATCATAATTAACTAGTTCATTTGTTTGTATAATATAATCTGAAGCTGCACAGTACCTAGCAACTGAAGTTACCAAATAAATGAAGTGGAAAGTGGAAAAGTGCAATATTTGCCTCCAAAATGTACCTCAAAAGTATACTTAAGTACATGAGTACATGTACTTAGCTACATTGCACCCCTGACTGCTGAGTATATATAAAACAGCCTCTCCCTGCAACCTGCATCACCCACCAGAAACATTACAACTGATTTTCTTAACTTCCTGCTCAATCCTGCACTGCTGCTCAGACTAAGCAGTGCACAGTGCTGAACCCTCCACTGTGTCTCTCACAGAAACATTAATGCAGACCATCAGCAATAAGGCTAGAAAATGTCAATCAGTGTTTTCTTGGCGTTCATTCAGCTGCAGCGCAACCCCGTCTCCTAGAAATGATGTTTCCATATTACTGAAGCTGTTTTCCCAATTACGCCGTGATGGCAAGCGTAATCTCCGCCTGGATTATGTTCAGAGGCGCGGTTGTTTCTAATTAATGCAGAGCTGCATTTATGTATCATGCTGCAAGTCACAAGGAGGGAAGCTGGAGAGGATGGTGGACGTGCACAGTGCAGGATTTGACACCAGAGTTTAGCCTCCAGGGTTCAGGCAACAAAATTGGGACATTTTGTCATAAATAAAAACAAATGATGACGATGAGCACTTCGCATTCAGTATCAACGATCTTGAGACGTGTCAGGTGCGTTCTTTAACACCATATAAACGCCTTTAAATGCAATTTCTTGGAGACAGGATTGCTGCAGTGGAGCCTGACAGCTGCGAACGTGCTGTATAATGAAAATGATCCGGCCTCATCTTTGAGTCTCTTTTGCTCTGTCAGATAATTCAGACTTCTGTTTATTTGCTCACTGCGGGAGATTGTAGCTTCCTCTGTCGTGTGATTGTGCCCAAGTCAATCCAGATTCATCAACACCTCTTTTTCTAATGTCCTTTAACCTGTATTTATGATTAAAAGCACAGCTAAATGCATACGACTGTTAAACTTTTCAGTTAAGTTAAGATTCGCTTTGGGTAACAAGACACTCCAGAAAACTTTGGATGCTAACAGTTCATCTTGTTGAGCTTAAGTGAACGAGGTATTCTTGCTGATTTTCATGCTCATTTTCCGTTTTCAAGCCCTCTCCGCAGACACACACACACACACACACACACACACACACACACACACACACACACACACACACACACACACAGATGCTGCTGGGTGAGTGAGCCCATGTGTTTCTGCGTACTCCATGACTCCTTTAGCGATTTTATTTTCACCTGTGTTTACACAGTGAAAAGTTGCTGAGCGACACACGCATCGCCTCGCAGCACCTTCCTTCGCTCTCATTAAATTTCACACGTTCACACAGAACAACCATCACTGCTGCTGCTGCTGCTGCTGCTGCTGCTGCTGCTGCTGCCACCCTGCAGCTCCACTGCAGCAGCGGGGGGGTTAAATGCCTTGCCCAAGGGCCCCTCAGGGGCCCTTGGAGGAAGCAGAGAGTGTTTCACTTACTATCAATAAGTGCACTGAGGTGGAAACACTGCAGAGCCTTCTTAGAAACTGTGGATTGTTGACAGCAATTTTGATATTCGATTAATCACCAAAAAGTCATTTTTCAAGGAAAAACAGAAAATATTAGATGCTCACGGCTTCTCAAATGTGAGGGTTTGCTGTTTTCTGGTTTTGCATCGCTGTAAATTGAATATCTTTAGGTTTTGGACTGTTTGACAAATCAAGCAATTTCAAGACGTCACCTTGGGCTCTGGGAAAATGTGACATATTTCACTGTTTAACATTTACACATTTTATAGACAAAGTGAACAAATAAATCAGCAATTAAAGTCTTTTTAGTCGCAGCTGTACTGCTGACAGAGCGAGTCGACCCTAAGCTTGAACTTTGACCCCATTTACTTCACCTCATGCTAAGTGCTCACACACACACGCTGTTTAAATCTATTAATATAATATAAGCAAACATGCACACATGAACACACACACAGAAATATGCATATCAGCAGCATCAAATAGCATCTCAAACCGTCCCCTCGGCTTGTCGTCAGGTGTCCTGCATCCTCTGTCCTCTGTGTGTGTGTGTGTGTGTATGTGCATGTGTGTGTACATGTGTGTGTCTGTCCTTGAAGTGGCCCACTTCTCTCCCCGTTGAAGCCACCTTGCATGCCTTTGTTGAGACGTTTTCTTCATCTCACAAATAAACTTTGTGTCCTTCTCTTTGTCTTTTCATGCGTCCCTCCCTCCTCCTCCGCACTCTTCCCTCCCTCCTCCCCCTTAACACAAACACTCTTTTTTTTTTCTTTTTTTTTTTTGCTCCTACCTTATTCGACTCTTTAATTCCACTCTTTCTCCCGACGGTATCCCCTTTGGTCCTCTCCTCAGTTTTTTCATACTGTATACTCCTCATCCCTCTTTCTTCTCGTCTCCTCCTTCAGCAACTTTTCTTCTTCTCATCTGCTCGCTTCAACTCTCCCTAAGCTTCTGCTTCATCACCCCCTCCCTCCTCAGCCTACCCCAACTGCTCTCTCCTCTTCCCTTTCTCTCTCTCTCTCTCTCTCTCTCTCTCTCTCTCTCAAGCCAGTAGTCAAGAGGCATTTATGTGTGTGTGTGTGTGTGTGTGTGTGTGTGTGTGTGTGTGTGTGTGTGTGTGTGTGTGTGTGTGTACAGAAGGTACGTCTGTGCCAGCTGGAAGTCTTGGGAGGAGGGAAGCGAGTGTTCGTGTGTGTGTAAAGAGAGAGAGGAGATGCAGCAGTAGCAGCGCAGTGTAAGCATCTCCACACACAGACTGATGTCCACACTGAAGCCAGACCGGCAGCAGTGCCAAAACCCACCGAAACACGCAAACACCCCTTAATATGGTCCTAATCTCATCCCTGCCGTGCTTAAATATCAAATTACTGCAGTGTGTGTGTATGTGTGTGTGTGTTGGGGGGGGGGGGGGGGGGGCATGTGAACTGTGGGTGCATGAGTGTGTGCTAGCATAGTGCATTTTGTGCAAATCACCACACTATGGACATGGGATGGACACTAACCCTTTTTGAAACTTGCCTTATTAGAAAGTAGCATCAGTTTACTTTGCGACAATGCACACACACACACACACACACACACCAGAGTCTTCAACATTACAATGACAAAATTACATCTTTTTAAATTAAATATGCAAGTATGAAGAGTATGAGACACACAGCTTCAGCCCAACACTATAACTGTCACTATAAAGCCCAATACCATTGGCAGAGGCCTGAAAATGCGCAGTTTCATGTGTAAAAGCTTCTATTTTGACGTCGTTTTTGCGTGGAAGGGTGTGTTTTTAGCTCCAGCGCATAGGGCATGTAGTGAAACAATGATGAGAATCCTGATTTTCAGCATATTCACACCCTCATCAGATAATCAGTTCAGGAACTGTGTCCCTTTTTTCCACATTTGTCCACTTTCAGGGGATAGAAAGTAATTGGACAAGTTAAAGTGACATAAAATCAAATTAAGTCATCATCTTTAATATTTCAGTGACTCTCTGGTCCACAGACTTCAGCCGACGCTTGGTTTCCTCTTGTGAGGCCTGCACCGCAGCCACCCTCGCTTCTCGCGTCTGTCAGACGCTTTCTGGCCTTCATCTGGTCTTCAAGCTAAGAAAACGTTTGCACTCGCTTAACTGTCCGAAAGGCTCAGAATACTGTAGCTTTGACATTTTTATTGGCAAATAAAAACGGTAATAAAATAGATAATAAAACTGGCAATAAAATATGCCGAAACTACGCCATGCTTTTCTTTCACTTTCATGAAATTTGCTTTGGTTAAACACGCCCAACTACAAATAGTTCAGTCTTGACCAGTAAAGACCTAAAAATGTTACTTAAAACATGTTACCTGCATTAATGCTGACTGCCCTGACACAGTGTGTGTGCACGCACGCATGTGTGTGTGTGGTTATCCGACTGACCTGCAGAGCGCTGTTCAGGAAGCAGCTGTTCTGTCCCGGCTCGTTGCTCAGGCCTTTGCTGGGTGCGATAGAGGTCATGGTTCTCGGGGTCACCAGCCCCTGCACCCCGCCTACCGCTCCGCCACCCGACGCAAAGTAGTTCCTCTTCCACGACATCACTACCTGGACGTCCCCGGTGTTTCCACGGCGGGGCGGGGAAGGGGCGGGGCAGCAGACCAAGCGACGGCCTCTATGTCACTCCCATGAGAGAGAACGAGGGAGAATGAGAGACAGGCTGACGAGGAGGAGGAGGAAATGGAGGGAGGAAGAGGAGGGAGGCGGCAGTGGCAGATCGGGGAGATGCGGTGTGTCTTGGATGGGGATTTGGCACCCATACAACCCTCCCCCTCTCCAGCCGTGTTTTTACTTTAAAATCTGTCCACTTGCTGGAGCCAGCGGTCGGCTTTTTGTTTGTCTTTATTTAGCTCCTTGGATTTAGCAGTTTGTGTTAGAGGACATGAGAGCGTGTCCAAAGCGTCCTTTGGCAGATTCGTCAGATAAACGTCGATGTCCCATGTGGGGACTCCTTCAGTGCTTCTCCTCTTTCACTTTGCCTGTAAGACACAAAGACCAACACGTTAGGTCGCCTCAACCAAAACAGCTAGCAAGAGCTACCTTTAGCAGGTTGAAACAACAGTATTAGCAAAAACTGCTTAAACACAAAAAAATTATTTAATTAATATTAACTGTATATTCTGCACAATAAACCACATATGGGGAGTTCCAGCAGTAGTGCAAACGTTGTTAGCAACACAGATAAAAACTCAAAATTGCAAGAAACATTTATCTTCATCACCATAGTGTTAGCTGGCTAACTGTGTGGGCTACTGAACTAGCCTAGCCCAAAAACATGGTTAATTTTCAAATGCATTTGGCAGGCAGGGATATTGTCTCTTAAATATTTCTTTAAGAAAGAAGTCAAACAAACATTAAACCTGCATTAATTTATTAAGTTTCTGTTGCCTTTTAGCCTTTTTAGCTCATTGTTTTGGTTTTGTTGCACATTCCCTGTGCAGTTTAGTCTCACGGCCCCTGTTTACACAGACAAGCTCTGGTAAACCTACTGTACACGAAACAGCACACACAGTCAGCAATGAGATAGCTGAACGTTAAACAGTTAAAGAGATGATTTTCTCAGAAGTTGGTGGAGACCAAAAGGCGTGAATACTGGACTTTCATTGGTTTGTTGGAGGTAAAGACAACACTAAAGGGAAGCTTATGTTGCCCTGTGTCTGTTTGATGTTTGAGTTTGCTAACAAATTATCCATTAAAAATATTAAAGCAAAGGATGTTTTGGTGTTCTTCTGCCCCCTAGTGGCCACAAATTGATTCATTTAAACTTATAATTCATCGCTTTCACATAAAGATTCGTGAAATCATCACATCAACACAACATCGTTAGTCAGGGTAACATTGCATCAGTGATATGACACGGGGACTGCTCGGAGAAATCTGTTATGTCGTAATCGGTACTTTGGGACATTATCTAGAGCTTATGCTTGCTATAGAGCTTCCGGATGTGTGTGTGTGTGTGTGTGTGTGTGTGTGTGTGTGTGTGTGTGTGAGAGAGAGTGTGTTTATCTGAGGGAAAACGAGAAAAAAAGAGGCAGCCTGTGTGTGTTTGTCACCCTACAGTAAGCGTGCGTGGGTGTGCGTACATGAAGTTGCATAACACCACAGGGCAGTAGCGAACAGATCCGCAGTGCCCCCCCACCCCTCAACCCCGCCACCCTTCCCTCCCTCTCCTCCCCTATATCTTCCCCACTTTTGGCATGGCTCCCTCGCCTGTTTGCCGGGCTGCGTTGCCGCCACAGCACCCCCTTGGCGAAAGGCCAGAGGGCGCAGGGATGCTGCGGCGGGCAGCGTGGGCTGTCGCTATGGTGATGGCCACATGGGACTGGGGTGGCAGGGTGAGGTGACGAGGGGGTGGGATGGAGGTAGGGGCGACATCGTGACGAGGATGGCGAGGGAAAGGCAGGAAGGAAACATTATGCAACTGCAACATTGCAATGTCAGTTCATCCACTTGTCACACACTCCTACCGCATACTGACAAATCCCAGCATCTATCTATCTATCTATCTATCTATCTATCTATCTATCTATCTATCTATCTATCTATCTATCTATCTATCTATCTATCGGTCGATGCACATGAAAAAACATAAATTCACATTCAATATATTCATCTATAAACAAACAAATCCAAATTGCCAGAGGATTTATAAAGGGATTTGGCTGGCATGCCCCTGTGTGCCATTTTTCCTCTACAGCACAGCATCCTGAGCTTCTGTCTCAGCATACAGTGTGTGTGCATGTGTTTGTGTGTATGCGTGCGAGTGTGTGTCTCCCGCTGAGCCTGTGTGGAGTGTGTGATCACACATCCTCTCTCTGACTGCACCCTACAGCCACACACAACCGAGATTGCTCTGGCAAGCCCTTGCACAAGCGCTGTTTATGTGGCCTGCATGTGTGTGTGTGTGTGTGTGTGTGTGTGTTAATGTGTGTGTTTATGTGTGTGTGTGTGTGTGTCCCCACATCTTCGGCTAGTTACCATGGAAATAGGCCAAGCAGCAGGCACGCGGGGGAAAAGCCGAACCATGTGATCTAACTGAGAGACACACTGTGCTGCACTGGTTGAGAAAGCACACACAGACAGACGCACACACGCACACACACACACACACACACGGCTGGCGAGTGATGATGATGTGTATTGATGGTGGAGAGTTCCTGGAAGCCAGAGTGAGTCAAGGCACAAGTCAATCAAACTCCCTGACCCTGCGCTGGCAGGCATAAGGAAACCAGAACCTGTGGTCGCAGTCCAGACAGCCACCGCACATGAAAGACATTTTCCACGTGAGACGTTGAGGTGAGGACGCCGGTTGTACGTCCAGACTCAGACACAACATTTGCGTGCCTTCACGTATGTGGCTGCATCTTCTCAGCCGACGGAAATCAATGCCAGTTTAACTTTAAGCACGGGGAAGGTGTCACAAAGGGAGGCCCTGACTTCTTCAAGGGTCAGGATGTGGATGGAGGGTCAGGTTTAGAATCAGGACCAAGTTTAGTTTAGATTATAAGGGCTGATGCACCTAAATTAGGAAGAAAAATTCACTTCCTGCTGCCAACTTGGTACAATCAAGGTGAACTGAATTTTGTTTGTGGTGCTCACAGCATAAATTATGTTTGAAAGACAGAAGTGTGTGTTGGCCTGGATAATTCGCAGACCTCACTGTCCACAGTCTTCATTGGAAACACTCTGCTTAAGAAACATCTCTATAAAGACAGCAGACAGGAGCAGCTCAGAGGCTTTTAAATGTCATTTTCACTGCTCTTCGCACCACAAATGAAATTCCAGATCGCAATCTTGGCAAGTAAAACAGAAACTATTAACATGGTTACATACTTCAGCAGTAAGGAGGAAAAACCAGCATTATTTAAACCCTCAGAACTTTATTTTACACTTTTCTTAAGATCTTAAGGTTTCTGGCTTCTTTGACGTGCATGCATTACATTGACAGGTATTTCTAACACTTTGTCCCCTTTTACTCTATTCACGCTAATCAGTGCAACAACAACTACAAGCTCAAAATGACCACGACGATGATTTACTAATTACAGGATGACTCATATTTTTCGTCTTGCCAATAAAGCCCTTGAAAAGACCAAAACCATCAGCAGATCGATCCAAAAAAGTATTGTGAGTGTAGCCAAAGCCTGATATAACTTATTCCTCGAGGCCACAGAGCCCCATTGTTGCCCAAAAACTATTAAAAAAACATCAATGAGCAACATCGTTGCACTGGGTGACATGTTCCTTCATTACAATGAACAAAGCCACTGTAGTTTACTTTAAGTCAATCCCTAACACACCATCCTGCTGCTGGAAACACTCACTAGAGCACCAAAATGTGTATTAATCCACCGCTCAAAATAGTCCCCAACAAATGCACTATTTACAGACATCTGAGTAACACTTGCTAAAAATGACAGTGCCCTGCTGTTTTTGGAAATTACTGACCGAAAGAACATTTTATCTGACTCTTAAAATATTTAATAAAGTTAGAGTTCTGACTCTGGTGTTATGTCGAACTTCAAAGGGATGGGTGGGGGTCTCTCTCAGTTTGTATCTAAATGAATGTGTGTGTCAGTGTGACAGCAGATGATTACTTGTGGATCGATACGAGTCAGGGAGGGCACAGCTGGGAGCATGGAGGACAGACAGCTGTTTTCATGGTTCCACTAATCTGTCACCACTGCTACTACTACTACTGCGTTTCTCACTTTTACCTTTTCATTATCCAACCCGCTGCTTCCCCTTTCACCTCTTCTCTTCAGAACGTCTGGAATCTGAAGGATGGCTGGACGCCTGTTTGATCCCCGGGGGCACTGTGACGCTTCCTCTCTGAACCACATCTCTGCGATTAATGTAAACATTCAGCGAAAACATCAGTCTTTCCGCCGCCACGTCAAATCAACATTTGAGAGCCGTGGCACCACAGAGGACACACGGATCGAGCGTTCTTTCCATCTTCCGTGATTTATTTTTCATGTTTTTCACTCTCTCTCTCACCCCCTGCTATCATGTCTCTCTGTGCTGTGGAAAGAACATGAGAAGGATGTTTTGGTGGTACATTCTTACATTAATTCATTTCATCTCTCCTTGGGTTTGGTTTTAGTATGAGACTGTGGTCTTTAATGGAACAGCTGGGTTTCCATCCAAGTATTCCGAGCATGATGTTATCATATCGGAAAAGCTGGGATCTCCTGCACATGTTACAAATACAATTACCCCATAAATGAGGATGGGAACATTAGGGTGGTAACATTTTGGCTGGTGACCCTTTAAAGTAACGTCTCATTGCGACACTGTTTCACAGGTTTCATAAATCTATGAGTTGTGAGCAGCCAAGACAAATAGTGATGTTCTGCTGTCAGATTGTTTTACTTGGATTGTTTTTCTATCCAGTATTTCACCAAAAAAGCAAAGTTGGAGAAAAACTAAACATAATTTGAGAAGCAGAATGACTGTAAGTTCTAAAATCCTGTCTTGTCTTTCATTGATTTATCTCGCAGCCCATTGGGAGCTCCTGAGTCCTGGGGTCAGGAACCACTGGTCCAAAATACAGTGTATGGCCAAAAGTATGTGGACACCCAAACAAAGTGACTATTAAACCCATGCAGGCGTTCAAGCCTTCCAGATTTTGGGGTTTGGGTTTGGGGAGTTTGCTCCAGTCAGGTTCTTCCACACCAAACTGGGAAAATCCCATCTTTATGGACCTGGTTTGTGCACAAGGGCACGGTCCTGTTGAAATAAGAAACTGTCTTTCCCAAACCGTTGCTACTAAGTTGGAAGCACACCATTATATGCTGGTTGACCATAAGGTTCGGGAGCTTGATGTTATCACGTGATCTTCTTCAGCAGGTAATCATGGGGTTGTTCAGTGTTCAAATCCATACCTCTTTGGGATTGGAAGCAAAGGGCAGAGATCAAACTACAGAAAAGCATGTGGGCAGGGTGTGTCCATATACTTTTGGCCATGTTGTGTATGTCCAACATCTAAAATCTGACCTCCAAGAAAGGTCAAGTTTGATTGTTTTCATCGTCAGACACCGTATGACGAATCAGCGCCTTGCTCATTGTATAATCCCGTTTATTCCCTTCAGCTGAGGGGAAAACTCTTTGGAATTCAACAACCGGCCTCAGAGCTGGATGGAAATAAAATGCTGTCAATGACGGCGTTTTGTGATTTGAGTTTACCGTCTCTCTCTCTCTCTCTCTCTCTCTCTCTCTCTCTCCCTCTGCTGTGGGTTAGTGTGGCTTGGTGACAGTGACACCGGTGTCATGCAAGCTGAACAAAGAGCTGATACTGTCCCCGAGGACAATAGCCCGTCTCTCACGCTGTCTCCCTCCCTCTCAAGCAAACATAAAGGCGAGAAGTATATTTATATATCCCTGAACAACAGAGAAGTCTTGATCTTCCCTTTCACAAACGGCGCTCTCTCTTTCCGTCTCCTATGGCTGCACTTTCCTCTCCCCCTCCCATTCACTTCATTCCTGCTCTCTTGTCTCTCACTTTCTTCCACTGACCTCTATTTTCCATTCTCATTCACTCTCTCCACTTCTTCCCCATTCATCTCTGTCTATTTCCTTTCTGTTTCCGAAAAACTTCACCTCTTATGCATGTGCTCTCATACACACACACAAACACACACACACACACACAGTATTTTCCCTGGAACTAGGTTATGTGTAACTTCAAATAGCCTTAGTTGACAATAGGGAGAGCCCAGAGTTCATCCTCCCCTCTGTGCCTCTCGTTCTCCTCTTCTTCCCACTTTGAATCTAAAGAGAAGTTATACATATATGTGCGTGCGTGTTTCGCGTTTTGTGTGTGTGTGTGTGTGTGTGTGTGAATGTGTGAACATACAGTAGGCGCACGTGCAGCAGCATGTGTGAGCATATTACCGAGACAGATCTTTTTTTTGTTGCACGATTCAAGGTCATTTCCCTGCTCACACTCTGTAAAATTAAAGTATACATGTGAACACACACACTTAATTGCATGCACACAGGCAAACACACACACGCACGTTATAACCTAGATGCAACCCATTATCGCCGTGGCACATGTGCACACTCAATCCTATTAGCAGAAAATATAAAGAGGGGTGAATATTTGCTTAATGTTTAGGCTATTACATAACCATCCTTATTTACGATGCATGCTGGGAATCATGTGAGATTTTTACAGTTTAAGTCAGTGTACAGAGAGAGAGGAGAGGAGGAGAAACAGGGGTTTTGGGGTGGTGGAGAGAAAGATGGTGAAGAGGAAAGGAGAACAGAGGAGGGGTGAGCGAAAGGAAAGGAAAGGAAAGGAAAGGAAAGGAAAGGAAAGGAAAGGAAAGGAAAGGAAAGGAAAGGAAAGGAGAAAAGAGGAGAGCAGGGGAATGGAAAGGAGAGTACAAGGAAGGAGTGTTGAGGGAGAGAAAGGAAAGGAAAGGAAGGGAAAGGAAAGGAAAGGAAAGGAAAGGAAAACAGAGGGAAACAGAGGGAAAAGAGGAAAGGAGAGGAAAGCAAAAGGAAAGGAAAAAAGAGGAGAGAAAAGAAGTGAAGGAAGAAAGAGAAAAAGTGATGAGGAGGGGAGAATAAAGGAAAGAAAAGGGGAAAAAGGAGAGGAGCGTGGAGAGGGGAAGGAATAAGAAAGGAATGGAGAAGAGAGTAGAGGAAAGAAAGGAAAGGAAAGAAAAGAAGAGCTGAGGAGAGGAGAAGAAAGGAAAGAAAAGAGAAGAGAAGAGGAGCGGGAAGGAGAAAAGAGGCGAGAAAATGAAAGGAAATGGAAATAAATGAGATTAGAGTGAAAAGGGAAAGGAAAGGATTGGAAAGAAAATGAGAAAAGAGGAGAAAGGAGAGAAGAAGAGATTAGAGACAAAGAAAAAATAAGAGAAAAGAGGAGAGCAGGGCAGTCAAAAAGGGGAAAGGGAGCAAACGGAAGGGAAGGAAAGAAAAAGAGGAGAGGAATAAGCAGCACATTACACTGAATAAACAACCACATGTCAAAGACGACCAGTCACAGGAAAAAGAGAAAGAGCAGTACAGCGGATGGTAAAGGTCAAAGGAGACATATGAGCGTGCCTTTCTTTCCCTCTCCTCCTCCTTCATCCTCCGTGATGAAGAAGATAATCTGCTCATCTTTATACCTCGACCCTCTTATAATCCCGTACATGTGGACCCAAGCCTGACCACTGAGGCAGGAAATACTGAAGCATCAACAATAGATGAACGCCCTGGGAAACCGAGACACAAGCCGATTATTCACACATGATCTCGTCTATAAAGGAATACTCCGAGGATTTAAACCAATTAAGTCAATTTAAGCAGAATTTAATAGACTTATTGTTTCCCCACATGATGGTTTGTCCACAAATACGCGCAAATAACTCAATGAGACCTTGAGACTGATTGTTTCTCAAAGATCAGCGCATGTGGCCCTGCATGAGGATGATGAGGCGGTTCTCTGGAGGATGTGAGTTAAGAGCCTGGATGTTTCCAACAGATCAGACTGAAATACAGGAAATAAATTGGTCTTTATCATATGAAATCACATACAGACTGATAACTGATTTAAAAACAAGAACATGAAAGTAGATCCAAGACCCAAAATCCTGAGGAGCATCAAGCTGCATAAATCTTCCAGATTGGTTCCACTGAAACCATTTTAACAGCGGTGTGGCTATTCAAGTGATGTTGGTAGAAACACCCCCTAGGTAAACTCGCTCTGAGAGGAGAGAGGAGGCTTTTCTGGCAGTGTGGTCGACTGGACTGAGGCGGAGAACAAACTATTCTATAGACAAGGGTAATGTGAGATTACCTTCCAGGACATCCCTCCTACTCACACAGTATAAAAGGCTGTGGGACAAGAACGCCATGCCAGAGCTACAGTGACAGGTCATGAAATATGGAAACAGCACTGTATATGAGGACATATTAAATACAGCACAAATAGCGTTTTTAGGCTGAAACAGGGTGAGTGGGTACTGCACATTTGCAGGCAGCAGATAAGCAAAATGAATGCACACACCCATATGCTCACACAAAGCATGGGAGCTACAAAAAGAGGGAGAACAAAGCAAACCTTCCGGAGGGTTTCATCTCCAAAAACCAAAACTGATGACAAGCCCAACTTAAATGCCAAGCGGACATTTCAGCTCGGTTTAGAGGGTGGAGGTGCTGCTGTAGCCGCTGTGTGTCCTTGTGTGTGTGTTTTCTGTGTGCATAAATGTTGCTGGGGAATAAACCTGCTCCACCAGCCACTTTTTATCTCCCATCTGGAGTCTCTGCAAGGTTAAGGATTTCTTTTGGGGTTAATATCTGGTTTTGGGGAAAGGTCAGGCTCTGGATTTGATTTGGGTTCAGGCTTAAGGAATCACTGTGAGCCTGTGCAGCGTCCTCAGAAGTGTCCAAAAACAAAATATGCTGCTGCTTAATGAGGAGAATGAGGGGATGGCGGCTGCCCCATCCTTTTTTGTTTTTTTTGGGGGGGGGGGGGGTATTCACGTGTGAGCGCGCGCGTGAGACAGGAGGCGGAGGGCTGTGTCACCATCGCTGATGTGACGGCACAAGGCTGGCGGTGATGCGGGCCCGGTAAGGGGCCAAAGCCATCAATCACGCGGATCGAAACCGCAACGCTGAATCGATAGCGGCCCCCGGGAGCGATGACAGCGGAGCGTGAATCCGCCTCGGTAAAAGCCTGCGGTCCCTCGGCCATCCATCAACAAGTCCAACACAGCGCACGGTCCGCCAAACGCCGCTCCGCTCCGCGCGAGACCAAAACGCGCATTACGGGGCAGGGGCCACGAGCGCAGCAGTGGCACGCACCTGGTTGGCTGGATGGGACGGCCCGAGCAATAACACCTGTAACTGTGCTGCAACCGGGGTGAACTTCAAGGGAAGGGATGCTGACGTCCGTTAAAGAGCAACCAGTGTACAGCACGAGGGAGAGTTGCTGCGTAGGGGGGGATTACCGACCCGAGACCACCTGATAAAATACTAAAACTGACGAGATACAGAGCAACAGGGGGGGGGACACAGCACGAGGAAAAGGCGCTGCTTGTGCTGCTGATGAGAGTATGATGACAGTGATGGAGATGATGATGACAGAGAGGAAGATGATCCAGTGCCTGCCACGAGAACACATCTGTTGAGGATCACATCTGGCCGACACGCTGACTGCCCCCCCATAAACACACGCACACACGCCATACACACACTCACACCTACTGACGGTGTATTCTGCCCGGTCACATGCGCGTCCCCCCCTGGCCTCTCTATCTGTGATGGAGCCCGTGCAGTGCGTACCGTGCAGGCTTTCTACTCACCCCGGGTGCTGTCGCCGCCAGTCTCCGTCCGATCGCGTGTCCTACCGTGTGATTTAACGGCAGAGAGGGCGAGCCGTGGGCGCATCCAGCCCCCACCAGCGCCATCCAGCGCTGCGGTCGCGGCACGCCGCTCTCGCGATACCGTGCCATCTTCCAGCTCTCCGACCCAGTGTGTGACGTAGCGGTTTTATCAGGCGGCTTGCTCGGCCCGATGCCGCCGCCTTCTGGGCACGAGGCGAAGAGAGCGCGAGGGGTGGTGGTGATGTCATCCCGTAGCTGACCGGGCGGCCTTACCTGTTTTGTCTCGTGCTCTCAGCCTCTCTCGCGCACACACCTCCGCTGTCAGGTGTAACCCGCTGCCACCAACACGTAGAGGACATCTGTTTAATTGGTGTCATTGGAGACCCGCCAGAATCAGTTTACAGTCACAGCCTGAACTCACGGCTATTCATAGAGCAGGTGAGAGAGGTCAAGGGGACATTGTTAGTTTGGCAGTGATTTTTAATACCACTGTAAGTGAGAGAGGGTGGCTTTAGAAATAAAAAGTACCGAAAAGTAACACAACAGAGCAGCATAATTAGGTTGACATTTTGGAAAATACCCTTATTCACTTTGTTGCCAAGAGTTAAATGAGAAGATTGATATCCCTTTGAGGCCTGTATGGTAAATATGAAGCTACAGCCAGCAGTTAATTAGCTTAGCACAAAGGCTGGAAACAGGTGGAACATTTAGGCTGGCGTGGTCCACAGTGACTGCTCCCGTCCAAGAAATAGTCCAGAAAATAGCCTCCTGTCGCAATGTGGTATCTTTACACTTTTTGTACAGATGGAACAACTGTGAAATTGTCAGGGTGCTCACCTCTGTGTCCCCAGTGTTTTCCCTTCATGTTATTTGTCTATCTGTCCCCCTGTTTGTCTGAGGCTGGGTGTGGCCACATTCACTCTCTGCTGGTGTCCTAATTACCTGTGCACCTGCTGCACATGGGCCTCATTAAGACCAGCAGTATATAAGGTGGCGCTCTCTCTCTTTCAGTGCCTTCCAGCCACTTCCAGTGTCAGGCTCTGCCTCTGACCTGCAGTTTGTTTATTAAATAGATCTGCTCTGTTAGAGTGTGTTTTCTGTTTGCTGTTTACTGGTTCCTTTGCTGTTAAAATAAATCCTGAGTTCATTCATTCTGTCTACCAGTCTACTGTCTCCAGCTAAACATTATTTGGCTTAGCCATTACAGAAATAATTCAAGAAGTCAAGAAGATCGATACCACTAGCTTAGCTTCTTATTCACACTGCAAACAAGAGAAGAAAAGCTAGCCTATCCAAAGATAACGAAATCCAGGAGCAGTAACTTCCTGGAGTTAGTCCAGTACATAACCACGTGTAGTTTGTGTCCAAGGCTAGCTGCTTCCCATTGTTTCCAGTCATTATGCTAAGCTAAGCTAATCAGGTGGTCCAGGTATATGCAGTGTTAGAATGAGAATCAGACAGGCATTCTGTAAAGGGGAGCTTTATTGCATAAATACATTGTTTTAAGAGTGCAGAGTGCTTATCTATATCTATTCACACAGGTCTTGCATTAGCTCACAGTATGCAAAATTATAGTAAGACTCAATCATAGTTGGGGAGGAAAATGTAAGAAAGGACACAAGAGACAAGGGGAGACACTTTGTTGTTTTCAATCATTTCAAGTCATTTTGAAATCATTTTTGTTTCTTTCTTCTGCATGTAATTAAAGTACGTTTCAGCACGTGTTCACAGGAGTCTCAGCAGTTCTAACAGAGTTTATGTAGTCAGTGGTTGTGGTGTAAATTATGAACTGTGCCTAATGCTCTCATATATACACTCATATGAGGGTGTATGTGTGTGTGTTCATGAGTTCCAGTGCATGCACTTTGATGTTTGTGTGTTTCAGACTACGTGTACTGTCAGTTTGCCTGTGTGTGCATGCGTTTTCACAGGTCGTCTGTCTCTCCGTCGAAGGGCATGTTGTCCAGGTCCATGTGGATGTGTGAGTTCTCCTCACTGCAGACCCAGCCGATGGGCGTGCGGTTGAATGAGGGGCGTGAGCGGATGTCGGCCTGCAGGCTGGGAAGAGGCTCCGGCTCCTCGTTGTCGAGGTTGAGCTCTGGGAGTTCGAAGGTCAGCATCTTGGACGCCTTGTCTTGGCCGCCGTATGGCAGCGCCGTCCTGCGGAGAAAAGAGGACGAAATAGGAAGCTGAGGAGACACAAGGTATTCCCATGACGAACATCTCTGGTGCTGTGTAAGCATAACATGCAGCATAATAATTTTCAGCTTTCAGATTTTGCTACAAGGACACACAAAACATCAACATACTGCCTGTGATTTTCTACAAATTACCAGAAGATGAAGTTTGACAAACGTGCTTGATCAAAGACTATTTCCCATGGTTTGGGAACAGGGTTTGCTGGTTGCGTGGATGAATCACTGCGGTATGAAGAGAGTCAATAAAATGACTACGCGAAACTCAATTTGAAAGCTGCACAAGGAAATGCAAATCAACTGTAAACAGCCAAAATATGACTAGAATTAGATGCAGCATGACCAGAGAGGGCCACAAAACAGTCACAAACAGATACAAAACAACCACAAAGAGACCCAATAGCAACAAAGAGAAGAAACGCAGCCACAAAGAGATGCAAAACGACTACAAAGAGGCACAAAACAACCACAAATTGATGCAAATGACCACAAAGGCAGGTAAAACAGCCACAAGGATATTCAAAACAGCTACAGAGACACAAAATTACTATAACGAAACACAAAATAACCACAAAGAGATTCAAAATGATCTCAGAGAGACACAAAACAATCACAAACAGACTCACGATGATTGGAGATACATGCAAAACAACGACAAAGAAACAGAAAATTACTACAACAAAACACGAACAACCTCATAGAGATTTAAAAAAAAAAAAAAACAACCACAAAGAGACACAAAACAACTGCAAAGAAATGCAAAATGACTACAAACAACATCTCTGAGTGATTTTTGTTTCTCTGGGAGAGTCCTGGTTTAGCTTCAAAAAGTTACTGTAGTGTTTCCTTCACTTCGGGTGTCTTACTATGCAGGAGGGGTGGGGGCCTTTTACATATGTGTGCCCAGGGGCCCGTGGTCTAATAATCCATCTGGCTAGTTGTTTATTGCTTGTTCAGACTGATTAGTAATTACAAAGGAGACAGCTGCTCTTACTCTTCCAACAACCACTAACAGTACAACAGACGGACGTCCACTGTCGGCTTCAAATAGGATTAATATGATTACATCTGGAATGAAATGTTGTCTAAGTGTAACAGCGCATTTCTGTGATGTGGAACAGCATGTGAAGTCTGCGTCAGTGCTGAGTAAAGCCACTGAAACTCAGCCAGGGAGGAAGCCGCTTTTACTGCTGATCGAGCAGCAAACTTGAGCTTGTCTGTGATGTGGGTAAGTGAGCTGATGTAGTTCATAATTCTTTTCTCGCTGGTCGCCCAACTTTATGGAAGTTGAATTGCACGAGTGTCCCTTTAAGACAAATGAAATGGTTTCCCAGAGCGGTGAGATAATTTTTCCTGCGCTGCTTCACCAACAACGGTATTTTCTGAGAATCAAGTGACAATGTTCTAGCCGAGGTCACTTGAATATTTCCTTCTAATTTCCTTTGCGCTTGTGTTTTTCTTTATGCAATGCGATGTTGTAGCTCTTGGTGGAAATTGAAAGTTATTCTCCATGGCTGCTGTCTGATCTCCTGTGGCTTGGATTGCACCTCATTTCTGCATCGCTCGGACATAAGCGAATAAATGTACTATAAAGCTACTGCAGCGTCAAAATAGCACCCCCTTAACTTTCAATTTAAAGTTAAATGACTTTATGCATTGAAGATACAACTAAAATAGAGAGATTATGCTGCTTTTCTATGTTTTAAATCACTTTGAACTGAATGTGTTCATTCTGACTCTTCAAAGGCTGAACGGTTGGAAAAAACATACTAACAAATGAATTCAGTGTGTACCTGTTGAAGCTCTTGTACAGAGGCAGATCTGCATGCATCTTGATGGGTCCCGGCATGCAGGCCTTCATGGTGGCTGTCAGCTCCTCGTTGCCCTTCATGGCTCTTTCCCATGGCGATATGTAGGTGCGTACATACTCCGCCCTCCTCTTCTCCCTCTGCGCCTCCTCGTCCACTGTCTCCTCCACCACTGAGACACACAGGGACACGGATGAGGGGAGGACCAGAGAGAATAATGCAAAATCTCAGCAGAAGGAACACATCTTGAATACAAGCTACCTTCTTCCTTTGGCATCTCAGGCTTTGGTGGAACAGGGGGAGGGGACATCAGCAGGTTCTGGAGGTTCTGCTAGAAGACAAAAGAGCAAAATATAGTCTGATCAGAACACGCATATACACAAAACCAATGCACACACACTCCTCTTCCTCACTCTTACTGTGTTCTCGTTGGTCACAACGAACTTCTCAACTCTCTGCTGCCTCATCTTGAACATCTTGGAGCCCTTGTTATTGAGCAGGGACAGCTCCTCCAGCATCACGTCCTTGGGCGTCTTGATCTTGGTGCCCAGGTCGAGCTCAGAGGCCTCAGGGTCCAACTCCTCATCTGACATGGAGAGGAGGGGAAACTGTCACGGTTGGTGGTAAAACCGTGATGTGGCATAAAGTGTATTGGATAATGAGCTGCAAACGGTAATGGTGGAAGGTTGTTTACAGTAAGAGCTTTTATTCACATAGAAACACCTACAATCCTATTTGATAAGACATCCTGTGACGATATGATACACCGTGACTTTAAGACCGATTTAAGACTTCTGTCATTTTAAAAAAGACAAACTTAGGTGGAGGGAAATTCTGCAGTGATTTTTGGTGCAAATTGAAAAATATTTTAAAGCAGTAGTTTGGTTTCTTTGCTGTAAGTTAGATACAAAGATCGATACCACTCTAATTTCTGTGCAGTAAATATGAAGCTACTAATAGCAGCTGGTTAGCTTAGCTTAGCATAAAGGTTTGGAAAAGCAGCTAACCTGGGTCTCTCTATAAAATACACCTACCAGAACCTCTGAACTCGCTGATTAACCTGGTAAATCATGTGTACAGAAGCCAAAGTACAAAAATGAGAAGGTATGGTTTTACAGTGAATTTATGCTAAGCTAAGCTAAGCTAAATGTTTTCTGGGTGCAGCATCATCTTTAGACAATCAGACAACTGTGAAAGTGGTATCAACTGCCTCATCTAACCCTCAATAAAGAAGAAATAAGCATATTTCCTAACTATTCCTTTAAACATTACCTGCTAACATTAAAATCCGTTTTTTAAACATTTTCTCAACTACTTCACTTACCTGAATGAAAGAAATCTGGCTCATGTATCCCATGCTGATTTATCACTGTGCGGGCTAAGATTTTTTAAGCATTTTTTGTTATTAAAGCCTTGGCGGAGGTGGTGTACACTCTCTGAAATGTGCTCTCTCTTATCAGCTGAATCCATTTGGCAAATTAAAAGGTGGGTTTACCTTCCACTACATGTCTGATATTGAATGAGAGATGTATAAGACTGTAAAGGGTGTATTTTTATCCCCTGGCTACCATACTTTCCCTGTTGTGATGAATTACAGTCTTGAAACCTGTCGTGCGGTGTTAAAGGACGTGTGTGTGAGACCAGGGGAGTCGTAGGGGTTACTAGGGCAAAGCATTATGGAGGAAAAGGGCACTGGGGAATGCCACTGCAGGTTGTCTGGTAGGACTGTTTATGGAGGGAAATCCTTGTAACACACCGCCTCGCTCTCGGAGAGAGAGATGGAGAGATCTGATGGATTTTACTGCTCCACGGACCTCCTCATAAAACACTCTCCTCATCCACCACATACACTCTGATATCACTCATAACACCTGGAGTCCAGCCATAAACCAACACACACGCACACACACTCCCACGATCACATCTATAAAGCAGGGAGTTGGCATTGCGATGCTGCGGAGAGCTGTTAGCAGTGCCTCGTAAATCAGACTTGCGCAAGTGGGTGTGTGTTAAGTGTGTGTGTGTGTGTGTGTGTGTGTGTGTGTGTGTGTGTGTGTGTGTGTGTGTGAGAGTAATTGAGGCTGCTGAGCAGAGCGAACTCTCCCATGGGGATATTGATTAGAGCGTTAATTCAGAAGTATGTGAAACTGGAGCTGGCTGCTGACTGGGAGGAAAGTGGACAGACTGACAGAGGCAGGGGAGGACAGACAGACAGAATAGAGTGGGACAGAGGCATGGGACACAGGACAGAGCGACAGTGGCGGGGATGATGGGTAGATGAGTGGGCATTAACTGGAGCAAAATAAGGGATAAGCGGGATAAGCTCCTGAATGACTGACTGACTGAAAACAAACTGGTGGAAAGATACAGATGTGCAGATATGACAGCAGAAGGAGTGTCAGAGTGGTCATGGTCAAAGAGCAAAGGACGCAAATGGCTAAAGACGAACAGTTTGCTCAGAGATTGGTAGATAATACCTTGCCGGCATTTTTTATGAAATAATCTCTTATGCAACAAGTTAATGTCAATTTTGCTGAGAAAAACACGACATCCTATTACAACAATAAGAAAAGTCTACAGCCATGCCAGCAGCTCAGTGAGGCTCTGCTCAGGCTCAGCACTGCTTTTGAGCTAAATGCTAACATGTCCACAATGATAATGCTAACATGCTAATGTTAGATAAGCATAACAGTGGTGCTAGATGTAAAGTTAGACAAGAAAAGTTATTGCAGATCATCCTCAAATGGACATAGTAGACATAATATCTACCAAACTTCGGGGCAATCCATTCAGTAGTTTTTATAACATTATAACTACAAGGAACTTTCATTTTTGTGTTGATTTTGGCGCCCCCTATGGACAAAAGTGGTCATGTTTCCTCCACTGCGTGCCATAAAGATCTTAATCCGCTAGATCTATCACACCATCAAAGATGACCACAGAGACATTTGACCAAAAGCTGTTGACCTTTGGATGCAGACGGCTAATCAGAAGTTCAACCAGGAACAATGAGGTGCATCTTCATCATCTATCTGCAGGAAGCTGAAGTGGAGGACAGTGAGGGAGATACCATTTCCTGACTAAAAAAGTTAAGTGCACCCCTGACAGTCACCATATCAACAAAGAACAGCATATAAAAAGATTACACTTAACTCCTCGGATCTTAAGATGTGGCTGGAATAACAGACTATATAAATATATTTTGCATTTGCGGATTTAATGCCGAGATGTGAACCGTTTCCCACAGCTTCACAAGTTGCATTGATTCCACTTCAGTTGCCGCTTACACGCAGCCTCAAACAAATATAGTGGGAGCTGAGTCACCATCTGGTATTTTGTGTTGCCTCTAATGGTGACAGATTTGTGGCTTCTCTGCCATCTGATAATGACCCACATCCCTGCAGGAGATGCCACATGCATGTTAGATATTCTGTTACTGCTTGGAACAAGTGTGTGTGTGTGTGTGTGTGTGTGTGTGTGTGTGTGTGTGTGTGTGTGTGTGTGTGTGTGTGTGTGTGTGTGTGTGTGTTCTTACTTGATTTGTAGTATCATAAGACCACATGCAACGATTTACACCCACATAATTCAATGTACACACACAGACGCCAAAAAGCAAAACATACAAATGGATTTGACATTTGCTGAGCTGGATAATGAGAACATACGGGGGACAGAGGAAGCTCTTTGAGAAGAAGATGACCGGCAAAGTGTTTCATGTTTTTATGGTGTGTGGTTGGTATGCTGTTTGTGTGTGAGTGTGTGCGTTTTACCATTCTGGGAGATGTTGGACAGGTCGGTGATTATCTTGTTGGCCTTCCTCTTGTTAGAAGGGGCAGGAGTTGTGAAAGACATGGCTAAGGGACAGACCAGAGAAATGAAGAATTACAAGAAAATAAACCTTTCCAGTCCGAAAAGAGAAGGCAGGGTCCAGCTTTTTTCTGGATCTTTCAAGAGCACCTCACCTTCTTCATCAGCATTGCTACTGATAAAAGTCCATCGTTTCATCTGTTGCGATGCTCAACATGTCAGATTAGGCAGTTATAGAGTCATGAATTCTTGCTGAGACAGGACAGACTACTTGTTGGTCCTCGACCAATCATAGCTTGTGGTCTTTTATGACATCTGTGATGTCACTGGGAAGGAGGCGTTAGGGACTGACTTCCAGGAACAAGAATGTAAACAAACAACGGTGGCGTTTGTGATATAAGTTATTCAGAAAAGCCTGAAATATTGTTTACAGCATTCTGTGCTCCTATTGGGTAGAGGGTGAGAAAAATCTTGACATTCGAATCTTTTTTGTCAAAGTTAGCAGCTAGCTTGTACAGCGTGGAAGAAGAAGAGTGGGGCGGTTTGTAGCTAAGCAGTCAGATATTTCCCTCAGGAGTTGGTGGAGACCAAAAGCAAAGGAGAGGAAATGTTGGCTTTAAGTTGTTTCATGTATGTTGGAGGTGTAAATAGGCATCTTTATGAGGTGATGATATTTAAGCGTTGTGTTTACAGGAAACTGTCCTCCCAAGAATAACGACAGCGTCGTTCATTTCAGCAAGTGCTCTGAAACACGATATGTTCACATTCTAATGACAAAGCCATGGCCACAGGAAGTTCAATGGGAGCGAGAGGAAGTCAGGTGACAAAGTCCACATAGTCGAAGTAGTCAACAAAATATTGGACTATAATAAACATTTGAAATTTAATATGGAGGACTTGCTTGTTGCACTGCCCCCAAGTGGCCAAAAAATCAATTAATGCAGACATACACATAATAAATTAGCCTGGTAACAACAATTTCTTGGTAATCTCGCTTCAGCTTTTGCCCATCGATGCTGTCTTCAGATCCAAAGTGAGGCTTTTTCAAACTTTTTGGTTGACTAATCTGCATTAAATGCACCAGCATGTCACATTTTCAGTGTGAAAACACCCCAAATGGGTTTGTAGCACTCACTCAATATTATCATTACAACCTAATGTAAATACTTTGTATATTACATTGCACTGTGTATTGTATCTTTAATTGTTTCTAAAGCACTTCAATATGAGTTATTTAAATACACTCTATTATTTCTACATAATTGGCCTCACTTTAATTTATATTACAAGAGAAACTTAAATAATCAATAAGCATTATTCCCCCAATGCTTAAATATGTCAAGTCTCAGGGGTCCAGCAAAGAGCGTGACAGATATAGCAACAAGACGCTGACAGGCAGTGAAATATGATACAAGAAAAGTGTTAAACTTTTCCATAAATATTTCATGAGAAAGTCTAAATTGATTTCCAAGATATATTTGTGTATGAAGTTGCACATCACATCCCAAATTCTAGCCAGCTCCAGCAGAACCTCGCTGGGTTCCCTAATTAAGTTAAGCACACTTTAAACATCGTGTATAGCCCCCGCATACCCTTGAGAACACTAATTCCCAGTGGCAGCTCGCGTCTCTCTTGACTAAGCACTCAGATGGGGGCCGGCAGTATGTCGCTGTCTATTGCAAAGGTCGAAAGCAATTATGTAAGGCTGGAGGTGAGTCCTAGTACAAGAGAAAAAGCTGGAGGGCCCATCTACAGGGAGACAGTTAATGTAATTGCCTTTCATCCACTGTAATTGAAGCTCATTTCCTAGCCTGGGATTCAGTCCTGGGCGAGCTATTTTTATAAACACATGTTCTATAGCACAGCGGTGAGTGGGAACGTCATCAGCGCAAGACATACGCACAAGTGCGAACACACACATTCACACAGAGATTTGCACAATAGCGTCTCTCTTGTGATTAATGTGAGTCAGTGGCCGTGGATTAAAAACTGAGAGATTAAAGGTGGTTATGGATGTCCTGGGAAATGCAAGATGGAGGCTGCGCTGATGGCGGCTACGAGGGCCTGGGTCCTGTTACCTCCCTGAGTGAAGAGGCGCTCCTGTCCCCCACGGCCAGCCTGTTTTAGCTTCAGATAAATCTCGAGGGGACAGCTGGGAAGGAAGGGCATCAGTAAGCACATTCCCAAATGCACACATACATCCATACCCACAGACTAAAAACTCCACCGCACAGGGCCACATTCCTCACCGACCGCCGTGTTAGGTAAGAGCCGGTGGAGGAAGAAGAAAGTCATCCACCAGCTGGCTCTCATGTTCAGATTTGTTTTGATTAGTATTTTGATTAAGATGAATTTACTGTACTCAAGAAATGGTCAATCTGCAACATAACTGTGGGACTATGACTGAGCGAAGCCTTTCTTAAACAAGTGCAGTGAGGTTTTAACAAAACAGTCAAGTGACTCCAACTGATTTCCTCATTAATTGATTCATCCACTTATAGAAGCCTCCAAAGGTCAAAGTTGGGGGTTTCCCCAACAGCCACAATCTGCAGATCACAGGAATCAAATGAACATGCAGACTGTAAACGTCCTCTTGAACTTAAAGAGGATCCAGAATTATTTGACAACTCAGTGACCACCAGCTCCAGATAATCCACAAACACTCGAGGTATGTGTGAGAGAGACTTCTTTGGCTTCTATCAATCATTTTCTACCCTCTAATGTCTTACCTAAGACCCAGGTATCCACAAGAAGACGCAGGTCCCAGAAGGTCCCAGAACAGGTGGGTCAGAGGAAGAGGAATATAGATTCCCAGGTGGATTTGTCCCCCAGAACTTGTATTGTACTGCCTGCCTTCCTCTTCGCCCCAGAGGGAGTGAAACCCTATCAGCAGGGCTGCTCCAGTGCTGTGGACCTGGCCTGGGGGGAGCTGGAGGGGGGCTGTGGTGAATTGAGTGGGGGGTGAAGAAGGAGGTGGGTGTGGTGTTTTGAGTTCAGACGTTGGTAAGATTAGTGAGGAAACTGATAATGATGTATTTTATAATCTATTAATTTTATCTGTAAATCAGACTAATAGGGACGTTTAAAGACGACGATAAAATACGATATAAACTGTAGTTCTTTCTTTTTCAGAATAACCAGAGCGATTTGAAAATAAAAAGAAGGTGACGAACATGATAGCTCATTACAAAACAGTAACATAAATCTGCCTCATAACAATTAAATAACAGGCGAAAACTGATTAAAGAACAACAATCATGAACTCAAGGTGGTTTTTACTCAGGTTTTAATGACGTTGAGCTGTTATTAACCTTTCTGCTTGTAACAACCGGAGCTGCTGATATGTTGACTCACTGTGCAAACCTCACTTCAACAGGTGCTTTTGTTAAAAAAAACTTTAGATGTCCTGTTTGCAAAGATCACCTTTGGTCTTCAGCCCAGAAATGTCGTGAATTCCTCCAACTTGTGAGCTTTTGATAACATGACAAACATGACAAGAGAAGAGGAAATATCTTTCCAACTGTATTCCTCTGTCACTTGGTTTTACATGCCTGAGGGCATCTGTGCTTTTGTTGATGTGTTTTTCCCCCCTGTCATCATCTCTTTATGCGTCCTTGTCAAACTGACAACCTTTGGTTATGATTTTCAACTTCTTGCCTGGTTTGTGCCTGGCAGCGGTTACACCTGCATTATCATGTCAGTCACAGTTCGTCATCAGTCCCCTGCCTCTTACATTCAACCAGCAGGCTTTGTAAGCCAGTTTGTCGATTTTTCTGCGCAGGTATAATGTGGAAGAAAGCTATTCAGGCTTTGCTGTTTCGCTTTGTGCTTTGCACGCTAACATTCGCTGTTTAGCAATGAACAAAAGTACAGCTGAGTCTAATGTGAGTGTCATTGATTTTGCAGGTATTTGATCTGGTATAAATTTGGTGAAAAGTTAAGACAGCGGTAAAGTTAGTGCAATTCATCACAAGGAGGCCATTAACATCCACATCAAACTTCTTGACTATCCATCCAATGATTGTTGAGACATTTCACTCAAAGCCACAACCTCATGGTGTGCTAGAGGAAGTCAGAAGATCACCAAAGTGATGATTGGTCATCCACAGACCATGAATGTCTCTGCAGTCTCTTGTTCCAGTCAATCAGACAGATGTTGAGCTACTTCACAGGACAGAAACCGGATGAAAAGCCAAACGTTCACTGAAATCAGTAGGATTCTTCTTTTGGGGAACGTGAATGTGAACAAAATCAGTTGTTCAAGTATTTCAGTCTGGACAGACGTGGTGACATTGCCATCCCTTGCACAGATACAAATCACCCGTGCAGTGTGGTAGTCCTGACACAGGTGGCCTTGGTACAGACGTGTGTGTTGCTGGGTTATAAATCCTTCAGGCAGTATAACGCCCAGTTCAAAGGTTTATTAACAAGCTGGTTGCTTATTGCAAATTCCCTTTTAGTATTACTTTATCGAGCCAAACAGATCAGCTAACAATGAGTCAGAAAACAATCAAGAAACTAATTTTTTCCACATTAATAACCCTCAAAGGATCGATCCCTGTTATCTGACCTGCCCCTAAACCCTGACCCTTGACCCCAAACACTCGACTCTGTTGACCCAGAAACACGGTGTGAAGAAAGAGCCTCTTTGGCAGAGCGGCGGGAGGAGACAGGATGTACGAGGTGGCTCTTCCCCTCCGCTCTCAATCACATTGTAAAAAAGCCATCAGAATTAAGAGTTTAGCACCAGGCCAAATAGCTGGAGATTAACGGCTCCAAAAATAGGTGAAATGGGCTGTGTGTGTGTGTGTGTGTGTGTGTGTGTGTGTGTGTGTGTGTGTGTGTGTGTGTGTGTGTGTGCAACTGAGCAAGAGAGGTATTAACAGAGGAGAGGGACCAAAAGATGGAGAACTGTAGCACTAATTTGGTAATTTGGCCTAGAGTTAAAAGAGCCGCTGCAGTCATTACTATAAGTATAGTTACAGCTTTTATATATTTCTAAAATCCAGTGACCTAGTTCGCACAAAAGTGAATATGCTGCACACTACAGGGATTTGTGTGTGAGTGTGACAGAGAGAGAGTGTGTGTATGTGTGTGTGTTGTACCTTCCACTAGCAGCAGCTAAGCTTACCAGTGGACCTGAACAGGACTAAAGTTAGCAGCTAAAGTTAGCCCCGTCTGTCACCTGATCCCAGTCAAGGGTCGTAGGTTAGATCCCTTTCTGTGGCAGTGGTTGGGTTTCACAGGTGGCCATCATTAAACTGCTTTGAATGTAGGACAACAATCCTACAAGGACATTTGGTTTTAGATGTTTGATCTAAAACAGAAGAATTGGAATAAGGATGGATGTATCTTCCCATTCAGTGGAATGTTTAGGATCTATTAATTTTATGGAAGACTTTAAAAACACAAATATCGGATTCCAAAAGATAAGGTATAAAATGGCAACCATCTTTTCCCTCTTGTGTTAAATGTTTCTCACACTCTAGCAGTGTAAAACCTGTGAGGAGTCTGGGGAGGAAACCATAAACAGGTGGTGCAACATGACTGGATGACAAATCCTACAGTGCCTCCATGTGGTGAATGCTTTAAAAACATTTTCCTGATGGCTGAGCCATTGCTTTTGAAGACAGTGTATTTGATCTCAAAACTGCCTAAATCCTCAGAGAACAATTAATCTGCTTGAGAGAAGAGAGAGAGAAAAAAAGAAAAAAGGCTAAAAACTAATGGGAGGTGGAGATACTGAGGGGCCCGGTGTGGGAGCGAGTGGTGACGTGGGTGACACAGGAAGAAACAGAGTGACAGCTGATGTGAGTCATGTCTATTTTTATTCAGTCTCTCAGTCTCTGTGGGAAAGAATCACAGCTAAACAGACATGTTATACCTCTCCTGTTTCATATCAACAGATCAGAAATCATATCTACTGTAAAAGGCCTCCCTTCTTCACGGCAGCTGTGCTCCTCGCCCTTTGAAAAACTACAGAAAACAAAGCACACAGCTGCACAGCGCAACTAAAAAAAGACACTCAGAATAATCAAACACGAACATATAGAATATATATAACAGAGGGGGTTACAGTAGTACTGTAGGAGCTACTTCAAATTTGTTAATAAGCAACTTTTCTAATATGATATTGCTGGATGGCAACAGGTAGTGGAGGGTGTTTACAGAGAGTGGAGTTTTAAGTGAAATCTGCTCCTTTCACACCTCATCAGACGTTGTTTCTGTCATGTCACTTCATCAGCACTTTCCTTTTCATTTTTTTCCCATCCTCAGCCACATCTCTCTCACAACAGCCTTGTCCTTTCACATCCTCTATTCTTTTTTTATGTTTAAACTCAATTCTCCATCATTTAAAACAATATTTACAGAACTTTATTTCAGTTTAATTTCAGTTTTCCTTAACATCTCTTTCTATCCTTTCAATGTGCCGCAATGTGCAGCTCTGTTTTCTAAACTTTTCTTAGGTTTCCACCCTGTATTTCTCTTGCAAAACCCAGTGTTCCCTCTAAAAGCATCAGATAAATGAGTCAACAAGATTAAATGCAAGTGATTAAATGTGCTACGTGGGTGGCCGAGCCCAATAGATCTTGTGATAAAACGTGGCTGATAAAACACTAAGCTGCAGGCTTGATTAACAACGTTACAATAGTAAAACAAATGGGCTTATTTAGAAAATGTTGCTCTGTGTTCCCATAGAGACATGGTTTGTTGTGTCCTCACCAGAGTCTGTTCAGTGCATAGTGGATCCGGGGCGCCAGACGCAAGGCTGCAGACCTAGGTTAGAAGTGCTGAACCTGGGCCTGGGGACCCTGGTAGGTTGAGCGCCGCTGGACGCCGGCCGGGAGGCGCCACCGGGGCCCAGGGGACTCAGATCTGGGGCGCTCTTAAATTGCCTGTTGGCCTGCGCACTGTTGGAGGGCTGAAGGTGGGAGAAAGTAGGGGACTGGACTGGGTTTTGAGCAGGAGCAGAGGAGAAGGCAGGGAGCTGAGGGAGTGGAGCTGTAGGAGCAGGAGGTGGTGGGGGAGACATAGGAGAGGTGGCCCACTGAGGTTGGTATGGTTGGGGTTGAGGCTGATAGGGTTGGTAGGGGGTGGGCCCAACTGTGGGTGGAGGAGATGTGACGTCAGAGCGCCACAGTGGTTCTCCGAGTGTCGTAGCTGAGCGAGGTACAATAACCTTGAGGGCGGGCCCTGTGGTTGTCGGTGGGGGCGTGGAGAAACGCTTTACCTCATATACTCGTGCGGTCTTCTGAGGACCACTTGTCATTCCTCGCTGCGGCTGCTGCTGCTGATAGGTGGAGGTGTCCTGGGGAACCCCACCCGCATAGCTGAACAGAGAGGAGTTGAGCTGGTAGGGCTGGTGGCTCATAATGTCCACTGACTTGATGCCCGCTTTCTGCCCTTTAGATCCAGCTGTCCCGGACTTCATCACCTCAGGCTTCTTCTGGGCCTTTGGAGGGCAGGAGGGAGAGAGAAGGGGGTTGTAGCTGATGGGAGGAGGAGCACGGATGTTGGATGAGTATTTCCAGGTGGCGGGGAGTGAAGGTGTGGGTGAGGGCTCCCTCATCTGGGCAGGAGAGTAAGGTGCTGCAGCAACAGAGGGAGCTCGCTCCACTACGTACCGATCCATTCTGTTCTGCCTGCGGGCAAACAGCTGACCTCCCTTCCCCGCCAACTGTGGCACCTGAGGGGTTTGCGGTTTGGGCGCTACAGGAGGTGGCCTGGGTCCTCGCTGAGCCTGCAAGAAGTTGCAAGCCTCTGCCCCCAGCCTCAGCCAGTCCTCCTCAGGCCCTGACTCATGACCGGTCTCCCCGCTGGGTGCAGCTCCAGGTTCAGCACCTGCTGCTCTCCCAAAGCGGTCGTCCATGTTCTGAACCATCGACATCAAGTCTGGATTGGGAGAAACAACTTGGTTCTTGACTGCAGAGAACATTGGCTTCTTGTTGCTACGACGATGGGCATCATGCAGGATACCAGTGCGAGCGGCAGGGACCGCGATGCGCTGCTCACGTGTACCCAGTGAATCAGCGGCAGTGGCCTGGGGAGGTGATGCAGTTGCCAAGGCAGCATGGGGGCCAGGAGTCAGTGCAGCTGTCATGTTGATGTAGGGGTGGGCAGATGGAGATGGAGAAGGTTGAATGGGAGGAAGAGGAGGAGGAGGAGTGGGCTCGGCATGGAGGGAGACTTGAGTCAGATCGGGGGGGTGTGGTGGAGAGATGGGAGCAGCAGAAATGCAGGTGGGGGGAGGTGGATGGATACGAGCAGGATGAGAGGGAAATGGCTGTGGAGCAGGAGGAGAGAAGGGTTGAGCTGGTGATGGACGAATGGACATGCTTTGAGGTGCAGAATGAGAGGACGGGGTGGCGGATGAAGCGTGCACAGCAGGCTGAGGGGAAAATGCTGATGGAATTGAGGCAGGCTGGGAGAAAGGTGCAGCAGACAGAGAGGAGGGAGGCGAGAGAGCTAAGGGGGGGGAGTTCACAGAGGCGGGAGTGTTGCTGTTGTTATTTCTGGGAGGGATGTACAGAGAGGCGCTAGACACCGCTCTCCTTGCATCTGGCCCTGAGGGATGGCGAGTAGGTTGGATAGTCACCATGGACACAGCTGTGGGTTTGGGTTGGGGAGGGCGAAACATCACAGAGGTTACAGATGCACGAGAAGGTGTAGGGCCTGGGGTGAAGGGCCGTGCAGTACGGTTCAGAACACCTTGATTTGGACTGAGGTTGGCGTTCAGGTGATGATCTGAGTCTGTGATTGGACTAGGATTAAGATCAGGGTTAGGACTAGGGTTAGGGTTGCCATGTTGCCCATTTTGACTTAGAAGGGGCATTTGAGAGGGTGGGCTCAGAACGACGTTAGCCCGACTGACAGCTACCGACCCCCCATTGGTCAGAGCCACAGCTGGAGGAGACATGTGTGCAGGGTGGTTGCTGATTGGCTGCTTTGTGATGCTGCCCTCCAGCCTTGAGCCCTGATAGGGTGAGCTCTCCAGCCCTGAAACCTCCAACCCTGGGCTTTGATTGACAGAGGTCACAAGTCCTGGAGTCTGATAGGCTGCAATGTCCAGCCCTGAGCTGTGATTGGTTGTTGGCGCTGTTGGAGTAGTTGGTGTGGTTGACGGGCAGGCAGAGCTTCTCCTGTCCAGCAGGTCTAGATAACCAGTATCCCACGTTGGGTCAAATGATGCAGAGAATCCCTCTTCATCAACTTCCGAGCCACTTAGGATGGAACTCCCACCTTCCTCCTCTGTCTCCCCTCCCGTCTCTCCTTCTGTCTCCCCTCCTCTATCTCCCTCACCTTTGCCGAAGCAGGTCAGTGTGTACTTCTTGGCCCTCTGCCGGCGTTTCTTGAACATAAGCACCCCTTTCGAGTTGGGGTTGGGAGCATCAGTCAGCAAAGAGGCGATAGAGCGGCATTTGGTACGAGCTTCTTTCACCTGTTTCTCCACCACACTCTCCCCACGCTGCAACTCTGCAAGACAGGAAGAGGAAACAGAGATAGAGAACAGAATAAATGTGCGGGAAAAAAACAGGAAACAAAGGAGAGAGCAGGTAATGGGAGATTTGATGGATACATAACAAGGCACAGGCGACAAATGATGGAAACAGCAGTGTGACAGGCCTCACTGACTGCGAGCAGTGGCTGATTCATACAGCATTATCTCAGTGAGGGCCTGCCATGAGGATTACCAGTGACAGACAGGAGTGAGTGTTGTGGATTTAGAACAAAGAATTCCTGCTGCTATCCAGAGTTGAGTCACGCACTCCTGGAAGGTTAGATCAGTGTCTCGCCTGCACAAATGCTTGTTTGTGCCCGTGTGTGTATGTGTGTGTGTACACATGTCCGTATCTCTGCTCAGTCCAAGGCTATTTGAGTCTTTTTAGTATCTTGGCTCACCTCACAGGAATATCCTCACAGCCTGTGCATACACATCCATAGTCGTTTACCAGGATATAACAAACACATACACAGTCCCGATAGTAAATTTGATATTTCAGTTGCAATGTTCAGATATTTCTGCAGCAAACTGAATGCCACCCTCCACAAGACTTCATGAAACAAGGCTTGAATGAGAATGAGAGCAAGGGTTTACAGCTCATTTAGACTCCACTCATGCAGGACGGTGCACAGAGATGTGCTTAAAGTGCTTAAAGATCTCACACTTAGCATGATAGCATGTTAACATTTAGGTAACTAGCACTAAACAAAAGAGGCTGGTGAGAATGTCATACGTATTGTAGGTATTAGGTCGCAAATTAAAAATGAGAGATCATTAACGTTATTACGAATGATCCTCGGGGGAACGTGAACGTCTGCACCAAATTTATGACAATTTGTCCAATAGCTTTAGAGGCATTTCACTCCAGAACCACTAATGTGAGCCTCATGATGAGGCAAGAAGAAAAAGCAGGAGAAATTTTAAAGTCATAAATATTTGTACCAATATCCATACCGATATCTGTAGACTGACTGACCAACTGACCAGCAGACTGACATCGCCGCCACTAGAACTAAGCTGCAAGCATGACTACAGAATATTTACAAGTTCATTTTTGGCATTATGTGTCCATCCCATGGTAAGCAATGTAGTTTCATCAAGCTGTTAAAGCAACAGGACTGACTCTTTGCCTGATATAATTTACCTTTATAGCATAAAACCACAAAATGAGATGCACAATCACAGGCAGACTCGCTAGCTTCCTCATTTCTCAATCATTTCAACATCAGGATCATCAGTCAAGTCCAATGAGAACAACAATGACAAATAACCTTGACATTAAAGTGCTGACGTAGCACAGAAATTTAGCAATTCCTCTTAATTTGCAAAAGAAAGACATTTCATTTCTAACTGATGTGCAGTTCTTCTAATTTGAGCACATAAACAAGATTTTGATGTGTCTTACCTGCGTACACGATGTGTGGGACTGTGTGTCCACCTAGATCTGAACCTGAAGGAGGTGTGAGGTCCCTCATCTCACAAGTGTGAGTGAGTGAGTGTGTGTGTGTGTGTCCTCAAACTCCCTCAGACCCTCCCACACACACCCTCACAGGGTCCATCTCTGCTCTAAACGAGCTACAGTTTAGTCTCTGTCTCCCAGCTCTTTCCTCAGGACACAGCCCATGTAAAGACCTTTGTCCAGCAACCCAAACCAACACATGATGTCAACCCACTATTCCTGTCTGTCTGACAGGCATCAAACACCTGTCCAGGGTCTGTCTCACACACACACACACACACACACACACACACACACACACACACACACACACACACACACACACACACACACACACACACAGGCACACAAGGACGGGAAGACCCCTCACCACAGGATATTTAGACAGCAGTGTCATTGAGTGTGTCTGTGTGTGTGTATTTGTGAGTGTGTGTATGAGTTCATAAAGCCAATTATAGTTTATAGAGGAAAGCTTGGTCGTAACTCTTCAGTGATGTGCCGTTCTCTGCTGCTGACACATCACACCTAACAAACACTGCACACACAGACACACAACTCTAGAGCAGCACAGCTAACAATCCCACATCCAAAGTCAAAGGCAGTGTGTGTGTGTGTGTGTGTGTGTGTAACGTGAGAAAGGGCAGGTCCCTGAACACCGCAGTCATCATTCATCCTATAGTAAAGCCCTAACCTATAAGTCGCTCAGGCCTTCGGCCTCGTGCACTGGAGGGCAGATCCCTCATTACTGTAACAGTCACTCATATGAATCACAGCTCAGTCAGTGCATAGCTATTCAGTTGGATCAAGTGTGATCGTTATTACCTTGTTGACATGATAAGTTAATTAGGCAAGGCTGATAAAACCTTATTTTAAAGAGCGGTTCAACATTTTTGGAAGAGTTAAATGAGAGGATTGATGCCTTTTCAGGTGTTTCTTCTTGCTAAATATATATAGCTCGCCACATAAAACAGCAAATTGTCATTTTACACTTTGCTTTTTGAACGGATCAAACAAACAAGATAAACGTGTTAATTAGTGAGCTTTAGAGGCGCTGATAGCCAGGTTTTGTTACCTTTGGATGGAGCCATGCAAACTTGTTTTATGCTAAGCTATGCTAACTCCCTCCTATGGCTTCATTTTTACCATGCAGACTGGTATCGATCCTCTCATCACCATCACAGTGAGAAATTATTTTCATCATCAATTCATTTCATGGTTCCCGATCTTTTGTGCTTACAACTTCTTCATACAAAGCAACATCTACCTGCGGCCCCTGGGTGATATTTACATATTAGACAGTTTTATTTAAATAATTTGAGGCCTGAAGAGACAAAACCATATGGCATTTCACCAGAAAAGAAGAAGAGCAGTAAATCCTCACACTGGACAAGCTGGAACCAGCAAATGTTTGGGATTTCTCCTCATATAAGACTTAAATCAGTTATCTTAATATTCTGTTGATTGACGAATCATTTCAGCGCTAGAATCATTTTACTGATACTGTGCACACGTGTGGCAAGAAGCACACACTGCAACACACACACACATTCTTGCAAACGCACACACTCATCCACCACATATTCAGCTGTGCGGCCTGTAAGTCAGAGTTGCGTCCAATGTGTCCATCAGAAGCTTCAATGCCTATAAATACAGCGAGTGAGGCAAATGCTCTGAATGCTGACAGAAGAGATAGATGGAGGCAGAATGCAGGAGGAGGGGGGAGGCAGAGTATCTGTGTGTGTGTGGGGGGGGGGGTATTGCACCCCATCACCACCAGTATTTGAATGTAACTGGATGCTCCAATTCTGGAACATCACCACTAGAGGGGGATATAAGCTATTGATTTAAGCTTGAAGACTTACTGCAGGTGATGCCTTCACAGACATCACGGGAATGTTTGGAATTTAAATGAACAAGTAAAAACGCTGTGGTCAAGACTGAAATAGTTGCATTAATATGAATAATACAGAAAAATACTATAATGATCATTATTATTGTTGTATATACTCACTCGCTTGCCGTGCTTTGTCCATGTAGGTGGTAGAGAGCTCATCGCTGACCGGGGTCAGCTGTGGTCCCACCATGGGCACCAGCTGTTTACTAGAGCCCAACATCAGAGCCTCTTTCGCACGTTCAGGAGACACAAGCGGTGGACAGGCCAGCCCGATGCAGCCCCCCGCCTCCTGGAAGCCGCTGTCCCCTTCTCCCTCTGCCTCCACCAACCCCTGATCCGGGGTCGGCGTGAGCGTGTGAGGGGTCAGAGTGTGAGGGGTGTGTGATGGGGTGGTCCACTCGGTCTGCAGGGGCTGGTAGACGAGCTCTCTGCGAGGGACGCCAACAAGACACTGACTCTCCCACTGCCCCTGCGTGGAAACCCCTGCATCTGTGGCGCTCTCATACCTTACAGGAAAGAGAACACAACAGATGTTAGGAGGTTGTCACGGTGGTTTAGTTGCCACATCATGCTCCTCTTCCTTTTACAATATTTAGAAAAAGACTGACTACATCGAAAATATCACACAAATTGTAAGGAATGAAAGATAGAAGGAAAACATCATAGATTCCTCTACGTAAGTTAAACAGATATCTGCTGCTGTACTGGCTGTTAAAGCCTGTTTAACAGGGATAAAATAATGATCTACAGCAACATCTCCAATGAGAATTTGGTATTGTACTATAGCTAAGGCTCATGGGAGATGTAGCTGTTGAATGCTAACAGAATAATGTTTGTATTTATTTCTTATTAATTTTACAGATTGTATTGTTAGTTGGTTTGAATGTGAACAGACAGCCTCAGTATGATGTTTCAGATTAAGGAGTCCTTCTATGGCAGAATACACTGAGAACAGGAAGTGGGGTGTGACTCCTGATCTCCCTCACCCGCTCATCTCTGAGGTCTCCTCCTCCTGGTTGTCATAGCGTGCGGGCGAGCGTGCGTGAGGAGGTGTGCGGCGTTGGCGACGGTGCGTGTGTGACTGCGTGTCAGCGTCGCTGTCCGTCTCTCCGTAGTAGGCCTCGCTGTCTGGAGGGGATGTGATGCCCCTGGGTATCCCGGTGGGGGAGAGGATGGAGGAACGGTGAGAGGGCAAGGGGGCCGCTGGGGGAGACAGGACCCTGATGGAGGAGCGGGGCGATGCAGAGCGACCAGAGTGAGATGAGGAGTGCAATCCAGAAGGGGCTCTGAAAACATGCAGATGACAAGGAGCCAAAGTGCATCAGATTGTTTGATATGGCTTCATGTAACAAAGACTGCGTGATGTTTGTATGTGAGGCCATGCTCTGACCTTTTAACCCTCAGGTTCAGTGTAGCGCTCTGTGTATCTATGAGGCTCATGGCCTCAGCATGGCTGAGCTCTGCACACAATTGTTGGCCAATAGCAACCAGCTCGTCATACTCCTTCAGTCCAGCTCTGCACGCTTTGCTGCGCCTGCGCACCTGCAGACATAGTGGCGTTAATGACACATTAATACTTGCAGCTGTGGTAAATATGTATATAAACATACTCATTTGGCATCACATTGTGTACTTTCCCACCTGATCTTCACCCTCCACTAGTTATTTAACTTTTCAGACCAGTGGTTTTTAGTCTTTTTTGCTTATGACCGACTTCACCTGCAGCAACATAAGTGATGATTACACACTAATGCATCCTTAATTATAATCCAATGTTATAGCGACTCTGAAATGGGCCATTCTCCATAAGCTCTTTTAGTACATTAAGTGTATTTTGATGCTAATACTTTCCTGCTTTAATACCTTTACTAAAGTAAGAATTTGAATGCAGGACTTTTCTTGTACTAGAGTATTTCTACATTGTGGTATTGCTACTTTTACTCAAATAAAATACTTCTTCCCCCACTGCAGTCAGTCAGGTTGATACTTCAGCGTACTTCCTGTAAAAATCCTACAGATTGTACAGTGTTAGTTGCTCTTTGGTCAAATGTCCTTAAACTCTGCGACTTGCACAGTAACTGACGTGTTCAGCCACAGACGGCTCTCTTCTACTGCCAGCCACCCTCATCCCTGTGTTGAAATAACTCATGAAGTCATGCAGCTGTTGCCGGAGGTCGCTAAGAGATGATGTCATAGGATCCTTCAGGAAGTATGTCTATATAGACTGATAGATGGGATAGACAGGGAGGCGAGTATTCTTGTCCACTGGAACAGGGAGATAAAACTCTCCTCTCTGTCTCCTCACATACACACTAATACACACACCTTATCGCTGAAAAAATGTTGAGAGGAGGAAAGTGTGTTCCCGCACCTACTTGGACTCTCAAGAGGAAACAGCATTTGGCTTTATCAGTATCTCTTGACCCATTAATCCCACTGAGGCGTCACACAAACGTGTGCAAGGACAAGCTATCTACCTAATACTAATGTACACACACATATACACACACGCAGCACAAGTGTACATCATGAAAGGGGGGTTTGAACAGCTGCCTCACCAGTCTGGACCAGGGGGGGATGCTTGTCAGTCACCATATGTTCCCCACATACCCAAAATAAAACCTCGCAGGGAAATCAACCACATTCCTAGATAGATGAAGAAAGACAGGCGCTACTGCGATTGTAAACACAGAAAAAAATACTTACAGTAAAATGTGTGTGTGTGCGTGTGTGTGTGTATCTGTATCTTTGTGTGTGAACAAGAGGCTTTTTTCCATGCTCAGCTTCCAGCTCCTCCTAAATGAGCTATTCTGATCCTCTCGTTTGCACTCCATTCCCAACTGGGCTTATCTGAGGTATGCCCAACTACACACACACACACACACACACACACACACACACACACACACACACACACAAAGGACAGGTCACAGTCACATACAGTCACCAACAAGAGGAAGCACACACTGATCAAACTCTCATTAAAGGTGACCTTATCTGCGTGAAAATCCAGGATAAAGAGAGGCCTTTGGTGCCAGAGCCACTCCACCTCCATTTCGAATCAGAGGCTACGACAGACTATGAGCGACGGGCCAACATTGAGTGTGAGCGAGGTCACATTCCTCCTCTCCAGAATAGATTTTCTTATTAGAGAGAACATTCTGGACTGTCAACAAATATAAACGCAGATACAAAAAAATTAAAACCAAACTAAAATATATTTATATATATTCCTGGGCTTAAAGTCGGCTCATTGTGTCAAAGCATTATGTGACGATGACAAACTGAAACAAGTTCATTATCGACTGTGTTCATGTTCACAGCGGACACGTTCATGCAATATGTGTGCGTGGCTGCGCACATACAGAAGAGTGATACTGAATGTATACGCATGCACTGACCTATTTAAAGGAACCCCTAATCTCTGCTAACGTATTATCATGATCAGGATGCAGCGATGAAACCTGAGTCGAGATCAAGCCCTAAACATGAGCTCAGGCTGTTCTCTGACCCACAAATCCGACTGAATCACAACAGAGAGGGCAAAATGGAAATTGGTAGTGGCCAAATGATTACGAGAAAACTGTGCTCTTGGTATATCCTAGAGGTTCTGTTGAGTGACATAGAGGGAAGATCGCTTGTGGTCAAATCCACTCAAGTAACAGCAGAAAAGCAGCTGACCAACATTAACTTAGATATAGAGGTTTAAGGTGAAAACACGACCTGATTGATATCCTGATTATAAGCATTTCAGTATGACTTTGCCCATCAAACAAGTCCCCCTCCAGTTCAGTGATGCTCCTCAATGTGAGGTCATTCTTATCTTTCTAAAACTAGCTGAGAACAAACTGCAAGTGAAAGCAGCATTACTGCACTCACAAAAGTACAGGTGTTTGAGAAAATTTACACTGACAGGAGTACCTGTGTTGGCTCATAGTGACACCAGTGCAATGAGCCACTGATGCATTTATTCAGATTTTATGCTGATGATAAAGTTTCAAACCAAAGCTCAAATTACAAACACAGCAAACCACAAGACTGACCATCAAAGCCTCGGGCCTCAATTAACAGCTGTCATGTTGTAAGTCTTGCCTGCATCATGCACACAGGTTTCACTATACCTTGGCCACCTGTAGAGGTTTTTGCTGCTCTGCTCCTCCCTGCAGTCTGAAGCCCCACGGGGCTCCTCCTGAGAGGGAGACCACAATCTCCTCCGCTACCATCCCTGCTCCCAGCCCACAGCCTGCTGTGTGTGCGTGTGTGTGCGTTGGGGTGTTTGAGTCGCTGTGCCCTTCTTCAGCCCCTCACACTCTGTGTGAGGATCAATGAGTGAGCATGAGACTCCTGTCTCCCGTTCTCCTCTACGACAAATCACTCCACCCATGAGGAGACAGGGGGTGGCTGGCTTTCATCTGCTTACACTGGAATGCTGTGTCGGAGGGTGGGCACTCGGGAGGGTGAGAAGGGGCAAAAGTCTGTGTGTGTGTGTGTGTGTGTGTGTGTGTGCATCCTCCTTCGTATTCAACACTTGCCATGTCACTCTCAAGCACTCTGTACAGGAGGGGATGCTTGCTGATATCCCCTCCCGAAATAACCACTGCCGCCACTCCCTCTTTGACCCCCAGCACAGCCGGCCTGGCCAGCAGCCACGGCTCACCAATTTGCCTTCATTCACTCACAGCACCCCAACCTTCAAGCACAGAAGGGGGGTGTGAGAGCGACGTGTTTTATGAATTTCAGTCTGTTTACTGCCTGTAGAGTTTAATAGCTTCAGAGTGGGTACTAGAGGGAGTTGTGATCCAGTGACCTGAATAATTTTAGAACCTTCTGCCTCACTTTGTGATAGCAGTGAAGAAACAAAATTTTAATAGATTATAACTGATAGTAAATATGATGGGCATGTTCCATGTTAGCAAGCCTTTCTCCTGCATTGGGCAAGTTGGTGACCATTGACTCTTATGCTGCTGTGCATCAGCTGCAACACCTCCGACCTTGCAGAAGAAAGGCCAAGGATTACAGAATTCTGGCAGCCAAAATGACTTGGCGTAACCGCGGGTTAAATCCGATCACCTGTTGAAACTCATGCCAGGTTTGTGCTGAATGGCCCGCTGAAATAACTCCAAAATGGACCTGATTGCAACTAAATGGAGCTGATTCTCAGCCCCAGCTTGCACCCCGAAAATGCAGCCAAATCTGGTAGCCATTTGTAGGCCGAGGCTGACTCATATTTGGTGCTGACACTGGCTCCTATCAGATAACTCCGTCTTGATGCATTATTATTATTTGATAGGTGACTGGGAGGTTCAACATGCCCACATTGACTCCGAGCCTTAGGCAAATTAAAGAAAGCTGATGTAGGCCTATGCCTCCATGGCAAACCTAGAGTGTGTGTATGTGTGTGTCTGCCTGTACACATAATATCCAATAAGTATGAATGTTTGAAATGTTAATAGCCAAAAGTGCTGCCTGGCTTCCTGGTAATAAAAATGCCGTCTCAAAAAAGTGTCAATCATATTCATCGCATTAACATTGCTGACGTTGTTTTAAACGTCAATTGTTGATTTTGTAGTAAAGTTCAGTCGAGTACGTGAGCGTGAGGGGAAGTCGCTCTGCGGTGTCCGGATGTGGACGTGGCACAGCGCTGCAGCAGTTCCGCTGAATGTCCGCTTCTGATACCAAGAAGGGATTAGCGAGAAACACCCCGGGACGACATCGGCTTCACAGTTCGTCTGCCACCGGGTTTCACGGTTTTGTCCCGAACAGAGGATAGCCTTACTATTTACAACACTTGGGAGGTAGGTTTCGATTTGAAACCAGTTAACGTGTGACATCCCTGGCCGGCTTGACAGCGGAGCTTGGCTTTTGCTACGTTTGCTAATGCTAGCTAATGCTATGGTACGGCTAGCATTGCTCTGCGAAATAGCTGGCGGTTACTAGCCTAGCTAACGTTAGTAGGCTAACTCTCGCTAGCTCCGGTTGTGGCGATTTGGTCACAGCTGATTCAACCACTGCCCCTGTCATCATGTTTCAAGTAGTCTGGTTGCTAAACGTTAGCAAGTTAGCCTAGCCCCCATGACTTGGAAGTTTGTTTAATCAAAGATGCAGAGTACCTCTTCGCCCTACGGTCTAGACTCGTTACAGTTAGCCATATCAAGTGTTGACCGGGCTCTGTGTTTTTTAGGATTTGGTTGACATGTTGTCTTGCTAACGTAAGCTAGCTAGCGAGCTGATTGTAATGCGGCACTGAGGTTGTTCTCGTTAGCGCACTGCTACGCTCGCCAGCCTTCCTCGGCATCGCTGTTATTACTCTACCCCGGCGAAGCGTGCGGTTGGCTCTCCTGCCACTTATTTTCTATTAGCAAATATCACATTTTGAATAACTTGTGCAGTGTTTGCCTGAAATTGGTAACCCAGTTCCATGATTGTGCGACCTAGCCAGTGGAGCAGATGTGGGTCACTCAGTAGGCCCGACGTACTAAATAGCTGTACGGCACCAGCGATTGTGTTTCTCGTTGTGGCACCTGCACTGCTGAATTATTAAAAGGCCCCGCTCGTTTAGCTCGTGTTTGTCTGTTAGATGATACTCATCTCTCGGTCATATAAGTTGGGCTAGTCTCCAGAAGCCGAGTGAGAAAACAACGGCACTCGTGTACCTCTGTTAGCAAGGTTGAAGTTGACATGTGATACGCAGGAGTGTTGATGCTCATAAAGTTTACTGCCCCTCTACTTTACCTTCAGGAGGTCTTCTCATGAGTCGACTGGTGTGATCTGTAAACACTTCAACGTTACTAAGACGCATTCATGAGTCCTGCAGACGTTACACACTGTCTTCAGAGTATCAGGCATGACATCTCCCCCTCATAGATGACAGAGTTACGTTATTAGTTACTGTGGGTTCTGTCTTATTTCCCTCAAATGGTTGTAAATGTTTAAGTTTAATCTAGTTTAAGCTACTTTTGTGTAATCTTAGCTTTGTACTGTCTTCTATTTATTGTTTCTGTGTGTGTGTGTGTGTGTGTGTGTGTGTGTGTGTGTGTGTGTGTGTGTGTGTAAACGTAATGGTTAGAGACTAAGATGCAAGCTGAGGGTGAGGCCAAGGCAAACATATAAAGCTAATAAAGGTGTCCCTAACCAGGAAGTATTAACGTCATGAGAAAGTGTGACTGTAGAAACTTGCGGGATGAAGAGCTGTGCGGTTGAAAGTGTTTTTCATGCTTTTCCTGTTTGTGAGTTCAGGTGCAAAGTGCTGACAAACTCAGTCGGGGCCAATTTTGCCTTCTTAGTACTGCCTTCGATTCTCTCCATCTGTTGCTGGTGGAACACAGAAAAACTGTCCCATATGTTGAAGAACATTAAACTGAACTGCGCAGCGCTTTCCGAAATGAGAGAGTTAAAGTAAACATTCCTCCTAAGATCAGTTGTTTGTGTTTTTTGAGGTTCTGTCTTTCGTCCACGTCCTCCTCATGGAGTGATGTGTGGGCAGATTGTCTCTGCTCCTCCTGGAGAGACGTGCTGTACTTTCACGCTCAGAATTCAAGACCGTCACAACAGCCTTTATTGTTTCATAACCTTTGCATCTCTCAGGCTTTACACTCCAGGTGTTCTGCTATTAAAAACTCCGTTTAGAGCCTGGAAACAGGTTAAATAAGCTCAGACTTAAGTTGTGATGTTGAGTAATTTCTTCTGATTGTGTCCAAATTCCATCCAGATTTAGGGATGAACTAAAGATGAATGTAAACCAGCACACTCCAATGGCCTCTCCATATGGCCAGCCCCAGCCTGGCTACGGCCAGCACGGCTACGCACCCCTGGATGGGGGATACCCCGCACCCTACGCACCCTACAATGGCCCTGTCTCAGCCTACCAGCCCGGAGCTCCACCACAAGGTAAACTGCTTCTTCTGTACAAGTTTGCGTATGAGTGAGTTGAGGGAGAGACAGCAGGTCGGCTGTGATGCTCTTCACGTGTTCGAGCCATAACCTTGGGTTGTCCTTCTACCTGCTTCCGGCCGTGTGATTGTTCTTGTATGTGTGAGAGCAGCTCTGTGCATACTAATCTGAATCTTGACTGCCCTCTCATTTCTTCACGTCGCTTTTACACATTTCCCTACATCTCTCTGTATTTTTCGTCTTCCCCTGTTTTCTTGTATTACAGGTTATTCTCCTTTCACAAGCTTTCCCTCTAAGGCTGTGGCTGCCAACCCAGTCTCTGACCTCTCCTCTCCTCTTGACTTAGGTAACTGCCTCCTCTCTTGTTCTTGCTCATTTCACACTCCACATGCTCTGCAATCATCAAATCCTCTCTGTGCCTACATGCATTATTCTCGCAGCCATGACCCTTTCTCAATGTGCACTACAAAAAGACCTTTTCTAACACAAGTGATTGTTAAGCATAGCAGCCAGCCAGTTACTAACCTTTTCATTACTGTTTATCAGCAGAATTTTCAACATTTGTATCACCTAGAAATGTGAACGGCACTTTTAGTATGTGAAATAGATGTTCTAGATTCAATTTATCTTCTTTATGCTCACATATTTTGTTATTACAGTGTCAAGTAAGCAAGGGTTTGCTTGTGGACATCACTTTTTTCTCAAGTTATTCAGCTGACAATTTCTCATGTCTGCAATTTTAAAAACAGTAAGGTTAGCTAGATTTACTGACTTACCAGCAACAGCCTAAAATTGCCTGACATCTGGTGTTTATTTCCAGCCTCGATCAGAATACTGGTCCCATAAATTTAACTGACCCTCTTAGCTCACAGTCTTCGCTAGCCTGGTTTCAGTATGTCGTCTGTGCTCCTAACCCCAGAGGCAAAATGAGGCAATGTAATCGGTTAGCTTTAAAACGACAGTTACGTATGTAACTACGGTTCTATGAATCCTGGATGACCGCCAGAGGCGGTGCCTTAAGCACTGAATGACTCCGTCTCGCGCATGCGCAGGTCGAGAACCAATACCAACAAAGTCACCTGTGAGTGACCCCCTGACGACCCCGGACAGGCTATAACTTCCGGTGTCGTCAGAGGATCTGTTCCTGCAGAATCTTCTCGCGAAGCCACAAGGATTCTGAGTGACTGAACGCTCTGGCGGTCATCCAGGATTCATAGAACCGTAGTTACATACGTAACTGTCGTTCTATTTCATCCTTCCTGACCGCCAGAGGCGGTGCCTTAAGCACTGGATGACCAATACCAACAAAGTCACGAGGAATCCAAAATGCATACCTCATTGACTGTAAGCAGCAAAAGTGCTTGGTGACGCCCACGAGGCTGCGGCACATATCGCCTGCAGGGGAACCCCTCTCAGGGCAGCCCATGATGTGGAGACACTTCTCACAGAGTGGCATCTCACGCCAGCAGGCAGGGGACGACCACCTGCCTTATATGCGTGGCAAATGAGGTCCACAATCCAGTGAGACAGACGGTGTTTTGAGAGAGCGCAACCTTTCTTAGGACCACCAAAACACATAAATAGCTGGTCCGACTGGCGTATGCCCACAGTCCTGTCCACATAGGTTCTCAAAACCCGTACAGGATACAACAGTACCAACTTCTCGTCCCCTTCCCCTACTGGCGGGTCAAACAGAGCCAGCTGGATAGGTTGATTAAGGTGCGAGTTTGACAAAACCTTAGGCAAGAATGCAGGATTCGGCCATAAGGTGACCCCTGAACCGCCTGAGTTCCACCGCAGGCAAGAACTGCTGATTGACAAGGCATGAAGCTCACTAACACGTTCCGCCGAGCTCTTGGCAGTCGTGGGGGACGCAGTCTCAGAGCCCCCTTCAAGAAGATGGACACCAACCTGTGGCATCCCACCGTGTTGTTATCGACTGGAACATGTCGAGATGAAATGGCGGACACGTACACCTTCAGGGCAGAGGGGGACCAACCGCTATCCAGGAGAGACTGCAAGAATTCCAAAATAGTAGGCACAGAGCAGTGCACAGGGTCCTCATGCCTCCCTGACCACCAACCAGAGAACAGTCGCCACCTGTTCTCATACTGCACCCGGGTAGACTGCACCCTGGCGTTCAGAACAGTATTCTGGACGGTGCTTATGCACTCATTCAGCAGTGGATCGGGCCCTGCAGAGGCCAAACCCACAGCTGAAGACGGTGAGGGTTGGGATGCCACACCCGGCCCCCCAGATGAGACAGGAGGTCCTTCCTGTCGGGGAGGCGCCATGGTGGGCCGTGACAGAGCCTGTGCAGGAGAGGAAACCACGTGCGCCCTGGCCAGAAGGGGGCCACCAGCAGCAGTCTGTGGCCCCGCTGAAGAACCCTCTGCAGCGTTGCCATAATCAGAGGGACTGGCGGGAATGCGTACAGGAGAACCTCTGGCCATTCGTGTGCCAGGGCATCCTGCCCGAGAGGGCTGCTCTCCTCCATCCAGGAGAACCAGAGAGGACAGTGGGTAGTCTCTTCCAAGGCAAAGAGATCCATCTCTGCCCTGCCAAAGAGGCCTCAGATGTGGAGTACCACCTCCGGGTGAGGCCTCCACTCCCCTGGGGAAGGCTTGCAGCGGGAAAGGAAGTCCGCTACCTAGTTCCGCTTCCCCGGTAGATACATTGCCCCCAGGCTGGCTAGGCTGGGGGCTGCCCAAGTCAGGAGGCCCCAGGTCACCTGCAGCAACCGCATTGACCTGGTACTCTCTTGGTGATTTATTTGAGAAACAGTTGAGATGTTGTCTGACGGTACCAGCACATGCTTCCCCCTCAAATATGGGAGAAAGTGCTGGAGCGCCCGGTGCACAGCCCGCAGCTCTAGCACATTGACATGCTCCGTGCGGGCCTGAGCAGACCACCGCCCCTGAGCTGCTCTGTTCTGCCACACTGCACCCCACCCTGAGAGGGAAGCATCTGTTGTGACGGTCTCCCGACGAGCCGGAACAGAACCCATTCGCATGCCCTGTAACATGAAGGCCCTTTTCCTCCATGGAGACAGCGCAAGGAGGCAGTCCCATGACACCCTGATCTTCCTGTGCCTGTGCCACTTGGCATCCAAGTGAAAGCTGTTCAGCCACCGTTGAAGAGGGCGAAGTGACAACAAGCCCAGAGGAACAACGCTCGCGGCAGCTGTCAACTTGCCCAGGAGGCGTACATACTGCACGCAGGGCAACCACCTGCCCTGCCGGAAGAGGGGAAGGAGGCGGAGGATGTCTTCCACCCGCCGCAGTGATGGACAAGCCTTCATGGTTACAGAGTCTAGGGTCACACCGAGGAAGGTGATACTCTGGGAGGGGATCGGACAGCTCTTTTTGATGTTCACCCTGAGACCCAGCCGGGCTAGGTGAGCCAGAAGAGCAGCCGTATCCTGCACCACTTGAGACTGGGAAGGCGCACACACCAACCAGTCGTCTAGATATGGAAGGATCTTCATGCCACTCAACTGCAGGGGAGAGAGGGCTGCTGCCACACAGCGGGTGAACACCCGTGGGAAGAGGGAGAGGCCAAAGGGTAGCACCCTGAACTGAAAATGACGGCCTTGAAAGGCAAACCGAAGGAATTGCCTGTGGTGAGATATGATGGGAACATGAAAATAGGCATCCTTCAGGTCAATGGAAGTGAACCACTCCCCTTTGGCAACCACACGCAGAACCTCTGCCATGGTGAGCATGTGAAATGGCATGACCTTCAGAAATCTGTTGAGGCCCCTGAGATCGAGGATGGGGCGAGATCCGCCATCTTTCTTTTCCACCAGAAAGTACATCGAGTAGTATCCCCCGGGCTGTGACAGGGGATCTACCAGCTTGATGGCACCCTTGACCAGGAGGGCAGACAGCCCTTGGTCCAAGGCTACGGCTTTTGCCGGGTCACCCATGATGGTCATTTTGACCCGGCTGAAGGCAGGGGGCCGGCGTCGGAACTGCAGTTTGTACCCCTGGGCTAGGGTGGACACCACCCAGGGGTCCGAGGTGTAAGCAGCCCAATAACTGAGCTGCTGCTGGGAAAAGCAGCCGACGACCGGCCCAGGAACTTCAGTTCCTGGCCCCCCGGCCTTTGGAGGCTCTGGGGGGGCGCCAGTTAGCATCCAAGGCCCGAGGCTGACTAGAAGGCTGACAATCAGGGGCCCGAAGAGCCTGAGTTGCCCGCTGAGCGGGCTGCTGCACTGGCCGTTGCACTGGCCGCTGCGGCCTCTGGTAGCCATCAAATAAGCCTGTGGCTGAGAGCGGCGCTGCGCAGCTGCTGAAGAACTTCTAGGTCGAGCAGGGGGAGGCACGCTCCTGTGGAGACCTGAGAGCTGCTGTCTTGTCTGCCTGGCTTGGACTGTCCGCTCTAGTGCCTCTAAAGCGGCTGACCCTCTGAGAGCAGCGATTGAGCCAGCCAAACCTGGCAGCAAGCCTGAATCAGGGTGGACATCACACGCCCTAGCTCCCTGGTCATTAGGGCGAAAGCCTGCAGAGACGCATCGCTAAATTATGAGCTGATGTGTCCTGTGTAGTCTCCTGAAGGCAGGCTGAGAGGGCAAGCATGAGGTGTGACATCGAGTTACCGATGCGTCCCATACGAGCCGCTGCATCATACGCTTTGGAGAGCAAATCACCCGTGACACGGCACTGGGGTGAAGGACACCTCGCATTCACCCTCAGGGCCTCATCAGGAAAGACCATGAGTGCAGCCACCGTCGGCTCAACAGCTGGCATGTGGCCAAGGCCAACTTGGCTGCATCCTGCATGGCTGCCAGTGTTCAGCCATCAGATGTTGCATGAGAAAGAGCCTTGAATCTCTCCAACATGCATGCAACTCCTTCAGGTACTCCTCTGAAGGAGGCACAGTGAATGTGGCAGGGGCTGAACTGCGCCTGAAAAATGCGCTCACCAGAGTCGGTTGGGCTTGCGGCACGTCTAGCTGCAGGCGAGCCAAGGCCATGCGAATGATGGCCCCCATGGAGCTACCCTCTGAGCAACCACCTGAACTATGGGCCGAGGAACGAGAGCCCACTTCTGAGGGATGGAAGACGGTGTCATGAGAGACAGCGTCCGTCCCATATTCCCCAAATTCAGTGGCCGAAGCCGCTGTTGAGAGGATGTCATCCTCTGGACCCGACAAGGCCACAGGAGGGATGTTCCACCCCAGCCAGTCTTGCCGCCCTCAGTGCCCGGGGCATGAAGCTGCAGCTCATGCAGGGGTCCTCTGAAAGACCTTCCCTCAGGTGCTCGAGGCCAAGACATGAGGGGCAAAGGTCATTACCGTCCTCAGGCTGCAGAGGAGCCATACAGGCGGTACAGGAGTGAGAAGACATCATAATGGCGCTACCAATTATGAAGAACCACTCTCAAAAACAATGTATAACACAAATTAACACAGCAAGCACCGTTGCTAACTCCAACTCAAGAAGGGACGCTGTCGAAACAGTCCGATTAGCTCGAGCGAAAGCACTGCTGCTAACCATAACAAAACAGAACAACATACCTATGCTGGGAGAGGGAGCGAAAGCACAGCCGTCACCAACAGGTCGTTACTGACAAAGCAGGTACAACAAAGTTGCTACCAAATAATAAAGTTAGCTTAAGCGGACACACTGCTGCTAACTATAAGATAACAGAGCACACCTATGCTGGGAGAGGGAGCGAAAGCACAGCCGTCACCAACAGGTCGTTACTGACAAAGCAGGTACAACAAAGTTGCTACCAAATAATAAAGTTAGCTTAAGCGGACACACTGCTGCTAACTATAAGATAACAGAGCACACCTATGCTGGGAGAGGGAGCGAAAGCACAGCCGTCACCAACAGGTCGTTACTGACAAAGCAGGTACAACAAAGTTGCTACCAAATAATAAAGTTAGCTTAAGCGGACACACTGCTGCTAACTATAAGATAACAGAGCACACCTATACTGGGAGAGGGAGCGAAAGCACAGCCGTCACCAACAGGTCGGTACAGACAAAGCAGGTACAACAAAGTTGCTACCAAATAATAAAGTTAGCTCAGCGGATACACTGCTGCTAACTGTAAGAAAACAGAGCACACCTATGCTGGGAGAGGGAGCGAAGTCACAGCCGTCACCAACAGGTCGTTACTGACAAAGCAGGTACAACAAAAGTTGCTACCAAATAATAAAGTTAGCTTAAGCGGACACACTGCTGCTAACTGTAAGATAACAAAGCACACCTATGCTGGGAGAGGGAGCGAAAACACTGCCGTCACCAACAGGTCGGTACTGACAAAGCAGGTACAACAAAAGTTGCTGCCAAATAACAAAGTTAGCTCAAGCGGACACACTGCTGCTAACTGTAAGACAACAGATATGCTGGGAGAGGGAGCGAAAACACTGCCGTCACCAACAAAGTACACTATGCGCTGATTAGCGGTACCTTACCGGTCGAGTCCAACCGTGAGATGAGGCTGAAGAAAGGAGCGTCCGCGATGCCGGTGAGACAGCACACACCGCCTCCCGGAGGGACAGCTTGCCGCAGCCCTTGGAGGGCGAGCATCTCGCAGCTCCGACCAGCAAAGAGCGGTCACAAGGCTACCGGCGACAAGCGTCTAACTGTTAAGTACGGTGATAATTAGCTTAAAGCTAATGCTACGACCGTAGTATACCTGCGAAGCGAGAAGAAAAAAGGAACAGATCCTCTGACGACACCGGAAGTTATAGCCTGTCCGGGGTCGTCAGGGGGTCACTCACAGGTGACTTTGTTGGTATTGGTTCTCGACCTGCGCATGCGCGAGACGGAGTCATTCAGTGCTTAAGGCACCGCCTCTGGCGGTCAGGAAGGATGAAATAGAAATGTGTTTGGGCACCGCCGTGGCCTATAGCCATGTTTAGCTTGCTGCGCTAATCTCGTCACATTAGGAAGATTGATTTCAGGGTTGTTTGTGGTAGGGATGATTATGCCTTTTGCAGCTGTGTGTGTGTCTCATCTTTTGTCCCTGCATTTCAGGTCCTGCCAGGGGTCCTCCTGTCTCTGGAGCCCCACCAGTCTCAGCACACCAACCATATAATCAGTACAGTCACAGTCAAGGGGACATGCAGAATGGACCCCCACTTATGACTCAAGCGCCACCCAGGTAAATTACCTGTTGATTGTTTGTTCAGAGAGGTGTATTTAGGCCTTGGTTGGACTAGAATTACAGTTTTGCATGTGCATAAAAGTTTTGTTCTGCAGCTTTCATTTCACATTTCAGCTCTTTCAAGTGGGTGACAGAATCCATTTAAACACACCAAATAACTGCACCGAGGCTGTGTGAAACCTCAGGACTTGAGCTCCTTCAAGCAGACTGTCATGTGGTTAGATAGGAGTGAAAGTGGGCTCCAAACCAGCCAAAGCAAATTATGGAAAAACGCACTCAATGAGACGTGTGTTGAGCGACAGATTATGAATTGTAATAGACAGCAGTTGCTCAGGCTCGAAGCGCCCAGTGTAGAAAATTGATTAAGAGAGAAGTGGAGGTGCAGGCGCTGCTGATATTCAGTTTTCCTTTTTCTTTTAGCTCCAATACTGCAAATACTGCAGACAAGTACATCATGCTTGGATATTATTGTCCTGGCTGGAGCTGCTGCAGGAAACTCTAATGTCAGGATGAACAATGTTATCAAGGCTGCAGAATAGATGATTTACCTTTTCCACATGGATTTGTAATTGAAGCTCCAAGCTGTAGTTGAAATGCAGGTAGTTCAATAGCGTTGTCGTATTAACATTACATGCAGTATTACATGCAGCAGGTCAGTAATCAGATTTTTCCTCCATCCAGACAGCACCTTGGTGGCATGGCTTTCTTATTTTAACCGTATTAATGATAGAAGATGCTGCGTCAGTCAGGCCTGACTATTTTTGTGTGTATGTTTGTTGAAGGCAGACAGAGCGGAGCCTTCCCTCACAGCGTCACTGCATCTCAACTTTACAAATATGTTCAGCTGTGGAAATGGTCCTTTTTAGATTTCTAGACCGTCCTTTGTTCGTATCAGTTGTAGTCAGACTTTGGATGGAATAGAGAACCCGTTGCTATGTAATTTCTTTTTCTCATTCGGCTGCTCCGCCGCTACTTTCTCTCTTTGTCCTGCGTATGCTTTCATTTGAACAAGACGATCAGAGACCCAGTTACTCACATACATGACCAAGAAATGTGAATCTTCCTGAAGAAATCTGCCTACTATAGATGACTGAACGTGACTTTGTTACCTGGGTGCAATGAAAGATTTGTTTTTTCCAGGCCTGCTGTGTCTCAGCCATATAACCAGGGAGCTGTGAACCTGTCAGGGCCGCAACCTTCCTATCCCCAGCACTACGGGCCCCCACCCACGATGCAGCAGGTCACTAACCAGATGACTGGGATGCAGATCTCCTCAGGCCCACCAACCCCTGCAGGGCCAGGATATGGTAAATTTGGATGATTTATGCTAATGTGATTTACTCAGTGGTCTTAATGGTGAATGAACAAACATATCGTGTCGTGTCACAGACTGTATTTCTGTCTGTCACTCTCTCTCCACAGCTCCACCTCACAGCTCGCAACCACCTGCCAGTACCGCCTACTCAGCCGCACCTCCACCCTCTTACACCCACGCCCCTCCGCCCTCGTCCTCTGCCCCGACCCAGGCACCACCTCCCAGTGGTCCTGCAGCTTCTCAGCAATACTATGGAGGCCCGCCACCTCCTTCTCAACAGCCATTCAACTCTTCTCTCCCCCCTACCTCTCAACAGCAGTTCACCTCTTCAGCACCGCCACCTCCTTCTTCTCAGCAAAACTTTCCTCCCTCTTCTTACTCGGGTCCCGTGCCTCCACCCAGCCAAGCTCCTGCTCCCACAGTGTCCCAATCACAGCAGCCCTTCCCTCCGACCCAGCCCCCGTTCTCCTCGGCACCTCCACCTGTCAGCCAGCCTGCCTTTGTGTCCGGCCAGCCTCCCCCCGCCCAGGGCTCCTTCCCACCTAGAGCGCCCCCTCCTTCCTCTCAACCTGGATCTTTTCCTCCTCCTGGTCCTCCTCCAACCTCACTTGCCTCTGGCCAGTACCCAGGCCCCATGCCACCCCAACAGCAGCCCCCTCCATCCCAGCCATCCCCCTACCACTCAGGTCCCCCTCCTCCCAGCGCTCAGATGCCTCCCACTTCCATGGCCCAGAGCAACCACCTGCCTCCAGGACCGCAGGGCCCACCAGGCCCCCCTGGGCCCCTGCAGCAGCCTCCAGCTCAGCCCGGCATGCAGGGAGGATACCCTCCTCAGCAGAATGGTGAGAAGATGACCGCTAATTAGAAGCGACATGGATTTTAGTTTTTTTTTCCTCCATCACTAGAGTATTCTCCTGTGTTCTTCAGGTGCGTTTGGGCAGGTGAGAGGCCCTCAGCCTGGATACGCAGGCCCTTATCCCGCACAACCAAACTATGGAGCCCCTCCACCAGCGCCGGCTCCTGCTCCCCCTGCACAGAAAAGACTTGACCCAGATGCCATTCCTAGCCCGGTGAGCACATGCAAACACACACACACTTGTCAAAGCCAAATTCCCTAGTTTAGGACACAAAACGCATGCTGATTATTGATCTCTGGCCATTTCTGTTTTGACTTCAGTGACTTTGCAGGATTTGCACACTCAGCTGCTACTTTATTAGGTGCACCTGTGCAGTCTAATGCAGTCCAAAGCAACTGCTCTGCCATAAAGTCTACTGTCATGACACCTATAGCGTTTTCAAATTTAGCATTGGGGACATAGTAGTGGTGGAGTTCTGAACTGCATTATATTCAGAGGTGTTTCTAATATTCTGACCCCCTCATGTATGAGGGGGTCAGAATGTAGTTCAGTAAACACCACCTATGATTTTGACCTAAACCTGTAATTGAATTTGCACATCTCTGCCAAAGTCAACGAAAGCTGAACGTTATAAAATTCATAAGGATAGAAGTCATGGCAGAGCTGTTCTGTTAAACTCCATTAGATTGTACAGCTCTGTCTAATAAAGTGACTGAGTGTGCATGATTTTGAATGTGCCACTTAGGGCTTGGAAATAATTCTGTATTATTAAACTCCATCCTTTATACTGAACTGGATTTCTTATGATGTTATCATAATGTAATATCATGATCACCAGTTCTGTCATCTAAATGTATGATACCGAGCATTTAGAGTTCATTCTTGATTAAGTGTAATATTTTTGTGAATATCATTATCATATATTCCCTGTTTTACTGCAGTATTGCAGTTGCCTTTAATATTCAGTCCAGTGAGAATCATGTGTCTATAACTGGGTAATGTTTACACTCTCATGTGATGTGGGACCGTAATGTTGTCTATTGTTGTCGACATAATGCTGATCTCTTAAACATTAACCTCAACCTGGAACATCACATTCACTACTGGACATCATCATATATATTGATGTATTGATTATTGAAAATGCCTCCTATGATTATCTTGATATTGCCTTTGTGAGCTTCCGTAGCCTTCTTCGCTTAGCTGCTTAGCATGTGTGCTAGGCTAGGGGTAAATTAGTCTTCTCGTGCTTGACCGTCATAGTCTTCAGTACCACTAATCTATAATCAATCCTACTGATCAGTGTCTGAATAACAGTGCTGCCTGCTCCTCAGTGTAGTGTCACTGAGTTTTCTCTTCTCACACTCCTTTTTGTATTTTCACTCTTTGTATTTATTTATTTTGTCCTGTTTTGCACAATTTGCTGGACAAACTTTTGAATGTAAAGCAAGCGTCTGACATGCCGGCTGTGCAGAAATCAAGACATAGAATAGATCCAGACGCTATCCCCAGCCCAGTAAGTTTCCTGTGTGCCTGCCTTCTCCTCTGCTTCACCCTGTCATCTCCGCCTGCTTGTACTAACCCACAGCTTCCACCTCCTCCTCCTTCTCCTCTAACCCCTAAAAGTCCAAGATAGTCACAATGTGAGAGATGTGCTCCTGGTGGAAATAAGAAAAGTGGAAATGACATTGCTGAAAGGCGTGATAGTAGTAGTTTGCCGTTTCGGTAGTAATGGGTATTTGCTTTCTGGCAAAGAGTAAGATGAGAAGATCGATGTCACTCACATCCCTGTGCACTAAATATGAAGCGACTGCCGGCAGCCAGCTAAATTAGCTTAGCATAAAGACTGGAAACAGGGGGAAACACCTAGCCTGGCTTTGTCAAAATGGTAACAGTCTGCTAACCAGCACCTCTGGAGCACACTGATGAACATGTTTGCTAAGCGTAAAAGCTGACAAATCAGCGGTGAGCTTGTAACTTCCCAAAGTCTCTGCTAGCCTCCTTCAGCTGGTTGTGTGTTATTAATCTTCTCATCTAAATCTTAGCAAGAATGCCAATAAGCTTATTTCTCTAACTGTTCCTTTAAGTATCCTATTCATGTGTAAGAGGCTGTCAGGAGGATTCACTTTAAATAAAAGTCATATTAATGTGGCCTTTCTCAGAGAAGTAATAATATTGATAAGATATGTCTCCATGTAAAGTAAACTCCCCATCACATGCATCCCACACCCCCGTGTTGGTTGTCCCTGCTGCCTCACTCCCACGTCACTGTTCATGTGTGTTTGATCGGGACTTCGAAGCAGCTTGTGTTAGTTTCGATAACTTGAGAGCACTTTAGTTTTTAGGGTCACCAGACTCTGACAGACACCCCCTCCAAACCTCTCCTCTGAGCTGTGCATGCTCGCCTGCAGTGTTTTCACTCACCCACAATCCCTTGCATTAATGGCATGCCTTGATGAATTCTGCTTTTTTTCCTATGGGTGGTCGTTTAGCTTTGTTGTTAAGTCCAATATCATATTTGTGAGTGTAAGCAAGCTCCTTCAGCATGAGTCTGTACCGTACGTCTCCTGGCTTGACTCTGACATTTTTTCCACAGATGTTGGTGGGTTTTCAGTGTGTGTTTAGTAGTCGCAGGTGTGTCATGTGCACTTGTGTGTTTGTGCTGTAAACGTGTATGAAAATTGTGATGCATTTGTCCCCCTCCCTGCCTCTTAGATCCAGGTAATAGAGGATGACAAGGCTAAGACCACTGAGCCATTTACCACAGGGGTCAGAGGTCAGGCCCCACCGCTGGTCACTACCAACTTCCAGGTCAAAGACCAAGGTGGGTTCTGCTTCCCGTGAACACATTCGTATGTGGCATCTCTCCGTCTAAGAAATATTTGTGGACCATGTAGAGATTAACGGAGAGTCTGTGTCTGTCTTCAGGGAATGCCAGTCCCAGGTTTGTCCGCTGTACGGCCTACAATATGCCTTGTACAGCCGATATGGCCAAGCAGTCTCAGGTGCCACTGGCCGCCGTCATCAAGCCCCTCGCCACGCTGCCGCCAGATGAGGTGAGCGATTCCCTTCCTCTTTCCGCTGTCTCTGCTGTATTATAAATTTAGTGAGCCCTATTTAGATTAGGCTCTTATGATGAGCTGTTACTGCAATGCACACTGTTAGGGGGGAAAAGGCAGACGAGATTAATTTTTGACCTCATGCAGGATGCTGTAGGTTGACAGTCAAAAGATTTTGGGCTCAGCGTCTGTTCTCTTTGGTTTGTATGTCCACAAACATTCTTTTAGTCATTTATCAAGCAGAAATGACAAACATGCACTGTTTCAGCTTCTCAAATGTGAGAATTTGGTGCTTTTCCTCATCTCCTATGTAAATCTCCACTCACACAGGTCTAATACTGCCTTCGTCTCTGATCTTAATCCCATGCAAATCTACCGTGTGTGTAATTTCTAAAGTAAAAATTCCACTGCGAATTACAAATCATATTTCAAACACAGAGTCTGCCTGAGCCTCGACCTCAGATCCACGACATAATGTCAGTAAATCAAGTAAAATACTGACTTCACTTCATGCACCGCACAAAACACAGATGTTGGGGCTTATGTCTAAATCACGAGGTCCTCTGGTAATACTAGTCCCGTGTGAACAGGGCTGAGTGTTTTTACATTTCATAAACCAAATGATAATCGAGGAAATAATTGGCAGAATGATTCATAGTTGCATCCCTGCAGGTTTTTTGATTTTCATGACACCCAAAACCTGGTTTGAAAAAGATTAGTTTTCAGGGCCGTGCCTGATACGTAGTTGTTATCACAGGATGCCTGTAATGTCAGAGGGATAATCTGTCTCAAAATCACAGAGGGGGGAGCAGATGCATGACCTTGTTTCATGCACCCACAACATGTGTAACCATATCCATTTGGACTAGTTTTACATTGCATCATTTTGGCAGGAATACAGTTTCTCATAAAAGAGTTTGGAAATATTTACCGATGCTGACATCACATCCTGTGTCAGTAGCTGCATCCCTTAGCTACCCTCGTAGCTCAATCGCGTGTATCAGCTTGCTTACTTCTTTCGCTGCATCTCTTCTCAGAGCCCTCCGTACCTTGTGGACCACGGTGAGGGTGGTCCAATCCGCTGCAACCGCTGCAAGGCCTACATGTGTCCGTACATGCAGTTCATAGAGGGAGGTCGCCGCTTCCAGTGTGGGTTTTGCAGCTGTGTCACAGAGGGTGAGTTTGTGTCCGTGTTCGTGTATTTCAGCATGTTTTTCTAAACCGAGCTGACTGTGCTGATTTTGTCCTTTTTCCCCACAGTGCCTCCACATTACTTCCAGCATCTGGACCACACTGGTAAGAGGGTCGACTGCTATGACAGACCGGAGCTTTCGCTTGGCAGCTACGAGTTCCTGGCCACTGTTGACTACTGTAAGGTGAGTCCCTGGATCGAAAGGGTTCCTTTGTGCAGGAAGCAAACTTCATGCTTGTTGCACTCATCATTTTGCAGTATTGTAAGTCAGGAACCAGATGAATGTATGCAGGTACAGATGTTCACAGATATATCAATGCTACACCATCACATCTCATCTCTGAAACGTTGTAGCCTGTTTACATTTTTCCGTCGCTCACGTCACGTCGCATCCTTCATTGTCCTGTTTGGCTGTACGTCTGTCTAATTGTGTCCAGAAGTGTTTTGGTTTGCGCCTGCGAGAAACTGGGAAAACGAAAATGAACTGAGAGATGGTGATGCCAGGCTAATGGTGTTGTCATGGTCCTCCAAATTCCAAATTATAGAGTGTGAAACTGATCTTTTACCCTTGAATGATGACGTAATTCTCTGGAATGGAAGCTTGTTTCATTCATTTCATCACAGGTCAGAATCGAATGATAATGACAAAGCCATCAGCCACAAGCTACAAAAATGAGGCAGTCAGTTATTATTCTTTGGATAATAAATAAAAGCAGAGCCTGCAGGCTCCTGTCTCTCGGTGGAACTGGTTTGGTCTGTATTTTGTTTCATGGGCGTCAGTTTGGAAATGATTGAGTGCAGAGCAGCTAACAATACGTTGTGTTATCTGTGATCCTGATGGGTACTGGATTGATTTTGATACTACACCACCCTGATTTCCGTTTCTTTTCCGTGATCCTACTCCAATCGTAATTTCATACTGTTTGTTTCTCCAACAGAACAACAAGCTTCCTCAGCCTCCAGCCTTCATCTTCCTTATCGATGTGTCCTACAACGCTGTGAAGAGCGGCATGGTCAACATCGTCTGCCAGGAGCTCAAGACCCTCCTAGACTATCTGCCCAGGTACTCAAACACATGCACACACAAGCAAGCACTATGTGTTGAGCAACTAGGACTGCAACAAAGCAGGGATCAGTTACATATTTCTGAATGTGAATCTGAATAAAAGGAACCAGTGAAGGAGAGAGGTGGAGCGGACAAGGAAAGACTAGGCTATGACAGGAAGAAAAGAAGCATGTAGCAAGGAGGGAAAATGAGCATGAAGTGAGGAGATAAAGAGGAAAGAAGGAAGCAAAGAGAGTCTGAAAAGAAGGAAGCGGGGGGGGGGACATTATTTCCTCTTAAAAGCAAGGAAATGTTAGTTTGTACGCTCATCTGCAGCTCATGTCGGGATCTGCAAACTTCTCCCATTTCATCGTCTGTCTGTGCATTCAGGGAGAACCCGGAAATGGACTCTGTGGTGCGGGTGGGTTTTGTCACCTACAACAAGGTTTTGCACTTCTACAACGTCAAGTCGAGCCTGGCCCAGCCGCAGATGCTGGTGGTGTCGGACGTATCAGACATGTTTGTACCCCTGCTGGATGGTTTCCTCGTCAACGTCAATGAGAGCCGGCTAGTTATCGAGAGGTAAACCGGACACACACACACACACACACACACACACACACACACGTTAACAAATACAGGAGGTGTGTGTGGACAGAGTGTTTGATCTGGATCAATGATGCGCTGTCTGTGTTGTCCAGTTTGCTGGACCAGATCCCAGAGATGTTTGCAGACACCAGAGAGACAGAGACGGTCTTTGGACCTGTCATCCAGGCAGGACTGGAGGCACTCAAGGTAAACCAGTGTTATTATAGTTTTAGATTTTTTCATCAGTTTTTATTTTTATTTCAGTTCAGTTTAGTTTGACCTGACCTTAACACAGCCGGACGCGCGACGCTGAGTTTGACGTGCCTGATGATTTGCTGTGTGTCACTTTCTCAGGCTGCAGACTGCGCAGGGAAGCTGTTTGTGTTTCACACCTCGCTGCCCATCGCGGAGGCTCCTGGAAAACTGAAGAACAGAGAAGACAAGAAGCTGATTGGGACAGATAAGGAGAAGGTAAACACCAGCGATTGTCAGTGTGTGTTGTCGTAGCAGCTCTTGAGACTCCACGCTGACTCTCCTTCTTCTCCTGTTGTCCTCAGTCTCTGTTTCAGCCCCAGGTGGGTTTCTACAACACCCTGGCCAAGGAGTGTGTCACTCAGGGCTGCTGTGTGGATCTCTTCCTCTTCCCTAACCAGTACGTGGACGTCGCCACGTTAGGGGTGGTTCCCGTCGCCACTGGAGGTTCCGTCTACAAGTACACCTACTTCCAAGTGAGAGGAAGGCGCTGGCATTTCTCTTCAGTGTTGTTTGCTCTGATGGCTTTTTGTTGAAACGCCAGATGGATCACTTCCACAGTGTCACGTGTAACTTTTGGTTTGTGTTCTGTATCCCAGGCTCAGTCGGACAAGGAGCGATTCTTGAATGACCTGAGGCGAGACGTTCAGAAACTAGTAGGGTTTGATGCCGTCATGAGAGTGCGAACCAGCACAGGTGAGGCTCCCCCATTAAAACAAACCAGTCCATGTCTGAGAGATGTGACAACTGACTCTTCCGCCTCTGTCGTCACCCTCCCCGCTCCTCAGGTATCCGAGCGACAGACTTCTTCGGCTCCTTCTTCATGAGCAACACCACTGACGTGGAGCTAGCAGGCCTGGACTGCGACAAGGCCATCACTGTGGAGTTCAAGCACGATGACAAGCTCAGCGAGGAGACGGGGGCACTCATGCAGGTGTGCAACAAAAGGGACCACATTTCACTTACAGCTTTACCTTCAATTACTTCCAATCCTGAGCGATCAGGAGTCAGATTACAGCAGCTTCTCATATCCTAATAGGTGCCGTAGTCGACTGCAGTCACCTAATGTGGCATCAAATCTGATTCATGTTTGACATCTACAAGGAAAAATCACACAAGATGTCTCTGAATGCATTGATATATTTTGTAAAACCTGAAAGTGAGCACTTCCTAAACCAGTTCACCTCGTGTGTTTCCCCGCAGTGCGCCGTGCTGTACACCAGCTGCAGCGGCCAAAGGCGCCTCCGCATCCACAACATGGCCGTCAACTGCTGCTCTCAGCTGGCTGATCTCTACCGCAACTGTGAGACCGACACCATCATCAACTTCTTCTCCAAATACGGTGAGGAGCTTTGTTATTCAGTGTCAGTACGACTGGGGCCGGAGGAGCGCGGACGATACGAATGTACACATCTATCAGCCACCTGTTTCATGATGTTAGCTCCTGATGGTTGATCTATTAGCTGATGCTGTTACAGTTGACATGTTTGTATATCTATATGCGTGTGTCTCTGTGTGTTGCAGCTTTCCGTGGCGTCCTCAGCAACCCCACCAAGGCTGTGAGGGACACTCTGGTCAACCAGTGCGCTCAGATTCTGGCGTGCTACCGAAAGAACTGTGCAAGCCCCTCGTCAGCTGGTCAGGTACTGAATCTCTGAGCGTAATGTGTGTGTACCCAGCAGACATGGCTTCCACCATCACTTAGAGGAATTCCTGGTGTTAAACAAAGAACACTTTCAACATTTGGAGCCCATTTGGATCACGTTAAATGTCAGATTTATAAGACTGATGGTTTGTTTTACTGAAACAAATAAATTCAGGGCGCATCCCACAACTAATACAAATACCAGTACAAGTATCTCAGTGTCTCAGATGAAGTTATGAAATTCTGTCTTTACACATATTTGCACATCATTAAGTGTCTTTAAGTATTTGCATCCTCGTGTGTGTGTTTTCCAGCTGATCCTTCCGGAGTGCATGAAGCTGCTGCCGGTTTACCTGAACTGCGTGCTGAAGAGCGACGTGCTGCTGCCAGGAGCCGACGTGTCATTGGACGACCGGGCGTACCTGAGGCAGCTGATCAGCTGCATGGACGTCGCAGAGAGCCACGTCTTCTTCTACCCCCACCTGCTGCCGCTGGTGAGACCACACCCACAAACAGCAACACAAAGCAGACTTTCTGAGGGTGCAAGTCAGCGTCACGGACAAATGGGAGAAAATCCGGTCAGATCTGTGTTTGTGGGCGCTGCTTTGCCATGTTTTTGTGTCCAAGTGACTGATGGGGACAATTTTTGAAATAAGTCCAGTATTGAGTGAGAAACAGAGGGTAATTTAACCCCTCTGGACGTTTGTCTGTCTGTGTACGTCCGCTAAAAGTGTTTGTTTTTGCCAATGACGGGCTCAGATTGTTATTCTAAATGTATGACAACGTCGTGGAAAGGACCCCACAGAGATGGACGTTTTCTGTTAAACCACAAACAGCCATTTGTATCGCGCTCGCCAAAGCCACCAGACTCCATTTACAGAAACAGTAATTTTATCATCGTAAAACATCCAAACCTGACAGGGTGGGTGGAATGTCAAGCGTACTCACTGAACCCTGGCAAACTTAAAATATCACCTGTGTGAAAAGGGGGGTTTTACACAGGCGGAGGCATTTGTGTGATCATCAAAGAGGCCAGACTCATATTTAATATGCAGTTTCATTACAATAAGTGTTTGCTGCTCTCTTACTCAATATGATAATAGCCTGTGTGTTTTTAATAATACTGTTTCATCAAACCAGAATAAATCTGCATAATCACGCACTCATGGAACAAAGAAGCAGACGCAGTGCTTTTTGTGATGACGATGATTATTTTGAACTTCCCCAATCACTATTTTTATCACATGTGTGTAATCTTCTCATGCAGAGTCTGCAGCATTGTGCGCCTCAGCCCTGTTAGAACGGGAATGGGCTCTTGCATGTATTATTCACTTAACCAACACGTTCAGTGACTCCTGAATTGTAGTGTGAAGTTTGTAAACAAAAACTACGACTTAATATGTGCGTCGGCAACCTTTTTTGACTAAAACGAGATGATGACGAGACTGTGTCCAAGTCATTAAACACAGACTGTGACGAACAGCAGGCAGTATTAATGAACGAAGAGATGAAGAGATGATGAGACTAAAATGTAGTTTAGAAAATAAAACTTTGCAAAAATCTCTTTTATATTTTTATTTTAGACATCTTATTGTTGCAGCTAAAACCTACAAGCTTTGCACACGCTAGTGTTCAAACTGTGAAGGAGAGAAAATACCATTTGAAGGTCTTTTATAGGTTTTTATACAAACAGTTTGCCCTTTTATTGATTTCTAGATTGCAGATCTTGAATAGCACCTTTTTGAGCTGCAGTGCTGGGGACAGGAAGCCTTTCTCTTTTTTTTAACAGCTGCTCTTTTTCCTTCTTACACATTCTAGTCTTTAACAACACAATATTTACCAATATTAGGAACAGACAGGCGAAAGGATGTGCTGCAGCTGCGTGCTGTTCCTCAAATTAAGCAGTAGTCATGTTAGCCGGGGTGGAAATGAAGTTATTTCGCTGAAAGCGCTGTTAGGTCAGCAGCAGTCGACGCCGACATTCATCGTAATTAATATTGCTTCTTCTCTTCGACTCTCCAGATGAAGTTGGAAAGCGGGTCGTTGCCGGTGGCGGTGAGGGACTCGGAGGAGAGGCTGTCTAAAGGCGGAGTTTACCTCCTGGAGACGGGTCTCCACCTCTTCCTGTGGGTGGGAGCCAGCGTTCAGCAGGAGCTGCTGCTCAACATCTTCGGCACGCCGAGCTTCAGCCAGATAGACCCGAGCATGGTGAGAGGAGGCAGATCTGCTTTCATGTTGTGTTTGTTGACCTCATCCGTGAGCAGTGAGCTGCACCTGAAGAGCTCCTGTCCAGTTTTACTCAGGGTTTATTCCCCGAACAGCTTCTGCTGTCTCGCCTTCTTCGGCGTGATGTAGAAATGGAGGCCGTTTCCAGTTTCTTTCTGTACGCTTTATCAATTAGTGATGTGGTGAAATAGATAGAAAACAGTTTTTTAATAAAGTATGACATTTAATCATAGACATCATTTAGAACAAAGCATCAAACTCCATAGTCTCTCAACTTGTCCATTAAACGCTGCAGCAAGAGGGCGACACTTGTTTAATTACCAATAGCTGTCAGTGTGTGTGTAATTTATGAATGTCTCTGCCGTTTCAGACAAGCCTGCCCGTACTGGACAACCCCTTCTCTCAGAGACTCAGAGAGATCATCGACTCCTTCAGAGCTCAGCGATCGCGATACATGAAGGTGAGCTTTCTCTTTTCTGTGTTACTCTCTCGCGTCATGGTCGGTAATGTGATCGCATCTGGAGGCAGTCTGCCTCTCAACTGGCTGTAAATGCTACATGCTGGCTTCTGTACACAACATGACATTGATAGAGATATTTGTTTTTAGCCAACATAACATATATGTAGAATTTAGAGAGCTAGTAAGCGAAGGCTGACGTGCTTCTAATTAGACTGTATTATCTGTTATTAATGAATGGGAAATCAATGGTATACACTAAGAAGTGTGTGTGCTGCATTCACCTGCCTGATCTGCTGCTAACAAGGCAGTGTGGTCACTGATACCAGCCCTCCCCCTTCACGCACCCTCCTCCTCCTCACACTCCTCTCTCCTCCTGTGTGCAGCTGATGGTGGTGAAACAGGAAGACAGGACCGAGCTGATCTTCAGGCACTTCCTGGTCGAGGACAAGAGCGCCAGCGGGGGAGCGTCGTACGTGGACTTCTTGTGTCACATGCACAAGGAGATCCGCCAGCTTCTCAGCTAGGCCCGCAAACCCCCACCTCACCTGTATGCCCCCCCCCCCCCTTCACCGTTCCTCGTGAAAGAAAGCGCTTTATCTTTTTTTCTTCTTTTTTTTTTAAAAAAAACCTAATAAACTAAAGCTCTCCTCGCTGTCTGTCAGCTGAGCGTCACACATCAGCTGGCAGATCTTGTTGTGTGTGTGTGTGTGTGTTAGTTCAAGTGTGTGTGTGTGTGTGTGTGTGTGAGAGAGTCTGATGTTAATAGAGCTTTACTCTGCCTCAAATCTACTGCTCCAACACAGCAGGAGCAAAATAACTGACGAGGGAGGGTAATGTATATACACAAGTGAACAATTATGTATGCAACAGAGTGAGTGAGTGTGGGAGGCGGCTGATGTTGACTGTAGTCGGTGAACTGTCTGTATTATTAGCACTGAAAGGCTGTTTTGGGTGAATGAATGACCCTCGGATAGCAAACACTTTTTATATAATTGAGTCCCAATAGAGTGAAGGACATCTACATACCAAGACATAAATGGAATTAAAGAAATGCTGTTTCTCTTTCTGTCGCTTCTCTCCTTTAATCATGGCCTTAGTACCCCCCCCCCCCCCCCCCCCCATGCTGCTCCAATCATCCATGATGTGTGTGCGTGTTTCCAGATGTGAGAGGACTAGTCGCCCAATGCCCGTTTCTTATTTCCCAGTGTGTCTGCAGGTGTGGGCATCTGAATTTAAGCCTAGTGTTAAAGCTCAGACTGGGGCCTGATGGCGTTTCAGCGTCTTGAAATGTAAAATCTGGGTTTCATGTCCACATGTGACCTGAAAATAAAGGTGCGCAGGGCTGCTGCGGCTCATTACAGTAACTGGTATGATCCAGATTTGTTTAAATCAGCTCCAGTTGAGTTTTTGTTATTGATGCAAACATCAGGCTCGGCCGTTCGGTCACTGATGAACCAGATGTTTAGGACGCTTTCATTAGTTCAAAGTCTATGCAGCAAAGGGAAAGACCAGACACAAAATACAAGAACAAAAGAAAAAAGAAATGAATGACAGGTGTGAACTTTTGATCTCTGCATCACAGCGATGGGAAACCCTCTCCATCATCAGTCTCTGTGGATGGTTCTGCCTGTGGAGGCTTAGTGCTGCAGACTTTATATTCATCAAAAGTTTTGATGTACAAAAAAAAAGGCGATTTCCAGCAGACACATGAGCACAGAGTGACAGCGGATTAATGGACATCAGTTGACGTTTGCAGATTTTGAGTTGTCGCCGCACTGACAGTGTTCAGTGTGTAAATAAAATATATAATCTGTACAGAATTAATAGAACATAACAATTTTAAAGACCCTGCCTGAGCAGCTGTGGTTTGTTGATGGTTGGTTTCTCTGTCACAAATAGCCGAAATATAAAATCACGGCTTTTACTGGAGAGAGGAAGACGCCTCGACTGGCTTTTTGATATGTGTGTGTGTGTGTGTGAGAGAGAGAGAGCAAGAGAGGGGTATGAGAGTGTGTGTGGGTGTGTGTGTGTGAGAGAATGTGGGTCGGTCCTGGTGAATTTCTCCTGAGGAACAGAGGGATCAGCCAACACACACACACACACACACACACACACACACACACACACACACACACACACACACACTCCCGTGAGATTAAATTCAGTCGTCTTCGTTGATCACTTTCTGTTCCTTTTTTAACAATGTGACTGTGTTTGTTTGGTGTGTGTGCAGCCCTCTGTTCCCTCTTTATGTTCACTGACCTTGATTGGCCCACCGTCTTGACTGTAATCTTAATTTCTGTTCCTTTTTTTTTTCTTTGATTTTTTTTTCATTGCCTCTTGGGACTGCTAATAAAATGATTGTTGAAAGTGAAATTACACCTCGGGGCTTTCTTTTCTCTGGTGGTTTGGGCTTATTATTATACAGTATTCATACTGCCAAACGTGGTGTCTAGATCACAGAACATGCAGGTTTTCCCCAGTGTTTTCCAAATTACAACTTTTTTTTCCCCCACTAACTCTCAGTATCCAGCCATGCAGATAGATCTGGCTTCATAAGTTCAGCTTTTTGGTGTTTAGTGTTTGTTGTCCACCAGAGGGCACCGTTCTTCATTAGCTTTTTTTAAATTTAACTGTGAAATGTCCCGCCCAACATATGCTGTGCTAACAGTTCTTTAAAAAATAAGAATCTACAGCCATGCTAGCAACCAGTGCTAACATCTGCATGCTAATATGCTCACAATGACAGCGCTAACATGCTGATGTTTGCCATGTTAGTTCTTAGCATGCAAATATTTGCATCTACAGCCAGGCTGGCTAATGTCTGCATGCTAATATGCTCACAGTGACAATGCTAACATATTGAAGTTTAAAATATTTTTGCTATGTGGGTGAATTAACCCTTTTGTTATGTTTGAGGCTCAAGTGCAGGAGGAAAGAAAACATTTTATGATACATGTCCTCAGTGAAACAGTCGACAGAGAGAATGTGGGCTGTTCACCATGTCCAGGTCAGCACAAGTACACTGTGGAGTCCACCCAGCCGAGCCAAAACCCTGGGTAGACAGGTTCAGTGAAGGTGGTGCGGAAGGTGTGGAGGAGGGTCAGTGTACTACAGGAGACGCTGAAGAAGGACAGTGTCCCTGCTGACCAGTCCAGATAGACTCCGACTCTATTAGAGCTGGGTGGGCTGCTGAGAGCAGTGTTCATGCCGTTGTGCCAGGTCTTGTAGACATCTTTGTTGCAGTTCAGTCCCCAGGAAGAGTCATTTTTGCCTAACCAGCTGTCATCACCCTCTCCTTTCCTGCACATCCTTCTGTAGGCGACTCCTATGAAAGCTCTCCCACTCCATTCTGTCTCCCAGTAGCAGCGCCCAGTCAGTCCCTCCCTGCACAGCACCTGTGTCCAGAAATCAAACCTGTCTGGGTGATCAGCGCATGGCTGCTTGGTCCAACGCCTTGCTTTCCTGTTTCCCTCAGACAGAGAAAGGTCTCTGTGTGCTGTGTTTGGGTCCAGGGTGAGTTTTTTGGTGTCTGATAACAGATCGCATGTCAGTCAGTACGTTACTCACTGTTGTCTTATAACTTTAGAAGGAAACAGAAGTCCAAAGTGCTGGCTACTCACATTTCTTTGGACCTGGCTGAATCCTGGACTCACCACACTGTTCCACACTGAAACATAAGAAAAGACACTTGTATCGTCAATAGAGGAGTTCCTCTACGTTCCTTTAATGTAAAATAATAATTCAATTCGATTCCAAAAAGCTGGCCAGCAGATGAATCATTCGGGCTCTAGTCGACACCACCACTACCTGAGTTTCCGCAGGCTGCATTGTGGATCGTCTAGCAGAGCAGACAGCAGCTCCAGGCCTGAGTGTCCTGGGTGGTTGTAGCTCAGGTCGAGCTCCTTCAGACCAGACGAGTTCAGAGCAGATGCCAAGAAAATGCAGCTTTCCTCTGTCAGTCTGCACAGGGACAAACTTCAAAACAGACACCAAGACATTTCATCCAGCTGATCTCCATGACAATGGCAGCGACTTGGCACTGTACTGTATTCTGCTGTTAAATAATTCATCTGGCATGGGATTCCGCTCAGGGCACTCACAAGAGTATTTCAAGTTTACAGCAAGGACTCCCCAGTCCACCGCAGAGCTTCTTGACTCCTACGTCCTCAATGTCATTGTCAGAGAGGTCCAACACTTTGAGCTGGCAGGAAGCTGAGCTGAGAACTGAGGCCAGGACATCAGAGCTGTGCTCTGTCAGGCTGCAGCTCCTCAGTCTAAATGAACAGAAAATAAAGACAATGATGAAACCACTTGTTTGGAACTCCTAAATAAAATCATCTTTTCTTAATATGTGGGAGAAAGAAACACTCTTGTTGGACACTGACCTGAGTGTCTCCAGTTTGCTGTCCTTCAGTCCATCAGAGAGCTGCTGGAGTCCTGCATCTGTCAGGTTGTTGTTGCACAGGTCGAGCACTCTAAGGTGGGATGAGCTGATGCCATTCGCCAGCATTTCACAGCAGGTCGCAGTGAGATTACACGCATTCAGGCTAATGTAGGAAAGGCAGTATGAGAAAAGTAGATAATGTCATAAAGAAATGTCCCCTTCTGTTGAGATTAGACATATTCTACTCTACTCATATTTAACTGCATGTTATCCCTGCTTGCAGTATGAGCTAAGTAGCCTCTTAACATGTGTTACCACCCACAGACTGTCATACAATAGGCATCTAACAATAAAAAGAGCAATAACCAATTTTTGGCCACTTGGTGGCAGCAGACACAATCTGACATCTTAAAGTTGATATGTGGTGAACTTGTTGGCAAACAGTTGCCTGTTAACACATCCAGGAGACACGAGGACATGTTATTCATTTGATGTAAAATTTTTATGGCATCTTGGTGAATCTAAGTCCAATATTCACTCTCTTTCGCTCTGTTGGAGGCCTCCAGCAGCTCCTGAGGGATATGTCTGGCTCTTTAGCTTCTGCATACTCTAGTATGTTCACTAGCTAGTCGCTAACTTTGTCTATCTACCATTTGATGCTGGGCAGGAAGTGTTAAACGGGATTTCTTTGCTTTAAACAGCTAGCTGCCTGCTGCGACCATCAACAATGCTGGGAGTCATGAGAGTGAACCAAAACAGTTCAACTGTGGGCCTCAAACTCAAAACAATGTTGCTTAAAAACAGTAAAACGCTCCATAAAGCTGAGGGGAAGTGCAGAGTTGGGTGATAATTTTGACAGTTTGTTATTATGAGCAACACTTTTCACATTACCCAGTCATTTGATCCCTCATTAGTATGAAAGTGTTGATCATAGCCTCTCTAATTTTGCACATTTAAATCCTTTTACACTGCCAAATAGAATATTTTTTACCTGCTATATATTGACTGCACCCAAGCAAATAATCGTGCTTCTGCTGCCAACCAGTGCTGACTTCATGCTCTCTCCTCACTCAGCAAATCTCAAGTACAACAGACCACACAGTCAGGGTTTTGAAAGCTTCTTAGATTGCTCTTTCTCCTTTTTAGAAAGAATCTGAGCACTGAAGCTGACTATCTTTAACATCAATGGCAGCAAATAAAAGCTGCCATCCACCTTCAGAAAGCACTCACTTTGCCACTCGAGCGGTTTTCACCACAGGCAGCAGCCTCAGAAGACCTTCCTCTGACCGGGTGTAGTTGCTCAGCTCAAACACGCTCAGCTCTTCTTCTGATGTCAGCAGCACAAAGACCAGAGTGGCCCACTGGGCCGGCGACAGTGTGGCTTTGTTAAGACTCCCCGATCTCAGGTAGCTCTGAATCTCGTCCACAAGAGAGCGGTCATTCAACTCATTCAGGCAGTGAAAGAGGTTAAGGCATCTGTCTGGGGATGGACTCGCTCTAATCCTCTCCTTTATGTGTTTAATGATTTCAGTTCTTGACCTTTGATTGTTTCTGTTGCTGGTCATTAGATGCTTCATCAGAACCTGATTGGATTCCATAGACAGGCCCAAAAGGAAGCGCAGAAAGATGTCAAAATGTCCATTTTTGCATCGCAAAGCCTTTTCCACTGCTTCCTTGTAGAGGATGAGCTCTGATGAATCTCTGAACGGGAAGCGTCTCGAAGCGGACGACTTCTTGATCAAGACATTAAAGTTGTCATTGTTGAATTTCAGGAAGACGTACAACGCAGCGAAGAATTCCTGGATGCTCAGATGCACGAAGCAGAACGTCTTCTCACTGCCCAGTGTCAGCTCCTCATTGAAGATCTGTGTGTAGACTCCTGAGAACATGGACGCCTGCGTAACTTTGATACCACTCAGGATGAGGTCGCTCTCGTAGAAGATCAAGTGGCCCTTCTCCAGCTCTTTGAAGGCCAGTTCGCCCAGTGAGATGAGGTTACTTCTCAAGCTGTCAGCGTTTGACTCTCTTCTTCCGGGCAGCCTCTTCTTCATGTCGTCCACATACAAGGACAAGAAGTGTATGTACATTTGAGTGAGGGTCTTTGGCGTGTCTTTGCTGCCTGTGGTCGCCAACTTCTTCTCAAGAACGCTCGCCGCCATCCAGCAGAAGACAGGTATGTGGCACATGATGTGAAGACTCCTGCAGGATTTTACATGTGCGATTACCCTGTTTGCTAAAGTCTCGTCACTAATTTTCCTCCTAAAGTACTCGTCTTTCTGGGGGTTGTTGAACCCTCGCACCTCTGTCACAAGATCAATGTATTCCAAAGGGATCTGACTGGAAGCTACCGGGCGAGATGTTATCCAGACAAGAGCGCAGGGAAGCAGTCTTCCCCTGATGAGGTTGGTCAGAAGCACAGCAACCGTGGTTTCCTGTGTCACATCACACATTATTTCACTTCTGTTGAAGTCCAGAGACAGGCGGCTCTCGTCCAGGCCATCCAGGATGAAGAGCATTTTGCTTTTACCGTTAACAAAGATTCCCGTGTCTTTTGTCTCAGGGAAAAAGACACCGAGAAGCTCCACCAGACTCAAGGTTTTCTTTCTCATCAGATTCAGCTCTCGGAAAGAGAGAGGAAACACAAATTCCAGGTTGGTGTTTTCTCTCTCCTCAGCCCAGTCTAGAGTGAACTTATTGACGGATACGGTTTTGCCAATGCCCGCGACTCCCCTTGTGATCACAGTTCTGATGTGGTAGTCTCGTCCCCGCAGAGGGACAAAGAGGTGATTGCAGTGGATTGATTTCTCCTGGGCCACATGTGTCCTGGATGCCAGCTCAATCTGTCTCACCTCATGCTCCTTATTGACTTCACCGCTTCCTCCCTCAGTGATGTAGAGCTCTGTGTAGATCTTATTGAGAGATGTCTTGTTGGCTCCTGTCGTCATCCCCTCGAGCAAGTAGCTGAACTTCCTCTTCAGAGCAGCTTTCAGTTTCTGTTGACATTCTGCGATCCTATCATCTGCACGACAAAACGCGTTCGAGGGTTGTTTCGTTTTTTCTTATTTTTAAGAGTTTCCATCAGTCTGTGAAATAACGTTGAAGAAATGGGTAATAAGTACTCACCACAGCTGTCTGCAGAGTCATGGTTTAATGCTTCATCTGATGAAACAACAGACCCTGCAAAAGACAACAAAGCTCAGCAGAGCCCCAACCCCACGTTTCAGTCAGTCCGCCATCTTAAATATGTACCTTGGCCCGTTGAGATGATGCTGATGTTTAAGTTGCCAATGCTAGAACCAATGATGGAGGGAGCGACCACATTGCCTCCAGTCTGCGCGTTGAAGCTGGGATGAAAATGATGAACCACGGCCTGAATAGAGGAAACTGACTCTGATAGAAACCACAAAACTCAGTTTCAGCAGTTTGTCACAAAAACAGACTGTAGTTTCAGACACGTCCGGTGCTTTTTAGCTTGTCAATGTATTAACTGTTTTTGTATAAACTCTTCCTTTGCACTCTTTTTTTCTCATCATGACATGCTTACCTCCAGAGAGCTCGTCTGTTTTATCAGAAACACTCTTGCACTCCATGCTTTTCTTATCAGCTCCCTCGTGGCCGCAGCCTACATGATTTCTGTCGATCGACACTCCTCGTAAATGGTCTTTATCTGGGCCCGAGATGAAGGCTTTCCTGTACAGATCCAGTCAGGCTATTACTAAAATCCAACAGATTAAACGTTACAGGAAATGCTTACCTGCTTCAGTAACAGCTGTTATTGCCATCAGATTCTCACACTGACAGCGACTGCTCATACACAGGGGCGTATTTTCGCACATGTAAGAATTTGCGTCTCGCTTTCTTCCTTTCCTTGGTGAAGAAAACAGGAAGCTGGGGTTTCTCCGTCTGCACAGCTGAGCTTTATTTAAAAGTTTCATTTACAATAAAATGAACTTCAGTTTAAAAAAAAAAAAAAAACTTGAACGATATGTTTAATAAGCTTTATTGGTAAATTATACATTGATCTTGTGAAAAGAATGATTTTGCAAAGTGAACATAAAACTGTTTTTCAGTGTTTCGATGTCACAACAAAAACTGATATTCCTCATTTAACATCTTTACTTCATTCATTAAAAAAACAAAAAAACAAAACAAAAAAAACAATGACTGAGAATGCACAGGCATGCTAGCCAGACCAATATCACCAGGGGGTATTTAATCTTCCTCCTAAAGTTACCCGCCCAGTCAATGAATGGTGAATAACTGATGTTGCAGTCTGGGTTTCCGGGATGTTGCTGCAAGGCATCTGTATCTGGGGGTGCAGTGTTGGGGTCCAGAACCTCAGGGCCTTCAAATCAAAGAGTACAAAACAAAAGCACATCACTTTGCTGACCAGAGGCAAAATCTGAAATAATTCAGAGCTCAGGCCCCCCCAAAACTTACTGATTTTTATGACATTCAGCATCTTCTTCCAGACTCTGAGCTGAAGCTTTTCCACGTGCTTGGACACATTTATCAGAGGAAGAAGCTCTGGGTCTGGCAGCGCGTTCTGAGTTCTGGAGCAAATTCAAGAGATTGAGAAAGTGAAAACAATACATGCCATACGTACAATGAAAGAGTTATTGGTCAGTGCAATCATTCCTCAAATCCATAATAGCTGTGGAGAGCTCTCTTCCTGGTACAGTGACAATGAAAAGGATGATTGACCGCTGGACTGTGTATCAGGTAGCGTGCGTGCGTGCGTGCGTGCGTGCGTGCGTGCGTGCGTGCGTGAAAGCTCAGCCTCTGACTCAACTCAGAAATTTGGCAAAACTAGTTGTGGCGTTGTGGGGTTTCTCTCTAATTGTCCCACCCCTTAAAATTGGATTTTCAGTGAGCGCAGAAGAACTTCCCACTTTCAGTGTTTGCTTGTACAGATTAAACAAACGTGTTTATTAGTGAGCTTTAGAAGTGCTGGTAGACGAATAACTCTGGCAGACTTACAGAAGCCAAAGGCTCAGAAAGAGAAGAGGATGAATAATACGCACCTTTCCAAGTTTGTCTTAAAGGTCTGCAAATAAAAGAAGAAAAGCATTAGCAGTCGTCAGATGAAAGAATGAATTCAACCTTTCTTGAGTTTTAATAATCACCTGTATGAACGAGCTGTCAGCCCCGCAGTTTTCTATTTCTTTCACGGTGTCAGAGAGCGAGAATGTGTCTCTGCTCAACTTTGCCATCAGCCGCATCGTACGAATCTTCTGACTCTCTTCTTCTTTTAACGCCGCCAGTCTGCTCTCCTCCTCTGTCTTGAGGAAGGCATGAAGCTTCTCGAAGTCTTCCTTAATCTTCTCCTCTGTGTCGCGGCTCTGACTCTGTGGGTCACAGCAAAGACTGGTCATCCTCCCTGCTTCTTTATGTATTATTCATTTGACTGGTTGGTACGACGGCTGACAAACCTCAATGTCCTTGACTGAAGAATCATAAAATTGTCTGACTTTTTCAAAAGCGTCCCTCTTCTCTTTGATGATCTTGGAAAGAGTCTGAAATAAAACCTCAATTTGCTGTTACATTTGGTTAAAAGTGCATCATTTTTGTCAACTGGACACAAGAAGCTGATAGCATATGCATATAAACATAATACTGTGTTGTAAAATATAATGCGTTATCATTTAAATTAGCAGCTTTTAGTTTTAGTTGACAGAACGCAGAATTACAGTAACTTTAATGTTGATCATCTTTAAGAAAAGCTTAAATAAACTGACACTGAGAAATATTAAGACTATATGAGAAACAAATACCTAAAGCGACCTCACCTGCTGTGACTCTGAGTCACTTCTGTCTCCTTCTGATGATTCACCCAAACTTCTATTCCTGTAGTTTACACTCAAGCTCTGCAGAGTGAAATTAATCGCAGGTTCAGCGTCAGGCATCACGTTCTGACAAAGCGGGCATTTCCAAGAGATTTTCCCCTTCCTTCTCCCTTTGTGCACGCAGGCCCTGCAGAAGCTGTGGCCGCACTGCAGCACCACAGGCTCGTTGAAAACCAGTAAGCAAACTGGACAAGTGAGATCCTGAGCGACAGACAGGTCTACATCCCTCTGGTTCTCTCTCGCAGTGGAACGCTCCCGCTGCCCTTCGTTGTCTCTGTCTATTTTGGCTGCAAATCAAATAAACAAGTTATTAAGACAATATTCGTGCAATAATTCAGCTCCAGGTTCCTCAACCAGGTTCTTTTTTTTTTAATCAGGGTTGTAAAACATGGACATATAAAGCTGCCATATTGTGACGTTTCACCTTGAATTAACCTTACAGCAAGGTCATTCTCTCTCATCCTATAAAGGATGTCCACTGTGGTCTCCACAGCACCGTCTTCCCCATAAACCTGCACCAGTTTATCCACAGTTTCCCCTATGCTCAGATCCTCCAGCTTGGCCTTTGGGAGGGGTCGGGATCCCTCTTTCTCATTCAGGGCCAAGTACCACTGAAATTCCTTCAGCCTGTTTTGATGCAGCTCGTCCAGGTATTCTTTCAGCAGCTTTTCGATTCGCACAGGTGACGTCATTTTTAAGTTCTAGAAAGTTCGCAGGATGTCCAACTATCAGTTGAAGGACTTCTCTAGAGCTGTAATCTGACTGTGAAAGACAAAACAAAAAACAAAAACAAGAAGATAAATTATGTTTAATTCCTTGTCAGTTTCATTCACATGTAGGTTTTATTCAGTGTCTTATGACAGTGCTGTCTTGGTGTGAGATCAGTCATTTGAAGCAGTGCAGACCTGCTTCCTGTGTGGGTTTCCATGCTGCAGCTTTGCCTGTTGAACAGACGGTGGAGGCAGAGTCTAAGCTGTGCTCTCCACCTCCAAACAGCACCGGCTCCACCGATGAGACATTTACAGGCACGTCACGTTTGTTTGGAACAAGTTTCTTTAGGAAACTATAAAGAACTAGAAACTTAACCAAACTGAAAATGCCTCTTGACTGGAAGAATTATCTGCTGAATTAGAGCAAATGCTGTTTGTGACATTAAAGGAGCAGTTCATAGTTTTGATGGACATTTTTCACCATTTTCTGACATTTTATAGACATTTTATATAACTAATCTAAAGAAAATAATTGACAGACTAATCTCCCTTTCTTTCTCTCTCTCTCTCTCTGATGTTTTTTTTGTAACACCTGGTTTTGGGGGGGGGTGCTATCCCCTTTAACTCATCTTAAAACGTGCGTGTAGCACGCAGGGGCCAGTGCACTGCGGCATGGCGTCCCTCCAGCATGTCCTTCCACGTGTTGTGAAAAAGTCAATAAAATGTGCGTGTCCTCGCAGTTACATCTGTTTTTAGGCAGATTGTTATGAAAGGGCCGAGAACACACTGTTTTGTGATTTTTTTTCTTTTTTTTTTTCTCCTCACTCCACACCACATGGTTTCACTTTTCACGATGCTGTAGTTGAACTAACGAGTCTTGCTTCCTGTGATCCAAAGCACCAAAAATTGATCTTAGCTGCACAAAATCTTTCCATATCTATGTGTTTTTATGTATTTGTATATATGTATGAATATGTTGTCTCCAGCCAAAATAACCGGTCTCTTACCACAGGGAAGTGGTCCCACAGAGTTTCTGTAACCTGAAACAACGAAACTTTACTGAAACTTCCACTTTGTTCACTTCTGCCGGTTAACTCTATCTAAAAGTCAAATAATGTGCCGCTCACCTTAATTCTTTGCTATTTAGACGCTGTTCTTCTTTCCCAGTGCAACTGCAGCGGCTGATAATGCAACAATGACTGCAAGTTCTTTCTTGTTTCCGGCTCTGTTGCTTTATTTCATCACTCTGCATCCACTGCCTCCAGTGGAGAGAGCTGTGCACTGCATTTCACAATACTGAAGTGAAGATGAAGGGTCCATACGCTGTAGCCCACTGCTGCCCCGGAGAGGCCTTTGGGAATTTGCTTAAATGTGAAGACACCACTGAAAGTGGTGTCAACATGATCCAGCTGCTTTAGTCTTGAACTTTAAAAACCTTATTTTAGCTGCTATTGTGCTGATGTTGTGATTATTCCTACGCTGGGGCCACGTAGTATTTATAATTTTCTTGTGAGCAAACAAAGTTTCTCTTTACGTTCAGCATCTCTTACCTGAAAGGCTCTGTGTGTGTGTCCTTGAAGCCTAAGTGTTGAATGGATTTCCTTCCTCATGAAACACCTGCAGAGCATTTTTTTTCCCATCTTTGATACCTGTATTGTTTACATCCATATTTACTTGTTAGCGGTCTTCTTCTTCGCTGCTTCTGCAGACACGCTGCTGTGTCTCATCTTGGATCAGTGGAAATAATACTAACATGCCCATATGTGCAGTTTTTATCTTGCTGTAATCATTTATTATGTTCATACATTCTGAATTTCTAACAGCAGTGAAGCGACTGACTGAACACATGACTAGGTTTCCCTGGGTAAAAAATAAAAGCATGAAGAGGAAACTCCAAACTTTGAATGACTAAACTCTGAAATCATCAGGAACAGGAGCTGGGGACATGTCACCTCTGATTTTTGCTGTGATATTCAAAAACAGACCATTCTTTATTTATCTTGGCCGAGCTGACTGAGCACACTGGCATTTCATCAGCAACACCACGCTTTTCACCCTAGCAGCTACACACGCTGACGCCCGGGTGCTGCCCAACATGACCGTCACCGTCCACGACTTGATTTACTGCTGCGAGGCGTCACGACGGTATCCGCTGAAGGAGAAAAGAGCGTTATTCATTCACTTCCCCCAGTCAGATTATTTCTCCAAAGCAGCGGAGAACAGGAGTGTCATGACTCAGCTGTTGGGCCCCATCCACTCTCTCAGTTGTGATGATGTAACAGATGGCATATTCACCCTCATTAGTCACAACAAAGGGAAAGTCATGCCTAAATGTATCACAGCTACTGAAGCTCTGTTTGCACAATTAGTCTATTCTGGATACAAACAGAGCTTCAGTTAGCCACGGGAGTCTGCTGCAAACAGAAATGTGATATTTTGGCTCTGCAGATCGTACCACAGGACTGTTTTAGCTCCAAGAACTAAGCCTGCATGGGTGTATGGCTGCAAGCTTCAATGGGACCTGTACAAAGAGACAAGAGGCATGAAGCTGGATAGATTTTCTGGATGGGCTCAATCTCCCAAAATGGCATGAATGTTTAACCATAATAATCTAGTCACCAGCTTTCCCAATTAACGTTTTCTCCGAGCATGTGTGGAATCACGTTGCAAGATGCGAGGACATCAGCATCCTCTCGCCACTTTCAAAAGTGCTGAGTGTGGTTTTCACAGCAGTGTGGCACAAGAAGACTAAGTGATGTCAACATAGATAGCTGCCGTCTTTTCCACTGCAAATGTGGGAGGGAAGTTGACGTAAAGGGCTGGGCTTCTTTCTCATGTCACAGTAAAATCAGAGTCAGCTGGTGGTGGCTGGAGTCGAAAACATTACACGTGCGTTGAGTGCATAGTGCAGAACGGCCATAAGGTTGCTCAAGAGGAAGATGGCAATAGGTCTGACTGTAATAATACTGCAATAATAATACTACAATATGGGAAATGGCGCACAGATTTTCTTTCTTTCACTCGCTGAGTGCCGATTTCAGCTGAAATCATCCTACTTTCCCTTCTCTCGGCCTCCCGTGCTCTCACTCCTCTTCCCTCCTCTGCTCCTCTGTCTCTCATCAAGCCGGCAAGGCGTAGTGTGTGGTTGGTGTGAGATAACAAAGGCTGAGGAGTTCACCATTATATAACTTCTGTGGAGGCTGAGGAGGTGGAGGAAGAGGAGGAGAGGCAGCAGGGTTAGCACGTAGGAAAAGGAGGGCAGGAGAGGGCTAGTAGCCTACGTTGCAGTGCTCATTTGTCTTCCACATAACACACATGCATGCACGCACACACACATTCACACATGCTGGCCTCCTTTTCCTGCTCTCCATCACGGATTCAGCAGCCTGCACTTGCAGATATGGCCTCGTAATATCTGAACTTTTTCAGTGTTTCAGCTTTGTGTTCCCACGCTGACAACCACACGTAAAGATTTTCAACTAAAATCAGCGTTTTAGCCTCTTTTTCTCCAACAGTGAGTGTGTGAGCCAAAGTGCTGAGCAGCCACACACACACATACACACACATACACAGGGCCTCTAACTCTCAAGCTCTATGGCTCCCTCCAGCCCCACCCGCCTGTCCTCTGATGGCCTCCCACTCATGCCACATTAAACATTTAGTGAGGCACTCTGGATCTGTGTGACACCATCTTTTAGCACCGCCAAGCTAACAGCCCTCACACTGTGGAAAAACATAGGTGCATGCTCGCCGGTGGAAACCTGATACAGCAGTCACACTATTCGCTCTCCCCATCCCTATCTCTGTCATGCACATACATGCGTGCACTCTCCAAACCAAAGGCAAAATCAGTGGCTCAGAAAGGCCTACGGTGCTGAGAGCAAGACCTGCATTAATCAATATTGATTCCTGGAGTGTGTGTCTGTATGTGCATGTGCATGTGCATGCACTTATGCAATGTGTATGTGTGTGTGTGTGTGTGTGTGTGTGTGTGTGTGTGTGTGTGTGTGTGTGTGTGTGTCACAGTTCGCCTCTCTGCTGCAGTGAGGTGTGACCCAGGGTTGGGTGTAGTTGGATGCAGTGAAACGCTGCTGTGATGTTCCCTGCAACATTTTGATGAATATGAGAAGAGACAGGAACTGGATCTGTCAAAGCTGTTCCCGCTGGTCATGTGCACCATTGCAGGTTCGCGTCCCTTTCAACAGCATGACACCAAATTAGGATCTACTACCCCCCAAAAAAAGACGATTTTAGTCTAAACCCAAGGTAAAGAATGCAGCACTATCTCCCCATATTTTCAGTGACTTCATTGAACTAGAGGCCTTGGTCTCATGCTGCACAAGCCTATTCTCGCGAGGATTCCTCCCCTTTACTACACACACACACACAAACACACACACCACCATCATCATCACTCCTCCTCCTCCTCCTCCTCTCCCCAGCCCCTCCCTTTCCGTCTCTGCTCGCCTCTATCCTCTTCAGCCCTGCCTGCCTGTCAGAAAGGTACTCCAGTATTGGAGGCTAGGCTACCCTCCTCCCGGACCCCGTACGAGAGCCAGCCACCGTCGTACCCCAAGGCTCGGGCTCCCCGCTCACGGCTCCAACCATGGCAACCACCGCTACTTCCACCAGGTTTACCGACGAGTACCAGCTGTACGAGGAGCTCGGGAAGTAAGCAGCAGCCGTTACAGTGTGCATCGCGTTTGTCTTGACGTTTTGTCCCCCACCCCCGCAACCTCGCCTCACATTATTTCTGGTTAGCCAGCTAGCAGGCGATGGCTAGCCAAAATAGCTTACGGACTAATCATGTTAAGTGCTTTGATAATGTGCCAGTGTCTGTCAGCTAAGAGTCTGTTATTGTCGTGGTGCAGTCAGGCTAAGCAACCGTTGCTAGCGGCTAACTAGCTGCTCCCGCAGTAACGGAGAACAGCGCACTCACGTTTCGTTACTAGCCAGCGAGCTGCCATGCTGATATTGATAAACTAGCCGAGTTAGCCCACTAGCGTTGCGTCTTTCAGTCGCTAGCGGTGATGAGCACACCGCGCAGAGGTTGGTGCATTGACAGCTGTTAGCCCTTCCGCGTTTGCTAGCCGGTATTTTCTGGTCTGCCGGACCCGTCAGCGGGGCCCCGAGAGACGCCGGAGACGTAGCCCTGTGACATTTCACCGGCCCACGGCTCTGGCAGCTCCGTGCTGGCTCGATAGACCAGAGGCTGTGGTCGCTAGCTAACTAGGCCGACCACTTTTTTTTTCTCTTTGCCGAGCAGCTGCAGATGATTTGTGTAACCGTGTTGAGTAACGTTACGTACCCCTGGATCTCTTAATGAGGAAGTTATTCGGTCCAGGCTGCGCTGCCGTATGTTTGCTCTGTAATGCCCATACGCGCCGCACACCGGCTGGCTCGATCATCACGTTATCAATAAACGCATTGTCGCGGTGGGTTTTATATGGAGGTTATAGTCGAGCGCTGGCAGATACAGCAGCAATTTGGCGTTTACTGTATAAGAGGCAGTGACGTGTTTTCTCGGTATTTTGATGACGGCAAGAGAACCGGGCCACTGCCTCCTCTGTTTCATCATCAACATCATCATCATCATCAGCAGCAGCAGCAGCAGCAGCATCTGTTGTTCTTGGCCGGTGAAGGCTCTCTCTTTTTCCCCCCTGTTGTATCCAAAACAGCGGCAGCAGGGCAGCACTGGCCATATGAAGACACACCGGCCTTAATTTCCAACTGCCAGTTCCACTGACGAATAATTGCCTGTAATCGATGGCACTGATTGCACAGCCAGCGCACTGGGACGCATATACACACCTATACATCCTCCATAGGGGATCCAGGCTCTGGCGCTCCTGAATCTTGCGTAGACTGACCACTTACCTCGGCTTACGGTTCTGCACCGGTTTGTTAATGCATTTTGCTCCGTCATAGGTTATTAACGTCAAGGAACGGGCTTGTACTTCTGTCACCTGTCACCTCTCATTTACTAGTAAATAATTGAAACTAAGAGCAGAGTGGAAGGAGCAGAGTGCAGCAGAAAGTGGCAGCCCTCCATATATCATCAAGAGTAGTTAAAAAAAACAGCCTTCCTCTTTCAAGAAAGCTGCGTAGGGCCAGATACTGCAGGTTGCACAGGCTGTGGCAGAGGCTCCATGAAAACCATGCATAATTGCTTGTTCTGTGATGCTCAAAATTGAACGATCACCATAGCAGCAAGCAGGTGAGAAATACAGAGCATTCATCTAGGTCAATATGAAACTCCTCAGAGTAGGAGTTGTTTGATAGTGCGTTGTGCACTTCCTTTTCTGCTTAAGCAGGTTTATAACCCAGTGTTGGTACCTTGTGAATTTATTAAACATTGCATTGTTGTGCGAGGTGCAGCCCATTCTTTGTGCTGGCTGTTGCAAATTGAATTTCCTCTGGCGCTATAGGTTGCGTTGCATTGTGTGCCTATCAAAGATTAGCACCAGAACGTGGCCGTTCATTTATAATCCAAGACCTGAGCTGATATCAGCACTCGTGCTTGAGAAACCTGTTATGTCGGGCCCACCTTTTCAGGTTGTACACACCGAGGCTGTGATAGTAATGACTGTAAACTGTGTGTGTATGCGTGTGTGAGAGAGAGACCAAGGTTGTTAGCACACATGAAAACAAACCACTGCCACAGAAGTGGATGCACTTTCAAATGTCACACTGTGTGCATGCGTGAGAGGGAGCATTTGAAATGGAACTCATTTTTGGTTGTTTGTGTTCTTTTTTCTTAGGGGAGCTTTTTCAGTGGTGCGTAGGTGTGTAAAGAAGTCATCAGGACAGGAATATGCTGCAAAAATCATCAACACTAAGAAGCTGTCTGCAAGAGGTATGGCAACACCACGCACACTCACGCAGACACTGATGTGTGCATGTTTGCTCTGTGCTGTTCAATGGAAAGCAGAGCCACAGGGTACATATCATTTGTATCCTGTGATGTGTATCATTAACGCTCGACAGTAAAGTTTCTGGAAATCCTATTGAGAAACACTTCATTGATAAAAGTGGGAATGTCTGTTTGTAGGTAATCCAGTGAACTAAACACTTGACAAATCATAGTAGTTCATCCTATCGATGCAAAAAGCCCATAAATCCAATACGGCCGTGAAGTCATTGATTGGCAGCTTTGCCTGCTGTGGCTTACCAGAGACACTGAAGGGACAGCCACCCTGGTACTGTGTAGGAACTGAACATTCATGTCCTCATGTCCCCCAGTCTTATTGGAAAGTATGCACATAAACAGGAGCCCCAAATTTTCCAACAGCAGAGGAAATCTTTTATTTAATCACCGTGTCTGTGGGGAGTTCTTATCAGCAACCTATTGGTGGTTTAATGACCCTCTTTATAAACACTGTATTGAATAACTCTCAATCTCTCCTCTGTGGTGTCATTAGACGACCGCTGTACAATGAATTGATCCAGATTTCTAAGACGCTCGTCACGGAAAGGGCACACGGTTGGGGCGGAAATAAAACAATTAGACCTGGCGGGACATGAAAGATGTTTCTTGTCTGTTGTGTCGTTAATTGTGGCTTTGGTGCGTTCACCGACCTCCGCAGCCCGCTCCCGCATTGTGTTTTTTACGTCTCTGCGCAGATCCGCACCCGCGTGCACATGCCTTGTGTGGCGTGCCGTGATGTAACGATGACGTGAGCTCATGTCAGTGTGTCAGAGCCTCCCCTGGCTTCAGACTGAGATGCTTAATTGCTTTCTCCTTTTTGTATCTGACAAATTAGGCCTGCACTCCTTCCTGACATTCACACACACCTGGCTTCCTTTGTTCTCCTTTCCTGCGCGCTCTCTCGTTACCTCTGCCTCTCTTTCTGCACTCGCCTCTCTCCCTCATTGCCTTTCTCCTGTCTTTCTACGAAGGGGGATTGGTTTGTATTGAGGCTAATCCACTTATGCTAAATGTATCTCATCAACCACTAAGACCCCACGGATTCCATAGGCGCCTCCCTGTTTGCCCTGTTGTTGTCTGTGTCTGATGGCATTTGTGTGTGTGTGCGTGTGTGAGACAGAGAGAGCAGGGAGCAACACTAATAGAGCATGTCTGCATTGTGAGGCATCTGCGAGTGTGTTGTAATACCGTTATTGTTCTATCCCCGCCGTCAAGTGTCCACACAGGGCAGCTCCTGGTATTAACGTCCCACCAAGGAAAAGTCAGGGCTCAGCAGAAAGCTGTTGGCTCTTCGCAGAGGCAGGCAGTACAATGTAGGCCTGTGCATGTGTGTGTGTGTTTGCCAGGGGGAGAAGAAAGCTGGCCAGGAGAGGAGGAGGAGGAGGGGGAGGAGGTTTTTAACAATATAGTCTTGCAAGGAGATCAGTGACACTCCACACCAAGGAAGCAAGGTGAAATGAGACAGAACAAGACACGACAGAGTGAGCGAAGGAGGGAACGAGAGGATTTTGTGCTAAGAGAAGAGTTGCGGTAGGCCGCCCGGCTGACGCAACATGCACCTACACGCACACTGAAACACAACATCCACACACACACACACACGGGCAGCCAGTGCGTGAGCAGGCAGCTTGCCTGGTAGGATTTGGGTGGGTTTTTTTTAGCCTGATGGGGCGAGTGTGACCTCACGCGTGGCCTGGTGGGTAAGTCTCTCAAAGCTCTGGTAAACACTGCAGTAATCTGAGGAGTGGGGGGGAGAGAGGGGAGAGAAAAGGGAGGCAGGGAGGGAGAGGAAGTAAGGAAGGAAACAAAAAAAGGAAGGAAGTGTGGGAGGGCGGGATGTCAGGGATGGATGTAGGTAGTTGGCTGTGGGATAGTCCAGCCTACGAGCAGTTGGGGGTGGACGCGAGTGGGCAGCAGGGTACAGGGCACACACACACAAAACACATACACCTGATTCTCGCCCCAGAGATTCAAGGGTTTTAAATGGTTTCAGAAGAACACAATATAGCCTTTAAAATTCCCCCCACATTTAAAGCATGAAACATAATAGTCAGGGTGTGCAAAGTGTTGCACTGGTGTGACAGAAGTTTCACTGCAGAGTGAGCGCTCTGTCTTATTTTGTTGTTTATGAGTGGAGTGACGGTGAAAAGTGGATGGCTGCTGCATTGTCTGCTGCAACACTGTGAGAGAGAGAGGGAGAGAGAGTGTCAGCGTGAGACAGACTGTCGGCATTAATACGCTACTCTAATACCTTTCCCCCCTCAGCGTTGTTTTAGTGTCCTACAGTTAGCGTCCTGGGGCTGTTTGATTGCCCAGTGACAATTATTCCAGACATGTTCCTTCACTATTATTATTTATTGCTCAACAACGTCCCAACTTTCCACTTCAGTCCAGTTGGTTTCTTGCTCACCTCCTGTAGCCAAAGTCTCATTATTATTAATGGAAAACCATTGGGATTCAGCAGCCCCCCCCCCCAGTGTCGCCTGGTTCCAGACTTCTGAATTACCGCCCACATCTCCACTGATTTGGACAGGTCTGGTGTTGGAGCTCGCTCATGGCCGTTTTCCCCAGCTGGAGAAGCAGTTGGCCAATCAGAGCTTGTAGGAGGGATTAAAAATGGGGGTGTCATCTTTGTGTAGCTACATTCATCAAAAGTGGTGGCAGAAACATGGACACAAGAACATTAATGTGCATGGATGATACTGACTATTATTGAGGAACTTCGCTGTGGTTTATTTGTTATTTGTGTTGTTCATACGCCTTTTTTAATGAGATCATGTATTCGTACATCAGCTGCCACACAAGCTTTACCCGCTGAACACTGCCTGAATGTACCCCCGTTTGAGCCTCGCACACATCAGATATAGCAATTAAGGAATATATCATTATTTTGTCTTGCAATACATTACACTGGCACAAAACTCCATTAAATATTAAAACCGACGCTGAATGATGAAACAGTTCTGTCTGATTGTCAGGCAGCGCGCTTCCCGTCATTGATAAGAGCAGCTCGGTAGGATACCCAATGTGTTAATACATACATATTATACAATACCGCTTGAAAACTGGGCCTGACTTAAGCTTAAAAAAAAACTCTTGCTGGAATTCACGCATGTACTGTGAAGGTTTGAGATGATTTAACTGATAGAAAGGAAAAAAATTTGCCTGGCAAATAGCCAATAAGTTTGAGTTTATGTGTCCACTGACTGGACACGCCTGTGAAGGCGAAGGGACAGTCTTAGCTGAATCCTTGATTAGAGCAAGTGAAGTGGTCAGGTTTTGCGAGCTGGAGTCCCTAAGATGGACAGAGCCATCAGAGGAGATCTCAGAGCCTTCAGAGGAGATCTCAGAGCCATCAGAGGAGATCTCAGAGCCTTCAGAGGAGATCTCAGAGCCTTCAGAGGAGATCTCAGAGCCATCAGAGGAGATCTCAGAGCCTTCAGAGGAGATCTCAGAGCCATCAGAGGAGATCTCAGAGCCATCAGAGGAGATCTCAGAGCCATCAGAGGAGATCTCAGAGCCTTCAGAGGAGATCTCAGAGCCTTCAGAGGAGATCTCAGAGCCATCAGAGGAGATCTCAGAGCCATCAGAGGAGATCTCAGAGCCTTCAGAGGAGATCTCAGAGACAGTTTCAGAGAGTGCATAGAGATCCTTCTCCAGTGCTAGAAGGCAAGCCAAGAGCCTGCTGGCTGCAGTAAGAAGGCTGCGAACCAAAGAACACTCACATATTCCACACCTACGTCAAGAGTGGTAGGATTAAACTGTAAACACATACACCTCCGGAGACAGATAACATACATACCTTTCTTTGTGCCGGTCCCACACCAGAGCTAAAGTGAGAACTGTGACTCTTACAAAGACTTTGAAAAGTACCCGGATCTTTACTGGGTTTTTGGTATGTGCACAGTTTGTTTTTTGAGTATTTCATTATAATCGCTCATCCTGTCCTTACAGTTGCATCTATTATTCATTTCTCACACTGTACTTAGTGATACTTGGCTGTGCTTACTGATTACAATTACACTGCGATCAGTGGGGAATCAAAATGTGGTATAGAGCCACCTTTGTTAGTATCCTCTGAAAACATCTGTACTCGCCCCCAAAATACAGTCACGTTATAAATATTAAAGTACCATGTCCAGAGTAAAGTGTTATTTCCCAGTTCAAACCATTTAGATGTAAACTTGCATAAAACAGACTGAACTGGACCCTCAAGCCTTCAGTCAGGTTGTTAGCTTTGTGCATGTGTGGCAGAGAGAGGGGTGGGGGTGTTTGTGTGTGTGTGTGTGTGTGTGTGTGTGTGTGTGTGTGTGTGTGTGTGTGTGTGTGTGTGTGTGTGTGTGTGTGTGTGTGTGTGTGTGTCAGGTCGTCTCCATCCTCCTCAGCTGATGTAAGATGGCTGTAGGCCCGCCCCGTGGCAAAGCAGATGGCCAATTAGAGAGCAGCAGGAAGTGCCAGTAATTACCCTCCAGCTCTCTCTTTCCTGTCTTCTTCTACCACACACTCTCACACCAACAAATAAGGAGATTGAATGAATTAGTGAGTGCTGCAGTGACACTGCACCAGGCCAGACAGTTATACACAAACACACACACAGACACACACACCGGGGAGCTGTGATCCTCTTCTAGCAAATGGACGTTCCATGTAATCCTCCCTCCTTCTCTCGGCCTGTCTCTCCGTCCTGCGTCACCGGTGTAATTAGAAGGAGGTTCAGGTCTCTCCCTTATTCACTGTCTGTCTCTCAGATGAGGGAAATCTATACCTGTGGGGGAGACGACGGGGAGGTTAGGGGAAGGTAGATGCGCAAAGTGTAGCATCGTGTTAGAGAGGAGAAGACAGAGCTTCAAAAAAGCTCGACTGCAGCTTAAAGCTAGTCCAAGTTAGCAACAAGTTAGAGGAAATCAGACAGAGGAAGGGCACAGAGACGTGTCGGCGGATGCAGAGAGGGGTGCTGCGCTTACATTATGCCTGTGTGAACTGTGTTGCATTGCTTGAGGAACAGTTGGGTTAGTCGATTGCTCAGCAACAGCATGTGAGTTTTATCTCAGGCTGTTGCTGCACTGGGGAAATGAATGCAAATCTTAGTGAGCCTGCCTCTGTGTGGTGTAATCACTGCGGGGATGTGGGGTTGACTTGGCTTCGACAGCGATAACGCACACACACACATCCACACGCTGAGTCATTCTGGGTCTTCGGCGCAGTCGCCCCAAGTGACCTCTGACCTGAGCCGCGTGGCTTCGGAAGTCATGGGAGGGGGCTGTTTAACCGCGTCATGTGACGGACACACCTACGTCTTGTGAAGACACACATGTGCACACATACTGCTGCGTGATTCAGTAAAATCTGCCCCGGGAGCTCACCTGGTACAGCGTGTACCATATATCAAGGCTGAGTCCTTACTGCAGCAGGTTAGATTCCAGCTCAGCCTTTTGCTGCAAGTCACCCCCCCGTCCCTCCCCTGCCCTTCCTGTCTCCAGCTGTCTCGTTCACAAATACAGCAAAAATGCCCCAAAAAAATCATCTTTTAGAAAAAATCCTTAAACAAGGATGGTTGTTGGACATGAGGCGAGTGCGTGCGTGCGTGCGTGCGTGTGTTCTTGCTAGCATCCCCTCCCAGCCAGAAGCGCAAACACACCATGTTCTGTAACTGGGCTTCACACTAACCCCTTTACACACGAACCACACACACGTACACGCTTGCAGGTGCAAACTCATGCACCCATTGCTACACACAGCCTCATTAATTTCCACAATAACCTTAAATAAAACCATACATGCGGTCACCGGAGCTGAAATGCACCTTGTGACTGTTACCTTTCAGAGGCAAATGAGGCCACTCAGCTCGAACGGCTGTGTTGCTAATAGGTTTGTTCCCTGGCTTGAAATATTTGCCTTCGCGCGCACACACACACACACCAAACACTTATCTTTTTGTGACACAAATTACCTCGTCCTTTTCAAATATTTTCATTTACATACTTCATTTAACTGCATGGGTTTGTTTTCGTTTGTGACTGACGCTCCAGTAAAACGTTAGAACAAAGCAAACCGCCGTAGTGAGACAAATTCAGTTTCATTCCAGGTAGCAAGTATTCGCAGGAAGTATGTTTTCATGACGAAGCAGTTGGATCAGTGTTACTGTGCGTAGACAAACACCTATGTTTGCCATATATAAGACTTTGTAAAAAGTTATGACTTCTCTGACTGTCTTATCACTTCAATAACCTTTTCAAAATTGGAGCATATGTATCATCGGGTGGCCTTGTGGTTAAGACCCACACCATTATAACCACAGCACCCATCTGGATTCTCTGCCACTCTTCCTGTCTGCCTCTCTAAAGTCACGAAGTGGCACAAATATTAAAAACAGAATAAAAATTGACGCATACTACAAGATATTTTCATTGTTTATGCAGGAATATGGAATTATTACGTGTTTCCGTTATTTTGTCCTCCCCCTACAGCACCGACAGACTGCTGAACGTGCAGCATTTATTCGTCAAAAGCATGAACGCTAACTTCAGCTGAATTAGCTATCGAGCACAGGTGTTTAACCGGGCAATGGCTTCGCTGCTCTGTGACCAAACTTGTCTAAACAGCAACTTTTCTCTCCTCAGACCATCAGAAGCTCGAGAGGGAGGCTCGTATCTGCCGTCTCCTGAAGCATCCCAACATTGGTGAGTCGCATTCAGGCTCATGCTTTGCTGATATTTGGTGCCTGTAAGTGAGAATTTCGCAAATATTGTTCATCACAATTAAAATACTGAGTGTAAAAGTTCATCTTTGACCTTGGAAACCGCAGACTGATCTGAACTCAAAAAGGGAAAAGGCTAATTAAGCGAACCTTGATTTAAGATTGTTGCACTGACACCTTCTGATACAGAAACCCACATAAGCTCGTCAATTTGTTCCTAAAGAAATCACGGCTTTTCATGTTGTCTTACTAGATAACTACTCTGTAACAAGAGTAACACTTTTCTTACAACAGAAAATTAAAATGTGTGATGATTTTATGCTTAGGAGTATAAATCCTAATCCAGAGGATACAGTCAAACAGTCATGTAAACTGGGATATGAGTAATAAGAGGCCTGTAGACAAGTTCAGCCAAGTCTGACTCTCTGTTATCACAAAGGTGGTTAGCAACTGCCACTTTGTGGGTTTTTCTCGGTATTCCTCTCCATTTATGAGCATGAAAGAGTGCTTAATTACAAACCAGTCGCACGTCGCATCGTGCAGAAAAAGCAAAATAAAAGAACTTATGGCTCGCATATGTCTCCCAACACAACCAACACGTTGCCTTTGTGATTTACTGAGCTAATTACCGGCATGTGTATTTAAAAGGCAACAGTGGGTTTACTTCTTATTCCCATTTATCATGTCGTTGAGTCTTAAATGATGCTCTACTGTAACTTTCACTCATTTTCAGCGTGATTATAGCCGATCTCACAGCACTGCTGCTGTCAGTTGTGGACATCGGTGCACAGAGCAAAGCTTCGGTGGAGGCATATGGAGACTGGAGACGGAGGGTTTGTCAGATTGTACAAATACCTTCAGTCACCAACAGTTGATGTGATCACCAATCGGCGCATGCCTAATTAATCAGCATATTAGCAGGAAGATAAAGACAGTAAAACATCTTTGTAGTTCAGAGACCCGAAGAAATGACGCCGAGTCTGTCGTACGGCAGAAGTGACGGCTGCCATCGTTGTGTGTTCGCCAGCATTTCAACAAGACCGCTTTGTTGTGTTAGTATCAAGATGCTAACGGCTCAGCACTGCGAGCCGTGGTGTGAATTTGGTTCAGATCAGTTGTGCAGCTGTCGTGACGAACAGATGGATGTGCAGATGACATCACCATTGTTGCCTTAATAGACGAAATCAGTCAGAGCGAGCGGCGACAGAAGGTCATCTTCCTCTTTCTGACAGCGTGACAGCGGATCTGTGCTCGGCCTGATGGCGTGAGACGGACGTCTTCTGTGTCAGACGTGTTTGTGAAAAGTGTCCTCGGCGTCTCCGCTTTCGCTACTCGTGACTTTTAATTGTGTTATTGTGGAAATGTGGAGCGTTTAAGAATGAAATGCTCAGTGCCGCTCTGATGGAGATGTCTGGAGGACAAATGTGTGTTAAACGGCAGAAAGGGGGAATATGACAAAATCAATGACACCTTTCCCACTGCACCCCTCCTTATTTCTCTTCTCCTCATGTCCTAGATTTCTGTCGGCCCCTCAGGCACTCCTTAGCCCCTCGCCTACTTTTCCTCTTCTCTTCCCTCCTTTTTTATAGATTTTTCCCTCTCTCTTGTCCTTTCCTCCTCTTTTTGACGTATTTTTGGCATCGTCCGCGTTCAAACTTTGGACAAAAGAGGGCACAAAAAAGAGACAGATGGAGAGACGAAAGCAGGAGGAGTAGGAGACAGATGGAGGGAGAGCGCGAAGATGGGAGGAGGAGGAAAGAGCAGTCGCTCTTGTTTCTTGCTGCAGGGCCATCCTACTTCATCTTATTATACAACCGATATTCATTTTACATAACGATAACTGTGGCTCCCTGACACTAAACCTAAGCTGTATCTCAGGCCCGTCCTCTAATGCCCGGCTCCTGCTGCCTGGATCCTGCTTTGTCATTCTGCTGCTGTGTTGTTGACAGTAGGGCTGGGGTGGTTACCGCATAACCACAGTATTGTGGTGATCGGGCTCATTACTGTAATCACCGCTTTATGTTGTCTGCTCTCGACCAAACTCTCACTTATCTCCATCAGTAATCAGGAAGCAGCTCTTTTTGGGTAAACATAACATTTCCTTGCCTGGTCCCAGATCCCTGAATCTCTGCCCACATCTGCAATGTGTTTTTTTTTTTTGTTTTCACTTATTCACATGCTGTAGCTTACATCTTGTGCTCTTCGACAGCTGTTTGCACGGTAGCCAATCAGAACTTTGCACGTAGAATTAAGAACGGGGACGGCAACTGTCCCGCGTCAGAGCCTGCAGCCTCAAAAACGTGGCTCTGCAAGTGGATGTGAGAAATGATAATTCATTAATCTGCTTTTCTCTTTGATCAGCTTCTCAAACATTAAATTAGCGGCTTAGCAACTGTTACATTAATATCGCTGTCCAGTAAGTACGTACTGGTTAAGGTGAGGCACAGACCATATAACCACAAAACCCCGGTTTGATCCGACCCGTGTGAAGCCGATGTTATAACGATAGTTTGGAGTCCGCTCTTTGCTAGTAACTGGGCGGCTGAACTAAACGTAGTCAAAGTAATAAACCTCAATACAATCTCAGCTGCTCAATGGTTAGCTAGACTACCAGCTACCGGAAATTTGACCCCAAACAAAAATGCATTCCTGACACTCGGCTTCAGTAATCATTCGAGGGGGTTTCATGAAATGGTGGTTAATTGGCGAACCAGTGGATGCACATCCCATCACATCGCAGCCGTTTCTCTCTCTTTTCCTCAGTTTACGTGGCGGTTTAACATTCAAACAGCAGCGGCGCTTTATTTCTTTCACCTGACGCCTGCCTCTCCAGCTCTGTCTCACTGCCCACCTTTTCTCTTGCAGTGAGACTCCATGACAGCATTTCAGAGGAAGGCTTTCATTACCTAGTCTTTGACCTGTGAGTGTATTCCGTACACACACACACACACTCACACACACACAGTGACATTTTATCCATGCGTGTGACTGCGGTTTGTTTGCGTATGCTAACAGCTCCTCTCTCTCCCCCTCTGTGTCTCTCTCTGTCTCTGTCTTCCTTTCCCCCTCCTCCTCTTTCTTTCATTCCTCCCTGCCCCCCCCCCACCTCCCAGGGTGACAGGAGGAGAGCTGTTTGAAGACATCGTAGCCAGGGAGTACTACAGTGAGGCTGATGCCAGGTAAGCGCCTCACACGGAGCTGCTCTGAACATACGAGCGCTGCCGCAGACATACAGCGTAATCCCATTAAACATATGAACTCTCATTTTGTCAGTGCGAGCACACGGGCGCACGGCAGTGGATGTAACTCGTATTCTGTCAACAAGTGCATAATATACTTGCCTTTCTTTTCGCCACTAGCGTCAATCTCCATCCTCCCACTACATATCACTGAAATGAACAATAGCAAATTAAATAGCCTCCAATTTTAACCAAAAAATGCTTCTTAAATGTGAAGATTTGCTGCTTTTTTTTGGGTCATGTGATCGTAAATTGAGTATCTTTGGGGTTTTGGCTCTTATTAGGAGCAATTTAAAGATCAGTTTTATTGAGAATTGTTCACTATTTTGTCGCGTTTTGTGACATTTAAGCATCCTCGCTACTTCTTCCTCCCTTTTCCCTGTGGCTGTGTGCTGTGCAGCTTATGAAGTCTGTTGTACAATTGGATTAGGGGGTCTTTGTCTGTTCACGCACACACAGGGAGGGCTTTGGAAACACACAAATGCAAGCACGCACACAACCCAAGCCACACAGAGAGAGCCTCAGCCTCGCTCTCTCTGGCTGGGGCCCGACCTTTGACCCATTAACCTTTCCAGAGATGTGACATGAACATGAGCCTCGAACAATGGGACCGCGGAGCCTCACACCACAGCGCGGAGGACAGTAATAAGGTGGTCGGGTTCAGGCTTGTAGGAGAATTTTACAAGACCCGCCATGAGCCAGCACACTCACCGGGCTAGTGTGAAAACATGCTCACCAGCCAGAATTGAGAAATAATGGCATTAGAAGCAGCTGAATCAACGCCCTCATTATTAAAATTGCTACCGGGATAGAGATTTATTGACTGTGTGGTGTAAGACCTCCCACTCGAGTTTCTTAGTATTGATTGTTCAAGCTACAGTACCTTGATTATGTCTTTGAAAAATTATAGTGTTTAGTAAATACTTGTTACGCAACTTAGCCTGAAGTTGAGCTTTCCTGGCTTAGAGTGCAACAGAGGTGATTTTAGGCATGAACAAAGGATATTTATTATCCATTAATCTGCTTATTATTTTTGTGGTGAATCGTTTGGAGAATTGTGAAAAAGGCCCATCACAGTATCCTGAAGCCCACATCGACGAGCCCACAAAACGTCCCCGTTTTTGGCTTTATTCCGAAAACGACACTATTCCTACGACGCTGTTCGCATCGCTAATGAACATGAATATGCAGCCTTACGTCTTACAGCTGCGCCCGTTCACCGCTCCAGCCACCTTCTGGAAAAGGTCGACGTTGCTTGCCAGCATATTTGCTGATATCCAAAAAAAAAAAAAAAACCCCTTTGTCTGATGTTCATATTTCAGTCTCTCAACAATATACAGACAGGATTTGGTCAATTCAACCTTTCAGCAGCACTTTAATACGTGAGAGTGTCCGATTTTTGCTCCTGTTGAATGCCTCAGTGTTACAGCCACACCATAATCCAAGCGAACACGCTGGCAGATCATGTGGCGTGCATGTAATGGGTTTTATTTCTTTATTTATTTCGTGATGAAGGGCAGTGACTGACACGTCTTTCTCTCTGCTTGTCCCCTCTCCTCTCTCTGTAGTCATTGCATTAGTCAGATCTTGGAGAGTGTCAATCATATCCACCAGCATGATATTGTGCACAGAGACCTCAAGGTGAGTGTCGGCCCGTTGCCGTGACAACCACACACTCACACACGCACACACACCTCTGCTCGTGGCCATGGCAACACACAGATGGCTCTCGGTTCCTCCATCTCTCTCTCTCGCCGCATTTCTGCTTTTATCCCCTTTAGTTTTCCCCCTGCGTCGTTCTCCCGTCCACCGTTTTCGCCCTCGGTCAGTCTATCTGTTCTCAGATCAGTCGGCTTCTCTGTCCGTCACCAGGACTCTGCGTGTGTTATTGTGACATGCGTGTGCGCTCATGTGGAGCACAGGGATGGTGAGTCATGGTCACGTGGCGGGGGTTGGTCTCTCACCTATGGCAAGGAAAAGACAAGGACTCAAACAGCACGCTCATACGTGAACACACACACTTTGTGCTTTGGTGAAGGGGGGGTCTATTATGAGAGAGGAGGGGGAGGCATAGATACACCTCAGGAGTTGCCAGGACAACCCAGGTGACATCACACCACCCATGGAGCAGCGGGGGAGGGGCCTGATTCGTCCCAAGTTGCTGATAGGCCCAGATGCAAAGGGTAGAAGAAGAGCACGTCTCCGCAGCCTCCAGTTTTCTACTTAACCCAGTTTAAGGTGGTAATAATCCGGGTGGGACAGACAATAATAATAATAGGTATTGAGCTGCACCTTTTCAAGCAGGTGTGGAAAAACAATCTCAAGGGGTGTCTGAGACGCGTGTGGGCGGCTTTTTTATGAGTGTGCGCGCACTATGTCGGAGAATAACACTATTACCTCGAGCGCTGCCTGTCTGATTTGTTGGCCTTTTATCCTGAGTGGGCTTTTACTGCGGCCGTTTATGTCGTACTGCCCAAACAACGGCCATTTAGAACGCCGCCACACATGCTGCCTCTCGCTAAGTACACTTTCCATTTAGCATGCAGTCTGCAGCGCCGCTTAAACGACTCCCCAAGTGGTTTCTATGGCTACGAACCCATGCCCATATAAGGCGTTGTGGAGATTCTCAACCGCCCATCCTCTCTCTGCATCCTCCGTCTTTCTGCCGCTTTCTCACACCTTTACCCCACCCCCACGGTAGCTGTGTCGAACACATCAAATATGGATATTTCTAAGAACGAGCTTTGCTGAAGAGTGCCTGTCACTATCTGTCTCTCACTGTCTTGATCTCTTGTCCTACATTCTGCTTCACCATGTGTGTGTGTGTCTGTGTGTGTGTGTCAGCCTGAGAACCTGTTGTTGGCCAGTAAGATGAAAGGAGCTGCGGTGAAGCTGGCAGACTTCGGCCTTGCTATTGAAGTGCAGGGAGACCAGCAGGCTTGGTTTGGTAAGAAAACACAAACAGTGACACACACATGCGTACCAGACGTGCCGGACCAGTAGCTGATCTGTAGCTCCGTCTGTAGTTTCTGTGCTCAAGCATACAAATCGCTGCTGAATAGGCCCTCATTCATACTGTAGGTCTGTACGAATGCACGTCCACCTGCCCGTTTGAAAGCCAAAGGATGTTTGTGCGAGTGTTGCTTAAGAGGCTCACAGACACTGTCCAGTTCATGCTTCGGCCATTGTGTTGGCCAGCAGCCGAGCTGCTAGCATTTGGCTGACTCTCCAGCAGGGACGAGATGATTAACGGGTATTTGCTTGCGACTCTGCACTGCCATAATCTGGTCTTGCGTCGGAGTCCAACAGGTCACTTATCATCTGAAGCATCCACATAACAGCACAGAAATAGCCTCCATCAGAATTTTAATAAAAGGTGTTAGTTCACCATGTCCTCTGGTTCGTCTGTCGGGCAGGGTTTGCAGGCACCCCCGGTTACCTCTCCCCTGAAGTCCTGAGGAAGGACCCCTACGGCAAGCCTGTGGACATATGGGCTTGTGGTGAGTGTTCAGCTTTACCTCTGGGCAATAAACTTGTTGCAGTCAGCTTGTTACAAACATCAGACTCCTGCCTTTTCTTTCTAGTCAAACTAACCAATCTGAAAAAATACCACGTGAAGTAGACTTCTTTTTAAATGTAAAAGAATTCAGCCTGAGGTCATGTGTCTCTCTCAGATAGTATTAAAAACATGTTAGATTCTTACTGCACATGTTGCTTTTTGGTTTTTAAAGTGAAGCACGTTGACACTCTTCCTCTTTCTCACGCTGAGGACGGGAACCTCACACACTGGTATCAGAAGGATAAGGTCATAATGCTGTGTTATGGGTTGCAAGATGTAAAAACATAGGGAATCTGACAAGTCGCTATAATTTCACTGCTCCCTGATTGATCGGCAACTGAAAAGACGATGGATAGGTAAAATCTGGAGGGACGTCAGGCCATGTTTCAGTGTGAAGCTGCATATTAGATTATCCATTAGTAACTGTTAGACAACAGCTAATGTTAGCATCCAACCACTTACGCTCACTGGGTGTGTTTCCTGTACTTTAGCGGAGTGTTTTGACACACGACCCTGCACGCTGGATTGTATCCTGTGTGTTTTACTTCCAGGCTTAGAGATGTGAGGTGCAAGGTGTGCGTTGATATTTCGGGTAATGTATATCAGACGGTATGCTAATGTAAGCTAGGTTGTAGTTGAATGCTAATGTTGGCTGTTTTGAAAACAGCATTTGAGCTTCTCACCCTGAACGTGACGTCAGAGGAAAGTTGCTGGCGTGTGAATATGATATATTGGTTTTATTTTGATGTGCTGTATCACTGAAGTGGCGAAGCCTGATTTGACTGAAAGATAATAAAAATAATAAGTGTTGTAACATGATCTTTGTTTTCTTTCAGGTGTTATTCTCTATATCTTGTTAGTGGGATATCCTCCATTCTGGGATGAAGATCAACACAAACTCTATCAGCAGATCAAAGCTGGAGCATACGATGTAAGTGTGTGTGTGCGTGCGTGCGTGTGTGTGTGTTAAGTGTAGATTTGGGAAGGGTGCAGTGCAGGGGTTTGCTAAGCAGTTTTTGAATGTTTAATAGTGTCCAATTGAAAGCTGGTCCAAAGCTATTGATCCTATCAGGGCCTCCCTGACGCATTGCAGAGGGGTGTGTGTGTGTGTGTGTGTGTGTGTGTGTGTGTGTGTGTGTGTGTGTGTGTGTGTGAGAAAGACACACACAGAGAATCAGGGAAGGGGTATCCTCCTTTCTCGGTCTCTGGATAATCAAGTCACATTGCAGTTTCCAGTGAGACAGGGGAAGTCTCAGGCAGCCTGTTTGCAGGGAATTCACTCTTAATAAAAAATGGTTTAAAGACCTGGAACAGACACACGTGTTCTGTTAATCCAAAAAGAAAATTAGCAGTTTTGTTCTCATATCGGTCTAATTTTGACAAATTAACTCATAACTCTGTGCCCAGATGGTGTGGATTAGCTGGAAACACGCAGATGCAGACTTCCAACCAGGAAACTTGTATTGTTTCCAATTCGTTTTACGTATTTACTGCCCTCCTTTCCAACTGTTACACCTACTTGTTTCTCCATTTTTTTTGTCAGTTCCCATCCCCAGAGTGGGACACAGTGACTCCAGAGGCAAAGAACCTGATCAACCAGATGTTGACCATTAACCCAGCCAAGAGAATCACTGCCGAACAGGCCCTCAAACACCCTTGGGTCTGCGTAAGTATCCACTCGCCCACCTGGAATTACACAGGATGGACATAGGTGTGCATAAGGAGATTTGGACAGAGAGACTTACTATATTGCAGCCTTCAAATAACTCTTTAATTCTTGTTTCGTCCTCCTGCAGCACCGTTCTACAGTGGCTTCCATGATGCACAGACAGGAAACTGTCGAGTGTCTCCGCAAGTTCAATGCTCGCCGAAAACTCAAGGTACTCCTCCCTAAATCTTCATTTCCCCTATGTCGGTTTTTAGACCCCCCCACCTCTTGATTATGTGCTAAATCTTGAGTTTGTTCCCTCATCCTTTTGTCGTGTAGAAATTAGTCTCCTTGCTCATCCCCTGCCCACTGTAGAGCTCTTTTATGATTGGTGCATACATTGCTATAGACCTAATTAGCAGTAGGTTTAGTACAATCATGTAAGTGCTGAGCTGTGTTCATTGAAAAATAAAGCTTTATAATATATGTTGTTGTCAGAGCTGGGTGTCAAACTTTCAATACTTTTTAGGCACTTTATCTTAAAGTATCAAAAACTGAAGTGCTAAAAGCAGACGTTCAAGTTCTGCTTAATTCTTTGATCTGCTCCTCATTTAAACACAATGTCACAATTTTAGACAGTTCTATTCAAGTAACATTCCTAAATGGCCTAGGCCCCTTTTGTGAAATGAAAGAAAGGGTGTCGCAAGAAATATATTTAGATATCAATCCAAAATATGTATAGCTTCGATATAGACACAGAAACATCATGTCAGCAGCGGCGCTGAAACGTTTCAGACGAGACGCAGCTCAGCTTGCCGTAGTTTGCATTCAGAGCCATACATGCAAAGTAATGGATCAAGTAGCAGTTGTTCTTTTTTGTCGCATTTAAATTCATTTGCATAGAAGAACATGTTATTGGACTTGGAGATGTGAGGACTGTTAATGGTGCGTCTCCCCCCCGTTTTAATAATTAGATTCTGTTTGACGGAGAACAAACAAACCCTCAGCCTTGACTGGATTTAGCCGTTGAAAGGAGCTGCACTGTGATTAAGTAGCAGAAAGATTAAAAAAAACAATATGTTATTGTCCCATTTAGAAATGAATACGGAGCAGCGAGTCCGCAAGAAAAGCACTGAAATCCTGTCAAATAAAACAAAACTCCTTGCACTCATTATACCTCCCTCACTTCTCTCTCCGCCTCCTCCTCCAGGGAGCCATTCTCACCACCATGCTGGTGTCCAGAAACTTCTCAGGTGGGTGTGCACTTCGCCCTCAGCCTCCCACGCAGCGCATGCAGAGGGAGAGGAGGAAGGAGAATGGATAGAGTCCTCTCCACCTCTTTTAATCCCCTCACCACACACACTCTCACCCACTCATCCTCAAAATAACTATGTGTTTGTGTGTGCACAGGAGTTTGCTTGCTTACAACATTCAAACTGAATTGAAACGTGAACTTCCTTCGAGTCACGGTAGAAGTGATGTATCGATAACGACGGATTCTTATGAGTGCATTGCATCCTGATATATGAGCAGGCTAAAATGTGATATTCTGTCATGTACCAGATTATATGTGGGTGCCAGTTACGTCCGTGTCCATGCTAATGTATCTCTCCCTGTGTGTTTGTGCGTGGGTGTATGTGTGTGTTCATGTGTACGTGTGTGTGTGTGTGTGTGTGTGTGTGTGTGTGTGTGTGTGTGTCCCTTTTTTCTGCTGCCAATGGAGCGAGCGATTGCATGTTATGAGAGAGGGAAGCCTAGACTTTTATGAGATTTTTATGTTGGGGGCAAGTGTGGTGTTATAAAAACAGGTGACTGCAAAGAATCTGTGTTTTTATCTCCGTCTGCTGAGAGTGACTTGTTTTCGTTGAAGCCTTGTTCTCAGCCTCTAAGTAATTGGTCAGTCGATGGCTAATGATTTCAACCCTGGGCCTAGGAAACCACAGGGGTGCACGTCTTTGCTGTAGCCCATTTCTATCAAACCTTGTGATGTATCTGGGCTGCAGCCAGCACACCCTGTAGCTTTCTAGGTCCATGCTTGAACAGCGTGAGATAGATCTGCCTAATTTGCACAGCCCCTCCCAACTGTAGCATTTCTGTCCAATAGTGGGCCGGCAGCATACCAACTCTGCTGCTGCCGCCTCCTCCACGGCCTCACTGGCTCAGGAAGGTACGTCCCAGAGACACGCCCATCCTCTCCACACACAGTTACTTCTTTGCTTCATAGTACAGGGGTGGGACCCCATTACCACCCACAAACTCCTGCATGCAGCCTCTGCCAGCATCCTCATCAACATTCACACACACACACACACACACATGCATGCATACTCACACAGATTCTGTTCATTTAGGGTCTAATGGGTGTGTGTTGTCCTTGCTTGAATGCAAAGATAGCACATTTTATGCACACAGTCATGTACATGAGCATCACTTAAAGGAGCAATATGCAAGAAGTTGAGGTTAAAACATTCAAAGAATTCATTAATTCTGACGTTGTGTAAACAAGGTGCAGGGATAATCTACTGAAGTTAGCATGCTAACCAGCTAGCCCCGGCTCTTCCTGTCTTGTAATACCACTTTGTACCTCAAGTGGTGATAGTGAGTCACTGTGGCGTCCAGTCTGCCCTGAGTCAAACAACACCAAGGTGGTTTTCTTGCTGGGTTTAGATCCTGGCAGCCCAGGGGTGACTCTGCTGTACTCGTACCCAACTTCCCTCACGCTCCCACCCCGCTTCACGTTTCTCCTGAACTCGCCATGTCTCCGTAGTGCCCGGAGTCAGAGTCCTGGTCGGTCACTGCTGTAAATCACCTTCGCACTGTGCTCTCTGGTGTCAAACTGGCCTCTGTCTTTCTTGAAGGCTGTGGACCAGTTCCGTTGCCCCCTCACCCGGCTCTGGTTCTGGTGCCGCTTCCCGCCAGCATTCCGCCCTGGCCTGAAAACCTCCCGTCCCAGCGGTCCAAAGCTTCTATGCTATTGGTGTAAAAGCCAACACTCTCCCGCCGCGGTGCTCAGCTGTGCTGATTTACAGCCAATAGCTACAGTTAGCAGCAGTTAGCGGTTACTCTGGTCGAGATCTCGCTGCCCTCTGTTTGAATCGAATCGACAGGTCTTCAGTTCTTACATATTGCACCTTTAAGGGTAATCGATTCAGTCTGGACTCTAAAGTGCTTCCTACATTTACACGTCACCACCATTCAGCCTCGACAAAGTAACCCCCATTTCATCTCACAAATTAGCCATGTCACTTCTAGCAAGCTCCATCCTGAACTTCCAGCTGACTCCATACGCTCCTGTGCGCCCCCGCCAACAGCCCGGGGCTGTGAGGTCGGGCACAGGGCGGACTGGGGCAGGGGATGAGGAGGGGCATGTATCCTGGGGGCGGGAACTGACACTGCAGGGGGCCGGCAAGAGCTGGGTTGGCGTGCTGCCATCGTCTGACCTGGGTCTGGTGGGAGGGGAGGGGAGGGGAAAGGCGGATGTTGAAGAGCTGGGGGAGTTCAGACAGAGACGGATGGGAGTGCTGCCTTTGGGGCTGCTGACCGAGCCGACTGTTGAAACCATCATCGTTGTGCAGCCTTCCTGATGAATCCCCAGAGGTTAAAGGCATCCCGTGTCTCATCTCCCCTTCCTGAGGTCTGTTTTAGTGCTTTCCAAAAAAAAGTCTCTGTGCCTTCTCAAAGAAATGCCACAAGCCAACATGGCGGCAAACCCACCATGAACGGAGGGATGGATCCCTTTTGTTTTGAAAGCACTAAAATCAGGCTCAGCTCTCGTCCTGCTGGGTGGGGACGGGTGGTGAAGGTCGGCGATTCCGATGGTGGCTCCATGGATTGAGTACATTAGAAGCAGCCAGTGTAGAGCAGCCTGGATTTTCTGTCGCCTTTTCAGACGAGAGAATCCTCTTTGCTCTGCAATGGGCTTAAATCTCTCCGTAGGTAACTAGGATCTGTGTGTAGGCAGGGTAAAGGTAAAAATGTGAAAGGGGAGGTGTCATCAGCTGAGGGGAGGCGGGTGTTAGCGCTGGAATGTGTGATTGGTGCGCTGAGATTTGGGGTGTTTGTGGTGCTTTGACTGTCAGCTAGAGCCCTCCGAACGCGGGCTTCCTCACAGAGACTGGACCGAGTTGCCTGTTTGTAAGTTTCTGTGAATGTCATGCGTGACATCATCACTCCGGATGAGACTCCTCTGCTCTCCTCCTTTCAAATCATCTAGTGTTTTTGTTCATTTATTTTATTTCTTAAGCTTTTGGCTTTCAGCCCTCTGATGATGTCACTCATCACCGTCCACAACCCTGGCACTTTTTCTACTGTAACTGCTTCCTTGCACATCTCTGTAGAGTATGGCTAAAGCAAGGCTTGGCAGTTTGCTCATGATGTTTCCTTTTTTTTCTGACATTTTAGCAAAAATGTGACAGAAGTGTGCATTTGAAGCATCTCTGTATGTTTCTCGAAGGGTGTTTGCCTTGCTGCCTCTCGCATGTGGGCATCCTGTGTGGTCATATCCTGTAAAACAGTCTCGGGAGACACAACTTCAGATGCTTTCTAACGCGTCCTTCCCCACTCGCCATCCAGCTCGATCGGTGCGGCGCTCGCACTGCGGGCCACCTCGACTCCTGCCTTCATTCTGCGGAGGAGCAGGAGGGAAGGATGCGTTCAGAGAGCGCATGAACGTGGCGCTCCCGTGCTGTCACCGTTAGCACCCTGATGGCTGTTTAGCAGAAGGTGTAGCCGAAATAAGAGCAGACGTTTGCGCTCTCAACGATCAGCTCTCCTTTCCCTGGTTGCGGAATGAAAATATTCTTTTATATTATCATTTTTTCCTTTGGATGCTGCATGGCCAGGCCAAGATTGAAGCTGCATATCGACACAACAGCCAAGATTAAGGAGCATGAGTTGTCACTTGATATTGTTTGCTGCTGCAAAATGCTGTGCCCCTTATCTTCATTATTTTGTATTGAAATACTAAGCCCTCTCTTTCAACCCTCCCCTCTCTCCCCCTCTTTCCCCTCTCCCATTTCTTATTGGAAGGTAAGAAACAAAAGATAAGATTTTTGGAACCTGTGTGTGTCAGTAGAAACCCAATGGACAGTTGAGAGCTTTAGACAGAGAGGAAAAGTGACTTGGGCCCTTAAAAGAAATCAATGATTTACATTAACCTTGCTCATCGCCGTCAGTCCTGGCGGCAGTTTGGGCCTGACCATCACTCTCTTTTTAGATCTGCTGGGGTCTTCCAGACAGGAAATGGATTGAGGAAGTTTACTTTGCTCTCAGGTTTCTCTTTTATCCCCAGATGGCAATGAATGGATTATGATGTTGAATGGGTTTTGCAGAGTGTAACAACTTGTATAGCCAAGGGAAAAAAAAAAAAGCCCAAGAAATCCATTAAATGCATGTTATTCTCCGGCATCAGTCTAGACTTGCTTTGTCATAATGGCTCAGGTATTGGGGTTTAGTAGATAATGGTAAACTGCACATCCAGGGTTTTTTTGCTCAAGTTGCGGGTTTTTTGGAAAAGCTGTAAAAGAGCTGTGTGGATTGGCGTGGATGGTGTCGTCAACAGTAAAGCTCTACCTGTCTCTCTCCCTTTCTATCCTCCTCCATCCTTTTTTTATTTTTTATTTTTTACAGCGTGCAAAAGTTTACTCAACAAGAAGTCCGATTCTGCGAAGGTAAGGTTGTCTCGTCGCCTCTCTGCCCTCTTTTGTTCTGCCACACTGTGTCCTGCCTCTCCTCTTTTAGCTCAACCCCCCCTTTTTATTCTCTTTCTGTTCTTTTTCTGAACCTCTCTGTCTCCCTCAGGCTCACAGTCCCGTCCTGGTATTATATTGAGAACTATATTTCTCACACAGTAAAAGCCTCAGATTTCCCATTCATTTCAATAGAGGCGTATGTTACACCTCAGGGTTTCTCAGCCTTCTGTGGCCTGTTTTTAGATCCCATAATCCTCCAGTTTAGAACCTTTTTTCCCCAGTTCAAGCAACATTCATGTGTATAATTATCAGCCAATTCTTCTTCTACGTTGGCTTTATTCTCTCACCTTTAGTTGGTCTCAGTCAGAGATGTGTTGCTCTCTTTTTTCCGAGCAGTCTCCGTCATCCTCTGCTGCTATTGAGCATCTCTCTCCCCTCTCCTCCCCCTGCCTCCCTCTCTTTCTCCCCTGCCCCAGGGGTCTCTCTGTGCAGTTAAGTGGTGGAGGCATAGAGAGTTAGTGAGGCAGTAAAAAGGATGATCTAGAGGCCATTCTGTGGCACTCACCCTCTCATTTACCCTGTTAGCTCTCAACAGCCTCGAAGTCTCGACCAACATTAGCCCCATTCCCTGAAAGGCGCATAATTCTAATGCATCTGTGTGTGTATCGTATGTGTTCACTTTGAGTGTCTGCGTTCTCGTCCCAGCCTTCTACCAACAACAGTAAGAACAGTATAGTGAGCGCCATCAATGCCCTGAAAGACACCAACATGGCAACCAACGCCCAGATGGTACAGTAGGCCGCCGCAGTGTCCCCTCCACTACCCCACCCCCAGTAGTTGCATAGTAGCCCGTTGTGCCTCATCCTCCATCGTCATAGTCGCTGCTTGTCATCCTTCATCTACCACCCAGGAGGTGTTGCACCATAACATTTCCTGTCCCGGCAGTACCCCCCCTCCCCCCCAGCCATTTTATCCCCCCCAAAGCTGCACATGTTCTCCTGAATCAAAGCCGGAAAAGACGGTTTTTGGAAATGATTAAAAAAAGTCGTCATTGTTTTAAATCTCAGGCTGCACATGTGCACCTTTTTAGATTTCTAAGGAGCATGAACTGTAGGAGTGTGTGCCTCTGAAGGGGCGGCACAGGGAGCTGCAGAGCTCTGGTTTAGTTGCTGATCGAAGTAGAATTTATCATGTAATGGCCTCTGTGTTACTCGCTTTTCCCCCATGCTTAACCAGCTGTCCTTAGGACTTTCTCACTAAAGTCAACGCCGCCTTGCAATCATCTGTCCTAACATCTTACTCGGTCATCTGATTCTTAGCCCGTCCAACCGTCTTTCTCACTCTAACCCGTTATCCTCGCCACTATTAACATCCCCATTGACATCCTTACCATACTGCCAAGTTTTATTGTTGTGCTCTTGTCCAGTGTTAGCATGTTGTGATTTTAAGACGCTTTCCTAGCATGCATTACATCTGACATCTCGCACTGGTGTGCTTACATACTCCACTGTCTGCTCTGGTAAGGTGGTGCTTCTCAGCTGGTGGTGCAGGACCCCAAAGTAGGCCGTTTGTATGCCTGGGCGATGTGGCTGAAAGCACATCAGAGTGTTAATTGGAACATTTCAGCTGTAGATTTTGTATGTTATAGCAAATTTATGCTAACTCATGTGTAAATTATTGATGTTCAGTGCAAAGAAGCGGCCTCAGATTAAAATAGATTTGAGACAGTTGATTAGTCGAGCAACAAGAGGAATTAATCACCAACCGTTTTGATTATTATTTAACCATTTAAGTCCAGAAATTTAGCAGAGAAAAATGCCATCTGTTCTGTGGTTGCTGCTGCTCTTCGGGTTTAGGACTTTCAGAAATATAATTTTTCAGATAAAAAAGACATTTGAAGACGTCACGCGGGACTGTGGGAAACTGGGATTGTGCGCTGTTTTTCTGATATTTCCTTCGCTTTTAATCACATCTTTCTCTTAACTTCATTACTCATCTTAAAGGATTTTGTAAAACGAGCACACAGCATAATAATATCACACCATACCACACCAGTGAAGGTCGACAAGTCAATCAACAGAAAGAAATCAGCAACAATATAGATAATCAATTAATGATAATGGCTTCTCTAATGTGAATATTTGCTGGTGCTCTTTGTCTTTGGATTGGATTAAACATGCAATCTGAATGTGTCAGCTTCCTGGCATGTTTCCCGGCATTTCACAGACCAAATGATCAATCAGTAAAATAATCCATAATGTAAATAATCATTAGCTGCAGCCCTAAATGATGAAACTCAATCGTCTTCCAGTTCTAGCCAATGATGTTCTTGACGGTTGTGAAGACAGATGAACTGCTAGGAAGGAAATGACGCGTTAGGTTAGGTTACGACCCCATGGCTGAGGTGACGTATGGGGTCCAGTTTAAAACCAGTTGAGAGGCACTGGTTCAGGGTTACGATGTGCTGGACTGACCGCTCTGTTCTGCGTCGCAGGAATCTCAGAGCACAGTGGTGCACAACCCTCCTGATGGAGTCAAGGTGAGATGTGTGTTGCGTCTGTCCGACAGCCGAGCGCCACCCGGCTGCTTCGTCAGGCCCTCAGGCCTGTCGCACCAGAGGCTGGTTGTGTTAATTTAAGCGTCTCTCTGTCCGTGTGTCTGCTCTCAACAGGGATCAACGGAGAGCAACGCCACCAACGACGAGGAGGAAATGAAAGGTAGGAAAGGTACTCAAGTGTTTCCTTCCCTTTTTTCCTGTTCTTATCCGCTCTCTCTCTCTGTCTCCCATCCAGTGAAGTGTGTGTATTTGACTGTAGTGACTGGCAGGTGTGCCGCGATGCAACACGTGTCTGTCACACTCTTGACTGTGTGTCCGTGCTGTGTGTGTGTGTATGTGTGTGTACGTACGTATTTACCGTGTGTCTGGCTGTGTCTATGTGTGTGCGCGTGTGTGTGTGTGTGTGTGTGTGTGTGTGTGTGTGTGTTCTAGCGGACAGTTCGGCGCTGAGTCAGAGCAGCGCCACAGAGGAGATGCCCCCACTTCTGCCCTCACCTCAAAGCTCACCTGCCAGTAAGTTTATCCATGGCAACCAGAAGCTGTACGGTCGCCACTGGCAAGGACCTAACACCCCCACCCACCCACCCACCCACCCCCCACTCCCACCCTGGCTTTTTGTAGTCACTGGCAATGACGTCTTACATCTCTGAGCTCCCTCACTCTGATCCACCAAGCTTTTTTTGAGGGTTCCCACTGGTTTCGGAATTAGTGGCACATTCGTGGTTTTTACGTCTGTTCTTACACTTTAGAAACTCAAAACTTTTAAGGAAAAGTCAGGGAGCGTCATCGAATCTTAGATTGCTTGATGTTGGCGTTGATTTGATTTGTTTAATTATTACAACTTGGATCTTATTTTGTGGTTTGCATTCACGTAATCGGGGGAATCACTGAAAACAAGTCCGACAGGGCAAGAAACGCAAGCAGTCGGACGGGTTTCAAACAAGCGTGTGTTCCTCATTCACCAATAACTGCATTAGCTTGATTTGTCTTGTTGATGGTCTAGATTTTAAGATCGTCAAAAAACAGCTCAAGCTTGTTCTGCAGCTGTTGCCTGAGCTAGCAGAGTGAGAGAAACTCGTATATGAAGTGATCTTTGGATAAAAATGATTCAGTTATAGCTGGTCTGACTTCTTAAAAGACTGATGGAAGTGTAAAACATCACATTTAACCAAAGTAAGCAGCCTGGATTAGCCAAGAGCAGAGCCCAGATCAGCCGGACTTGTTTGCTGTTCAGGTTTTATTGACCGTACTTACTGTAGCTGTGTGCTCGCAGATTTTTTTTTTTTTTTTTGAGTGCACTCAGTTTTACCTCCACATAAAGTGGCATGATAATGTTTGCTTGTTAACATTGAGGATGCTGCACCACTCGTAAAATGAGGCCAGCTGCGGCGCTAAAATCTGCCTTCATGAACGGACATGATACTGGACGCCAAGGACGATGAATCAGTATCTATTGAACCGACCAGTCATGTTCTTTGATACTCGATCTGCTCAGTATCTGGATCAATAAATCCCTCGTTCACACTGACGCGATTGTCTGACTGTTAATGAGGCCCAAGTTGTAATAAAGTGGAGTCTTCCTTTAACCGGGATGCATTACCTGACTTGTGTTTTACACACTGATTGCAGGAGGTCATTTCCTGCTGCGCGTCCATTACACTCTGCATACTCTGTTCTTAAGAGCGAGACTCCACCTTTAACTGCTTCACTTCCTGGAATTAACTCCACCGAGAACACTTTAAGAAACAGCGTTTTTTTTTTTAGTTCACGGGTCGCTGCGGCCAGATTATGGAAAAGCATTTAAAAAGTTTTTGGATTTTTCATCAGGGCCACTGTGGGAACCCTGCAATGTGTGCGTGCGTCTGCGCGCGTCTGCGTGTGTGTGTTTGTGTGTGTGTGGTTCTTGGTGATCACTGCATCTATTCCCTTGTCCTCCTCTAAACGTGACAGCTCCAGCTGGAGGAAGCCTTGCTTACCTTGCAGCTGGGCGTCCTGAGCCGGCCCCTCGGTCCGACGGGCCCCGCCGCCTGTCTGGCTTCACCGGAGTTCACGCACGCACCACATCAGGATTCTCTTTGTCCTCACATTGTCTCCTCCATTCTCCTCTAATGCTTTATTCTCTGCTCTGTTCTTTAATCCCCTCTCTAATTTATTCTCCATTTCTCTCTAATACGCCATTCTTCGCTACATCGTTATCTCGCCTCTCTCTCCTCTCACAAATCTTGCCCCCTCTAATCTCTCCTCTCGTCTCTCGACCTCCCGCCCTCTCGTCAGACACACCTGCACTTACAGGACGGTCTGATCTCTCTCGCTCTCCTCCTCTTGACTCCTCTCCGTCACCCGCTCCTGCCTTCCCTCCTTCCTGAACACGCTAAGTTCCCCCCGCAGGCCTAACACGAGCTAATAGCGAACAGCGGCTTTGATCCTCTCCTCGCTGGGCGCCGCAGTTCATCAGACGAGGCTTTATTAATGTATATGAGCATTAGGAGTCGACGTGAGCGGAGCAGGCAGTTAAATGACTTCCACATCACACGGCATCGCTATCAGAGCTGTTCTCATCTCGCTTCCAGCTGCCATCCTGTCCTCACGTTACCCATCCGCATGCCTGTCACACTCCAAACACACTGACTGTTGTTGATTTCTTACTAATTTCACTGATTTTGCCTCTCGTTCAGTTTTTAACTGCATGTTGTGTGTTGTGGTGTCCTAATGATCACATGTACGTTTCTGTCATCCGCCCACGTGTCTGTTGACCACCCGTTGTGTGTTTCAGTTCCACCGCATGATGCAAAGCGCATGGCATGGAACAGCACAGGCAACAGCTCCTGCCCTGACTCTGAGCTCTCACAGTCCTCCATGCCTGCTGCTCCACTAGGGAGCAACACTGTCGCTGCTATAAACAACACTAAGCAGAGTAAGAACACAGTCTTGACTAACTGACCTCAGCTTTTCCTTGCCGTCCACTCACTGCAGCTGTTGCATTCTCCGTCACTTAGTCAGGTGTTGAATCTCAATTAGGTGAGACAGTTTTGCTTCATTTTCTCCTCTTTTAACACTTGAAATGAGACAAATGACTGCACACGCTACGAGACCGATAGCAGCTGTTTGACTATGTTGAGGTGTTGAAACGGTTCATTTGCTTTGGCTGCAAGTGAAGAAAAATTGGCATAAAAGATCCCATCAAATGACCAAAACCAACAATGTTTTAGTCTCTCTGTGGCTCTCATCCACAAGCCCAGTTCGTGAAGATGTGTCACTTTCTTTTGTTTGACATTCAGCAGGGCGCTGTAGTTTTAACAAACCTCACTGTAAACTTTTTATGCAGATTCTGCATGAGAATGCAAGGGATCAGGTGTTTGGGCATTGACCAATCACGTTTGAGCGGGCTTTGGTCGCATGCAGGTGAACAGTCCCTATGGAACGGCTAAACAAAGTGAAACGTATTGGTTCAAATGTAATCTGGGAACCCGTCGGCTGTCTCCTGAGGACCGTTGAATGTTTGTTTGTTATTCATAAACAGATCCCTGTTTATAGCCGAAATGTCGAGTTGTTGTCGAGATGACCGGCCCACAGCTAGCTCATGTCTCGAAAACACCTGATGTTATCCTGAAGAATGTAAATAACAAACACATCTATTGTTAGCAGTCACAGCTGTCAAGCTAGCATGTTAGCATTGGGAAATTTTGGCTGCACCGCACTGCCGGTGTTGTGCGACTAGCTTGCTGTAGCTTTAGCAGTAACTCCGCCTTGCCTTGTGGAGGACTTCGGTCAGGCACAGTGAGAGGACGAGCAGAGGTCCTGCAGGTGAGCAGGTGTGCAGGTGTGCAGGCCTTATCACAGACCTGCAGCAGCCACAGCCTCATTTTGTCTTTTGATTTATTGACCGTAGCTCTCAGGAGGCAGGACGCTGTATGTGGGAGGTCTGCAGTGAAGGAACGTGTCACCTCTGCTTCTCATAGATGGTATTCTATAGTTGTTGTGGAGCTAAATGACGTGGAGGATTAAAATGCAGCATCTCAGGCTTCAGCTGCACAGACCGTACGTGTTACTCAGTTCAGTTCATTGTTAGTTTTGGTCTTTTCGGGGGATTTGTGGACAAGAACAACAACATATCACCGGACTTCAGCAGCCATCCTTTAACGTGGCTTTTTGTTGGAGGGTCATGGAGTTAAAATGCTGCTCGTTAATGCTGATAAATGGTCAATTTAAGGGTAATTTTCCACCACTGTGGTTTCCTTTGGCCTGAGACATGATTCAAATCCTGTTTTAGTTATTTACCAGAAACCTGATCAGAGGCAGCAAAATAACACAAATAAATAACACAAAATAAATACGCCATTTAATCTTTAATGGAGCTTCATGTTTGTTAGATGATGCTCATTTCCTTGTGAACAGTCACAAAATGAAGCTTTAAAGGCCACCGATGGTCTTTTTGTGGAGCTTTCAGTCGCATCTGGTGTTCTTCCTCAGTTGGCGCCGTCGTAAGTGGGCCTGGAGGCAAGATTTGCCAAACGAAGCTGATGGTGTTCACGAGCAGATTTCTGTGTTTATTGTGGCGGCGGTGTGTGCTCACACAGCAGAGCGTAGTGTTTTGTCAGTTTCTGTGGCGCACAGAAGGTGAGAAGCAGAGCGACAGACAGAGCGGAGGGTCGAGGAAGCCACTCCGGACCGAGCGACGAGGTTAAAGCGGCGGAGAAAAGAGAGCAGAGAGTGAAAACGTCATCATACGGCAGTTAGTCCTTGTCTCAGCTCCCGGCTGACTTCTCACCATTCACCATCTGTCTGTCTCTTTCTCTGTCCTGCTCTCTGTAGCTCGTAAACAGGAGATCATCAAGATAACGGAGCAGCTGATTGAGGCGATCAACAACGGAGATTTCGATGCCTACACGTGAGTACAGCTGCATGAGCACAATAAAAATCAGAGTACAAATCAGGGATTCGCTGCCTCGGTGCTGCTCTGATGTCTCCGTCTTTTCACCCACTCTCACGTTCTCACCCGTCTCCTCTTCTTCCTCAGGAGGATTTGCGATCCTGGACTCACCTCTTTTGAACCCGAGGCCCTGGGGAACCTGGTGGAGGGCATGGACTTTCACAAGTTCTACTTTGAAAACTGTGAGTCTCCTCTCGCACACCCACAACGCATCCATCTATTTTAATCTGCCGAGAGCACCAGCCAGGTGAAGCTTTAGCCCCTTTCACACGTGCAGCCCGTCCCTGACGTGTTGCGCCATCATGCTGGAGTGCCCCTTGCCCCCACCTCTTCCAGCGCTGCCGTGGCATGTGAGGAAAGGTGCAAGAAGGAAGGTTCCTGAATGTAACTGCATGAGTGAATGGTGAAAGTTACAAGCAGTGCCTGAAAGGTTATCCCAGTCATTTAGTGGTGTGAAAAGCTTCATTGTCTCAGGATGAAAATCAACAGAAAGTGTTGTCAGTTTTGGGGAAATATCGAGTACATTTGTCACTTTTTCCCCGACAGCATCAGAAATGTTCCAGTAATTGAACAAATACCTTGAATACCATCCCCACCTCCTGTTAAAACCGCCTCACATCCGTTGATCAATCAGGCATTTAAGGTTAAATTTCACCATCTGTCTGTTTATTTTGTCCAGTGCTGAGCAAGAACAGCAAGCCCGTGCATACCACCCTGCTCAACCCACACGTGCACCTGATTGGCGAGGACGCCGCGTGCATCGCCTACATTCGCCTCACGCAGTTTGTCGACACCACGGGCCGCCCTCGCTCCAGCCAATCGGAGGAGACCAGGGTGTGGCATCGTCGCGATGGCAAGTGGCTCAATGTTCACTTCCACTGCTCAGGAGCGCCTGCTGCACCACTACAGTGATCAGGTACTGAGATTTTTCTACTAATTAAGTGTCCTGTGATCAGAATGATAACCTCAGAGAGAATGAGGAAACATTGATAACCGGTCAGTCAGTCCGGCGGGGTGTAACCACGTGTTTTCATGTTCGGTGCTGAAGATGATTCACGCTGTTTACATTTGGACTCATATATTGTGCCTGCTTTATTGATAACTCTCAAAGCTTTGGCCACCCGTTCTGTCGGTAATGATAACAACACGCCGACGTCGCTGCAGGAAGTGCTCAACACTGTAAACTTTGTCTACACCAGACAGTCTGGGTAATAACTTTGCTGTTCGTCCTCATTTTCTCCTCTACATAAGTTTGGATAACTGTGTTTAAAACCTGTCTGAGGACGTCCTGGAGGTTAAGAAGCTGCCATGTAGCTGCAGCGACCCCGAGTGAAGTCCATCTGTGGACCTCAGCAGCCCGCCCTGCGCTCGCTCCTCGCTTCCTGTCAGCTTTACGCTTCTTAAAAAGGCAAACAAATGCCCCCAGAAACACTTCTTACAATCCTGTCTGACTGCTCGTGGCTCTTGGCCCGACTCACCTCTTTTACAACCTGCTGCATGAGTGCAGAGTTACAATCACTGATAGAAACAATGGCCAAAACCACAAAAGCGAGATCCAGTAAAGAGCTGGAATCAGTCTTTAACCTGTTCTGGGTTCAGTTTTCAGCCACTACTGAAGCGTCTTGTCAAGACATCAACTAACTTCCTGCTTTTCTCCCCCTCCAGTGGTCCTGAGCCTCCAGTCTACTGGAGTGTGTGTTTTGGGGGGCAGTTTTTTTCAGCGAGCGTGTTTAAGAGGCACGTCCTCTGCGTGGATTGGCTAGTGCCAGGAGCCCGGCCGGGCGAGATCGCATCCCTCTCCACGATACCAACCAATCCTGTCCCCCCTTTGACCTGCTGGGGGCCGGCTGAACACAAGACACCGCCCCCATGGGATGATGCATGCATCTGGCGCCTGATTGGAGGGCGCGTCTTTGCCCTCTATCCCTCCCCTGGCAGCCATCTTTTTTCTGCCCGCGCGAGATGAGACGTCCTGCGTGAGGAGAGGATTTACAGTTGAACTTGTGACAGTTTATGAGTATGAGTTATGAATATGCTGTGTAAATTATGACTAGATGTACCAGAAACCACCAAAACCCAACCAAGCATTTATATTCACTATCAAATAAGGGAGGAACAGAAGGGAGTGCGAGGTTAGCGGCTGAGATTTTGGACACATTTTTTGGCATTGTGGGGACGACCGGGTAGAAAACGTTGTGCTCCTTACCCGGGTGACGGTGTAAAGACGTAGGGAGATTTTCCCCAACTGAATTCTAGAGGGAAAAAAAAAAAGAAAAGAATCAAGTCGGCTCAGTCAGAGAACTCGACGACGAGAGAAACTTGATATCAAAACATGAAGCACCAAAGTGTAGAACTTTAGGCTTTTTATGTGTTTATGTGTTTTCGTTCGTGTGCTTGTTTTTTCCGACCGGACGGAAAATCGTGTTGTTGTGGGATTTGGGGGGGGGGGGGGGGGTGTCTGATTTGAGGTTACGTGTTTTGTTGTGTTTTTAGCATCCTGTTCCCTTTGCGTTCCTGTGAAGAACCGGAGCCTCTGATGGGTTTTTTTTTAAATTTTATTTTGTTATTTTTCTTTTTTTTGTTTGTTTGTTTTTTTTGTCTGACTAATCCTGTATTCGAGGCTCCTTTTTAAAGCAGCTGAGTTTTTAAAAAGAAGGATTTTATTGTGCAAGTTTGAAGCTAACCTGCGTGTGTTCACACGTCCTGTTGCGTCTGTATGCAGTGGAGGGAGAGACTGAGCCGGGAAAGGCGTCTGCGTTTTGCATGTTTGCCCGCCGCCTCTCCCTCACCCACCCTTCCCCAACCTCTCTCCTCCTCGTCCTCCTCTCTTAAACCATTCCCTCTTTTAACCCTCTCTCCCGCTCCTCTTTCTCTGCTTCCTGCAAGGGCCTGGTTTGTTTATAATCACTGTGTAAATACAGTGTATGTATAGATATATGTAGAAAAGTGTAATATATGTACATGTATCTAAGAGACACTCATCCTGTGCATCTGGGCATGACCTCTGACCCCGATCTAGTGTAGGAGCAACATTTTTCTCACCGATGTCAATTTGCTTTCATTCTACTCCTCAAAGTACTTCCTTAAAATATCGGTAGCTCTTGACGATTCACCACACACACACACACACACACACACACACACTCACACACACACACACACACACACACACACACGGATGTGGGCTGCCAGCTTTAGTCCCGTGGCCGTAAGACTGTTTTCAGAGACGGGGAATAAAAGAAATAAGGTTAAAATAGCTTGACCCTCCGCCCAACAAGACTTTTTAAACACAAAGACCTTCATCGTAGTGTCCTTAACTCCTGACCCCACAATGCTGTGAGCCGTCTCTTCATATCGTATGCACACACACACGCACACACACACACACACACACGCACGCCTGGTGGTGTGTTTAGGCTTTGTAACATATCTGCACCACCGCTGTGTGACCACGGTGCCACCCTTGCTGTGCTGCTTAATTGTCTCCATCCATCCACGACAGTCGTATCTTAAACCCCCTCCCTCCTCCCAGTGACCCGCCCCCTTCCGCCCCCACCGCCCCCCCCCCGTGTACCAACGAGTCCCTCCTCTTGAGATGTTTATTTGTACCTCTCTCTGTTGTTTCCCGTGTTACTGGTTTGAGTTTTTTCGTTGTCGTCGCCGTTGCTGTTAACTTGTCGTTTGGTAATTTGCCGATCTGCCAAGCTGGAGTTCTGCACTCTCCCTCGCACATGGGAAGAATAAAAAAAAAATAAAAAAAATTTTAAAAAAGGGAAAAGAGGGAGGAAGACAACACAAATTTACAGATCGAGCGATCATGCACTGATCGGGACTAAATTATTTATTAATGTACTCTACACCCTTGGTGGTTTTAAATCGTGCCTGCTCAGTTGAGAGGAGTTTTGAAAGCCAGAGAGAGAGAGTTGGTGTGGGTGTGCAGGTTTCTGTGACCTCCACTGTCGAACCAGAGCGGGAGACCTAGTTATATGCATGTTTCAGTTACGCATTTCTACCATGTACCTACCTGAATAAGGATGGAGCTAGTGTTAATATATGATATTTGCATCTTTTGAAATAAGAATCTCCTCCATCCAGAATGTTGAATAGGTGACATGAAAAATACAGAAAAAAAAAAAGCAAAATTTAAAAAAAAAATGGATTCAGGAGCCGTAGCTTGGTATGAGGCCCTCGATGTTAGCGTTTTCCCTGCGTTGTAATGATATACTATTGGGCTGCGCTTTCTCCCCCCAGCCTTCACATGGATGCTGGAGTTTTTTTGCATGATCATGATGTACAATGAAATACAACCATGAATTGACGACTATCAAGTGTTTGTCTGAGTGTTAGTTGGTCTTCATCATAGCTTTGTTATTCTTCGAACTTGGATCTTGAAAGTATTTAATAAAAATACTATTTCAGCACTGGTTTGTCTCCCTGGAGTCGTTCATTCTCTTCAGGTTTGTCGCCACCTCGTCGCGTCCCGTACTTATTCTGTCTCTCCTCCAATGGCAGACATTCCCTGGAAATGTGCTCCGTCCATCCGGAGACCAAACAACCGGCCAGAACAGCTTCGTGTTCACACCGGCTGCTTTTCGTGGTACCACGAACCTTCGGCGTACCCTTTTCTTTTGGCTGTTCGCTGTGCGTCTTTGACATTTTCAGCCTGGATTTAGAGAGCGTTTCATCAGCAGAGCCTCAGCCTGAAATCACCAAATTTGGAGCCAGTAGAAATATCCAGCACACACTTCTGATTATGTAACTGCTACATTGATTAGTCATGCTGAATATCTGCTCGTGTCCAATTTTAGGACGGGGGACTAGATTGTTTCAGGTGACATTTGGCATTAACAAAGGGTTTGATTTGAGTACAGTGAGCCTGGACCACGTGTCTGTGGTTGGCTGGATGCTCTGAACACCACCCGTCATCACAGCTGACACAATATTTGCCCTCCATACTTGTCTGTCATCACATGAAGACAGATTAAGCCCCGCATAGCCTCCAGGCCATTAGCATGCACGTAGGATAAAACAATCAGTGCCGTCCGCTCAGCGGCTCGTGCATCGTCCCGTCTCACTGCTCCAGCCTTTGTGCTGCTCTTATTTTAGCCGCATCGAGCGCTGTGAAGTGTTGAGTAATGCTGCAGCCTTATTTAAGAAGGTTTTGTGGTGTTATTTATGATGGTCGCAGTTATTTTAAGGATTGAGTGTGTGTGTGTGTGTGTGTGTGTGTGTGTGTGTGTGTGTGTGTGTGTGTGTGTGTGTGTGTGTGTGTGTGTGTGTGTCCCTGGGATGTAGGACAGCTCCCACTGGTTCCTCTGCTTTCTGTGTGATTAATGAGGAGAGCTCAGCAGTTGGTTGAGTTCGACACTCGCTCTCACTTTCTCAAAGACACAAAGAGGGAGAAGCTCTTGAGGGAATGTGTCTTGTTAGCTGTCTCTGACCTCCGACTCTTAATGTCAACAACATTAGGAGAAAAGCTGACCCAGAACCAGCCTCCTGAATCTAAATTACTTTTGACTTTGTGGAGGCCTTAAAGGGCGACGTTCCTAATTTTCATCTCGGCTTGTGCAAACTTTTGTGATCATTAATAAGGATGCGCCACCTGAACAATAGCCTTTGTTTTCTGAGGTGGTCCCAAAAAAACATAAAAACCTGTTTGAGGGAAAACGCCCCCCACTCAATTCAGACAGGTTTTTTTTTTTATGTTTCTGCCAAAAAAAAAAAAAAAAATCCTAGCAAACTGTATCGTCAACCTTTCTGTTGCAGACTTAGCAAAGGGAATTGTCTGCATCCCTCTTTAATAATAGAACATAAAGGCCTATCCGAGCAGCATGTGAGCTTCCTGTTGTGGAAAAGGAGGTTTATCCTGGTTTTTGAAAACCTAAACTATTTTTTCATTCTGTTCTCATTCCCAGCAGAAGCTAACGTTCAAAGATTAAAAGTAACAGGAAACAGCATTTTTAAAGAAAAATGAGACAGTTTATCTTAGCTTAGCTTAGCTTAGCTTAGCACAAAGAGTGGAACAGCTAACCAGCACCTCTAAATCTCACCAATTAACACACTCTATCTCATTGGTTTACCGACCAGCAGGACACCACATGTTCTTTAACGTCTTTGTGCTAAGCTAAGCTAACAGTCTGTAGCTTCATATCTACCTTACAGACATGAGAGGGGTATCAATCTTGTCTAAAGCTAAAGCTGGGTTTATATTTCCGGCCCTCGCAGCATTGATTTACAACATTTAGTCCACTCAGCGGATTAGTGATGTCTTAGTTTCGTAAGCATAGGCTTCACCAAACCGGGTGCAAAATAATCCTGCTGGATCTCAGCTTCGCTGTCAGTAAAGGACCCAGAGATCTCCTCAATGGTGCGCGAAAGGTGTCGCAGTGGATTGTTTTAATTCCATAAACTGTCAGTGATTTATGACGTTTGTCCAGTGATAAAACTGAACCCCATTTTTAGTCCAGTTTCTCAAGTTTAACCACTGACAGACCTGGACCTGCACCTCAAAGAAAACCCTCCTGAGGAGTATCCTTCCTTTTCCACAACCGATGAACCCAATAACCCTTTAAATCTTCGGCCACGTGCCTTCTCTCACCTCCTGCCCATCGTCAGAGAGAATGAGGGAACGATGTGCAGCGTCTTCTCACAAGCGTCTCACTGGCAGCGGTTGCTGTTGTCCCAGTATCCTGATACGGGCCTCGCTGAGGCTGTGGCCACAGGCGATGGAGACGATGAAGACCTCCAGGCAGACTGAAACTGTTCCTCACACAACGGACCGCTGCAGGAAGCCATGCCTGCAACATTAGGTAAACCACAATGTTACTTCCTGGAAAATATATCTGCTTCTGTTTTTCATCTCTCAGACCAACACGTGGGCTTGGGTTTTCTGTCCTCTAACACATTGAATAAGGCAGATTAATTTAGAGAAACTCTTGTCATTGGACATTGGAGTGTAGACAAACTTATTATCTATTGTCATACTGAAGGACCACATGCAAAATTACTTTCCATCTATTCAATTCAATTCAATTCAATTCAATTTTATTTGTATAGCGCCAAATCACAACAGAAGTTGTCTCAGGACACTTTCCATATAGAGCTGGTACAGACCAAACTCTTTATCTACAAAGAAACCAACAATTCCCCCATGAGCAAGCACTTGGCGACAGTGGCAAGGAAAAACTTCCTTTTAACAGGCAGAAACCTCGAGCAGAACCAGACTCTGGGTGGGCGGCCATCTGCCTCGACCGGTTGGGTGAGAGAGGAAGAGCAAGAGAGGGAGAGTGAGACAGACAGACAGACAGACAGACAGACAGACAGACAGACAGACAGACAGACAGACAGACAGACAGACAGACAGACAGAAAAGCAGTCAGAGAGAGAGAGAGAGAGAGAGAGACAGAGACAGAGACAGAGACAGAGAGAGAGACAGAGACAGAGAGACAGACATGCAGTCACAGTAACAGTGACAGTGGATGTAATAATAGCAGTAGCAGTTGCAGTGGATGTCAGGCAGGGCCAAGGCAGGAGATGCAGCTGAAATCCACAATCCAGATTCAGCCACTGTCCATGGGAACCTGCAAGACGGCAAAGCACAGAGACTCCGGGGAAGGAGCTAAGTTAGTAACACGCCGTGGTAGGACATGAGAGCGTGCGGATGGAGAGGGACAGAAGGACAGAGGAGCTCGGTGTATCTTTGGATGTCCCCCGACAGTCTAATCCTATAGCAGCATAACTAGGGGCTGCTCCAGGACAAGCCTGAGCCAGCCCTAACTATAAGCTTTATCAAAAAGGAAAGTTTTAAGCCTACTCTTAAATGTAGAGACAGTGTCTGCCTCCCGGACAAAGACTGGAAGATGGTTCCACAGGAGAGGAGCTTGATCTACTGACCTGAGGGGGCCTACACACGTTCTCTGCAGCTTGAAATGACAATATGACGCAGCAGTTGGCCCCGCTCAGATCGTTATTGTCTCTTCAGGTCATCTCTGAACATCTTGCTCTTTTGTGACACTCCTACCACCCCTTACGCTGCTATGCTGTGGATCCAGTTTTAGACAGATGCTGCTTAACCCTTTGAAAGACCAGCTCGCAACAAGTATGACGTAAGTACTCAACCAAAACTGCTTTCTTTCACTCTGTTTTGTCATTTATGGTTATTGTCCACACAAGCGTAGACACAAGCTATCACTAAAGGACCAGTGCGAAGGATTTAGGGGGATCTCTCTGCAAAAATGGAATATAATATTCATAAGTATGTTTTAATTAATTCCGTTATCACCTGAAAATAAGAATCACTGTTGAGCTCGTTATATCTACAGAGAGAGCAGGTCCACAGACAACTTTAAAACACAGGCTCATGAGAGCAGCTTTTGGGTTTTTTGTGTACATGCTTGGAAAGGAGGTGAGGGGGATTCAGTTGGTTGTAATCTGCAACCTCACCACTAGATGCCACTAAATCCTGCACACTGGACCTTTAATACAGCAAGTTTATGAACTTTTATAAATTAGGGCAGTAGTGGAATGTAATTACCATAAATATCTTGACTGAAGAACAGTACATAAGTACAATTTTGACGTACTTGTACTTTACTGAAGTATAGTATAGTATAGTATAGTATAGTATAGTATAGTATAGTATAGTATAGTATAGTATAGTATAGAGATAACATTAAAGTGCTGCTCACATGTTAAAGCATCAATAATAATTATGTAGTATTTCTGCACTGTGGTATTACTACCTTTACCTTTAGTAGTACTTCTTCCAGAAAGAAGCAGGGCTTGAGAGGGGAAATACAGGACCATGAAAAAAAGGAAAAACTGTATGCAGTTTCATCATTTCATAAATAAATGAAGGAGGCTCTTCTGGGTCCCGTTATTCAGCCACGTCCCAAAAGCTGACTCATTTATGCTCATTACAAATCACTTTTCCTGCAGTTTTCAATGAAAACTGGCCAATCCACTGCGGCGAGGGTATCCACTGATCCCTCTTTTTCAGAGGGGAACCCATCCAAACAAAAGGAAAGATTAACAGCTCATGTGACCGAGAGCGGCAGCTAAGCAGATTTACTTTTCATCTACTTTGAGGCAATAAATCTTTTGTAAGCAATCTTTTTATTATTATTTTTTTTCTAACTCTTAAAATCCAGTGTGGGAAATGTTGTCTTCATGAGTCCAAATGTTGCCGTGTGTGTACACAACTGAAAATAATTGCAGCGTGCTTATTATGCATATCGTTTAATCAGCATTGTCTAGTGGCTTAGAGTAAAACAGACTTAATTAAAGCTGAGTAAGGCAGAGAAGAGAGGCCACACCGACACTGAAGGCTGGTTCTCACCAGGTATATGTTTTAATACTCAACCATGATTCAGCACATTACACTGAGGAACAGCTGGCGGGTTTAACGCAGGTAAAGTAGGCCTGAGACACTTTACACTGCTCCCTCAGCATCCAGCCTTAGACACACAATATTTACATGAACCTACAGCATCTGCATGATAAAACACCAATTCTCAAGAAGGAAGGAAGAAAGGAGCAGTGATAGGATCGAGTTTATGTACAGGATTATAAGAACGGGCATTGGACAGGCCCGTGCTGGAGAAACAGCAGTTTCAGGTCACAAGATGCTTCACGACACAATGGCTCACAGTACATCAAAGCACAAGTCAAAGTCCATACACAGTATAAAAAGAACCATCAGGGCCTATCCAGCGAGCGGCGGCCCTGTGAAAATAGAGCAATGTCGCCATCTTCTGGTTAGATCACGCATCTGCTCAGGGTACAAGGAACAGACAACATTTAACTTGAAGAGTTTGTCTATCTAATTCAGTCAAGAATGAACGCGGCACATGTACTATCTAAGGTCAGGAGCAGTAGCTATCTACCCATCTATCTACGTGGAGCTGGACTTGGTACAAAAAGGTATTTTTACGAGCCGACAGTCAGCTTGTGATGGCTTTGAGAGGAGATATCTGTTCTGTACAGTTTAAAGGACCATACCGGCGTTTCAGCTCCTTAACTACAAATACAACAAACTATGTACATGTGATATAACTGCGGACTAAACCATGTTGTGGTGTTTCAGGGGAGCTTTTTGTGGATGTTTTTCCTTCTTTCCAGGCAGCTGCTGTTTCCATAGTTTTCCCTTTGGAATAGAAATCAATGAGCAGCACGTCTGCAGGTTTTCTCTATTATTGTCGTGAGGTAATGCAGTTTAATTGACGTGGAAAGAACGGCCAAACTAAACGCAGACTTCACATTTGTTATGATGGGTTCTGCTGTTTGCTTTTCAGATTTGGGGAATCAGTGGAAACCAGCAGCTTCCTGGAAAGCAGGGCACGCTTTTGAGAAGATCAGCGCACTTAACGGCGCGATGCTGAAGTGCAAGGCGCCCAGAGAGGGGCGTTACTTGACATGTCAGGCTCTCTGCATCCTGTTCTACTCTTTGACATGTAAGTGTACATTTTTGCTTTATAGTTCAGCTGCAAGCCGTCAACTTTCGGGTTGCCAGGTTGTGAAAAATCTCTAATGAAGCCAAGCCTTTAATAAAGACGTGTCTCATTTTGTAATATAAAACTTGCCATAAGTTACTAATGATGAGGTTTATACTTAAGTTTAGTCTCTAATAGGCCAACAGCAAAGGTTAGTAAATCATTTGTCATCATAAATCTTAATTATAAACCCGAAAGTTGCTCTTATTAAACACTTGATCCATGAATTACCAGATGGACCATATATATAATATTAATACTACTGATTAAGACACAGATGTGTTACTGCACTTTAAGATGGCTTTCCTGCTGTTTGTACTTCTGATACGTTTTTATGATATGTGTTTGGACCTCAGGGCCCTCTTAGATGTCATCGTAAACTTTAGGATCAACAATAATCAGCAGTAGACAGACATGAAAAATCACTGGTATGGTCCTAAGTATAGCTTAGTCTTGGGTCTAAACAGCACTTTCACCAGTAAAGGTGTAAGACAACAGCCCTGTTTGGAAAAGCAACATCACCCACATTTGAATTTTTATCAAAACTTAACTGCAGGAGTTGATCTATATTGATAATCATGGAGGGACGATGACGATGCACAATCAGCCTTATTCTAGATGCTCTGGTGGTTAGTTTGTTGATTTTTATTACTAAACAGCTTGCACAGAAGACACACATTAATAGGTGAATTTTAGCATAGATTCTGTGTGACCGACTCAGAAATACCACCCGAATATATTTATGCTAACACTACTGTCCTTAAAATGCATGCCATGCTGAGTTTTTGATCTTCGGTGTCAGTGAAAGGCCCCAATCAGCACGCCAGGCTCGCCCTAAACGCTGCTGACCCCCCAGTCATCGCTCCGCCTCGCTCCAGGCTCTAACTCAACATGTAAAGCACCACGAATCACCCACACACTCTGTCATCCTGGCAGCTCGGCAGGCTCTGCCCACACTGCTGGACTCATCCGACGATAAGCAACCGCACGCACGACACCGAGTTCAGATTAGAAAAGAGTGCAGAGACGGCCGTCTGACTTAAGTTAGGAGCATCGTTCTTTACTCTCATCCTTCCTTTAACTCTCCTTCCTCAGGCGGTCACATGGCACAGATGGTAAGCCAATGGCACGGCCTCAATCAGACCAGGATCTGTGTGTTTCTGTCAGCAGCCCCTACGTGGTGGTTACGTGTGCTTTTAGCGTGTGTGTTAATATGCTGATCGGTGTGTGCGTGATGAGTATGTGTTTGTTTGACATCGCTGATTTCATTGGTTTCTTGCTGATCCTGTGTGTGCTTCAGCTTGGCGTGCACGTGGAGGTGTTTATCCTTGCCCTCGCCGTGTGTGTGCTCCTCGTGCGTGTGTGTCAGATCTTCTTGTGTCTTTGCGTGTGCGTGCGGTTCCTCTGCTCGCGTGTCGGTGACCTCTTCGATCCAGCTCCTGAAGCGGCTGACTCGAGTGTACAGCGACGGTGAGGAGGGGTCTCCGCAGCCGTAACCCCCGGCGACGACCCCGGTGAGTACCCATCGACCCGCCTCCCCCTGACACACCAGACCGCCTCCAGAGTTGCCCTGACAACCGTCGCCGTGGAGGAGGCTGGTGTCCGGAGGGCTGCCGGCACACAGGGCGCCGTGGCTGGAGAAGCTGTCGCCATAGCGCTTTTTACATTGCCATGATGACATCAGAGGGACCCAGGATGCAAGGACGGAGTCTAGGAGAGAGGATGGATGAGATCAGTAAAGGAGCTAGAACACTTAACTGATTGATAAGAATCAACAACATCGTTAATATCATTTGTCAAGCAACAAGACGAAGAGCCTCCAGTCATGTCAGCAGCTCTGTAGGGCTGAACCAAGTAGCGTCACCTACCGGCTAAATGCTAGCATCAACATGCTTAGAATAACAATGCTAACAAGCCAGTGTTTATCAGGTGTAATGTTTACTATGTTCACCTCAGTTTAGCTTGCTAGCATGCTAACATCAGGAGATCAAACTCATTAGGATGAACTCATGAATGAACCAAGTTTCATGGAAATCCATCATGTACGTTCTGAATATTGTTTGAGTGGTACACAGCAGACAGGAAAACACATACCTGGTCCAGTCCAGCCAGCGGTAACCATGACAACACAGGAAGATGGAGTATTTCCCGCAGATGCTGTGTCTGCAGAAGGAAGGCACGCTGCGTTGGTGTTGGGGTCAAAGGTCAGACACTGACCCTTGGTGCTGGGTAGCTTCAGCAAAGCCAGATCATGACCTCCACTCTGACCCTTGAACTTCCTGTGAACCACCACCTGCTCCGGGGTGAGGGTCTGCTCCGAAGCTCCGACACGCACCACGTACCTGGACGGGTCGCTGCCGAACCTGGAGGAGAGGGGGGGGGGGGGGGGGGGGGGGGGATTTATGCTTGTGATGCTCAGAGGTCCTGCTGAAGACGCCTCCAGTGCCGCACCTACCTGCTGACACAGTACGCGGACGTCAGGGCCCAGCAGGGGCTGATCAGAGTGCCGCTGCAGAGGGGGCCGCCATCCTCTCCTTGAGACTGAAGCCACACTGACACCTGCCATGGCCACGTGGTCCTGACAGAGACAGGGAAGAGATCTCCATCAAAACTCTCCCTTTCTTCTCTTTTTCACTTCCTGAAAGCCCTTTCTCATTTGCTCATTCACATTAACTTTGCAGCTGCTCTTGCTGATGTATTTTGGCCTTTATTTTGAAGGAAACTGCTGCAGGAAGTACTTTCAGTTCTGTGCATAGAAGGAGGCGAAGAGAGACACACTCCTGCAGATGTTCTCACAGTATTCCACTGACCGACAGCCGGTGGAGGTAACACACCAAGAAAAACAGAAATGCACCAAAAAATTGATGAAATAATGCAAAATATTATGTATAAAGATGTTTTTAAAGTAGCTTTACAAATGTTTTAATCTCAGTTAGACCTAAAGCGTACACACAGTGCATTTTGATGAGAAACACTGTGAAGCATGATGTTGTTTATGTGTATATTAGTGTTTGGGTTGGAAACATTCCTAAAAAGGGAGCATTTCATTTAAAAAACTTGGTCCTGAATCCTACCTGAGCATGTTTTCCTCCCCTTGCTTCCTCCTCTTGCCCTCCTCCTCCACCAGCTTCCTCAGCCCACAGCTCAGCTCTTGAGGCTTGGCCCGTACCGCTGCCTCCTGCGGCGTGACGTCACACCTCACCCCTGCATCCTCCCTGCGTCTGCAGCCCTGGATGCTCTGACCCAGAGAGGGACACTCTCCCAGGAACTCCTCTTTCCCCGTGCACCTCACCTGGTCCAGGTGGATGGGCCCTTTCCCCTGTCCGAACCCTCCAGCTGCTACCGCTCCACCACTGGGGACAAAGAAAAATGTGAAAATGGGGTTATTTTCAAAGAAAGACTTTAACTCTCTGTCTCTTTCATGCACTCAGAAAATTATGAACCTGTGTCCAAGCTGTCTGCACACCACGGCTGCATTCAGGTCGTTCCAGCCTGAGTCGCAAATACTTCCCCAGTCACCATGGATATACACCTCGACTCGTCCCTCCTTTCTGCTGCTGCCACCCACAAGACGCACCAGGGGACCTGACAGAAGGAAAACCACACAACTCTCATTCATATTCATGCGGGTGCATCTACATCCTCCAGTCTACGCTCACTGAGAGCGGCTTATGTGTCCACTGACGGTGTTAAATGTCATCTGCCGCCTTCTTTATTCAGCCTCTATTCTCATTCTAATGGACTGTGTGTCTACAGGAGGTGCAGGACCTCTGGAGTGCTGAGACAGTAAACATCGCTTTATTCTCTCTGCTGTCAACACGTGGCATTTAAACTCTTTGGACAGACATCGCTGTTTACACTGAGGTAAAGATACAGAGCCACAAAAGGAGGCAGAGCTGGTTTTATTCTTTCATAGATAGACAGGGCAGACAGTCTGATGCCATTTCTGCAGGAGCTTACTTAAGTAAATAGCTCACAGCCTGGCATTAGCCCAGCGCTCTGCAGGGACAGCTTGCCCTTTCTCTACAAAATTAATTGCAGTTGCAGAGTCACCAAACTTCTGCACTGCAGTGCAACGATACCCTGTTTTTTTTTTCCTTGCTGATGTCTTGTTTCTTTCCCTTGTTCTTACTGCATTTGCCTCCCAATTAACAAAAACTCCCAAAACGTAGCAGAGCGGGCTGCTGTTGTCAGACAACAGTAACGAAAGCTGGGCCACCGTGAGGCAAGGCGCATTCATTTACAGAAGAGGCTGTTTTAAAGGTTAAAAATCCACCAAAATGTCGAGGAGAATCTTTTTTTTAATCAAAACCTGTAAATGAATCAACCTTTCAACTCTTCTGCAGTCTGTATTCTGTGAATGTGAATTATTCACTGAATAATGTTAAAATAAATAATGCAGGAGGATTCAGGACGACAGTAAATGAAGAGAAGCCCTGTCAGTGCCCCGCTGTTCCGCCTCATCTCTTACCTGTGGACGGTGCGATAACCGGCACTTCGTTGGTGTCTTGGCTGGATCGGGCTCTGCAGCGAACACCGACGTCCTCGCTGTGGGAGCAGTCAGTCCGCCCCCAGATCCCGTGTCGACAGTCCAGCAGGGAGGTCTCAGACCCCTCGCAGTGGACGTCGTCCAGGAGGATCAGACCGACGCCCTCGCCGAATGTCCCGTCTGATACGACCTCAGCGTGACCCCTGCAGATGGAGAGGATGTTTGTAGTGCAGAAACCAGTTTCCCCATATCCAGAATATGAAGATTTATTCATGCAAATCCACAAAATAACAACAAAAACTGGTTGTTTAGCAAACCTCGAGTAATTTCAAGTGAGAAATGTCACTTATAATCACTTTATTTGGTCAAATCATGCAAACTTTCATCAGATCAGTCACCTGATTTCTGCTTTTTGTGAACGACTAATAAAAATTGTGTTCACAAAACATCTGATGACTTGGTTTTTCTTTACCTGTAGCCCAGCTGTCTGCAGACCACCTCTGCATGCTGCTGGGACCAGTGGTCGTCACACACCGTCCCCCAGTCACCGTTATGGAAAACCTCGACCCTCCCCTCCCAGGGACTGTCTCCTCCAACCAGACGCACCACGCCATCTGAAACGGATTCACAGTGTGACCATTACAAAGTCCTGCGGGGCGTTACTGTGATTAAAGACTCCAGAGAAAACCCTTAATGCAAGCATGAGACATGACATTTCATAGAAGCTACGTTTGCCATTAACATTAATATTAATGAATAATTCAGATGAATTATTAATCTTAGATTAGTCTGATATTTCATGCCAGCAGATATGTTTCTTCCCAGGTCCCATAAATCCTGTTTCTGCTCGTCACGAGGATGTTTGCTGCTTCGTGCAGCAATGATTTATTGATGTTCAGGGGATATAAATAGCAGCGTGTGTGTGTGTACATGTACCTGTATAAGGGCTGCAGGAGACCCCAGCATCCTCCATGTGGTCACAGTTGTGCTGCTCCCATTCCCCATGGGGACACTGATCCAGGAAGAGCTCGTTTCCTGTGCACTTCACAGCATCCAGCAGGATCGGGCCTGAACCCTGACCGAAGTGAGCCCAGGACCAGGCCTTCGCCACACCCCTACAACACACACACACACACACACACACACACACACACACACACACACACACACACACACACACACACACACACACACACACACACACACACACACAATTTACCTAACTGCTGAGTATATTTCTACCTTTTTATACACGGAGACCTTGGGGCAAATGTGTGACTTCTGGTGCATTTAAAGAGGGACTTGACTCCATAACTCATCATATCGTTGTCACATCACCGGTTAATTCTTGGTTAATTTAGTAACCAAACTATAAATTTTAACTTCTGATCCTGATCCATTTCAGTTTTATCCTGATGAGATGTCAGCATGCTAACATGCTCATAATGTTAATGCTAACATGCTTATTTTTAGTTGGTATAACATTTACCATCTTAGCTTAGCATGTTAGCATGCTAACATTTGCTAATTAGCCAACCTCTGGACTTTGATTAGCATAATGTTCGTTTTGCAGGTGTTGGGTCATAAACCAAAGTACTGAACAAATTTCTTTTCAGGGTGCATCATCTGAGAATCATGAATGTCTGTAGAAAATTTCACAGCAATATGTTTCATAGATGGAAAACAGTGTTGGACAGATGATCAGCATCTCCAGATGCATCCTGACTCTATACCTGCTGACTACTAGACAGAAACCTGAGGTAAGAAAACACTCAAAACACGCAAAACAAAGCAAATATCTAAAATAGATTCAATCATCCAAATAAATAATGAATAGCATCTATGAGGATGTTGCTGCATTCGTGTGGTGTTTATTTATTGATGCTGAAATGCAACAAAAAGCACTTCTGTGTGTTTGTGTGGCTCCACGCATTTCTGCTCCATGTAGCCGAAGAGCAGAAAACATAGAAAAACTATGGAGAGCCTGATGAAAGTGCTTCTCTTTTCTCTTCTTGTAAGGCATTAAAATATTTTTATTATTATTTTATTCATCCAATCAAATGTGACTGTCAGCTCCTGTAGAAGCTCGTAGAACAACCTCGTACGAGGACGAGGTTTGGATGTCAACACAAGAACATGACAGGTGTGTAAATGTTTGACACACATACCGAAAAAAAAAAAACTACCCAGGTGGGAAAAAATCATTTTCACTTCATTTTGTCTTTAAGTGTCAAAACACAACAGCGGCTGTGTGCAGCTGTGTGAGAGCATCCATTATTGAGAAGCACAAACACAGATGGTGAGGTGTCCCACAGTGTTGGAGGAGATGAAATGAACCTACTGTTCAACATGGAGGCTCTTTCTCTCCACAGCACAACTTTACGCTCAAAGTTGTCGGGGATGTTACACCTCTGATATGAGGTGGGAACACCTGCACAGGTTCAAACATACTGTAAGCTACCTGAACAGAGGGCTTTCCCAGGGATTTCTGCCTTGATCCAAGTGTCGCCCATGTGCTCTGCTTCAGCGTCTTGACACTGAACTCTTCCAGCTCACTGCTGGTTATCAACCAGAATATTTTCACATCTCACTCTGGTTTAAAGCTACACTGAGTGAGCCACCAGTCGAAGGGCACTCCAAACAAATACAGAGCAGCACACCAGAGTAACTGCTAACTGTGCTACTAGCTGCCGTTAGCTCAGTTAGCTGTGCAGCTTCACGTGTGATCTAATGTGAACTCTGTAGTTAAGGGCTGTTAGCGAGGAATCCGTTTGGGAAAGGGTCTAAATGTCACCACACGTGTTAACTTGATGTAAAGCTGTGGAAAAACCCCTGACGCACATACCCGAAGCCCAGCTGTCTGCACACCACCTCGGCATCTCTGTCGTCCCACTGGTCGTCGCAGACGGAGCCCCACCTTCCCGTGTGAAACACCTCCACACGACCTTCGAAGTCTTCCTCGCCTCCGACCAATCGCAGGGGAGGGCCACTGCCTGAAAGAGGATGTAGGAACATGAGGTCAAACAGTTACAATAGTTGGAATTAAATACATTAAAGCTGCAGACACAATGCAGAACCTTCCATCTCTCTTCCAGGATACCCCCAATTAAATATTGTTAGTGACACGCAATGGTTATAAAATTTCAACCAAACCTATGATTAAATAATTTTGCCTACTGCAGTTTTTAAAAAGCAGGATCTAAAATAAATGATGACTACACAGAGTCCAATGAGAGAAAAGCAAATCGTTTTCAATCAGACAGAGATAACTCAGGTGTGTGGGGGAAACATTCAGGTCTGGTTTCTGTGGAAGTCACACTGACCTTCCGGCGGCGCACACACCGCTGCTGCCTCGTTTCCATGGCTACAGTCACCAGTGACGAACGTCCTGCTCCGGCACTTGCTCAGACTGTCCTCATCACCACGGCAACCAAGGCGCTCGTAATGGAAGAGGCCGGAGCCGGAGCCGAACTGCGAGTGCTGCAGCGCTGTGCCAATGTCGCTGTTGAAACAGAAGGATCGCAGTGAGAACAAGCTGTGAAACACCGATATCGAAGGAGAACCTGCGCGGTGCGATCTCGTACCCCAGGCCCAGCTGCCTGCAGATCACACTGGCGTCTCTGTCTGACCAGTGAGAGTCACACACCGCCCCCCACTGGCCGTTCAGGTAGACCTCGACACGCCCGCTGCCCGAGGACGAGCTGCCAACCAGACGAGCTGCACCTACAAACCCCCAGAAAGAGACGAGACGCTTTAATGTTCACAAAACACAATGAGCCTACAGTCAATATTCACCTTCCAACATTCACAACATATATTACAAATGATGCTTCAACATTGTATACATTAAATACTGTTATGGCATTAGCGTGCATTTAAAGCTGCGTTTCGTCTGCTTTTATCTCTGTTTTGGTCTCCGCCAACTCCTGAGGGAAGCATCTGACTCTTTAGCTGCTAAATGCTCCTTTATGTTCACTAGCTGGTCGCTAACTGTGTCCGTCTGCTGCTCGGTGCAGAGCAGGTAAGCGGCTTTTAGTCTGTTGTTGTTTTGCCACAAACAAGCTGCAGAGTTTTCAGGCAATAAAACCAAAAACAATTCAAAACCACTAAAACACTGCGGAGCTGAGGGAACTGCAGCTGATGGCGGTGATGATTTTCTGGGGGGTCCGTCTCTATGAACAACCCCTCTCACACTGCAGATACTCATCTGATATACTGTTAATATAACATTTAGAGTCATATTCATCGAGAGCACAAAAGCTAAACTTTCACTTTTTGATATCATTGTGAAATAAAATTGATTGGGTTTTGGATTGTTGGAATCGATTTGCAAATCTGATCATAAACTCTGAGAAACTGTGATGAGCATTTTTAGAATTCCCTGAATTTCCTGAACATGTTGAACCAAAACCGGATCTCTCTCTTTCCTTTTCTATATTTTAATGTTCTTTATTATGCATTTTGTTATTATTCCATGTTTTAATCTAAAACCTAAATCACTTTGTAACTTTGTTTTAAAGAAGTACTTTGAAAAAAGTTCATTGTTATTAGAAATCGGTCCCTTCCTGGTGATCCATGGCCGTACCCTGGTGGCAGTCGCAGTATGCCCATCCGATGGCTCCAGAGTTCTGCCTGAAGAAGCACCAGGGGTTGGACTCTCGGTCTGGGTTCCTGCAGTAGCTGTGGTCCCCCAGCCCTCGGCCCGGGTACTGCATGACGTAGTCTGGAAACTCGGTCCATTTCAGACAGGGGGCGCCAGAGTCCGTCTGAGACACGGTGCCGTTGTAGTATCCCAACTCTGTGAATCCCTCAGAGCAGGACAGAGGCACTGCACAAAGAGAGGGAGGGGGGGAGAGGAGAGAGTGAGTAAATGTTGAGGAAGATGGGAGAATAAGATGTTTTGGATGAAAGGAGGAGGATTTGGGTCAGGGCGGACAATGCGAATAAAAGGGATTGAAATGGGGAAAGTTTGGGGGAAGTGAGAGGAAAGAGGAGTGGAATTCCTCTTATTCATGTTACATTATCCCCATGTCTGCATTTTATCTGAACATAAAGGCTTACATGGATGATTCTCATACACTGTCCACCACCACAGCAGGATCCTGCCTAATGCATTTACCCCCGCTGATCCATGTTGGACTGCTGAAATTTCCATAACCTTAAACCTCCATTACTTAACAAGGTGGTGCTTGGACACTCGCAGTAATCTCCTCTGAGACGGAGGACTGTGCGAGTGAAGCTCAGACAGACTGAGAGAGAAACTGCTGACATCAAAGTGGAGCAAAATTAGGCCACAAAATATAGAGCAGGTTACATGCCGGAGCCTATTAAAAACTCACATCAGGCGTTGATGAAAAGGAATTATTTTGCAGGACATAACAAGCAGAGCGCTGCACAAAAAGGCATATGAATGCAGTCAGAGGCAGTTTTGATGAGATTAGATTATTGAAGGAGGATGACAGATAAGACGCCTCTGTGTCCTCGCGCCTCAAAGTCTTCAGTATTCGATGAATAAATAAGACATTAGATAAATGAATTCATCAAACAAATAATGAAAATTATGATCATTATAATGAGTGAAGGCTCTATTGGAGTTTTGAAAAGTCTGTTTTCATGTCGCAATGTTCACACACATTGAGCACACACTACTTAATTAGTTCATTCTTTACTATTTTTATATTTGCTTCTTTATTTCCTTGCCTCCTTCTAGTCTTCCTTTCCTCCTCTAACTGAATCTGAAAGACTGAAAATCCCCCAAAACCAGAAAAAGAAAAACAATAGAGAATGTTAATTTATCCCTGTAACTTGAGTATTTCTCCCCTGTGATGTCGCTACTCTTTCTGCACAGCTTTAAGGCTTTTTGAGGCCAATCGTCTTTAAACTATGATTAATGGTGGAGGTGCTTCAGTAACCAGCGAGTCTTATCTCTTTGACGCACACAGCTTGGCCGTCCTGGAACATTATCTACGCAGCGCAACCCTCATGCCCACCTTGCACACTAACACACTTGCATGGTTGCATTTGCTGCATGGTGACAGAAACACACATCTCAGTGCGGTAAGACACAGAAACACACACACACACACACACACACACACACACACACACACACACACACACACACACACACACACACACACACACACACACACTGGGTCAAATTTGGAGGCAGATAAGAGGAGGAGCAGAAGCGGAGACAGGAAATCAATCAGGCAAAAATGTACTGAACTAAAGCAGACATCTATCCTCAAACAATAAATAATACAGAACGCAGTGAAACACAGCAGGACGAAAAAATCCCCTGACTTCACACACAAAGAGGTGTCTGTCCCTTTAAGACAGAGACGCAGGAAGAAAGTGAAAGTGCACTTCTTTCCTGGGAAACAACCCTGCTCTCTGCTCCCATTAGAACTCCTTCACAGACCAGCACCAGCACAGTAAGTAGCCGTGACCGAGACACACTTTTATTATGACTAATAAGAAGCGAATCGAGTGTGAGTGGAGTGTGTAGGTCGCAGTGTCCCACCGTCTGCCCTTTGAGCCTTTTTGTTTGTGAAGCTTTCACATCACATGATCCTCATCAGCATACTTCTCATGGACATGTAGATCCCTACGTGCGCTCTGCTCATCCACGTCAGCTTGAAAGTTGAGATTCGAAGCCGATTCTTGACTTTTGGAACAAAAAGTGACAAAAAAAAAATATTTGCTGTATTAGCTTTTCAGTTATTGGGATTTTTGTCAACTGAGGTCAAGAAAAAGCTTTTGACTTCTAAATCTGTGTCCTCTTTGTGCATTATATGCCAAATATAGGTCTAAAGTAAGTATTTTTAGTTCAAAAACTTTCACTTTTCTTTTTCTGTTGCAGTAGCAAGTCGCAACGTGCCCACAAGTGGATTTATGGCTGCAACCTGTGTTCATAAGCGATGAATCTACCAGTTTTGTTCTGTTAATAATTACTCACTCGGTTCATGGCTTAGGGCTGCACGGTGGCGCAGCAGGTAGGGCGCAGCAGGTAGTGCGCGTGCCTCACAGCAACAAGGTTGCCGGTTCAATTCCCAGGTTGGGCCTTACTGTGTGAAGTTTGCATGTTCTTCCCGTGCATGCGTGGGTTCTCTCCGGGTACTCCGGCTTCCTCCCACAGACCAAAAACATGCTCATTAGGTTAATTGATGACTGTAAAATTGCCCCTAGGTGGGAGTGTGAATGGTTGTCTGTCTGTATATGTTGCCCTGTGATCGACTGGCGACCGGTCCAGGTGCACCCCGCCTATCGCCTGCCCCAGCAACCCCCGCAACCCCGAAAGGGATACGCGGTATAGAAAATGGATGGATGGATGGTTCATTCCCATCATACTTCCCCAAATCCTAAGCGAACTTCAGAAGCTTCAAAATGCCTTTTTTGTTTGACCTTCAGTCCAAAACCAAAAGATATTAATTAATTCAAAAATGTCTTAAATGATTAAGATGTTATCAAAATAGTTGCAGATTAATTTCTCTTCACTGACTAATAGATTAATCGGCTAACTGTTTTAGCTTTAAATTCACTGAAAACCTCCACTTTAAAGTTTCTCAACAAAAACATCTGTTTGAACACCTTTAATCACATGAAAACTTGGGAAAGTCCATCTGCTGAAGTCGATCATGTGTGATGATCCAGAGCCCCACAGCAGCCTCTAAATAGACCTTGTGGTAAGATTATGTTTCGCAGCTGCTCCTAATGTCAAGAGTGGATTTTGGATCTCAGCTTTATGCAGCGTTTGTGTGAATGTTTTCCCTCACTGAAGTTTCCGGCTTGTTTTCAGAAATGGCCTCCAGCATCAACCTCTTATCTGAAGATCAGCTTCTTTGTCCCATCTGCCTGGATGTTTTCGTTCGGCCGGTTTCCACCCCGTGTGGGCACAACTTCTGCATGTCCTGTGTGACGGCCTACTGGAACGACTCACCGGTCTGCCAGTGTCCCGTCTGCAAGGAAACGTTTCAAAGGAGGCCGGATCTCAAGGTCAACACTTTCATTTCAGAGCTGGCCTTGCAGTTCGTGTCGCTTAAAGTGACAGACGCTTGCATCCGGAGCCCTGACCAGCAGCAGGCTAGCTGTGGCGCTGCGGTGCTGTGTGATATTTGTACTGACACCAAGCAAGAGGCTGTCAAATCCTGTCTGGAGTGTCTGTCGTCTTACTGCGACGTTCATCTGGAGCCTCATCACAGAGTTGCCGGACTGAAGAGACACACACTGGTGGACCCCTTGACGAGCCTGGAGGACCGGATCTGCAAAGAGCATACCAGACTCCTGATACTGTTCTGCAGAAACGACGAGGTTTTGCTGTGTGACGTCTGTGCCAGATCACGCCACGTGAACCATGACGTCGTTCCTGTGCAGCGTGCATACACCGAGATGAAGGCTCTGCTGGGGGGAGCAGAGGGCAAAGTGCAGCAGATGATCCAGGAAAGGCTGCAGAAGGTCCGAGTCCTGAAGGACTCAGTAACGCAAAGCAAGAAAGAAAGCAGAGACGCGATAGCAAACAGCGTGCAGGACTTGACAGAGCTGGTCTCTGAGATTCAGAAGAGCCAGGCGGAGCTTGTAAAGGCGATGGAGGAGAAGCAAAAAGCAGCAGAGGAGGAAGCAGATGGGTTTATTCGCAGTGTGGAGCAGGAGATCACCAAGCTGCAGACGACAAGGAAGAAGTTAGAGGAGCTAAAACGGACAGAAGACCAGTTCTATTTTCTCCAGAGCTTCCCAAACCCGTCCCTCCTGCCACACACAATGGACTTGTCCACAGTCAGCTTTGACAGACACAGGGAGATTCATCGCCTACAGAAATCTTTGAGAAAATCAGTGTCTCAGCTGCGAATGCTTCTGAGTAAAATGAACACGGAAATAAAACAGTTCTCCGACGGCACAGACGTGTCGAGCGATGCGACGCTGAGATATGTGCAGCAGTACGGGCAGGACGTTGTGCTCGATCCTGCCACAGCTCACCCTGCGCTCCTTATATCCGGTGATAGGAAACAGGTGAGGTACAGCATGGAGTTCAGTACGTGGGTGAACAAGATCCTGAGCCCGAAGATGTTTGCCCAACATCTGGCAGTTCTGGGAGACAGAGGCTTCTCGTTGTCCAAGTTTTACTTTGAGGTGTTTGTGGGTAGGAAGACTGAATGGTGCCTGGGCGTGGCCACGGCGTCCATCGACAGGAGAGCGGCGCCTCTTCGGAATTCCCACAGTGGACTCTGGGCCCTCTGGTTCCTAGTAGACAGGTTTGAATCCTTCTGCACTCCAAACGTACCGGTCCACTTAGGAAAGGTGGAGAGGGTCGGCGTGTTCGTGGATTATGGCAGAGGGCAAGTTTCTTTCTACGATGTGCAGACTGCAACGCTTATTTACTCGTTTACTGACTGTTTCTTTACTGAAGAACTGTGTCCGTACTTTAACCCTTGTGATAATGAATATGGTTCAAACCTGGACCCGATGATAATTGTTCCCATCAGCACGTCCTGTGGTGCGGAGTGAACGGAGGCTTCGGAGAGTCACTGGTTTGTAGGTCATGTACTACAATGCAAAAAAAATTCAATGAAGATTTTTGGCAGCATGGTGGGGCAGCAGGTAGTACGCGTGCCTCACAGCAAGAAGGTCGCCAGTTCGATCCCCGGGTCGGGCGGGGCCTTTCTGTGTGAAGTTTGCATGTTCTTCCCGTGCATGCGTGGGTTCTCTCCGGGCACTCCGGCTTCCTCCCACAGACCAAAAACATGCTCATTACGTTAACTGGTGACTCTAAATTGTCCTTAGGTGTGAGTGTGAGTATGAATGGTTGTCTGTCTTTGTATGTTGCCCTGCAACCGGTTCAGAGTGTACCCCGCCTCTCGCCCGTTGACAGCTGGGATAGGCTCCAGCCCCCCCCGCAACCCCGAAAGGGATAGTCGGGTAGAGAAAAAGGATGGATGGATGAAGATTTTTGGTAAATGATGACAAAATATCCGCAACATCTGAGGGGATGAACCATCGTCCTCTGCTGCTTCTGTAATTTGCTGATTACTTGTTTATTTTAAAAGCAATTTCCAGGTCACTTCAATGGATGACTAAGCATCAGAAGTCTTCAAAATATTATAAATTATCGTCCCGCATGTACCTGCTCTCTTCACTAATAAGTAGTCTAATTCTACACACCTGTGTAAAGGTGAACCCAGCATGTACAAAAACATATTTGGCATCTAGGGGTTGTTTTGACAAAAGAGGCATCATTTAGTGTTTGAACCACAAGGGGAAGAGTCCAGTGTCCACTGTTAAGTCTATGACCCGAGGGCTCAGAGCACTGTGACGTTAGCAAGAGCTCCGTGGTTTCCTTTATCAGCCCTTCATGCACGCTTCCAGTGACTTTGCTCAAAGGAATAACCCACAATGCAAAGCGTTTCAAGGTTAAAATGATGATAACGGTGTAGTGGGGCTTTGTCTAATATCCTTTTCTCTATAAAATGTCAGAAAATAGCTCAAAAGTAGCATATTCACAGTGCTTGTTTGGTCCCAAATCCTCATATTTGAGTAGCTGGAACAATGTGCAGTAATATGTGTGCAACAGTTTCTGATTACTTTTCTGTCAATCGATTAATCAACTAATTGTTTCTGCTCTACACACTCGGTGCTAATCAGCGCTAATGCGACAACATGGCTTCCAAACATGTTGCTTTGATGCAACAACCAACGCTCATTAATTCACTCACTAATAAATTGAGTGAAATATCAGCCTCACACTTCCTCTGTCCAGGAAGGAGTGGGGCCTCCCGGGCATGGAAGTGGCATTTTGACATGTCTCAGCAGGAAAAGCACAGGTGTAAATGATAAAGTGAAGCAGAAAAGTGCACTCAGCAGATCCGTAGTCTGTGGTAGCATCTGAGTTATATAAACGAACACGCTGATTTATAGTGGATGGGTTTTGGGTGTGTGAAACAATATGTCCTTAGTGAGGAAAACATTCATTATATTTTGTAGAATGTGAACATATACGTTTGACTCCCATTAAAAAAGACGCTGTGCACATTAAGCAGGAGGCACAGCGGCGAAACCTCATTGATTCATTGATTTCATTGATCTCCAGACACGCCACGACAGGATCAGTCGGGATCTAATGACGATTTGTGTTCTGCACATCCAAAAGGTCACACAGTGAAATTATTTGGAGCAAAGCTGCTGTCATGATGAATCCTGAGCTCCAGCAGAGTGTCTGAAAAATGTGTTTCAGAGGCTAAAAGTTTAAAACACTCAAACAATAATAAAGAAATAAAGCAATAAAGAAATCTACTGGAAAGCTCGTACTGTGTGACACAATTTAAAAGGTGATGAGGTCTTCAGGGACGAGTTGAGCTGAGAAATAAGTTTGCCCTCTTGTGTTGATACTGCCTTCTTGCACATTACTGAGGTTTGCTGTACGTCTGATCTCTGGGAATCAAACCACATGCATACCACCGCAGTCGTAGTAACATATAACACAGAAACATTTAACGCTCATGCTGATTTTGTTTTTATCATAGCATGTGGATGCCTTGTCACTGCGGTGAAACGTGTGTTGATGATGATTAACTAAATGACTGAATAAAAATGTGTTTTAAAGCTGTGTGCGCTCTGTAATGGCAATAAAAGTTTTATGGCCAGCCTGATGAAATTTTAATTAAGTCAAAATGCATTACGTAACTGAACCAGGAAATATTTTCACTGTGTATCTGTCGTTTACGTCTTCAGCGAGAGCGTCTTTAAAGGAATGTTCCTCTTTTTCGTCTTTAAATTCCCGTTTTTAACTCCTTCCTCTCTCGTCCTGTTTGTCTCATTCAAGTCCTTTCATTCATCTCGACACCCGCAGCGTTCAGACACACACACACAACGCTCGTCTCTAACACCCTCCTCATTGCCACGACAACGGTACTCAGCCCATCGCCATGGGAACACTCAGTCTCCCTGCTCCCATAATCCATTTCCCAGCCACAATGAGTATTTGACACGGTTCACATTTGGAGGCTTGCTGTATGGGGGGTGGGTGCGCAACATCATCTGCACAATAAATATGGAATACGGGAAAGCTGCTCCTCCGTTTTACACTGTTTAACCTGATTTTCAAACAGTTTGGAGCAACAAAAGACGCTGCAGGAAAGTGTCGCAGCAGACAAGCATCTTGTGCAACATTTGCTGAATTCCCCTTATGAAAACCATCTTGTTATTCAGGTCATATTTAAAGAGGCTTCAGGGGTTCACACATGAGCTAGATGGTGCGGCTGTCTCTGCAGATAGATGAGAAGAGTGCTTTTAATTGCATGTACTTCATTTGAATGTCAGTGTGCGCACGGCTGCGAATGCAAAGGTGTTTCAGCGGTGGAAGCGAGCCAGGGAAGGAGGAGTTCCTCGCCCCACCCCCCCATCATGGCCTCCACTCCTCTCAGGGATGGAGAGAAAGAAGAGAAAGGAGGGAAATTAATGCAGAAGGATGCAGGCCGGAGGGAAGAGGAGAGGTAAGCCTGAGTGTGGGAGCGGGACTGAGGCGATAAAAGAAAGACGAGGCGTCAGCAGAGGGGCTTCACGAGCGTCTGAGTCAGAATGTGGGTTAAACTGGACGGAGAGGCACAGAAAGAGCAGAAGGGAAGAGATGCAGGAGGAGGAGGAGGAGGAGGCAGGATGGAGAGAAGCTTGATTTATAGCTGTGCACAGACAGGACTATCACCTCCCACTTACCTGAGTTCTGCACCTCGTTTAAGTAACTGTCCTCAGCCACCACCTGCAGACAGGAAGAGAGAGGAAGTTCAGTTGATAACGTGCCCGTCATTCAAGGCAAAAAGCAGAATTATTATTATAACAACAAGACAGAGCGCCGAGGTTACGCTTCCTGCTCCTTTTGTCTGGTAGTTTGCAGAATATCTCAGACATCTGCGAGCAAATCTGGTGGAACATTAGACTTCGGGCCCAGGGAGAAATGATGGAAGCAACACCGTGAAGTCATTTAAATATGAAGGGAAAAAAGGCTCAATTTTACTGGCTTTTCATGATTCATACATAAATGTGTATGATGACTGGTGAATAAATCGCAAATGCTCCAATCCACATGGTGACAAACACCACCCAACTCGACTGAGCACATTATGTATTCCTCATATAAACAGATGAACTCATTAATCGCCAACATTTATTCACAAATTGCCGCACATGTTGTTTTTTTGGGTTACTGGGTGCCAGATTCTTGTTCTAGGCATGGTACGTATGTTTGACATAAACGATCGTGAATTCTTTGTCCTTCCAAAAAAGCCCACATGGGCGTAAAGGACTAATCTGACTCTAAGCAAACAATGTAGGAAAAATTTCAGGACGTTTTCTGTTACATGACTGTGCTTCAACCTTGACAAAGGCGTTCGCTGTCTGAGAGGTTCTACTTGAGGAAAATATTCTCAGGTCAAAGCCAGAAACCAGAGAACAAAGGAAAGTCTGTGAGGTCGAGAGGCGAAACAGCAAAGACGAAGGAGTATTCTCACGATCTCCACGTTTTTTGTGCTTGAGTTTATTTATTAACGGCTCGGAAGGAAAGAAATAAGCCACCCAGGTATGAGAGTGTAGTGTACAGTGTAAAAACACACACACACACACACAGAAATAGTACTAGACAGCATCAGATGATATCTAACAGAAGAGTGTCGGTTTCATTTTCAGAAATCAGGTCACACGTCTACACAGCGGTGCACCTTGCAGAATTGGAGAGGACACACATGTATGTAGCACACACACTCAAACACTCTCACACACGGTGTTGCCACAGTGGAATAACTGTAGTGAGGGCAGTGAAATACAACACATTTCACCTTGAGTTCTGATCTCTAGCTGTCTCTCTCCAGTGACCCACAACACACACACACACACACACACACACACACACACACACACACACACACACACACACACACACACACACACACACACACACACACACACACACACACACACACACACACACACACACACACACACACACCTCCCACAAGACTCTGCTCAGCCTAATGATATTAGAGCAGGAACAGGTGACCTGTGGTCGTGAACATGGGTGCTGATATCTCCATTCACATCAATCACACGGCTCGATTACGGCCTAATCAGTTATGACGCTCTCACAGCTGCGTCCACTGCATGGCCATGCAAACACACTCACACACACACAAACAAACACACATACACAGTGTGTTTCCATCACTTCTGGGGACATTACATAGACTTGCATTCATTTCTTGCAGACTTACCCCAACCAGTACCGTGACTACTACTTGCATCTTCACTCTAAAATTTAATAATTTACATTATGGGAACTTGTGTTTTGTCACCACAATGTGACAGCGCAATCAGATTTATGTTCCAACAACATGAGTGATGTACATCCACGCACACACACGCTGTATAGAGCAGGAAACGTGCAGATAACAGAAGCAATACAGAAATCTCTAAAGTGATGATTTCAGTCGAAGCTGAGTCCTAAATGATAAATATGTGTGTTAATCTTAAAGTGGTTGTTGCTGATAAAGTTTGGGGAAATTCTCCACCTGCACTCAGACAATCACGGTAGTTTAAACACTAAAGCACATGTAGTTTTATCATCCACTCCTGCCTCGTGTCTGCAAAGCATCTGGTCTGTGGTGCAGCGTCAGGTTTGCATCAGGTTGGTTCATGCAGCAGATGATCCAATCTGATGATGATTCACTCAGTTAATCAATCAGTCTATAAAATACCAAAAAGAAATGTAAATGTCCATCATGAAGCCTGTAATGAATCAGTGCAGATTTATAAGACAGCTTCCTCCATTTTGAGCTCTATGGACCTCTCCACGCCGTCAAAGGTAAGTACTGTCAAGGTGGTTTGCAGCTGCAGGTCGGAGATCACCAACGTTGAAAATCCACAAGAAAATCTACTGATTGTGACGATTCTATGAAAATTAGGTGATTTCTGGTCCAAAATGTCGCTGTCATACACGCTGGTGTGCAGAGATGGAACTAACTTGTCTTCTAGTTTGGGACTTTGACACCAGACGTCCTTTCATTAAGGTTGTGGTTTCACTTGAATTTCAAAAAAGCAATAACACATCTTGTCTCAAGCTTCAAGTCACGTCTGACCAATACTGCGATCTTACCTTTCTTTACGTTTCAATTTTCAATCTTATGTTGTGACAACGCTGTGGTTACGATCTGTTGTAGCCACAATGGTTCAAACTGTAGTCAAATTGAATGTATTTGCAGTTAGCAGGAACGTACAATGGCAACATTTTATTCTGGCAACTGAGCAGACGTATCAATCATTTCAACAAGTTCCCCAAAGTGACAAAGCCTCCAGCAGCTGTAGTATAACGGGAGCAGAAGAAGAAGTCAGGTGACGCTGTGCTCCAGGTGGAGGTGGATGGACGGGTTGGCCAAACATCAGACTTCAACACAGCTCGACCAAAGTCTTTCCACCACCTTAACCCTGTGTTTGATATCATAACCATGATGACTGAGGTCGCCAAACCTTGACGAAGTAGTCATTTCACTCGTCTTTTGGTCTCAGAGAGTAAAGAAATCCTGGATGTGATTCAGCCTGCAGGTTACAGAAGGCTGTGGACTGACTTCAGCGGTGCCTTTCTGTTTACCTTCGACATCTTTGCTCTGATGTTGCTGACAAAACATTCAGGGTTCACCCTGCGAAAAGATTTGTCTAATGAAGTTGAAATGAAAAGAGAAAAAGAGCTGAAACTCATCTGCAGTGAGCTAATTGTGCTACATGCACGGCTGCTTCCAGTGTTGGCGGGTCTAATTAAATCCTGCACATCCCTGTACTCCACTAATGACTTCCACACACACACACACACACACACACACACACTACACAGCTCATATGCTGCACATTTGCGAGAGAAAGGAAAATGAATGAATCTAATGATTAATGGAATGATTTAGCATTAATTGATTGCTTTGCAACATGCTGATCCAGCAGAAGAAATAAAAACTTTTGACCAATTTGAGCTCAGAAAATGACTGACTTCCAGCTGATCCTCTGACCCTCCGCTGACAACAGCACCTGCTTCACTACTTCTCGGCCTCAGCATGTCTGTGCTGACTGAGTCGCTGTGACAAGCTCCAGCAGCCCGTGCAGGGTTCACTCCCACAGCACCGCGGGGGCACAGCCGCCACCGACGGCCTCCTCTCATGATACCCCGCCGAGGGGGCTGGAGGAGGGTGGAGGGGTTGTGATTGCATGTGTGCGTGCGCGCGCGTGAGACAGCATAGTGTCCGCTTAATTGGACAATGCGCTTTGATGGCGCCATTAATTGGCTAAAAGGCAGATTAGAGGGTGTTTGATGCTCGTCTCACGCCTCGACCCGCACCTGCTTTGTTGGAAATGCATGCGGAATAAATCAGTGGGTTTATCGTGAAGCATGGAAACATTACATGAGTCACTCCTCTGAGCTCGGGTGCATTTCCCTGCATTATAGGCTTATCAATATATCTTATTATCAATTTAATTATCGACCCAATTAAGGCTTTTTTAAATGCAGCTCAGGTGATCAAAGCGTGTCTGTCACGGGACATGGCTGAAGGAAAAAAAGAAAAAATCAGGCCACATTGCAAAAATCGACCCCATCATCATCCTCCTCATCATCAGACAGGAGTACGTACCTCCGCGAACAACGGCAGCCAGAGGCAGGCGGTTCCGATCACGCACAGCATTTCGCGGCTGGTTAGAGCCATCCTTCCCGCCCGGTGTGTCCGTGTCATAGCCAGAAAAGCCGCCGCTCCACTCCCATCTCTGTGTCCAACCTGTCCGCGAGGTGCGCCGTTATCCTCCGCCCGCTCGTCCCGCTGCTGGAAGGAGCGTGGTGTGTGATGATGTACGTGGGAGGTTTTACGCACGGAAGACTGGGTGCGGCACTATAAACGCTTCACGGGATGGAAAACACACCGACGCGCGCGCGCACGCACACACACCGATCCAATCCTGGAGGAAATAGTGTTGAGCTCTGCAAAAAACCTGATGCCACAAGAGCACCTCTCTCTCTCTCTCTCTCTCTCTCTCTCTCTCTATCACACACACACACACACACACACACACACACACACACACACACACACACACACACACACACACACACACACTTTCTCTCCGGCTCTGTAATCAGCCGCCTGATTCATCATTGATGAATTGTTGAATCTTTACTTAGTTTTCTAAGCGTTTGTCTCTTCGGGTCATGTTGTGGGTCTATTTTTAGATTTGATATTGCGGACAATTCTGCAAATGACCTCTTCAACTGATGAATGAACGTCACTAATTTCACCTTCTCACATGGTCAAACACACACTGACGTATGGGAATGACTCCCATGCTGGCACTTCTCTTGAATGTTCATGCCTGATTTCCCAGATGCAATAACAGATAGAAAAATATTCTATTTGTCTCTCTGAATAATCTGCATTGAATAATCCAGTGTGTTCAGTGGGTTTTGGACAAATTGTTTGTTGCTCCCCTGGTTACCCACATGGTTCCTTGAAAGGGAAACAGTTTCTCATAAATTTCAGAGGCTGCATCTTTTTCAAACTGAATAAACAGATTTTCTCTTAGACAGAAACACCTGACTTAACAGAACGCAGCAGTGCAAGAGCCCACAAGCAACCAGAGCATTGATCACTGTGATAGAAATATTCTTTAAAAAGCTCAAATAACAGTTCAACACAGGGCCCTCCTCACATGAAGACCCTGTCCCTTTTTTCCCCCAGTCTGACGCCTCTGCAAGCACTATACTTCTGCATGCTGAGAAAGCATATGGCAGCAGACCGACAGGTGATACCACAGCTTATCACGTTCCGATGTAAAGATAAGGCATTGGTAAACAAAAAACAGACAGCAACATGCAAATCACACCCACAAATCACAGAAAAAATGTCATAATTGAGAGTTGAAATCATTATTTCTGTCATGAAATGGCATTAAAGAATAACTGCGGATTGAAAGGTAGAAATCTCTAAAATTTCATCCAGCGTGACGGCTGGGTGTGGTCAGGTGTGGTCAGGTGTGGTCTGCTCTAACTGTGACCACAACCAGCTGATGATGCAGTGCTGTACTATAGTGCAACACTGGCAGAGCTAGCAGAGTACTCAGACTGGCTGCAGCTACCCAAACTGGCTCAAAATGACTGTTTTAGAATCTGAAACATACTGAGCACCATCATCTGAACCCTACTCGACACCTACGGGAGACTCTGGAGCAACGTGTTAGACAGCACCATCATCAAAACACCAAATGGGGTTGTTTTTACTGAAAGCTGCAAGAGGCCAGACCTCTGTTTATCGTGTAAAAAGTTAATAAAAGCTACTGTGGAAAAATGCTTTAATGTTCCCCACTTGCCCATTTTTCTTCTTATAGTTGCAGCTCCTGTTTGGAAAAGCGTTAAAACATAATCAGCTTTGTGAGGAAACGTCCAAAACACAGTGGCTGTGAAATAAAATCAGCAAAGATTTTGGCTGACGGTGACAAAAACCCGTCCAAGAAAACACACATTTTGATTATAGCTGTTGACAAAGTTGCCCGAATGCTTTGCCTCAAAATGTTCGGTTTGAAGCTGATCCAAGAAGAAGCATTTCAGATCGGTGCAGATAAAATCGGAGCCGGCTGCCAGGACGCTTTGTCTTCACTCAGCAGTTGGACTGTAGTGCTGGAGAGAAGTGGTCAGCTCAGCTCTTTCCATCCTCTATGTGTGTTCTTATCACATCACACCAAAAGAGAAACGACCTGAATTACAGCAAAGTATTTTCATCTACTGATTACTTTACTGATTATTTTCTCCAAAGTTTGATCTATAAAATGTAATGAAAAGCCATGAAAATTTCCTAAAGCCTTTAAAATGCTTGCTTTGTAGGACCATCAGTATAAACCCAACATATTCTGTGAACTATGACATAAAGCAAAATGAAACCAACAAATCCTCACACTTGAGGATGCTCCACGGGCAGCTTCCTCTGGAGGTTTTTCCAAACTGATAGGAGACCCCAAAATAGACCCAGAATATGCAAGAGAGGTTACATATCCCACCTGCATTGCCTGGGGATCCTGCTGGGAAACACTGCTTTGTAGGGGGACGTCCAGACTACCTTACTTAATCTGCTGCCACCACGACCTGGACGGGAGTATGCAGCATAAAACGATGGATGAATGGACAAATTACAGCTGAGGCTGATGGGAATGCCTTTGGTTTTGTAGGTATTTGGTCATAAACCAAACAGAAATTTTGACCCGATGATAGAACAAGATGAAAAAAGCAGACGATCACAGACGTTGTTGGGATATATCACCTGGGAGCCATGGATGTCTGTGCCAGCCTGTCAAATAGATGCCAAGCCAGTTCACTAAGTAAATCAAAACTTTGTCCTGCAGATGGCGCTAGATAAAAAGTCGGAGAGTCACCAAAGTCACGAGGATTCATCCTCTGGGAAGCATGAACAAAGAGAGATGTCTATAAACAGACTTAATCGATTGATTGATTGATTGATTGATTATCAAAATATGTCACAGATGAATTTTCTGTTGATTCATCGACTGATCGTTTCAGCACTGATCTGGATCGCACTTGTGAAACTGTAGTCCACACACACGCCTCTCTCTCGCTTGCTCACACACACCATCCATCATCCCTCCTGTCTGCTGTATCAGCACAGCGGTTTGATGCAACATCAGCCACGTCTCCTCTCATCCACACACAACAGGAAGCATCAGAGCAGGAAGCAGCTGCCAGTCATTCTGTCTAACCTGCCAAGTGCAGAGGCCTTTCATCCTCTCTCACTAATTTTCCTCTTGGGTTCTGGACAAAAAGGTGTTTTCATCTTGTTTTTGGGGACGTTCCCTCAGTATATCAGAGGACTGAGATGTCTGTGTTTCACGAAATGTGAGCAGGAACTAGTTTGCACTTTCTATCCCCGCGCCGCTGTGATCCCCTGAAGCTGTGCGAGAGAGATTAGCTAAATTCATCCACTTCACAGAGTTTTGTTTTACCCACAGGCCCCAGGGTGGGAGATTACTTGTGAAATTAAACTCTTTTTTTTTTTTTTTTTTTAAAGTTTCATAGTTTCCCCTGCCAACGACGCCTTTGATGTTAGCGTTCGGTGATTGCAGTTTGCTATCTTTAACTCACATCCAATTTCTCTTATCGTCGTCATCTGTCTTTCTCTGGTTGTCTCTGCGTCTGCCTTTTCCCCTTTCTGTCATTCCTAATTTTCTGTTTATTGCATTGCTGCGTGTAAACATCATGGACGGCCTGGCGCAATATAAAAGCAATATCTGCTCCACGCACATGCGTGCACGCAGAGCACACAGCATGCGTGCTTGTTTGCTTCTGCCAGCGTCTTTGCCTCTCTTATTTCCCCCCACACACATGCCCATGTGAAATCCTGGATGAGAGCTGGCATCACGCTGATTTTAGCAAACGCCTGGTTGTCATGGCAACATGGCAGCGGCTCCTCTCAGTGCGAGCGCGTCTCCCATCCTTGACTGTTTGGGTACATGTCCAGAACAAAAGGCGGCGAAAAACAACAGAGGAAGACGAGAATAGGTCAAAAGAGAAAAAAAAAAAAAAGGAGACAAATCACAAGAAATTGAAGTCGCTGCAGGCTCGCCGCTCTCTGTCTGTCATGATGGATTTCTGTAAAATGTACGAGCTTTGAAGATTAGCTTAAGACAAGCACTCACACACACACACACACACACACACACACACTTGGAGGTTTTGTCATATGTATTGTGTGTGTGTTGGAGTTCCACCCAGAAGCACTTCTTCAAATCCCATTACACCCGTCCCCAGCTCCTCCTTGTCCCCCCCCGAAAACATCAAGAGGATCCAATCCCCACAGCGAAGACAGTTGGTATGGAAACGGATCAGTAAAGCTCCAAATTTCTCTTTTAACGACCCATTACCGGCCGCTGCCTCCTGTTAATGTCACTGCTTCCACGCTATGGCAGCAAGAAACACCATTACCAGCCCAGATCGCTGCAGGGATGAGGAGGAATGTGTGAATGGGTTGGAGAGCACAGTGGTAATCTTCCTGTTTGCTTGCACTCTCGCTTGTAATTTTTCAATTTCCTCCCTTAGTTTATCTGACGTCCTTTCACTCGCAAACCCATTATTGTGCCGCTTGAAGATGCCTTTGCTGCCACAGAGAAAACATGACCGGGTACCTTGTTTTGCATTTGAAACGCACCTAATCATTTCCTGAAAGGGAGATAAAATAACAGGAGAGCCAAAGGAGTGCACAGGGTCCCATTCTTTCGTTTGGCATTTCACACCCCATGAAATCCAAAATGAAAAAGCAATACAGCATCAATAAAAGTAAAAATGCCAAGGGTGTGTGTGTAGATAGGGGGAAACACAAGCAGAGTGTTGATTCTGCAGAAAAAAGATCACAGCTTTTTTATCACTCCGAGAGGCCGAATCCCTGCAGAGAACTCTTGCTTCCTGCTCTGCTTTTTCTCTCATCTCGCTGACAGCCACAAAACAGAGATGGAGAAATCAGGAGGATGGCGGAGGACGGATGGGAAGAGAGGGGGACACACTGAGGGTGGAGCACAAAACGGGGAGAGTACACACGAGATGAAAGGGCTGGAGCTAAGAGGCCTGATAGGAAAAGCTTGTGATGCTGCAGCATCTAATCCTCCACCTGTCGGCCTGGGGTTGGAGAGTTAGTGAGACGTAACAGAGTCAGTCACTGCTCCAGCCTCAAAAACTCACAATTTGCCGGGAAAAATCTACCCTGACTCAGCCTCCTGTTTGGTGACAATTAGCTGTAATCAGGGACTTTTATTCATGGGTGGAAATGATGATTGATGAATTAATTGCACGATCGCTGCACCATTAACTGATGCAAATATGATTTTTAATGGAAGAAGTTAGTTGGCTAACACGCATAACAGAATAAAAGATTAAACCTATCTGTGGCAATACTGGAAGATTTACAGTCACGTTTTCAGGTTTTCAGTGCTCTGAGCTGAATGCTACTGTCAGCATGCTAACAGTGACAATGCTAACATGCTGATGTTTAGCAATGTTTGCAACAGAGAGCTTCATGACGTCATGTCTCCGGCTAAGAGATTAAAGCCATGCTAGCAGCGCTGTAATGAGGCAACACTCAGGCATGGCAGCGCTTTGAGCTAAATGCTAATGTTACCATGCTAACAATGATAATGCTAACAATGCTAACAAGTATTGGACAAATTGAACTTTTGACCTGATGATAGAACAAGATGAATAGTTAAGGGGATCCTGAGGGAGCCATGAACATCTGTGCCAAACTTCACATCAATCCTTGTTGAGACATTTTGCTGAAAACCACAAATATCAACCTCATGGTGGCGCTAGAGGGACAGCCAGAGAATTACCAAAGTCAGTCTGGAAATCATCAATTAATGAGTGACTGCTTTTGATTAACAACAGTAATAAGTCCGTAAAAATACATTCAATACACCGAAACAAGTATTTAGAGGTACGACAAAGGTCCCTGGTTTGTTTTGGTTGTCTGAGGAGAAGATGTTCAAATGGCTTTTTAACTGCAGACAACAGCTGAACTAAACTCCGGTATTAAATCAGTACTCCATGTCGGCCAATAACCAAAGTCTAGGTATCAGTATCTAAACTGAAAAAGTTGGATTGGTGCATCCCTAATATGTCACTGAAATGTATACTCTATGGCCAAAAGTAAATAGACACATGAAGCTGTTTTAAGGCAGTTTACAGTCATATTTCATATAATAGTGTGTGCATCAGCTGCTGGCAACATTTTGGGGAGGAACTTAACTGTTTCAACATGACAATGAAAAATCGTTTTCTTAAATTGGTGCAGAAGAATTTGACAGGTTTGGCCAGAGATCTGACCTCAACCCCATCCAACACCTTCGGGATGAACTGGAAAATGGACTACAAGCTAGTGGTCAGTTGCCGGCCTCACACATGCTCTTGTGGCTTAATGCCGTCAGGTTTAAAACCTTTGAAGAAAATCTTCCCAGAAGAGTGGAGGATATGGAAACAGCAGTTTAATGTATGTGGTTTTGAACTGAGATGTTTGACAATCACATATTGGTGTAAAGTTCAGGTGTCCACACACTTTTGGCCACGAAAGGATCCAAAGAGCCACAAATTAAATGAACGCCCCTCCAAACACACACAAACATGCAGTCCATCCCTGCTCGGCAGCTAACAGAAGCATGTTTGGCGTACATTTAAGGGGGAAAGAAATCGATGGAAGCAGACAGAGAGGGTGAAGAGGGTGCCGTGCTCATCATCGTCATCCTCTGGGGTCCAGAGCAGCACATCGTTTATCATCAGCTGGCAGGATGCTCCCCCCCCCACCATGGAGAATAGTTTCATCTGTCTGTGTCTGATAATGAAACTGAACTCTAACTGTGCAGCTGATCAAATGCTGCATCTTATCTGGTTCTGTGGTGCGTTCATCTGTTTCATCACGCTCATTTATTTAAATGGAAAGAATATAAAAAAAAAATGTTAGTTTCAGATAACATTTTTTGACTGTGTTAAAACGCATAACTGATGGTTAATAAGCGTGTTTGTGTAACATGTCTTCTTTGTTTGAGTAAATGGCAGACTTCTATGTCGGGTATGTGGCACTGAACAGGGAATTCAGACCAAATCACGAGACTACACTGCCACCAGCTGATGAAAGTGCACATCATGATCATGCGGCCTTTTCAATGAAACGGTGCTCTCAATGGAAAAGCCTTCAAAATAAATGGCGCTATGTATCTTAAGCAAAAAGCAAATGGTTTAGTGCTTTAAGCTTGCTCATGAAAGAACATGTCAGACCACAAACACCAAAATAAGAAAAAAACCCATCAGAACAGGGTGCACACTAGATAAAATTCATTACACATGCTTCAACATTTTCTAAATCCCTTGTCTCCTGAGGATGTCTCATTCCCAGAGAATCCAGGGCGCAAAGATTTCAGTAACTTCAGAAAAAACCATGAAAGCAGCTCATCTTCCTCCCCCTCTGTGGCTGCCCACCGAGGTCCACAGACCTCGACTACTCACAGTGAAAACTCTCCCTCTCTGAACGATGACTCAACTGTCGACGTCCTACATCCTCTCAGTCTGAGTCAACCATCTGTCCATTCAGGGGAGACGGGACACAAGTGGAAATTACCTTTTTCTCCTGTCGTTTCCGTCTGCTGCTCTCTGACATCTAAACTTCAACAGTCAGAGTTGTTCAGCTCCAACGGAGAGGAGACGCTCCCCTCTCACTCTATGTCTCAGAACGGCGATGACCTCCTGTCTCCAAGTCAACGGCTTCACTGCGATGCGGCCTGTCGAAGTGCCAGCAGCTCCAGGAAACAAGGCCTGAAGACTGAAAACAAACGCAGTCATGTGAGATGACATATCTGTATGTAGGTGGTTTGGTTTCTTCATAGCCATGGTAGAAATTATTTAGAATAACAGTGCATGAACACACACAGCGACTGTCATTTAGCTCCAAAACTTTTTTTTATTAATACTATAGACAATACATTACTGATATCACATCATATTTCATGAAATTATTATAATAATTCTGAATTGACCAAAGCATCAGGCTGCTCAGATACACAAGTACATTTAAAGGATCTGAATACTTAAATACAAAAATGAAGAATAACTGTCAATTTTGCTTTCATCCAGATAGTAATTCAGCAGTTAGCTTACTGGTGACTTAGCAACACCTAGCAGACAGCTAGTAGAGCACTAGCTTGATTAGCAGTAAACTGATCACACAAAGTCTAACTTATACTCCTAAATTACAAATCAGCAATCACATAACAGCTGTAGTAAAAGCAGTACCTACAGATAATGCTCCATTCAAGGGTATTTAGGCAGAATATAGAAGATATCTGTCAATATTTGCTCAATCACAAATCTGACAAAATGGCGGATGTAACATTGTCAGTTAGGATGCTATGGAGCTAGCATCCGAATGTTCAACTGAAACCAGCTGCTGGTGGTCAAACCAAAATAAAGTACTCCAGGTACTCCAGGTACTCCAGTACATCTGTTACTTTCTGTTTTGCTGACTGAATGTGTTTAGCAGCTTATTATGTATAAAATAAATACCTGGAAGTGGAACTGATACCGGAGGTTTGACAACAGCTGTAGTATTTCCTACCATTATTTATCACTACACATCAAACAAAATGTCTGTATGTTCTGAACTGTGTCTATAATTATCAATATATTCACCATATTAGTATTCTGTAAATGATATATTCTCTTGCGTTGGTTATTAATGTCAGTTTAAGTGTTGTTTGTCGCTGCAGCGCCCCCACGCGGTCACCCGGACTCTGTGCGCTGCGGTTTCCATGGAAGGAACCAAACTCAAAGGAGCAGGTGTGGCGACGGTCAATTTAACTGAGAGACAGGTCTTCACCGGAAACTACCTGGTCTAACCTTCAGCATAAAACCACAGCGTTCACTTTCAGTGAGAAAAATCCCAGCAGTCATTACTGAACTACGAAAATCCAAATGTTAAAACCGTTTGATGTTGAATTAAAGTATATTTCTAAATGAAAGATTAAGAAATATATCAGAAATGGAAAGCGTGTCTGTTAAAAAAGCTCTTTGAAGTTAATAAAAATGTCCTGTTTTGTTCTTTCAAAGATTTGTGATGTATCTTTTTTGTTATCATGCTATTTGTTTTTACGCAGTTTTGCGTGTTTATTTGACTGCTTTTGCTGTACTTTTCACGTTGTTCTTATAGTGGATATTCTGTTTTTGCATTTCACTTTACCTTCCTCACAGTGTTGTAGTGGCGTCTTGACAGATGGCTTCTCCACCTGGTCCTCCCCCTGAATTTAAAAAAAAAAAAAAACCTTGAATAAACGGGATAATAAATAAATCAGAGCAACTACGAACTGTGTGTGAGAGCGACACCACAGTTTAGTCTGGCAATGTGTGATAATGTGCTAAATTTATTGACGAACACGCTAAAATAATACCTCCTCCATTTCCAAACAGTGGCGACCAAACACATCCGGACGGTCAAAGGTGAAGTCGACCTACTGCTTTTTCTTATTAACACAATTAACATTCAGCTATTATTTATTTTATTTCCGGTTAATTTGAATTGTATCTATTGCTGCGTGAACGAAAAATAATAATTGAGTTAGTTGTGGAGTTAAATATTATTATTATTATTATTATTATTATTATTATTATTATTATTATTATTATTATTATTATTATTATTATTTCATTTTATTTTTATTCTATTTTTGCATTTTTGCATTTTTTCCCCCCACCAATCAGATAGCAACTAGAATTTATTCGTTTCAAAAGGAGGCTACTCATTGTCCTGCGTTCACATTGAAATTCGCCACGTCTAGTCGAATTAAAACTTTATTTTCTTCGATGATTTTAAACTTTTAAATAAGAAAATAAAAGTATGTGTTAGAATTTTATCTGTCCTGTCCATGAAGCCGCATCGTAGTCCTCGAAGCTGCTTTGTTTTGGAAATTTGAAACCGGAAACCTGTCCTGAACGCAGCAGAGTGTCGTCAGCAGTCTGTCTGTCTGTCTGTCTGTCTGTCTGTCTGAGCGGGGATGAGCGCACACCGGTGCCGGCTGCAGGCGTGCAGATAGCGGCGGGAAGGCGGCGGACCGGACCGTTTATCGCCGTCCGTTAATCTCTGCGTTTGTCATGTTTAAAAACCGGAATAATCCCTAAAATATGTGCGACTGATTGAAACCGTGAAGATGCTGACAGACATGATCGTGGAGGAAGAATTTGAGATCAAGGAAGAGGAACCGTGGTACGACAAGCAAGACCTTGAACATGGTACAGTTTCCTTTCAGTCTTTGTCTGCGAAGCCTCAGAGTTAAAGGCCGCATTGATCCTTTATTTGACACTCAGGTGACAAAACACTGTCATTAGCTGCAATGAAGGGAGATACAGGACATTTAATATATGCATTAATTACACATTCACCATTAAGCCCTGCAGGTGCACTGGAGGTTAAATTTGCATGATTTTCTGGACATGTTTTCTGTGTAGTCAGGATGTTTTATTCAGTCTGCAAGCTGTATTGGTGCAAATGAAGGAGGAGGAGGCAGGAGTCAGCAGGACATTCACATATGCGGCAAAGTGAAAAAACAGAAGGTCTGGGTGACATAAAGAAGTGACTTTTACTTCAAAAGGCTTTCTGCCCTTCACATGTTTCTTTCACCCAGTTGTGTCATTTATTCGAGGTTTGAATATTCAGTGGGTGAAGGTGGATAAACCCCGTGGCACAAATTTAAAAAGTGGGTTACTGGAGTCCTGCCAGCAAAGGCGAAACCTCACAAAGCTGCTTGTAAAGTCCTCCCGTGTCCACCACTGAGACTCTGAAGCCCTTGTCTGGTCCTTCCCCCGTCTCCCCTGCAGACCTGCAGCTGGCGGCCGAGCTGGGGAAGACTCTGCTGGAGCGAAACAGGGAGCTGGAGCAGGGGCTGCAGCAGATGTACTCCACCAACCAGGAGCAGCTGCAGGAGATCGAGGTAAGGACGTGAACTGCGGGCCTTTATTCAAGATTCACTCGGGATGTGGTGTGAGCAGCAGGGCTGGCCTGGGAAAAGTGCTCAGCGAGGCACCTGCTGGTTTCCATTGTGCCGTCGCAGGCTCACGTTGCACAGCAAAGGCCTCAAATTAGAAAAATGCTGCTGTGCAAGGCTGCAGTTTCCACTGGGGTTTGTACAGTTTCAGTTCAGTTCATCCACTAAATCTGAACTGTGTCCCCTTAAACTACCAGAAACCAGACAGGAGAAGCTCTGAGTTGATCAAACCGTGAGTCACCTTCAGATTTCCTTTCACTTCCCAGTGATTTTCAGATGGAGGTAAAGGTAACGCAGTAAAAGACGGAGCTCTTTGTAGTAAAGACAGAGATAAAACATGTTGAGTTTAAAGGTCCAGTGATTACAGAGGGAACATTTCCTGTATGACTTAACAATATTTATGTACTTATCAAAAAGTATCAGGTCTCTTTTCAGGAACTAGAGGTGATTGTTGGTTATAATCATTGAAAGAACGCTAACCAATTTAATTTACTGTTTGCTGCATAATACAGATTTATATACGCCTGTACTACTTGTCCTAAAAGGTGCATGTCCCTTAAAAGGATTTCCTGGAGACCTTTGACCAAATGATTAGTTCAAGGTCCTCAACAGACAGAAATTCAATATTTAGCTTTAGGTTTTGCAGATTTTCCCTATTTCAGGCCGAGCCTTAATTTCCTTGAGTGAGGTTTGTCCGGGCGGTCGGGCACTAAATCCTCCTCTACGTGTCATACAGAATTAATCTCTAGAGCTCTGCGCTGGATATCCGTGACGTCACGCGTCTGATTCCTGCTCATGACCCGTGAAGCGGTTAATTAGCCGCTTCGCTGTCACTGGTCACTGGGATGAACGGCCTCTAACGCAGCAGAAGCGCCGTGAAAATAAATGTAAAAATAGAAGCGGCCCGTTACACTTTGACGTTCTGTACGTACACGTTGCTCATCAGCTTTTGACTGTTTCCGTCCAGCCTGACGATGACCTGTTGCGCTAACAGCAGGCCTGTGGTCACAGTGAGGGTGATGGGTTTTTTTTGAGCAGGAAGGTTTGATGACGAGAGGTTCAAAGTGTCCTGTGCTGCAGCAGCTGATAAGATAACGTGTTCTTCGAGAAGCTGTTGCGTAAAGGAGCTTTAAAGACGGAGACTTTCCGTTATTGATGTGTTTACATGCCCACATAGACCCTGTTTTCCAGTAAAGACATTACGTTTAGGCAGATTAATCAGAAAAAAAGATCCTGTAATCCATTTTATGAAATTTCTAAATAATGGCTAAGTGTTGCAACATAATGATGATGAGTTTCTAAGTCATTGTTTTGAGAAAGTTGCTCATCATGATGACTTACAGGAGCTTTTCTTTTTCTTTGTTTTGGCAGACATGAGCGTCCATACAGTCTAAATAACAGTAATAGTAAAAGACTGGACGTCTCATTATCATACAAACCCCGTCCTCCTCTCTCGTCTGAACACTTCCTGTCTCTCCTCCAGTACCTGACGAAGCAGGTGGACCTCCTCAGGCAGGTCAATGACCAGCATGCCAAAGTGTACGAGCAGCTGGACGTGTCGGCCCGAGAGCTGGAGCAGAGCAACCACAAACTGGTTCTGGACAACAGGACGGCCCAGCAGAGGATGCAGGGGTGAGACGGGGGGTGTGGATGATCTGAAAAAAAAAAAAAGAAAAAAGAAAAGGTGTGGTGTTTCAGACTGGTTTTCTCTGTTCAGGCTGACGGAGACGGTGGAGCTGCTGCAGACGCAGGTGGAGGAGCTGCAGCATCAGGTGGAGGAACTGAAGTTGAGTCCTTGTCCCCTTCAGAAGCCTCCACACAGAGAGAAGTGGCCTCCTCGCAGCACTCAGAGTGTGTCCTGCCTGAAAGAGCTGCAAAACACACTCAGGTGAGGACGCTGGAGTAACGGACATGTGTCATTAGTGCCGAGAAGATCCATCGATCGATCGTCAGATCGTTTAAATCAATTATCAGGCAAACGTTTGCTGGTTTTAGATTCTCAGATGTGAGGACATTTCATGTCATATTTATGGGTTTTGGATGGTTGGGGAGACAAAACGAGTTCTTTGTGAGCTTCAAGACAGGAAGCAGCAAATCCTCCACTGGATTCAGCCCTCCTCTGTGTGTGTGTGTGTGTGTGTGTGTGTGTGTGTGTGTGTGTGTGTGTGTGTGTGTGTGTGTGTGCGTGCGTGCGTGCGTGCGTGTGTGTGTGTGTGTGTGTGTGTGTGTGTGTGTGTGTGTGTGTGTGTGTGCGCGCGCGCTTATCCTCCTGGCTGGCAGGCGGCCATGTTTACCTGACAGCAGTCTTACTCTGAACGTTTCATGCTGTGGTCACTTCCTGTTGGCGCGGACCGTCCTGTGCTGTGGCGGGTTCACTCTCTGCCCGTGTTCAGTCTCAGTGTGTGTTCAACACACACACAGTTCATGTGTGTGTGCGTAATCCTGTTAGGTCTCCTGCCTCAAAACATCCAGGTCAGGCGGACGGAAATGTCAGATAAAACACGGCAGAGAGGCTCGAGGCAGGTCTGAACTCTGGGGGGTGAGGTTGGAAGGAAGGAGGTCAAAGTCTGAGCTTGAGGGCACGAACGCGCATCACTATCACTGATTTCTAATCTACTCGCTTCTGCTGATAAGTGCTTGATTCCCGGTTTAGTGAGCTTTTCTTATTGTCTCTTATCACCTGTTTTACTGTCTATACATCTAACATGCTTGCCAAAATATACACAATTATAACCACATATATTCGAGACAGATACAGTAACATGCCGGGGATGTAGAAGAGAGAGACAGATGTTTAAAGCCAATCAGATCTGCATGTAGTTAGAAATGTCTGCATCTCTGTGCAGGTATGACTCCGACCCCGACGAACCCTCAGGCGGCCTCGAGTCCTCCGACGTGTCGTGGCGTGAGGAGGAGCAGGCGTCGCTCCGACAATCCCTCCGCTCCCTCCAGACTCAGTTTGCCAGTGAGCGCGCTCTGAGGGAGGAGTCGGAGCGAGTGGCCGAGCTGCTCGCCAGTGAAAATGCAGCGCTGGAGCAGCAGCTGGTGGGGATGGAGGGCTGTCAGGTATGTGTGGCGGGTATGGTGAGAAAGTTTGCATCGCTTATCAGCTGTAATATGATCCTGTGTGAGGCTTGGATCTAAAAAGAAAACATTTCAAAGAAAGAAAAAAGCATTGTCGGCTTGTTTTCCTGGCAGTGGCACCACAGGGATGCTTTAAATCATGTCATGAAGCATCATCACTCACTCACTCCTGGTCCTTCTGAAACATGTCAGACTCAGATTTCTACATTTTCTTTTCTTTCTGCTTCAGGCCAGAGTGGCTGAGCTGGAGCGTGAGGCCGAGGAGCTTCGCCAGCTCTGGAAATCCTCCACCAGCTCCGCCAGGCCGGACATCCTCCACAGCCTGCTGCCCTGCTCGATGTTCCTCAGGCTGGAGGAGGAGAGTGGAGGGGATGCAGCTGCAGCGCGAAGCCCCCGCCTCCTGAAGCGCTGGGACAGCGAGCGGCTCATGAAGGTGGCGCAGATGCCCGACTCCCCCGACAGGATCTACGACCACGAGTGCTCCTGCGTGCGCCGCGCCGAGGTGGTGAAGTATCGCGGGATCTCGCTGCTCAACGAGGTCGACGCCCAGTACAGCGCCCTGCAGGTGAAGTACGACGAGCTGCTGCGGCGCTGCCACCTGGGGCAGCAGGAGGACGAGCAGGACGGCCTGAGCCACAAGTCCGTCCAGACCCTCGCCGCCGCTTCTCCCGCTCTGACGGACGTGGAGGACTTTGAGGACTTTCACCAGCCGGAGTACAAGGAACTCTTTAGGGAAATCTTCTCCCGCATTCGGAAAACCAAAGAGGACCTGATTGAAAACAGGGCGAGAGCCTCAGCCGGTGAAACGCTGCCTGTTTCACATTAGTTGCTTCCAAAAAAAAAAGAAAAGAAAGAAAGACTGCTGCAAGATCAATTATTGTCTTCCAGTTACAGAGAGACTCTTTGGAAAGATGAAGCTGACTAACTTCACATTTTACTGTATGTTATTTACCCAGAAATGGTGATCGCCACGCAGAGGGGTTCAGAGATACGAGTGATGCAGGAACACGAAGGCCAAACACCACCAGCTCACGTCTCAGATGTGGCTCTTTTTGCACAGAAACACCGGTGCTGCCTGACACTGCCGTCTCTACTGTACAATCACTCTACCTCACAGACGAGCTCCTGAGGGAATCATATCTGGGTCCTCCTTTCACAAGCTGCACCAGTCACACTTTATTTTACGGCTCCAGTAGTTTCCTGATTTCCTAAAAAATGATGATGTGAATTCTCTGAAAGTTTCCTGGAAAACGTAGACAGAAAGGTGCAGCTTGGTTCTAATTACAGAGGAAACAGGGACTGTATTCATGTTCTACATTTCCAGTTTAACTATAGCAATGAATTTGCAGTGTGACCTCAAAGTCAGTGCATGTGAAATTTGTTAAAACTTAATTGTACGCGATCATATAACAATTCAATATATTGAATAAGGAAGATCAGCTTTCCAAGAAATTTTTTTTCAAGTTTCAAAAACCCAAACGTACATTGAGTTGACTGTCAGAAAACTAAAAAAACAGGAAATTATTCACACTTAAGATGGAACCAATGATTGTTTATTGCAGTAAAAATACAAATTGTCTAAATTGTTGCTTTATTTATCTACCAATTCACCAGCAGTTTCAGCTCTGAGTGTAACCTAAACGCCTTTCTGCCGACACATTTCTGACAGTTCAACATACAATAGAGAATTAAGTTTCTTTATTTTAAACCTGCAATAACCACACTGACGCATTAGCTTCTTAAGTTTAAATGGCAAACTTGTTAGCAAACAGTTCTTTGAATGTAAGTCCAGCGCTCTTCTCTTTTAGCTCTGTTTTTGGTCTCCACCACCAAATTTAGCTGCTACATGCTTCTCCAGCTCGTCGCTCACTGTCTCTCTGCTGTTTGGTGCTGAGCAGGTAGCATAAAGTGACTTTTTAGATCTTTTTCACTGTGAACAGCTGCAGCCAAAAACAAAGCTACGGACAGAAAAACAAGGAGCTGAAGCCTCCGTAAAGCCGGGGGAAGCCCGGACGATGATTCTCTGGAGGTTCATCACAGCCAGCGACCCAGTTCATGTTGCTTTCACTGACATTTGATACGTTGTTATAAAATGATTAACTGTTGATGCTTTAAACTCAACTGAACTCACATAACCTTACATCTGTTTTCCCTGTAATTGGTCCCAAATCACGCCGCTCTTTCTGGGAAACTTTTTTAAAAATAAGGAATTTTCAGATCCGTAAAATAAAACGTAATTACTGTTTCAGCTCTTTTTGTTTACAGAGGACAAATGTAAACTTTCTTTCTTTCTTTGCCGCTGTATATGAAAAATAAACGTAGCTTTTTTTGGTGATGGTTCTGCGAATGAGCAACGAATGACCACAATCTGAGGTCATGTTGGTGAGGGAGTTTATATTATTACAAGTAAACGCTGGTGATTCAAGGTGCTAAAGTACATTAGGATTTTTGTAACTGTAACTTATTTCTGAAAAACTTGATTATTGTACATTAGGTTAGATGACTGTGAGTGAATGTTATATCAAAGCTAAGTTCTGAGGTTTACCAAAAGACTAACTGTGTACCTGATAATGTAACTCCTGATATATTAGCCTCATGAAGCCATGTATGACTAGAAGCTTCTGCTGCCTGACGTCCATGTGTCCTTCTTAAGCTTAAAACTGTGCACTTAGTTCATAGATGTCTATAAAAATCACATTGAGATGCACTTTAGGTTTGCACACGCGTTATCAATGCTCTTCTGACACTTTACCTTTCTGTCTTAGTTAGAAACGTGTGACGTGGACCTGAATAATCTGCAGTATGTATGTGCGATGTGTTTTTACCTGTTTCATGATTGGACCTCATGCTTTGTCATTGCTCTGAGCCATAAAACATGAAACAAGCCGAGTCAGCAGGTTTGTGTCTTCTTTACCGAGTCAGCCATGAAGTACTCAAAGCTTTTGAATAGTAGCAGTACCACAGTTTAGAAATACTCTGTTAATGATGTAAAAGTACAAATGTATGTATCAAAACATACTTAAAGTACTTGTAATGCAGAATGGCCCATTTCAAAATGTTGGCGAATAATAAATCCTGATGCATTAACATGTTCATCACCTTTATGCTGCAGTTGGTAGAGGTAGAAGTCATTTAATGACTTTACAGCTTGTGAATTTCCCCTGGGGATCAATAAAGTCTTATCTTCATATATAATAATACATCACACTATGATTTGTTTTGCATTATTAATCTGAACCTGCAGTCGTCAAAGAAGTGTAGAGGAGTATTTTCGAGTGTAAAGTAGCAGGAAATAGTCCGAGTTGATATTACAATGTTTATTGAACAAAGTAACCAACCAATGAAAACAAAACAAACTGTATATATCTCTTGATATTTCTTGATTCTTCAATCATCGCTTTGCCGCTCAGACACTCGTAGTGTGAGACTGTGGGAGTTCCTGTCGTCCACGCCGCATCGAGCGCTCGTGTTAATGTCAAAAAAGCTTCGGATGAAACGAGAAAAGCTCTGTGTTCTGAGCACGGCAGGCGGCTGACATCTTTGTTCTCCGATCGCCTGCCCTCAGAGCTGGGCGAGCTGTGATTGGCTCTCATCTGTCTGACTGCCCTCCCGCTGGACACCCGGGGGAGGATTTGATTGGCCGACGGTGACCGCAGGGGGCAGGCTCTCAGCGTCAGGACTGGATGGTTCCTTTGAGGTACCACATCCCTGCGTGGCTGCTGCAGCACTCCTGGAACAGCAGACGACAAGTTAGATCATCAGAGAGAGAGAAACAAAAAGCTCCTACAAAGACGGAAACGTTCAGTCTCATCACATCTCACATTGAGCAGCCGGTCAATGTCCGCCTTGGGGACGTCTCCGAACTCCTGCGCCAGCCTGGCCTGCACCATGTTCCTTCTGACCCGGTAGTTCTTCGTGAACAGATCGTACAGCAGCCGACGGTGCTGCAGGAGGGAAAACACAAACAGCATGTGATGAATTCAAGAGGACAGTTCGACATTTTGAGATTTGCAGCTCACTCTTCTTGTTGTTGGTAGATGTGTTCGCCGGAAAACAGGAAACAGAAAGCAGCATGGAGGCCGGAGACAACGTTTTGCTGGTTACCTTTTAACACCTTTCATGAGATGATGATGATGAGAAGGAAACTGAGTAATAAGTAGACAGTTCTGTCTGATCATCATCATGCCGAAAAAGGGGAAACAACCAGTGTCTCAATCAGGTGTCATGTTTCCATCACTGCCAATCGAACCTGGAGCTGATAAATTAGCTGGTATTATTCTACCTACCTGTCCGGGGACCACAGGTGGAAAACAGCCATTTTCTTAAAGAGCATCACACATAATATCGCTTTGTTTTAAATAAAGGTTTATGTTTTTGGTGCACTGTCCCCATTCAAGTAAAGATGCATGAAACATGAACTTCTCAACTAAGAGTTCCATAAGAGGACTGACATCTCTCCTGTGTTAATTTGAGCTGGAGCCAGTAGCATGTTAGCTTAGCATATCTTGTAACTCCTCACAGTGCAGCCGAAAATCACCTTGCTTTGGTTTTTGTGCGGTTTAAACAAACGAGACTTGACGTGTTAATTAGTGAGCTTCAGAGGTGCTGACAGGCAGAATTTGTTGCCTTTAGACAGAGTCGGGGTAGCCCCCTGTTCCCAGCCTTTATGCTAAGCTAAGCTAAAGGAAAAGGAAAGACAGAGGAAGTCCGGTGCAGACATTTGCAGCTAAAATACCACAAAGTGTCAGCTGCATCAAAGATGAGAGAAGAAAACACTTGACTTTATCTTCGATTGTGGCTCACGAACTGAACCGTGCCCTACTTTTCTTGCAAATCACGCCCCACCCTGAAACGCTGTGTGTGCTGTTATTGAAATTCAGGTGAAATTGGCGATCGCTGAAGGCTCTGACTTGTGGCGTGTTTCTGCTGCGAGAGTCTGCACGCAGCGTGAGACGAGAAGCTGTGAAACTACTCGAAACCTGTTGGGAAATATTGGCGTGTACCTTGTCGAATTCCTCTCCGGTCTCCCACAAACCAAACACCTTCTGTTCATCGGGGGCTGCTGTGCTCTGAGCAGGAAACTACAGAGAGAAACAGAAACGTTAGAAAGACATTCGACAGGCACAAATCCCAAAACCTGCACCTGGTCTGAGCCGCGCTCAACATGCACTGTGGATCAAAACAGCGGTCACAAACTAAACTGCAGGATTGAGTTTGGGCTTGAACAAGTGGATTTCTAACAAACATTAAAATGTGTGCACGCTCATCAAAACCTGAATGTGAATCATTTTATGCAACAGTTACAGCCATGTCTTCCTCCTAGACACGTAATTTGTCTGATAATTTGATCTCTTGAAGAGGTCGAGCAGTGCTGTGACCAGAAGGACCAACACTGCGAGCTCCAAACCAGGATTACCCTCCAGACACAACCCACCGCCTCGACGCTGATCTACGGACTGTCTGACGTGAAAAAACATAATGTTCACGGTGGCGTAGGAGGCGAGTCTCCTGATTCTGGATCCGCCTGCGTTTGCAAACAACCCGGATTAGTCCCTTAGCAGTAATGAGCTTTACTTCGAGGCTGATAATCTGTTGCATAACAAAGATGGCATCCAGCCATCTCCTAACGTCAAGGCGGCAGATGGGATGAGACCTGAACCAGGACAGGGCTGGTCCTGGCAGGAGGTCTGGCTGCTTGATGAAACGGAGCATGTGGCACAGACCACGCCACTGAGCCCGCGCCACACCAAGTAAAGCACAGCTAGAACAACAACAGCAGATTACATCCATCTATATTAAGCCTTCAAACAGCAGCCTGAGTCCAAACACAGGAGGCTGAGCAGCTCCACAAACACAGAGGTGTCAGGTGGCTGCTGGGACCCGAATGGAACCTGAGAACCAGGTCTGCGTTGCTTCAGCGCATCGTCCGCTCTACGAGCAACAAAAGCAGGACCGTTAAAGCCGTTGCTCTGTTTGAGAAAACTGATAGCTGCCGGCAAGGAAACCCCCGTGTTTAGCACCAACGGGCGGGTTTGACGAGACGGGGGCCAGAATAGCAGCAGCTCTTAATCACAGACAAACAGGATTTTAATCCCAGCGCTTAAAGGCAGGACGCTCAGGCGACACAGCAGCACTCAGCTCAGCTTGTTCCTCAGGTGTGGCCCTTTGGTCCGAGCCACTTTGAACAGAAACCTAATTAAAGCTTTTTAATTAAAATGAGCTGCTAATGTTCAGGGGACGCGCCGGAAAGCTCGTATTACCAGGACCGTGTTTAGATCAGAGGTAGCACCACTGCAAAAAAACTGCTTTCTGATTCACTTAAAGTAACTGCTGCACTGACTGATCCATGAGGGCGATGGCGCTTTTAGCTTCCACCAAAGTAAGACGCACATACTGACTGTCATTAGCAATCAATCTGCAGATTCTTTTTTCAGAGTGTGCAAAGTGACAATTGTTTTTCAAACGACGTCTTCAAATGTCTCATTTTGTCCAAGCGAAGGTCAAAAAACCCAAAGATCTGACATATATTTGACAAAAGGGCAACAAAAACAGTAACATTTTGCTAAAAAAGGGTGTGAAACAATTAACTATCCAAATAGATGCAGATGAATTTTCTGTCGATCAGCAAATGAATCGACTAATTGATCCAGCTCTAATTGCTTTTATCCATGTTATCCACACTCTACAGACCATGTGTTTACTGTGCAGCATCGTGCTAACTAGGGCTGCAACTTACTCATTATTATCTGACCAAAAATACTCCGTTTATAATGACAGAAGAGAGAGAAACACAGAAAATGATCACATTTCAGAGCCCAAACTTGTGCCTTTTTTGTTGCTGACTCATTATCTCTCCATCATTTAATCAATGAATCATGAATAACTCGTATCTGCACTGTCTGATGAGGCAGTGTTGAGATGGAAAAAGCTGCTGTTCCTGCCTCAAAGCAGTACCAGCTGCTGCCCACGGCAAGCCTTTTCCTCTCAGATACCTTTTCCACCCACACCAGTGCAGCTCCATGCAGTGAAATCCTGAGTTTTGACAGCAGACGGTAATATCCTCCTCAGATACTCACAGGCACCATTATCTGTTTGCAGTGGCTGAGCAGTATGGCGTCCTGTAGCATGTGGTCCGACACGGAGTGGAAGACGCTCCGTCCCGCCGGCATGGAAGCCAGGTGGAGGTTAAACAGCCTCTTAAACTCGTTCAGCGTCACTACAAAATGCTTCCTGAAAGTCTTGAGCACAAAGTCCTGCAGCTCCAGGGACGCCGTGTTGGCGGGACTCCCGTTACCGTTAGTGTGATCGAAGCCAGGGGAGGTGGCGCTGGGGTAACCGTTCACAGAACCGTTGGGGATGGAGGAGGAGGACGGGGAAGGGGACGTGTCCATGGGTTCGTCTTCCCTGTCGCTGACGGGTTCCTGTTTGACGTGCACCCTGCTTCCCGCCCGTCTGGCGTCCAGGTCCTTCTGCAGGGACGCCTGTTTTTCCTGCGCCCGCTCCTGAGCCATCTTCAGACGCTGCTCCCCGCTGACGTGGACGGGCTCTGAAAACAGCACACACGTCAGCTCGCACATGATCAATAAGTCGTCAGCGATGTTTGAACAGGTGGTTATCACAAACAGTCAGTACAGACCAGGCTGAGGGGAACTCTTTGGCATGAAGTCTTCTTTAGAGAAGTTAAACACCTTTTCCAGCCTGAAAGGAAAAACAAAAGCACAAATTTGTCTCAACATTTGATTGATTGATTGCTGCAAAGAGAATTTAAACAATATCCTCCTGAGAAACGAGGAAAAAATGTAAAATGTAATTTTTTTGTGATTTCCTGCCTCTTTGGAGCTCTAAAACAACAACAACTCACAATTAAGAATTTTGTAAAAATATTTTTAGTTTAGGTTTTACAGCATGTCCACTGTAGTGGACTAACAGGACGATTTTACCATAATACTACGAAATCATAACAGGCTGACAAGGAAACAAGAACGTCAGTCCATTTTTTAAATGAAACTGAACATGTGGCCCGTATCTTTTGTTGAACTACCGAACAATTAAACATTCATAACGTTGCTATTATTTTTCCCAACAAAAAATTTAACTGAATTCCAATTTTATGATTCCTGACATGTTCATAAAAAGGAAATATATGATTAGCATAGTTAAAAAAAACAATATCTTAACAATATTTGTCTTATCTTTTCTCTTTTCCTGGCATTTGCGTTTTGCTGCAGTCTCTGCTTTGTCTCAGCATGAAAACAAAGTTCCCATCATCCCACCCAGACATGTGAGATATCGCTGGAAAGGCCAGGATGTCCTCTACTGAGCACACCAGGACTTAGCTGGGTAGCTCAAATGAGTCAAAAGATATAGACCGAAACAAAATGTCCACTACAGAGGACACAAATGAATCGGCTGGGTCTCAGGAGGATATAACTTATATAAATATAAAAACACTTTACTTACTCGAGCTTTAACATTCCACCACCCTCTAAAGCCACAACCCACAGAGAGGACACATGTTCTCTTAAATATATAAATAAAATGTACGTAGAAAAAAACAACAAAACTACTCATTTTTACTGTGTTACACTACACAAAAACCCAATGTGACTTCTCGCCACTTCTGGCCATGATGGTGCTGCTTCCATAGAGCTGCAGGACTGAAAAATGAGCCCGGAGTGAAAATGCGACGCTCAGAAAAAGCTTTGGTTTCAGACTGAACGGCAGCAGATTGTTCAGGTTCTTTGGGTGTGACCTACTTGCTCTGGATGCCGAGCCACAGCATGTGCTGCCTGTGGGCAACATCTGGGTGCTTCTTGATGAAGTCTGCGTCAGTAGGCAACAGGAACTCCCAGCCGCGGTTGACTCGAGGAGCTGCCACGTGCTCCAGGAACTCCTTCACATCCTCTGGAGGAAGCTGACGGGGACAGAAGAAGAAGCTGTTAGCTCTCTTTAGCTGAACGAATGAGCGACTGTGGCCTGATGGTGGGAGCTGGAGCGAGCGTTCAAAGACGCTTCTGCTCCAGTGAAGCCGCTCAGCATCCAAACAGCCACGAAAGGCCGACGCTGAGCACGTCCCAGGTGAAGGAGTTTGTTTGTTCGAACTCCCTTTGGCTGTGGCTGCAAACAAAAATGCGGTCTTGCAATCACAACCTGCACTATTTTTTGCAATAAACTGTGAAATCAGAAGGATACGCTTGCAATATATTCGACCACTTGAGTCCAAATTCAGTCTTAAAACAAGCACAATTAAATAAAAGGAGAAAGTTCGTCACACTTCCACATAAAACTGATTTATTGTCCCAGGGGGAGGATTGTTTTCAACCTTGCAAATACGTTGAACTCCAGAGAGACTAATTTACAGTGAAAGCAGCCTCTGGGCCAAATTACACAAAATGAGAGAAAACCTACATGAAATTCAGTTAAAGATGCAACAACTGAACACATGAAAGATCCGCTGGGGCATCTTTAGCTGTTACTACCAACAGGAGCATCATTCACTTTGAGATAACGGCCTCCTGATTCTTACTTTGATGATGGATGCGACCTCCTTTCTCATCACTGAGCGCTCCAGAGTGAACCTCCACATCTACAGAAAGGAGAGATGAGTCACCGTGACTTTGAACACATCACCAGGCTGCTTAATTCAGAATAATTTAATAAATAGGGAAAAACAGCAGCTCACCACGAAGTCTCTGCCACGACAGAGCACCTCAGCGGGGACGCCGCTGTGAGGGCTGCAGGTGTTTTTAGGATACAGAACGTCACTGAGGATAAAACACAGAGTCGGTGAGTTTAAGGAGAGAAACATTAAACGCTACAGAACACACAGGCCTCCTGCATGATGCATGGACGTCTCACCTCTTCACAACCCAGTTCCCCTGAACCAGCAGCGCCACCTGCTGGATGCAGCGCAGCACTGCGGTGGAGTCTGTGCCGGAGGCAAGCAGGCCCATCAGGTTAGCGAACGGCATCACCTTGACTGGAGACGAGAGGCGCGGTGAAGGAAATCTACATTTCAGACTGAACGCTGGTGTAAATGAAAAGCGGCTCGTGAGGAATGTGAGCGAAAAACAAAACAAATGGTCCTGAAATATGACCGTGAACAGAGAAGCAGATGTGTGTGCAGAACTTTGCACTTCTGTTTGAAAGCATTCAATAATCCTGAGACTGAGGAGGACACATTTTTACATCAACACACATTTCAGATTATTATCTCACTCCATATAATCTTTATACTGTGAATATTTGCATACTTTTAGATGAATATTTGGCACATTTCTTCCTCTTTGTTTCAATCACTACATGCTATATGATCGCTCTTTTAATTGTAAAAACAAACTATTTTTCTTTTTTTTTATCTCACATTTTTGTAGCGCTTGTTTTTCTTTTCCTTCTCTTACTGTGTTTATTGTTATGCATCAAAAAACCAGGGCAAATTCCTCATAGGTGAAAACTTAACTAACAATAAGCCTGATTCTGATCTGCCATCCACACTAATGTTTTGTCGCCCTCGTCTGGCACAAAAAGAAACCTGCACTGACTCGGATACTGATCCATTTAAGTGAGTTTTGTCTGACTGTGTTGGCCTACCGTTCTTCATCAGGGTCTTGACTTGGTCTCCCAGAGGCAGAGTGCGGAGCTGAGCCATGGAGAGGACATTACTGGGACCGACGGGCTTCACACTGACAGAGACAGAAAACCAGACGTTAACGAAGTGTCTCTGAAACGGTCGGGATGCTCAAATCTCAGAGGAATACTTACACTTTTTCCTCTGCGAGAGGCGGCATCAGCATTGACAGGTACTCTCTACAAAAAGAGGAGAAATCAATCAGGGAGAGAGCTTAATTACATGACGTTAAAGGGAAGAACTGAAGCAACAGTTGATCGATTATTGAACCAGATCAAACAAGTCAGTCGGCGGCAGAAAACACTCCTGAGGTGAGTTTGTCATTTAATGCATCTATCAGCTCAGCTGTATGAGCCTTTAAAACAGAGTTCATTTTAAATCGAGACTAAAATCTACCTTTATTCACTTCCTTACAGTCTAAAGGTCCATCACCTTTTCCAACATGTGAATGTTTTAATGTGGTTGTTTTATTTTTTAATTATTTTAGCTCATTATCCTTGATGTTTTAATGTGGTTTCTTTATTCTGATGTTATCATTTCATTCTTTGCTCGATGTTTTACGTGTACTCAAACGTCATTCGCTGATACTCACTTGGGAGTTTTCACCAGTTCGGAGTTCTCTGAGGCGTCCACGGACTGGCAGAACAGGTACTGTCTTTCATGGTCCGAGCGTCCATCCTGAATTCACAACAAAGACAAAACTGATGCTGCAAACGCTTCAAAACCCAATTCAACACACGACACTATTCGCTAACAGAAGGCGACACGAGCACGCAGATGTTCGCCCGAGGACCCAAAGCCCTAAAGGTGAGTACTCCTCATACCTTCACACTGTGGTAGTGCAGGTTAATCCAGGGCTCCTCCGCCTGCTTCTTCTGGAGGAACTCGTACGACTGGATCCTCCTCTGCCGGGCCTGCTCCGACTCGGGACGAGCAAACCTCACCTGCAGCGGAACAGAAGTGTTTAGAAACGACGGGTTTACACTGACACGTAGAGCCAGCGTGAGTTTGCGTGTGTTAGTGAGTCTTCACCGTGATGGCCTTCGCGTCCTCCTCAGCTTCATCCTGGGAAGAATCTCCACCTGCAGATACACGACTGGTCATGTAACAGCCATCACACCTCATCACACAAGTTAGCCCCAAAGGTATGAGCCATTTTTAAAAGCTTATATTAAACCACAGACTTATGAAAAAGTATTAAAAAATAAAATTAGTGTCAAAACACAGATGTGATTTCTGCTGTGGGGGCTCACTAACGGTTATTTTCACTACTGATTAATCCACCAAGACGGTAAAAAATGTCTAAACAACTGTCTAAAATCCCCAAAATATTCCATTCACAATGATATAAACCAGAGAAAAGCAGCAAATCCTCACATCTGAGAGGCTGCAAGAAGAGAACTGTGGCAATGAAAATCAAAATTAACTACAGATTAATCATCTGTTCATCTACTATTGATTAATCAACTATCAGTGCGATCAAAACAGCTTTAAATGATTTAAAAGCTGGTATTAGTTGACAGTTTCACATTGAATTCTGTCATGCATTTCAGTTGGATTTGGATGTTGGATTTGCAGTGAACAGTAAATTAAATCTTTGCCCGTGTTCTCCTGTTGATGAAAAAAAGCTCACACTAAAAAAACATTGAAAAACAAAGGTGGACACACCTTCGTTGGCTGCCTCCCTCTCTCTGGTCTTGTTGTCAGCCTTGTCCAGGTAAGAGAAGCTGGGTCTCATCTGGAGGATTCCCGTCAGAGGTGTGACGTGAAGCTCACCTGCTCACATAAACAACAGATCAGCTGAGTGGGCCGACATATTTGGTTATCTTAAACGTAAAAACAGTGAAGTCGTGCGATGTAAATAGAAGAAAAGATAAGAAATGTAACTCTGATAAAGATTCACATGGACTCTGTGAACGACCTTTGTGTATTTACAGAAGCAGGAGCTACAGTGGACTACAGAACCAGCTCAGACCTTTGCGAAACACAGCGGCGGCATATCTGGAGGTGTTGGTGGTGGCCTGGATGGAGGAAAAGGTCTGTTTATCCATCATTTTCCTGCAGAAGAAAAGCAAGAGAAGAACGCTCAACGCTCAAGATACATGGGAGTTGCTGATCTTCTCAGCGAACTCTTCACCGGAAAGCTTTAAGTGCATTTGCCAAAAGTGTTGATGTTGTGCTTTGAAGCACTGGAGGAGAGTAAAGTAACAGAAACATACAAAGAGGTCAGTGGAAATGTGAGTGCAGACGAGCTTTAACAGGACACATACGCCGAATAGGTGCTGGTTTCGTCGCAAGTCGTGCCGTCCACGTTCAGCGCTATCTGCTCGCCTTTGCTGCAGCAGTAGTTCGGACTCTTTGTGTTGATCGCCATTTCCAACTCCACCTGCAACACGGGGGGAACAAAAACACTCAAAACTGTTTCTAGACCGGTGCATGATAAAATAAGAAAAGAGCCTTCTTCACCCTTTGCTGCTTGGGTTTGATCTTAGCCGCCAAGTGGTTGACATCATCATAGGTCATTGTGGATGGTCTGACGGGGTACTGTGTCAGGAAACAGGACAATAAAAAGGTGATTAGTGAGTGATTCAGGAGGCTTATTCACATACAAACTGCTCACAAAGGAAGCCGTACTCACCAGCATTAAGCAAAACAAAGGAAAAGCTCATTACCTGGAAGAGATACAGCTTATCTGCAAGGCTTTTGGCGAGGTACACGTCAATCTAAAAGAAAGACAATGATCAAAGTTATTCAGACTTTACACGCTGGTGTGAGGAACAGGTAGATCTTCTCATTCGACCAGCCTTTTCTTTAATCCTGTGACCTTTTAGAGAAGGGTGTGATTGTTTGTCAGGCTGTTTGTCTGCGCTCGTCCAGGTGTGACTGGCTGTGTTTTGTTGTCGTATCTCTGCTCTATTTGTTCACTTATCTGTTAAATTAATGTACTCAGCTGACAGCAGCAAAGCAGCACTTGACCTTACAGAAAAGAGTATCCCAGTGCAGTGTGGTATACAGATTTTGAATTAAGGAAAAGGAGAGCGCTGGTATATGACTGAGAACCGGTTATTAAGAGATGGCTGTGCATCCCTTCCTGTGCAGCTCATTCGTTCTTATTGACGATGTAAAACTGGAAAATCTGGTTGAAAACATAAAATTTTCATTTCTGATAACAGCTGGGCACTGTAGTTTTTTAAAAACATAACTCGAACAGGTGTAAACAGTGCAGTTTTTGGGGACTATTTTCAGCCGTGGATTGGTACGCACTGAATGAGATTAGGAGTATTTTGGGTTTCAAATAAACAGGCACGTGAAATTGAACGGCTAATTGATGTGCTTTAAATCACTCTTGAACAACAGCTGTGGCTGCAGAAGGAAAAACTCCTTTCAGCATCACATTTCAGCTAACCAGGCATCGCTCTGCAAGATCAATTCACTGTAGATAAGAGCACCACCATCCTTATCCTTTAACTTGAGCCTGTGCACATACCTCCTCTATAATGGGGTCGTCATCATCCCCGCTGGCCATGTTGATGTGAACAGAGCGAGAAGAGGAGAGGAGAGGAGCAGCAGCAGCAGCAGCAGATCTCAGAGATCCAAACTGGAAACAAAGAAGCACTGAGTTACAGGAATTCACTCCCATCACTGCTCACCAACTGGCTGCACCCAGACAACAGATGACAGGCAGCTGGTGCAGCAACAAGAACAATGTGATTCAGCAAACCAGGGTTACATCAGATTTTATTACAGTTTGTCAGGGGGCTCGGGCTGTCAGTCCTCGGGATATCTGGAGTAAAGGGTCTACCTTTAATTGACCCATTCCGGAAAGTAAATCGTGAAAACCCTAAAGTTGGAGGACAGCCGGACCATGATCATGCAGTCTGTCAATGACGCTATTACTAATACAGCCAGGTAAATCTCACATGATGCAAGACAATGCAACCCACATTTAATGACTTCTCTTCATGAAAACGTTGTGTAAGGCGTCAAGCAGCGATTTCAGGTTGTTATAATCCCCATTAAAGGCAATTACTCTTAAAAAGAAGTCTCATCACTAGCTACGTTAGTTTGATTAGCAAGCTAGCAACAAACCTTTAACCACTTGTCACAGGCCTGCACTACACAGCGGGTTAAATGTTCATTCCGACACGAAAATACACACCTGTAAAAGAAATCAAGAGAAAGAGCAATGAGCTCAATATTTCCCTTTCCGGTAAACAAACCGACAAGCGATGAAACTGGCTAACATGCAGGCAGCCGGTGATACGGAACCTAGCCAGGCAACTTTAGCCTAGCAAGCTAGCTTGGCGTGCTAATATACACATGCCAGACAAAATAACGCACAGTCAGTCAACCAGGCCTGGTTTTATACCTCGTTTTTTCTAAAGAACATCCAGGCGTGGTTTAGCTCTCACCTGCACACTTCACTGTAGTCTTTTGGCTATCTCATCCGTGTCTGAACAGTCCAGAAGTGTGGTGCGTAGAGGTGTAGGAGTAGTATCTAACTCATGCTAACACAGCTGAAGTCTGTCGGTACTTCAATCTGCTCCACTCAGACACGTGGGGAGGAGCCCATGCCCATAATGCACAGCGAGCCCATTGCAGAGTTGTGTTTTCTCGTTATTACTTTACAGTTGTTTTTAATTTTGTGTGCAGACATTGTGAAGTACCGTGTCCGAACAATCCTCCTCATCACATGGATGAGCGCATAAGTTATCACGGTACGTGAAAATGTTATGGCAGCGGTGGGATTCGAACCCACGCCCCCGAAGAGACTGGAGCCTTAATCCAGCGCCTTAGACCGCTCGGCCACGCTACCGTATGCGTACTCCATCGACCGACATTTTTTAAAACTTTACATTAAATATGACCACATTAATAGTTTCTATACTTTCTTCTTCGACAGTTTCTCCACTGTTGGTGTGATATTACCGAAACTACTGGAATTTCATTTGATGCATTTAGGAATTATTCAGTGTAACGATGGTGAAAAAACACATACTGATGAAAGCTTCAATGGCAGAGCTCTTGTCTGCTGTAGGGAAAAAACAGGCAGTGATAATGACCCATAAAAAGCAACGCAAACTTTATTTTACAGTTTTATACTCAAGCATCTTCACATACATCATTCCAACATAGGTGTGCTAAAATTTAGGACACAGTAAGGAAACCGTTTTGTTTCTTTCTTTCTTTTTGTTATTTGTCAGATCTTCTTCTTTCATGCAGCGACGTTCGCTTCGCCGAAAGGTAATCAGAGACAGGAAGTTGAGGAAAAGAGGAGTCGGGATGACTAGCTTCACAAACAGGAAGAGAAGAAGACATCTGGACATTAAGCCTGATCCTAGAAGGCCAAACACACACACACACACACATACACACAGCACCACTGGCAGAAAAATCTGTAATAAAAAAAGATGTAAACGGGAACCATTCAAGTTGTATCCTGAATGTGCAAAAAATCTGCCCGGCTATCAGTCAGACACATTAACTTGTTGCAATTAAAAACGTGCCTCCAGAATCACTCCTCCATCAGCGCCCAGGCTTCTTCAGCTTTCATGTAGAACTGGTTAGCCAGCCGACCTTTCATGGCCTCCATGGCGGCTTCCGCTGCTTCCGTAAACAGATCACCTGCAGGGAGGGGTGGTACGAAGGTTAGGATGGAGGCAGAGACAGGTATCTGCATCTATGAATGGCTTTGAATGAGAAACAACAAGTACAGTTAGGATAAGGCCGGAGATAGTCAACACATCCCACGAGAAGACCAAACCAACACGTATCGCCTGTGCGTGCCTGCGTGTTACAGCGATGTCATAAGGTATCAAAACATCTCAAACGTCTCTCAAACCACTTCTCCGCTGCTGATCTGTGCTTATGAGCATGTTCCAAACATATTTTTAACAATACACTTTTCCCAGCTGAGCTTCAGAGACATGGAAAGAGTGTATTTAGCCTTGTTTATTGTATATATGGATCAACAGCAGAGACGTGGATTATGCTGCAGGAGTGGTTTCAATGGCTACTTTCCAGTATAACGACTGGCTGTGGATCCATCAGACGACAGCCGCTCTCCGCATAAAGGCTGCAGCTATTCAGAGCCTTATTTAAAACCTGCGTGGAGTGACTTAACACTCAAGAGAGAGATTTCAGTGGAGTACTCCTTAAAATGATGATCGTATATTCAGATATATTCAGCACGGCGAGGCCTGTTAAGCCAGCATGGAGTCGAACCTGCTCTCTGAGGGTCGGCGGCGAGGTTGTAGCCTCCCACTTGGTACATCTCCGCCTCTCTGGCCAGCAGCAGGTAGCGAGGCTCGTCCTGGATCCCGTCGAACTCTCCCCCTTCATCGTAGTCTGTCATGTTCAAAGCGCAGTTGTACCAGTGGATCGCTTCCTTCCAGTCCTGCTTTCTGGATAAGTAAAAAATAAAAACCCTTCAGCATCAACTAGTACAATCTTGCATCCTGTAATAAAAGCCTCTAGAAATTCCTCTAGGGGGCAGTATATTCATGACTGTTTGGCCAGGATTCCCTTTGATGGGATGTCCTTATCCAAAGCTTCAAAGTCCAACTTCTGGCAGCTTCACTGACCTGTCAGCTGACAGATCGGTCCCAGTATCAAAGGCTCTGGCCACAGTTATCATAGACGATCTGTCACCAGCGTCTGCAGCCTGCAGGAGGTACTTAAAACCTTTCATCCGGTTTCCTGCGTTATCCTGCAAACAACACAAAAATATGAGAACGCAGCTGTACAAAAGCAAAGTCAAATGAGCTGGAGATTAAGGGGCTAAATCAACTGCATGTTACCTCCAGCACCACCTCTGGCAGTATGTGATGAGGCAGCTGCAGATAGCACTGTCCCAAGGCCACGATGGCCTCCAGCTCTCCGCACAGAGCAGCTCTCTCCAGGTGGAACACGGCCGAGTCCTGGTCCCACTGCTCTTCCTTCTCGCAGAAACGGCCCGCTTCGTGGTACCGCACCATCGCCAGGTGGACCTGGGCAGGAAGGAGATCCAGGATGTGTGCAGCAAGTGAAACTAACGTTCTTAAAGCCAGCGTTCTGCAGCAAACGGTGGCTTCAGAGTGTCACAGGGCTGAGCTGGTAGTTATGATTTGTGTCAGGACTGATCAGACCAAGCTGATTGTGCTCCAGTCTGGACCAGGTGGCATCGACAGGAGCTAAAAATCATAAAGTCTGATCAGAAGTGTTTATCTTCTGATCAGTGCCTGCCCGTCACTCTCATTCAGATTATTTTGTTTATATTTTACGACTGGAATTGGGACCATCGAGGTCACGTAGCAGGAGGAAAATAATAACTGGAACTGGAATCGATCTGCATACCAGTACAGGCTTTTTTATTCTTGACAGTGAAAAAGGAGCTTATCGTGTTTCGGTGCAGAGCCACAGCACGCTTTAGCTCTCCCTCCAAATTTAGCATTTTCCGGTTTGGCAACAGGAATTTCGTGGGCTGCCAAAAATAATTGTAAAATGCATCCCAATCCTGTACTACATACCGATTGTAACCAGGTTTTGCTTGTATTGTGTGTTCACACTGTAAAAGAGGCAAAATAACTAAAAAGCATTGATTTTTAAGGAGGAAAACTTCAGACTTCAAACTTTCAAAATGTCAAATATGTTGTCTCATTTCCTGTTAGCATAAAATCGCTAAGTACATTGATTTGTTGTATATTAACAGCTTAAACAGTTTACTGCATTTCATCAAGCTCCTTTTTGGCTGTCAAGGCTAAAAACATCTGTGTGTGCTTGTGGAAACATTCGTTTTGTGCGGGGCGTCCAGTTTTCGTAGATTTCAGTAATCTCATTTGAGGCTTTCGGCCATGCTTTACCTTTCCGAGGATTGACTGGCCGAGCTTCTTCTGCAGCAGAGTGTTGAGTCGCTCCACCTCAGTGGCCACGCAGGAAGATCGGTGGACGTGAGCGCGAGACGAGTGGAAGAAGCTCCACTTCTCCTCCGTCAGCTGAGCAGAGAGTTAAGACACGAGGAGGAAAGAGAACGAAAGGCGAACGTCATCGTCTGTTGTTTGCCACGATAATCAGAAAACAAATGACCCGAACGGGGTAAAATCAAGTGCTGGTTAATGAAAAAAGTCACACTCTCAGGGGTGCACCCATCCAGAAAAGCCGGCTTTAGCTTTGAGCTCAGAGCTGGAGGAGTACATCCCTGTTAGCCCGTCACTCAATGAATGCAAAATGATGGCGTAAGGTGAGGGAACAGGAGCACACACAAAGTTATCATGGCGGGAATCATTAGAAAGATGGTGGAGTTGGTGACACAGAGGTAGATGGTGTTTCAGGTCCATATGTCAGTTCAGAATTTCTTTGCATATTCAAACTGTTTTCATTCACTCGAAGGAAGAGCTGACGTGGAAACAGTGACAGCCTGCATCATCAGACCAAATCTGCAGCTGAGAATCATGCTTAAGGCTGCACAGAGGAAACGCCTGGCTTACGAGCCTCCATGCAGATAATCACCCATTCGTTGTCATAGCTGCATGAGTTTAGGCTTGCAGAGGCTCTTGGGGGAGCTACCATCTTCCTCTAGTGAGGGAACACAAAGAGCAGGAGGAGGCGAATCAGAGGGAAGGTGAGGAGCGGCTTTCATTGGTAAGCAAAGGAGGAGAAAAGTGTAGAAAGACAGGGGCGAGGAAAAGTGGAGGAGGGCTGATTATGATCGAGGTGAGGATGATGTTTACACACTGTTGCCTCTATGTTGGTTTACCCGTCTGAGACTGTCCTCATCCGACTCAGAACACTGTCTTTTGTCGCGATGATGGGCCTACGTGACAATACAACATGCATTACAAAACCTACAGTCAAACTTCATGTGTTGAAGAGGAAATGTTAAAGCTACAGAGAGTGAAGTAGAGACAGTAACAAGAGAAGTCAGACATGTCAGGGGTTAATGACAGCTGAATGTTGAAGAGTGTGTTTATAAATGCATCAAAAATATAAAAAACCTGGAAACCGAGAAATGGATTATTCAAACGAGCTATAACACATAAATGTCTGACATCACAAACACGTCTCATTGTTTATCTACAGGTTATCTGAGGGACACGTGTGTCTACTTCCATAATTAACTGCTTCCTCTGTGTCTCTTTCACCGACGGCTAAAAACAGAGAAATCTTAAACATCTTCCCGGCCAGATGAAAGCCAGATGGAAATCTTTACCCCGTCTACGTGGTCGTTTGGGTCGCCTTCACTCCTCCTCTCGCTGGGGTAGCCACTGTCCCCGCCGCTGTCAGACTCCTGCAGGCGGAAATCAAAACAGTGAGGAGACTCGTGGGTCGTGAGTACGAATCACACTCGCTCTGATACAGAGGATTTTAACAGATTACTCCCAGTTCTAGCATCAGTTTTATTTATCTTTACACTTTTTATCGCATGTCATTGCACTGATTACCTGATTTAAGTCAAGTGTAGTGCAGAAATGTTTTAATCTTGAGTTTCTCATATAAAGGCACATTCTTACGAGCGGTCCCTGAACGCAACACACATGTGCAACTGATACCATGCCAATGCATCAAGGCGTCGGTCAAGAAAGCAGTGCGAAATGTTGCGCTCTCCAAGAGAAATGGACGTAAAACCCAAGCCAGCGTGTCGACATTAGTTTGTGGAGACGCCCTCGCGGTGATGGAGGTCAATCTCAGCGTCATCACGGCGTGAAATATGCTGCTAAACTCCTTCAGGGATTTGGTTTCAGACCATGAAAAGTCAACAAATGTGGAACCAGCTGATGTGTTTGACAACCAACATGGAATCATTGAGTTGCGAAAGCTCCCCCGCCTCGGCCTACAGTACGACCTGAACGTCATTTGATCGTCAATATGAACCCACATGCATGAAAGCAGAAAAGGTGAGCTAAGACGCTGAGCATACGGTGCCTGTACTTCAGTGAAAATGCCTCATACTTCCAGCTTCTCTTGCCTGAATATGCCACAGTGTCACACTCACTGAGTCACTGCTCACCTTGTGTTCACCTGTGTTGTTACTGAGCCGTTCCTGTTCATAACGGCCAGCGAAAGTTAAGCCTGGAAAATGTAGAAATAATGCATTTGCAACACACTTAACAACGTCAAATATACCTGTGCAGTATTTAAGGAAGTGTTCACCCACGTACCGCCGGTGGATTTGCCCACAGATCCGGGCCCGGCCAGCGGGGAGCAGGGGAGGATGAGAGGGGAGCAAGGGACAGAGTCCACGTCGCTCATGCTCTCGTCTGCAGACGACGTCTCGGACAGGCGGGAGAGCAGCGGAGGTGCCCGGCTTCCTGACATGGTCCGAACACGAGGAGAGCCGCAGAGCTCCTCGCAGCCTCGCAGCACCGTCTGGGCTGACTTCTGGAATAAGACGAGACGGATGTTTCTTAGAAGGTGAAGCAGCACACTGCAGCACACTGTGCATGCTGGCAGAGTGGAGCCACTTTTCCTGCTTTCCTCTCAGCTGTTTTCTGCTCAAAAATTAACTCTCCTACAGGAAATAACAGTCACATTCATGCCTAAATATGGCAACTGTGAACATGAAATGCAATAAATCTGACTTCTTAGGCGCATTTCTATGACTTTTTGCAGACATGTTTACCCTGACCTGCAGCTGATTTCAGGCCCTGGCTGACATGTTATTTATTATCGTTAAAATGTTAAAATTACAAGCAGCTTGTTGGTGCAGTCCAGCTGGGACTTCTCCCCGGGGGACAGGTCAAAAGGCGTCAGGCCCATGGTCTTGCAGATCTTGTTACAGAGGTGGGAGTGGAAGAACAGCGCCATGCCTCGCACACCTGCAACACAGGTGTGATCAAGTTGGAGCCCGTGACTGATTTCTAACCAGACTTCAAGCATGTAGCAGCAGTTTTTCTACATGAAAGAGGAACTGTACCTAGATTTCCATCTCCGAAGTCCGTCCCCTTCTCGGTATGGATCTGAGGGTCAGTGTAGAGATCTCCCACCCCTTGGATGTCCACCACGATCAGCTGGTGGCCCGATCGCTCGAAAGTAAAATGACTGAAGGCCTGGTGGACGCGAAAGGTTGAAGATTATTACATGACTGTAAGCTGAACATGAATAAATACCAAAAAGTCGATGGCCCTCACCTGTGGAGTGAGTCGGATGTCCTCGTCCCGCACGAAGCCAGAGTTGGAGTTGTATTTGATGTACTTGCCCTCGATGTAATGCTCCAGGTGGAAGAGAGGTTTACCTGGTCTCTCTGTCATCTCCACCACACACATCTGCATGATGTCCACCTGAGGACGAGAGAGACAAGCAGATAACCACACATGTGCAGAATAACGCCATCAGTGCCCAAATGAAGGGCAGCAACACTGTGCCGTATGGAGACAGTAATACTGTTTACACTCCTTTGATAGTGATGCAATTATAGCTTTTTATGCTGAAATAATGAGTTACGGTTCTTCAGTCTTAGTGATGAAATGCAAAAAATCAACATATTGTCCTTTACATGCCATGCAATACAATCGTCCCGTCCCATTAACTGCTCGTCACTGCATCAGTGTTTATGTTTCTGCTGCACCTGTTTGGGAGGCCGGTGGCGGCTGTACTCCTCTCCCCAGAGTTTGGCCTCATTTTGCAGCCTGACGTCCTCAAAGTACACGTTTCTGTCCACCGTCTCCATGTAACGCTTGGCCACGTAATTAGATGCTGATTTCCAGTTGCTGCTGTGTGAGAAATTCGACAACTTCTTCCTGGAGGGACAGGAAATAAGAGTTACAGCGCTGATCAGCAATTCGGTTATGTTCACATGTGTTCGCTCACAGCCAGAAGGCATCGGCTGAAACACAGCTGAGGCGGGGACTGATGGATGACATTTCCCACATAACTCAGGATTAAACATTAACAATTAAACTATTGTCCCTTTTCTCTTTCATTCAGTGATGTCATGCAGAAGCCACGGTGGAGCAGCGATGACAGCACAGGCTTTTTTTACCCAAAACAGTAAACACGCAGGGAATCAGTGATTAAAGATAAAGGCCCAGCGCCATCATGGAAGACTTCATAGAGCCAGTTCTGTGTGATATTCTCTTTGGCGGAGCAGCTATCCTCCAGAGTCGGAGCAAGAAATGTGAGGAATGTGGACCTGCACCACTTATAGCCTATAGTCTGGAAGAGACGTGCCCCTCTGCTTTGTTTACACTGAGAGCACAGAGGCCTCGGTCACTAGAGCACGAGGGCAATAACCTCTGGATGAGAACTGATGAACACAGGGAAATGTTTCAACGTACGTCCTGAAGCACTCCCTCATGGCTCCTTTCCCGAACGGCTGTGAGAAACCAAGCAGGGGGAATAAATTAGACCAGAGGTACCAATACTGCAAGACTGTTTTTCAAATACAGGCCAAGCAATCTTCTTCAGCAGCAGCAGTACCTGGGCAGCCATCTTGACGTGGACCTGGTCTTGAGCCCACTCTCCTGTGATGGCGTTGTACCTGCGGAGAGGGACATTGAATTGAGTCAAAATAAGATGAACGGCTCACTCTGATGCAATCTATAAAATCTACAGGCTGTGTGGTTCTGCGAAAGGCACTGAATGGAATTCCACACCAACGTTCATGGTCTCCAGAGGATGAATCCTGCAGACTTTGGTCCTTTTCTTTGTTTTAAATCTCTGTAATCTTTGGGTTCTGCACTGTTGGCTCCACAAAACAAATAATCTTAAAATGAGTGTGGGCTCTGGGAACATTTTGTGGCCATTCTTAGTCGTTTTCCAACTTTTTATAGACTAAAATCAACAACAAAACATTCTTTCGATCACCATTAATATCCTTGAAACTGAGCTCTGTAAAACAGCGCCTCCAAGCAGAGCGGCTGTGAGACCGTCCATCCGGGGGGCTTTTAATGTCACAGAATTGGCCTCCTAACCCTGCTCTGCAGGGACAAAATGGCCCTTGTTTTTTTGTTTTCCACCTGTTACGCTGCAAATCACTCACACCGGACGCTGAGCTCTCACATATGAAAAGTCTCAATCAGGTTGGCCAAGTTACTCTTTGCCCTCTGAGCGGCAGCTCGTCTGTCAGAGGCCCACTATCAGCTCTTATCACGGAGGCCCATAAAGCATCTAGCTTCCTCTGTACGGAAAAACAATTAAGCAGAGAAGAATGAAGAAGAGGGGATGGGTGTGTTCTCTCGCCAAAGAAAGGCCAGCGAGTAGAACTCATGCAGTCATCTGGTGATACGAAGGCGCGTATACATTTTACTGTACGTCTGGGTCAGTGTGTCTGTTTGGATTGGCAGCGTGTGCGTCCTGAGTTAATGAATGCTGCCTGAACTGTAGGTGCAGCTGCGAGCCTTCACAGCTGAAACCTGAGCGCCTCGAAGCTGGAAGAACGGCGCTCCGCAGCGTGCCCGTCCAAAATCTAACCGCCACTTCTTTCTGCCAGCGAACCGCTTTCAGCCTGGGAACAAAGTGTACCACGACACTCTTCCACCAAGTTCGTACTACCAGGGGGGCTTAAGAGGGGGAAGGAGGAGTGAGGTTACATGGGGGTAAAATTAGCACATGAAAAGAGAACACAAGGGCAAGTCCCAGCTCCTGACAGTCCCTTCTCTTTATATAGTCCCGGCCCTGTATGTTATGTAACAGACCTATCACACACATACACGCACAAATTCATTTTACTTCTGTGTTTTTTTGCTCACACCCACTCAGCTATGCTTCGCTGCCTTGAGAAACGCTGTCTATGTGTGAGAGGCCTGCAAGGGGGGGGTGTACGCTGCTATGTATAGCTGCTATGTTGGCCACAATCTCTCAAGTGTCTCACCTACAGTACGAGATTAAAAAAAACAAGGCCACGGGCCGAAAGACGTCAGTGCTTAATGAGCCCGTGGAGTAATGTTTGTCAACAGTTAAGATTAGCACCACTGACCTAGATATGAGCCACATGACACATGCTGCCACATCAAGACCGGCGTGGGCTAATATCTGCGGGGGCGGCTAATGCTAACGTGTTGCATCCTAATGTTTAACAGTGGGTCGGATGGCTGTGTGAAGTGAAAGCGGTGGCTTGTTGAACTCTTGATTCTGTCTCACGGCTCTCATCTGTGTTGTTTTTGATGGGAGCAGACAGCTGATTTCAGCTCTGATGAACCTTAAATCTAGCTAGCAGAGAATGCTATTAGAGCCCTTTTCTCTATGCGAGTGCGAGCTTGGCTTGACTCAGTTTGACTCCTGGACAGGCTACCTGATGACGCCCTCTTGAGCACTGTTTCCTTTCTTTTTTACTGTTGTTGGTAGCTATCTATGTAACATTGTGGATTTCCAGGTTGTTATTACGATTTTGTTTGGAATCTACTGCTTATTGCATAAATTTAGGTGAGTTCAAGGGTCCTGATATTGTGCATGCTGGCCCACTGTTGTGTCTTGATGGATCTGAGCCATTGTTAACCAAATTTGTTTCACCTGCCTTTTTCCTGCTATAACAAGCGAAGAAGCTTTATCACTGCTGTTGATCTGTAGCCACACTGAGTTGTTCATACCTGTAACGAACGCAGGGTTCAGTCTTGATGTCCTCCAGGTGAAACTGCGCCCAGGGGTCGGGCATGGCTTTGGCCTTCTCGATCGCATGTTTCCATGCGTCCTGTCACAGTAACAAACACGTCTCGTCAGCTGGCAGCACTTGTTTTTATGCAAATATAATGGAAATGTCAGTTTCCCCAACAGGTTCGCTAGGACAGTCAGAGGGAGCGGAAGCAGTTCAATGCAGAAAATGTGACATCTAATGGGTGCAATAAAAGGCAATTCCAAGCCGCTCTGCACAAATGAAATGAAAATCATTGAACAGCTTCCACTTACTCATCAAAGTTATTGCATTTAATCAGCTTAGGGCTAGGTGCAGATCATTTGTCAACAGGGACACACCAATGTAAACTAGAGCCTCCTCTAGGCTAAGATGACACTACTTAGGTGTGTTGTGCAAGAGAGGGAGAAAGGAAAGTTAATGAAGGAAAGAAAAAATCATAAGGAAGTAAGAACACATTCATTCATTGACCTCAACTGCTGCCTCGATATGAATGTGATCACCACGTGATGTTGTCATGCCATCTGCAGTGGTGGCATTTTCATAAAAATAACTTTCTTAGAAGGAACCGTCAATCGGAGGTCAGCAGAAATTCAAACCTGCTCCAGCCATCAAAACCCCGACCCACCCAGCGCTGCACAGCAGCACGTCCCCCTCGTGTCCCACCGGTCACTGCTCAGCAGCCGCTCAAGACACGTTTATATTTAGAGTGGAGGATTTGTATGAAGGAAAATACCAAAACAACAATGAAAACAGAATTTATCGGGTTTGGTTTTGTAAAAGAACACATAACATTTCTGGTGTTTGTTAGCAATGAGGAAGATGCATTGATTAGGATACACATCAGCTATGAGGAGAGCGATGGGAAATGATATTAAGAGAAAGCAATCAGTGAAGGAAAAGGACAGAGTGGAGGGGGAGAGGGGAGGCGTAGAGAGTCACTGGTGAAGGGGGAGGGAGGGAGGATATAAGGTGATCTGTAACGTACCCGTGCGCTCTCAGACAAAACCTTGTACGACCGAGGTTCTGCCTCTGTTTCGGGTTCATTCTATGCAGAGAGGTGAAGAAAACGGACGGCTTTTCATCAGCAAACAGAGGAAAACACATGTGACATTCACAGAGCATCCTCACACATTTGAAATGACGTGAGCTGCCTCGATGCTTTAAAACAACAACACTGGACAAAATCTGAAAAGGACATTCGTCCCATTGGCTGGCTGGTGCACAGCAGCTCCGATAAGAAGCACTGCTTTGCTGGGCTTAGACACGTCTCCACATGTCTTAGTCTTTTATCATTTTCACATGTCAGCTGCCGGTCTTAATGTATTCATCTTCTTTTTAACTCACATGTATTACTTATGTGCCTGTTTTAACTGTTTACTTACATCTTATTATCATAAATAATCGCTCGCTCGTGTCGCTGTGAGAGCAGCGAGAGAGAGTGTTTACATGCAACACGAGTACATGAGGTGAAAACCGCTCTCTGGCACTTCCTGTTCTTTAGACAGAGTACAGTCAAGAGGTGGCTGTCCAGCTTTCCACTTCAACACACTGAGAGACACATAAATACAAACACATTTACTAGTACGTGTGTGTGTGCAGGCATGCACACACCAGTTCCCCTGATAAGGCGAAGAGCTCTTCTCAGAGACAATTGCAGAACTGAGATGTATGAACACAGCACACTAAATAAGATTTCGACATTAGCTGATGCTTTCCCCCCTCCTGTCACCTCTCTTACCCTGAACATGAAGTTGCTCTTTGGAAGAGAGTTTGACTGTCGGGTGTCAACCAGATTCTTCAGGTAGTTGCAGATTTCTTTAGCGGAGTCGTCCAGGATGGGGCAGATGAAGTGGTCTTCGTCCTCGTCATCGCTGGTGTTGGCATCACTGAGGGAAGAGGCCCTCTGGCTCGGGGCACTGCGTTGGGCAGGGGGTCTCTTGGCGCTGCCCTCGTCCTCCTCCATGCTGAACATCAAGTCATCCTCCATGATGTCTCCTGGAGTGTGAGTGGACAGCGAGTGGAAAGTGGGACAGCAATAAGACAGTTTGGAGTTAATCTGTAACGATGTTGTTGGCACAAGGCTGCATCATGGCTGCACAGCTGTGCATCCCGTGACATGTGTTGACAGTTGACTGCGTTATCTGACTCGTCCATGACATCTCAGCCATATGCAGAAAACTGAAGCCAATGAAAATATATACATGAATAATGTGGACTAAAGCAGCAAATGCTGATCATCAGCATGAAAAAGCAATTTAGCTCATCACATGTATGTTATTCTGCAACAGTAAGCTCCTATCAGTTCAACTGCAATCAAAAACAATTGTGTTTGCATATTTTTGAAGTGACAGCAGGCTGGTGGAGAGGAATGCAAAGCCATGCACGATTCATAACGTCCCTGCTGCTGCTGGCACAATGTGCTCCTATAGAAATGGGTGCAGTATATTATGTTACGGCATGCTACAACGCGATTTGCCCCAAAAGTATTAATTTTACTTTGTTCTATTGTCACCTGCTGTTAGATGCCCGTATTAAATAAACGACCAACCATGTAAACGGAGGCACAGTAATACTTCTATATCAGACTGCGACAGTTTAGCTTAGCCACTCACCCTGGTCTTCTTCCGTCTCTCAGTTTCTGGAAGTTAAGCAGTCAGATTTGCTGCAGCTGCAGTTGAACAAAGCTCCCAGACCGGAATGGGTCGGTCCTGGTTCTCCAGTGTATCCTGAAGGTCCGGAGACGTGCCTGGCGGCGGGATGCAGTTCTTGTTACCGTCCACCACGGCGACGTGAGCCCTCGGCACGTACCATGGTGTTCTCTGACAGCCACGCCCCTGCCTCCCGCGGCCTTCATGTCTATCGGAAATATAAAGCTCCCATGAACTGATGACGTGGGAGAGGAGTCTGTCAGTATCAGTATGTAAAAATACGTAGCTAAAGGATCGAGTCTTGTCAGTTGAGAACAACAGTGAATTATACTAATTATTAACATTTTGTAGTGGAAAAATATACGGTTGTGTTTGTGTTAAAAAAAAAATGTGACTATGGTAGTTACGACTACGGGAGAGCATTGAAAGTATCACGGGGAAAAATAGCTGAACAAACTACAGCTATGTTCAGAAGTATCGTGTACTTAGCCGAGTTGTCGCCCTCGTGGGAGAGCATGAAGAGCTTCGTGAGGAGTTTCCGCAAATGCATATGCATAAGTTATATATTAGGTATAGTGCAACATGTGACATGTATCACAACCTAATGCAGCGAAGCCTTCAAGAAAACTTGTTTACTTGCCACAGGTCTAAGCAAATTGAGTTTGGTAGTTGCTGGGCTAGCTAGCTAGCTGAGCTAATGGAACGAGAGGATAGAAACGTTAACGCTGACGGTTAGTAGCAGTGTTTGTGTTGGGTTGCCTGGCGCCACGACGTTGCAGCCGGTATTTGGTTTGTGCATCCTGCTAAACGAGTCACCTGAGTCTGGGCTGGGATTCATAACGTGGAAGTGGTCGCCTTCAGTGAGCTGTTATCTAATATGAACGTCATGCTCTCCAGGGCTCCATAGATACACGGTTCGTCATTACCATTCACCAGTAACCAGGAAACAGCTAATAAGTGTTAGCAATAATTAATCAACCAAGAACTAGAAACTCCAGCATTTGCACACATGTACACATTATTTGCCTTGTGCAATGAGAAATTTTAATGTGGTAGCGTGGCCGAGTGGTCTAAGGCGCTGGATTTAGGCTCCAGTCATTTCGATGGCGTGGGTTCGAATCCCACCGCTGCCAGTATATTTTCGTTGGGTTCTTTAATGTATAACATGTGTGCTCAGCATATCAGGAAATACCAGCGATATATAAACACTAACAGGATCACAGCGGGGGACAGACGGGTTTATGAGAAAGGAAGAATAGGCTTTACCTTGTGTGAACTTCAACCTAAAGTCACTACATGGCAGGGGCTGATACAGCACTGCCATCTTGTGGCTGTATGGTTATTGCATCGTAAAACCTCTCTAGAGCAGCTCTTTTTTTATATCACCTTTTGGAAACGGAGGTATTGCCACTTCAAACCAGAATAACAAACAAGAACTGAAACCTCTCAGTTTAAATAACCACAGCTTTGGCTGAAAATGTTGTGTTCCTGTACATCCATATCACTCATAGTGAGGGTCTTGGTGGTCGAGGGGTTTGGGTGCACACTATGAGCTGCAGCATCACGGTCTGTGTATGTAATTGCTTGTGGACTCTGCTGCGCCTCTCTAATGAAACACACCTCACACAGTACGTTAAAAATGAAACAGTCTTTGACAAGAGACAGTGCTTCATTAAATTTAATGAATAATAATTACAAAAAGCCGAACTGAGTGAAATCAGTTGTCCACTATCCCAATGACTGCAGTTGTATTTGTCCTAAATTTGACATCCTTCAGTCTTCTACTGGATTTGTCTGTGTACATTTTCTATGATCAGTTCTTGTGATTAGATTCAATCATCTTGGGAAGTACCAGGTTTCACTGAGCCCTGAGTTTTTCCTTCAAATACTGAGAAGCCACAAATTGCATTTTCTGGATGGCCAGCTGGGTATCATCAGGGGATATCCCCAGATGCCACACAGCCCGCACAGAATTTCCAAAATGGGGGTACATAAGGACTTGTATCCCCTGTCCCAGCGCAGCCTCCTCTCCCTCGCCCACCTGACCCATGCGGGCACAGAACTCAGAGGGACTCAAACTGGGCTCCTGTAGACGGAAACGCAGGATATTTGTCTCCACGGCGGCCATGTCTACGGCGAACAGGGGAGGGTCCCAGTCGAGCAGAGCTGGGAGAGGGGAAGGAGGAAGAGGTCACGAGCAAGCCCACAATGGCAGACATTAACAATTTCATTTTTATAGACAGAAATATGCGCCGCTCACCTTGAGCGAATGTTTTTGCGTTGCGGTGATCCTCCGTCAGTCTTCCTACCATCTCCAGTAAAGATAGTTTTCCAGCTGCTGCTAAAATACCAGCCTGCCGCATCCCACCACCCAGCGCCTTACGGCACCGTCGTGCCCGGGATATGAAGTCTTGGGGTCCAGCCAGTATGGTTCCCACAGGGGCACCCAAACCCTGTTACACACTGCAATGTGAATTTGACTCAAAGAAGTTTCATTTTGTTGGTTCTGACTGATGAATTTTATGTTCTAGTCCATTCTGTGTGTTTTGCGGTCCCACCTTGGAGAGACACACGCTGACGGTGTGTGTGTGCTGCAGTATGGTGGATGGAGGCACCCCCTGGGCCACAGCAGCGTTCATCACCCGGGCTCCGTCCATGTGAACTGACAGCCCATATTTATCTGCTAAAGCACGGACCTTGGAGATGGAAACAGATCATCCAGAGATGATGCAAGAGCTGCTCCATCCTGCTGTAGTTAAGGCAAGTATCACAGATGTTTCCACATCTGCATAACGTACCACAAGCTTCAGACTGCACACAAATACACACACACCTCCTGCAGGAAGGTCAGAGGCAGCACCCGCCCTCCCTGTATGTTGTGTGTGTTCTCCACACATATAAGGCGAGAGCGGGGGTAATGGGGGTCAGGGTAACCGTGCCGGATCTTCGATTCCAGCTGCTCCAAGTCAAATGTTCCATCTGGGAGGGTGGTCACCGTGGTGGCGTGGACACCAGCCAGCTGTGTTGACACACAAATACACACATGATGCACTGCAGCTGAGGAGGACAGGTGCAGACGTGCAGGCGGTACACTCACCTGTGCGCTCCCTCCTTGTTCGTAGATGTGTATATGGGACAGATCGCCCACAATCATCTCGTCTCCGCGCTCCCTGCAGTGCACCATCACTGCGTAATGAAATGTGTGCATTCACTGACGACCTCTCCGACCTCATAAAAATGAATTCAGACACTGCCAGTGAAAGCGCAGCTCACCTGCGATGAGGTTACTCATGGTTCCAGAGGGAACGAATAGCGCGTCCTCCATCTGAAACACGTCAGCGGCAATCTCCTGTAACTCTGCAGAAATCAGACGAGAACAGCGAGATTTAGGGAGCAGGTAAAGATGGTGGTGAACATCTGAAGCCAATTCCTCTCTGACCTTCCAGTTGTGTTGCGTAGTTTAACTGAGGCTCTAAGGACAGAGGTCTGTAATCTTGGACCAACGATTAAAATTACAATTATCTATTAAAAAAAACTTATTCATCCCAAGGCAGTGAAAGTGTGCAGCTCACACACACAGACAGAATAAAAACATCCAGGGAAGCAAAGACATGATTATAAGTATAAAATAAATATATTTAGTATATAGAGTTCAATTAAATCTCAATATATCTTCTCTAGTACTTCATTCAAAGAGGAACTACTGTCTGACTATTCCTGATGTTATCTTTACTCTCAGCATCACGACGATATCACGCTTCGGCTCTAACCGTTTACAGTCGGGTCTTCTCTCATCACGTCATCGCCGACTTCGGCCTCCGCCATGGCCTGCCGCATCGCCGGCCCGGGCTTGGTCACCGTGTCGCTGCGGAGGTCCACTACCCGGGCACAGGCCGCTCCGCCCGCTCCGGGGTGTCTTGCTTTCCCGGTGTCGTAGTAGCCCCGCGCTGGGACGGAGCCCCGCGCGGCGGCGGCTGCATGTCGAGCAACGAGCGGTTTGCTCGAAGCGACGACACCGCGGTTCAGAAGATTAAGCAAAACCGTGCAGGGAAATGTTTTCAAAGACATGATGCTCCTTTTACGACCATGGTCAGCAGCGATGTTTTCGTGTTGAACTTTGGATCGTTCGCTGGTGATCGATAATCATTGACTGCCAGGACACTTAATGGATTACCTATCGCTTTATCGTCATGCACAGAGTAGTGGTGCCTCAAGGTGGCGCCACAATCCCAACAAAGATAATGATATGAACAAGTCTCAAAATGCTTCAGTGAAATCAAGTAACTTCAAAAGTGCAGCCTGATTGGAAACATAATCAGGGGTTTATCATCTGTTTATTTACATATTCTGATTTCTTCTGATTGCAAACAAAATAGCAGGTTGACTGCAGTGTAATGCAACACATGACAATAGACTTAGCAACAAATTAAACATTTTAAATAAAAATTGTCATGCCTGGTTATTGTATTGGATCATATTCTAACGTACGGGTCATATTTAGTGTGTCTGTTTGATTACATGCAAATCCGTCTAGTATTTTCTTGATTAACCGGTTATTGTTTTTTCTACAAAAATCAGAAATCCAGCGATAAATGCGTAGAGGATGTCTTGTTTTGTCCAACTAACAATCCAAAACCCAGAGATATTCAATTTGCTCTGATGCAAAACAGAAAAACTGAAACAGTATATTCACTTTTGCTCATTTGAAGCACTGGTGTGCTGGCTTGCTTGCACAGATGATGACTTCCAATGAAACAATAAGAACAATCTTCTCATATGTTTTTTCTTACTCAACACGGATCATTTTGCCTTATTACCATAACCCTCTGAATTTTCTTCTTTTTCTTCCAGCTAATGTCAAACATATCCCTCTGCTTTTCTACGAGCTCGTATTTTATGCAGAGCATGTTTGAAGTTTAACTTTCACCACGTTGTGCATTAATCCACCCCCAGCCAGTGAGGCATGTGCGTGTAAATGTCTCCGTCCGCCTGTGTGTATAATGTCCTCACACTATCTTGTGGTCGCGGATGCTCTGAAATAACTGTGACGCCCCCAGATTCTTCAGGGGTCACAGACCTGCTTTTGGCTCGACCTTTATCCCTGCGCTGAGCTGTAAAGCTAATTCTACCTGCGTGTCAGCAGCGCCCATTTATCTTACTGCAGAGAGCGAGGAAGGAGGTGAAAGCATGCCGGCAAAACCCCCAACCCCCAGCACACACATGGCACGGGGGGCGATGGGCTGAGGCCTAAACTGAACTGGTTATATTTGACCCTTTCCTCTATTTTTATCAGCAGTAAGGCAGTTCGCTCATATCTCTGGGACTAAGTCAATATTTGGAGGTGAAGCCTTGTGGGAATTTATCTGCTGTGGACTGAGATTAGTCTACGAGGGAGGCCCGCTCATTACAAAACAGCTCCCTCCTCCCTCTGACACTTTTTTTCTTCTGACCCACAAATGGCACAACTACACTCACCTCCCAAGCCCCATCTCCCTCCCCTCCCTCCCCCCCTCCCTCCCCTCACACACATTTCCCACTCGCATGCATACTCCTGCTGCCTTGCCTGATTTTAATCACCCGATAAAAGTCCCAGTGTGTGTTATCAGGACCGCACCATACTGTAGTTAAAGTTGAGATTGCCAGTAACAGAGCCAGGTTTTATGAGCCATAACAAGTCGTCATTAAAAGTCATTAGCAAGCATCGGCGTCATAAAGAGGCCGCAGTCGGTCTCGAGAGCCTCACAAGAGCCGCGAACGGAGGGAGATAAAGATGCGTCTGCAGGCAGGACCGAGCGGCGATGGATAACTGCGATAAGGTGGAGAAAGCGGGAGATGGAGTTTTTCCGGGATCACTGTTGGCGCTGCGCTCTGTAACCTCACACTTCTGTCTGCGTGTGTGCGCGCCCCGTGCGCCTCCGCTTGTGTGTTTTGTTTCTCTCAAATGCCTCCCAGCATTCCTTGCCTGCGCGGAGAGGGGAGAGTGGTGTTTTGGAGAAAATATTGAATTAGAGAAAAAGAGGCAGAGAGGGAGAAATGAAGGAGAGGGAGAAATATTGACTCCTTCTGGGAAGGAGCGAGACGGCAACGCCTTTCCAATAACCATAAACCCACTGGGCTGAAAATAGACGGGCCGAATGAATAAACGAATGTGTTCATCCCACATGAGCTCTTCTCTTTCACAGACCGGGGGGGGTGGGGGTGGAGATGACCCCCCCCTTCCCTCCTCTCTCTCTCCCTCTCTCTCCTCTTTCACCGAGGCCATCATTTCTTCACCATGACGAGAGATATTAACCGGAACAAAACAGGTGTTTATGGGAAGCCTCCCCTCCGATGAGGTTTTTCATGCGCGCGCACACACACACACACGCACACAAAGACACACACGCACGCTTCCCTGCGCAGCGTAAAGGTGTCGACATCAGTGTACAAGAACATCTGTTTCACATTTCACACTACACCCCCCACCCCCCCTTCATATGTCATGGGCCATGTGGACATGCTTAACTTCACACACACACACACACACAGATACGTTGCTCTTAGGATGCAGGGGAGGCTCGGTGGTGTAAATTCTTTCTTTTCCTTTTTTTTCAGAGGGATGGGGTAGTCCTCCCGTTTTTCAACTTTTTTAAAGGGCAAGTTCAGCCAAATTTAAGGAAGCACACACTTTCTCTGGTGCTGTACAATCATGCAGATACGCTAACTGGCCACAAGTATGCGGACAGCTGGGCATGACTCTCAAATGTGATTATTGATCATATCAGGAAGGCTTTCTTATGATTTTGGCTGCAGGGGTTTTGTTCTCCTGTCCAGCCTCAAGAGCATTACTGAGTTTTGGCAGCGATGCCTGGGCGATAAGGCCCGGCCTGCAGGCGGTTTGTCCCAAAGATGTTTGACGGCGTCGAGGTCAGGGCTCTGCCAGTTTCTCCCACACCGACCTCGGATCACCATTTCTGCATGGACCTCTTTCTGTGCGACGTGGGCCAGACAGGGAAATGCCACTGTTGTCTAAAGTAGGACGCTTCAGGAGTGTCTACATACTTTTGGCCAAATAGTTTAGTTTGTATTTGCAGACATGACATTATCTCCTGTCTCCATCCCATTTCAGTGGAAGTTAATGGAGTTTTGTTCGTCGTCCTCGGAGACTTGAAAAATTCTATTTGATAAATTGCCTCATTTGTTTCCTCAGAACTTGCTGTGAATAATTTTCATTGGAACTGCTTTCAAACAAATAAATCGTCACGATGAAAACCCTTGACGGCAGAGTCTGTGGATTATAGTAACCAGAGAATTGCTTTTGGAGAGGCACAAAGGATTTTAAAATGCTTTGAGCGCTCAGACAAAATTGAATTCACTTCCATTACGGCCGAGCATTTAGAGACAGAGATCTCCTAGAAGTGATGTCTTGATACCGCTTGAAGTGAAACAATAATAGTTCATTTTTTTCTGTAATTTGGGTGAAATGTCCCTTTAAGCGCTGTGGTGAAGATAGCTGTGTCACAATATGAGGCAGGGTTAACCAGACCACGATTATCCGCCGTAGTAATCAACTGCAACCACCATCGCCTGTGTGTGCTCATTCATTTCATCCTCATTCATCTACTCGCTGACTTTTCCTCTCGGTTATTTCTCATTTTGTTCATTCAGCTGTAATTACAGACCACGACCAGCCCGTTCAGCTTCACTTCCGAGAACAGTGGCATCTCTCTCTTTCCACCTCCCCTCGGCTCCATTCATTTAGCAGACCTTCAGTTCACCCCTCGCAGCGCTCCTGTCACCCTCCTGACCCTCTTTTCACTCCTCCTCGTCCTCCTTCTTCATCCTCCTTTCCCACATTGCCCACTCCTCTCCCGCTCGCTCTGGGAAGTCATGTGACTTCTCTGAAGCTGAGCCCTATAAACCAGCAGTACTTGGGGGGCTCAGTGCCTATGCAGCTCTCTGATTGGCTCTTGCATTCAGATGCTGCTTCGCTGCTGGGTGCACACACACACAAAGCAGACCCCCTGTTTTCTTCTTTCAGGAACAAATGTGATCCTTAGCATTAAAAAACAAGTGTTTCTGCGCCTAAAAGCCACATTTTGCAGGGAAAGGAGTGTTTGGATTAATGATGAGTCTTTAATAAGTTGGCTGTTCACTTAAGGTGAAACCACTTGCATGCACATACACTCTAAGCCCGAGAAGTGCCATTTGTGTTATATTGCGCTGTGTTTATACTGTGCCGTGGCAGATCAATGGCTGAATGGACTCGGCGCACAGGGCTCAGCATTGAGACTCCTTTAATCCAATTGGATCCTCGCTGAGACGAAGCAGAGCAGCCTGACAGTTTTTGGCAGAAAAGCGCCACTGTTCAAATGTCCAGTTTGGACCGACGGCTTCTGTTGTTTTTAATTTGCAGTGAAAACCTTGTAAAATCTGGTGTATAATTTGAAAGAAAATCCAGAGAGCTGTTATGGTTTTAACTCATGGGAAACTTCTTTTTTTGGGGGGAGATTTTGGAGGTTTTTTTCTGCTAATATTTCAGCTGATCGTGTATTTGTAGTTTCAGGGAGAAAAACAATCGGTTAATGATTTATCCAATCTGGAAACCGCAGTGGAAGAGTGCTGATAAAGAAGCAGTGCAGCAGTGGAGCGTCTGTGATGTTAGTCACCTCTTTATTCTAACTGACGGACACCCTCCCACACACTTTTCCTGCTGCTGTCAGTTCATACAGTCGTGTTGACTTAGATTGACAGCGTTTTATGTGTGTGCTGGCAGGTAAACAGAACAACTGGTCACGTCATATGAATGCAGCCCTTTTCACTCCTTTATTCTCATGGTCCATTATTTCAGATGGAAATGTACTTACAGTCTGCCAGTCTGTGCACCACTTTGGTTCAGGCTCACTACGTTTACATGCAGTCAAGTAACCCTTTCATAACCGGAAGATCAGCAACAACCCGGTTGCGCACGGCCATGTAAACACCAATAACCCTATTGAAAAAACCCAGATATGACCCCTGGGTTACTCCTTTTCTAACCCAAATATTTGGTCATGTATACGCTTATCGGAATATCCCCATCAAACGGAACATTAATTTGTGTTCTGCGCATGTTCTATTCACAAGGAATCTTGGTCTTTTGAGTGCAGGTAGCATGGATATGGATGGCACAGCTCCATTTCCTATTTCTTCATGTTCTCACCTTCCATGAATGAAGAAAGTGAGACAGAATAGTGTCAAGTACTGGTGGTGGGTCAGCACCAGCACCAGGCTGTTCATTATCCGCCGAGCTGCTGTTGTTGTTGTTGTTGTTTTTGTATATAGGAAGAAGAAGCTGAAATGACGCGCATTGCGCCATGACGTTCTTTGTGCGTCGCTGTTTTGATCAGGATATCCCAACTGATTACCCTGTTTGCTCACGCATGTAAACAGGTTATTCCGAATGTTTCAGAAACTGGAATATTGACCGTAACCCGAATATTGACTGCATGTAAACGTAGTCACTGATGTATCTGTTCAATAGACGGCCATGAAACGATGTGCACGCATTCATTGTCTGCAGAGGATGAATCTCACTGAGTTTCCCTCTAGTGCCATCACAAGTTCAAAGTTTTCATCTTGCCTGTGAAATATCTACATTAGCACGAGGGATCGGCAGATGAATCCCCTTATTCTTCCATTAGCGCCACCAGCAGGTTGGTTCATAATGAAATAATGGCAGTAATAAATGCAGTTTGATGTCCAAAATCACTGCTTATATACTCCATGAACTATATTTACTCTCCGTGAAATCTACCAGCTAATCAGTGCCTTCAAAAATTCCCACAATGCAATGAAAAAGTAGTGCTCACCACTTCCTAATGGGTGTCATTTTATAGACGGGAACATGACCAACGAGGATTCACAAGTGTCCAAAACAGCTTACTATAAAATAAACCACTAAGCTAGACGGCTGCTCGTGGTAGCCTCACGTTTAGCGCGCAGACATCAGATAATAAGGCGAATAAGAGCATCTCCCGAAATTTCAGTTGTAGTCCACTTGCTAGCTTTTTCCTGAGCTTTCAACCAAATCTCATAGTCTTAGCTTATCAAGTTCAGGATCTGTCTGGAGTTTAGAAACTGCAGCTGCTTTAGGCGGACCTGGAGATGCTGTAAAAAGCTTTTTTTTTGGTCAGCTACTGTTTTTCTATGGAGCCCCTAAAGTGCCACGAAGAAAAAAAAAACTATATTGTGCGCACGAGATACTAAATCGAGCACACAAGATGCTAAAACGTGCGCACGTTTTAGCTAAATCGTGAGCTCGATTTAATTAACTCGTTCATTCATACAGACAGGCGGCAACACATCCCATGTCTCAGGGCAAGGGCAACAAGAATGTCATTCCGAGGTGAAAATAAAAGTTAATTAGCTGAGTTCTTCTCTCCATTATATCGCGTGTGTGACTGTGAACATCTGAAGTGGTTACTACGGAGGACCGTATGCACGGACAAGTCAAAGCGTGGGAAATAACTGTATCTCGAGCGCAGGTTAGTATCTCAAAAAAATCTCAAAAAATTTATCGTGCACACAAGATACTAAAAAGTGTGCACGATAAATTTTTTTTTCTCCGTGGCACTTTAGGGACTCCATATTTCCAAAGTTAAAAATGAACTTTCACACTCAAACACAAATTATCTTTCCTTCATTCCTTTATTTCTTCCTTGTTTCTTTCCTCCTTACCTCATTTATTTTGCGTGTTTCCTTCTGTTGTTTGCTTACATGCAAAGTTTGCACTTGCAATGAGGACTTTCACTTATGCGGCTTGAGTACATTTACTGCTAATAATTGTTAGCTATTGCCGCAGTTAAACTGTGGATACAGGACTTTTATTTGCAGTGGAGCATCTTCATCGCAGCACTGCTGAATTTTCTTAAAGGACTCGAGTATTTCTTTCCTCATTGAGGGTAACAACACTGCCATCAATTCATGGCCAGAAACCTCTTACTCACCACATACGTATGTGCATATGCTAGTGCTTATACGCATGTGTGCGCGCCTGCTGCACTCTCGAGCTGAAACGGTATGCAGTCGTGTTAGCTGGCTGAGGGGGACACAGTGACACCTGAGAGTGTTGGAGGGTTTGGTCCGAGTCCACGCCGTTACAGTAAGCCATTTGGCATCCGAGCGCCTCTGCCTCTACACTCGCACAGCTGTGTGCAAAAACAGCAAAATAAAATCCACCTCTCAGGTCAAACAAAGCCACCGTGTCTACTTCAACCTGTTTTGTTCCTCTCAGGTCATCCAAGGTAGTTTTCTTTGTTCTTCCAGCCAGCAACAGCACGGGCGCACCCATCCATTAGGCTGTCCAGGTGTTACGGGAAAACCATTTCAGTGATGATTTAAGTGAAAATAAAGTCAGTCACGAGTTTCACGTGCTGAAGGGGGGATGGTTGTGTAGTCAGCTTAGAAAAATATTGCGGTTTGAATGTGTGTGTGTGTGTGTGTGTGTGTGTGTCACAATGAGCTGGTCAGTGAGTGCAGGTCTCTTTACAGGCTTGCGCGCACACACAGATACATACATGCACACGCACACGTTTTTGAGTGCATTTAACTGTCTGTTTGCTTCCCATATGGTTTTTATTGATCCGTGTCCCTGTTATACCCCTCCTGCTCCCTCTCCTTCGCTCTGTCTCTCTCTGTGCGCTGATGGTGAAGGAATGATGGAATGCTGGAGGGTAAATCTCTGGTTTCCTGGAAGCTGGTCTGGCTTTATCAGAAGCGGCTGTGACAATACTCAAGCTGATGGGCCAACCAAACGTCTTTCCTATAAGCGCTGATCAGCCAACAAAAAGCCTTCCTGGAAGAAATAATCAGCAAACCGGAGGCCCTTCCTGGAAGACCACTGTGGACTGCTCGTCGCAGGGCATATTCCTCACCCTTTAATATTCTTTCCACCTTCTACACTTGACAGCGTTGACGTTGGCGTGAGCTCAAAACTGAAATGCATGAAAACAGAAACTGTTAATAACACTTAGATTTTAATCAGGCAGCAAGAATGTTATCGCTCAACCCAGCTCACTTCTTAAACTCTCTCCACTCGCTTCCTCGCATTAACACACTGAAGCTACGGAGGGGCGCTGCCCACATTTTGGTGTGAATGTTTTGATTGTTGGCAAACAAGAAAACAAACAAACAAAAAAAACCCCAAACCGAGCTCAGTTGTTTGAGAGCCGGGTGTTGTGCTTGGCCCGGGACTCTGTTGACAACTGTTGAGCTGGACACAGCAAGTCATTACCCGAAAAAATGAATCATGGTGGAAAGACTTTCTGTGAGTGTGTGAGATTCACGAGAGGAGCGAAGGATACAGGCAAAATATTCCAGCCCCGCTAACCAGGCAACTATGGGGAACATAAAATGAGTCATCGTGAGCTGAGCTGGCTTATTTAGACAATGTGTGTGTGTGTGTGTGTGTGTGTGTGTGTGTGTGTGTGTGTGTGTGTGTGTGTGTGTGTATGTGTGTGTTTGTGAGTAAAACTAGATTATTCTGGTTGGATTTTGGGAAGAAGGCTCACTCATTTCTGTTTGTCTGTTCAACTACGTCAGTTTTGTCTATAATTGCCCATTGCTCAGCCTTCCTCTTATAAACAAATAGTGTCACCCACCTACATTCACACACACACACACACACACAAACAGCAACTTTCGACACACACACACACACACACACACACATACATTTTTCCTGTAAGTGTCATTGCAAAATAAGGAACCCTGGTGCCGAGTTTTTGAATCATTGTAATTACCTGTAAGGAGGTAAGCTGTAAAAACAGTTGTTAAACATTGTCCTCACTTGTCACTGACACAGAGATGTGTAGCTGCCTCATGTTCATGTGTGTGTGTGTGTGTGTGTGTGTGTGTGTGTATGTGTGTGGTGTAATACATGATATATGTGTTATTATACCAGCGACAAAACTGTCAACAGCTCAGTTTCACATCTCATTTCTGTTCTTTTCAGCCTGAACTTGATGCTCTTTCTTTATTATTTTTGCTTTATTTTAATTCTGTTCTCTCGAGGTGGACTCTCCCATCTCTCTCTGTCTCTCTGTCTCTCTGTCTCTCTCTCTCACACACACACACACTCTCGCACAAAGACACCTCACTCGCTCTTTCTCATACACACACTACCACCAGTCAAGCCGTAAAAAGTCAACTCAATTAAAGTGCCTCATTTCCTGGAAGCCAGCCTTAGACAGAACAGTAGGTATGCAGGGAATGGGAACTCTGTGTGTGTGTGTGTGTGTGTGTGTGTGTGTGTGTGTGTGTGTGTGTTTGAGAGAGAGAGAGAGAGAGAGAGAGAGGGAATACAGAAATGAAGAAATTCACTCTCTGCTTAATTCTACCAACAGCAATCTATGCACACACACACTGGCTGCACACTAAAACCACAGACCATCATAAATCTCCTCCACGTGGACCCTTTCACCTATTTGACCTCACACACACACACACACACACACACACACACACACACACACACACACACTGTAGAGGACACCATCCTCACTCAACCCCTCAGGCAGGATGTATAAAACCCTGCTGCATTCCTTTCCAGTTAAGTCCAGCCCAAAGTGAGCTTTCTACACAGTAACTGCTGTGTCGAAGTGTGTGTGTGTGTGTGTGTGTGTGTGTGTGTGTGTGTGTGTGTGTGTGTGTGTGTGTGTGTGTGTGTGTGTGTGCGTGCGTGCGATGGTGTTAACACAACTGAGTGTTTCTGGGAATCCCTTTGTTTCTGTGTGTTGTGTACATCTGCGGGGCATGTCTGACAAAACTGTGGCCCCGCCCCGTCTTATATGTTCTCCGATGCCTATGGAATTTACCCACAATGCTCCGGCAGAGAAAACAAGAAGTGATGATTGCAGTCATTTTAACCCTATGATGGACGCGGGTCGCCGTCACGCAGCCCGGTCCGGCTCTTTAAAAAGCCTGCCGACTGAATAAACACCGCTTTGTTTGACTAGGAAATCCCATTTGTCAGTTAATAATCTGGTTGTGAGGCCGGGCATTGCTGGAGAGCCTGACAATGTAAGTTCAGGCTCATCCAGTCAATATTGACTCAGTGTAACAGAGAAAAGAGGAGACACACAGTGAAGTAACACACATGGCAAAAGCATTGACTTTTGTAAAAATAGTGCTCTTTAATATAAATTATTGAAATATTTTAGAAATATAAATATGTGCAACGTTCCTTTTCATTTATTTTTTGTAATGCTTTGTCATTTCAGATATTACAGCTTGTATTTTTGCCAGACTAGTGGCCAGCCTTTCGCAACAGAGTCTTTATAAAAGACAAATGGTTCACATACACGTGTGGTCCACGGGTGCAACACATGTAAAAACTCGGTGTTGACGTGAGAAAATAAAGACTGAGATTTGACAAAAAAAATGCGCATCACTATGGTATATTTCAGTGCTCTTGTCTCAAGTGGCCACATGAGATCACAACATGTTGGGGATGTGAAAAGGCTACCACTCCAATATGGATCACAGGTAAGTATGAGCACTGGTCAAGCACAGACAAAACAGTTTTGATCAAATCCGAGTCTTGTACTTTGTCTTACAAAAGGCTTTTTTTTTTTTTTTTTAAGAATCACTTTAAGGAAGTCTTGTGTTCCTTTGACATTCAGACAGACAAACCCGACTCCGTCTTCAGAGGTAACGATCGAAGGTCGCCGGGGCGAGAAACCCTCAAAGTTACAGTTCGTCTCCTCTCGTGTGTCCTTCATGAAACCAGGAGGGAGAGAGCAGACAGACAGACACTCGAACACACTGGCACAAAAAGAAATAAGGAGGTGATGTGAGGAAGAGATCGCTGCGAGAGGGTCTAAAAGACAGAATTAAGACTGGGCCAACATGTTCTTTTCATGTGGGGCCTCTACAGGAGCTGCGTCCCGCTGAGCTCGATCGTTTCCACCAAGCCGGATCATCAATCACGTCAGTGTTTTTGTTTAGCTGTATACCAGTATGTCTCCTCCCCCTTCTCCCCGACCCTAGCCCCCTCCCCACTTCTCTGTCCTCCTCAGTTTCCTTTTCCTAATCCCATTTCCCGCTCTTCTCCTTCTCCTTCCATCCTTCTCGCCCTCCCCCGTGGTCATCATTCTCCGAGGAGCTTTACAGTGTCGCTGACGTTTTTCCAGCCTGTCTGGATAAAAATAAGTTCTGCTGTTTTGTTTGGTCCCGTGCCAAGGCTTTTGTCTCAGTAACAAGCTTTTGTCTCGGCAACAGAAGTCTGTTTTCTGTCACCGCCGAAGCGCACATGCAACTCCGAAACATAAAGAGGGGCAGGGATTGGCTAATGGAGGAGAGCCAAGAAGCAAACAGGAGAAGGAGAAGATGCTTTGTAATGCTTTTTTTCCCCCTCTCTTGTTCCTTCGCTAAAAAAGCCAACATGTGGGTCCGTACCTGTGTGTGTGTATGCATGCAGAGTTAGTGCATGACCACCCCACGCCCCTTCATGAGGCAACACTTGCGGGAAGCAGCGATGGAAATGTGTGCGCCACCACAACACACAAACACACACACACTCACTCAGACAAACAAATACTGTACGTTCTCTGCAATGAGCCCCTCGTTTGGACTTCACTCCTCCTTCATTCGCCCCCTCGAAGTCTTTCTGTTCTTTGCCTTCTTTCTTTCTGTCCGGTGATCCAAAGCGGTGGAAATGTCAGGCCGACAGAGGACACTTTGCTTCTTTAGCACTTTAAACCCACGGGGATCACTGGCGCCGTATTGATCATGTCGTCGTCATTAATATCTACCAATCAGGTTAATCTTCTACGAGGCTCTGCTCTGCGTCTGAGTCAGTCACAGGAAACACTGACCTTTGACCTCTGGCTTCATCTGCCACTCACTCTAGTGGTCAGCTGTTTGCGAGGCAGGACGGACGAGGTAATCGTTGGTTACCTTAATCACACTCCTCATCCCAGACCCCCGGTCTGTGGGAGACCCTGTAGATGGTGTCCGTCAGTGTTGAAACAGAGCTGGGATCAGCTGTTTCTGGTCTCAGTGAAAAACTGACCTCACACAGGCATCTAAGGCTAACGCCCTGCGTCTGGTGGAGCGCATGTTCACCTGCACGCTGAGAACTGGTCTGTGCCGTCCTCCAGGCACCTGGTCCATGCAGTGGAACCTCTGCAGGGTCCTGTCAGTCATATAGGAGCGTCGTACTCCTCCAAGAAGTCTCTAAGTGTGTGCGGGAGCTGCTCGGCTCGCTCCGACCCCCCCAGGCCTCGGTTGTTCAGGGTCCTCCTGCACATGTGCTGCAGGGACGACAGGGAAGTCGAGAGGGGTCGGCGCAGTTCCAAGGGAATCCTCTCTCCACCGGTGTGGATCAGATAAACGCTGCGTCCCTTCATTTCTGCCTGTCCTGAATTGCCCCCACACGCCCCGTCCCTGCTCCTTCCAGCATCTGGCCCTTTCCCCATGTAGTGCGCGATGAGTTTCAGAACACAATCGAACTGCGGGGGCTCTTGGGTGTTCTGGGGGTCTGGCTGTAAGAAGAAGCCGCCCCCCTCGCTGTGGATGCGCAGGTTCTTGGTTCCTCGAGCCGTCTGGACAGATAGGGTGAAGAAGTGGTGGTGGTCCGAGGAGTCGCGGATCAGGAAGGTGCCGGGCGGTTCAGAGCGCAGCATGGAGCTGGCCTCCCGGCCCCCGACGGCCCCCCAGTAAAACCCACTCTCCTGTAGCTTACGCAATGCACGCATCACCTGTAGCAGGTAGAAAAAAAACGGCGTTACAACACATTATTATGTGTTCTCATGCAGGGTGGACGTTTAGACGACAGTGAGACACTCAGCGAAGACTGTGACTGACCTGCTGGTAGTGTGCATGCGAGCTGAAGGGCTTGAAGTGATGCGGGGTAAAGGTCGACCCCTGAACCCTGCCCTCCGGAGGGGTCACACTGCTCATGGCGAGGGGGTTGCGTCCGCTGAAGGTTACCATGGCGCCATGGCCCCCTGCCTCCACCCGCTGGTCGAGAGGCAGGGGGCCCAGAACCGGAGCGTGGAGGTGCACAGGTGGGAAGGAGTTTGGGGCAAGGGGAGGGGAAAGAGGGGGGGAGTGGGGTGAGGGTGGCGGGCTCACACACCGGGTCCAGGGCCCCGGGGCAGAGGAGTCTGATGCATCCAGAGAGGGGCTGGGAGAGAGCACCTAAACACCGCTGGAGAGAGAGATGGATGGAGCACAGATTAGACACATCCATCTATATAGAGAGATGCACGCATGCAGCAGCAGGCTCCACTGAGGCAACACAGTCTCATCTGAAACTTCATTCATAAACACGGAGCACTCTGCAGCATCGGTGCTCTCGCTTTACCCTCCACGAAATGCAGCTATGGCGACCGTGACAAATGCATAAGGCAAGACCGGGCAGGCAGGTTATATTTAGTTTAAATGAATCCTCGCGTACTCGCGCTGAGGCTGCCGCTGCTGCACCGTGCAGCCAGACAGCAACTGGATCCTGATTGCTTTCAATTGTCTTCGATCGGGCGTACCGCAACAAGGGATTTCAGAAACGGGGTCACTGTGAAAGAGTCCGGCGCGCTTTTCTCTCCCCCTCTCCCACTAAATGACTCCTTATTCCCCGCTCTGCCAGCGACACAGAGGCCCCATTCTCCGGTTTCACGGTGACTGAAAAGGTGTCCCGTCTGGTCTGGTCTGCTCTGATCCCCTGCAGGCTAGGGGAATTAAAGTCGGCTTCGCCGGACACTGCGGGATGGCGGTGGAGGCAGCGGGCGCCATAACGCTTCAGGACGGCTTCGGAGCCGCTGGAGAGTCGGTCACCAAATTCACAAATATTGCGAAACGACCCAAAAATTTACACTTGCATCCCGCTCGGCTGCACTGCACCAATAGCCCAAATGGTCGAATAACATCTGCTGTCCTTTAATGTGCTCTGTAACCCGAATCTTTTCTGTCATTTGGTCCTCTTGAATGATGTTTGATGAACCTCTTTTGGTGTCTTTTCAGTCTTTTAACTTACCTTGCGGATATGTTCAGCCCCGCACCGCAGCCGCTCGTCGCCAAAGGAAAAGATACGCAAACTACCCGAGAGTAGTGCTAGATTGATTAGTAACTCAGGCATTAAAATCCAAAAGAAAAAAAAAAAAAAAAAAAAGTATCCAGAAAGTGTGCGGCTTTCTTTCCTGAGCGGAGGAATGTGGCGGCGGCGATACGGAGAGATCCCGTCCGTGTGTGGAGGAAGGTTACTGGAGGTTGTTTCGGTGAGTAAAGCCGAGGTTCGTGTAAGGCTCCGCCTCCTCCGTTCAGAGGTTCTTCCAGTAAACGCACGCACGCTCGCGCGCGCACGCACGCTCGCAGAGAACAGGCGCATGTGCTCGCGCGCTCGCTTGGCAGATTGCCAATAAATAATCAGCGTGACCTTTGCCGGCCTGTTTCCTGGTAGCGGTGGGTTCCCTTCTTGACAAGGTGAAACAGTTAGAAGCTCGACATGAGGAACAATATGAAATTATGTCATGGGCAGATACGGATGGGATACATCCAAGTACTCTGTAGTATAATGACTGTGGTATTATGACTGTGTGCTATAGGCTGCCGTACTCACTACAGACTCATTGTTTTTACACACTAATAAATAATTAATCTCAATAGTCTGATCCTTTATTTAGGTAAAAATGAGAAAAAAATGTTGAAATTCCCTCATTCATACTTATACTGAATATCAGTAAAATACCCATTTGTACTAGAAATACACTAAAAGCATGCATTATACTTTATGAGTGTTATATTAATGTGAATCTACTATTTAATTCTTTATACTGGGGCATTAATGGAATGCCCTTGGAATTTCCCCTCGTGGGACTAATAAAGGAATATTGAATATTGAATTGAATGTGTAAAATGTCATATTTTTGCTGGTCACAGTGGAGCTTTTGTAATTTTGGCTGCTTTCTTGGTGGGTAGCATCATGTTTTTTAATGTTATCATATGTTTTGTATGTCAAATAAACAAAGGGGGGAGTGCAATATTTCCACTGGTGTAGAAGCATAAAGTAGCATAAAATAATCAAATAATGTACAAGTACTTCGAAATTGTGTTGTATAAACAGTATTTGTAGCTAAATAATTGTTACTTTCTGCTACTGTAATAATGTAGTGTGTTGTAATGTATTGTGTATAGCTTTTGAATGCCATATTCTTTAATTAGCCATTTCATTTAAATAGTTAATCAATTTCCTGTAGTCTCTCTTGTGCTGCTGTAACACGTTAATTTCTACCACTCAGGATCAATAAATAAATAAAGCCTTACCTTAAGAGAGACACGGATCTATTTTCAGATGAGGCTTTGCAAGCGTAGCTCCCTTTCTTCACAACATGACAGATGATTAACATTTTACCTTCCACGGCCTGGCTAATGTTTAAAGGTAAACTCCCTCAGGCCCTCATGTCGTGTCAGGAAGCATCTGACTTACCGTAAAAGCTCCTGAGCGACAACCAGCTATGCTGCTGCTGCTGCTGCTGCTGCTGCTGCTGCTGCTGCTGCTGCTGCTGCTGCTGCTGCTGAACCCGACCTGAAATACTGGACTCCATTACAGGCAAAAGTCCAGTATTCAAAATCTCACTTTATTAAAGGTATGCATGTATTATTAGCAAAATGCACTAAATGAAGGTATCCAAAGTAAAAGCAATTATTATGCAGAAGGGCCTCTGCCAGTGTTATATTGCAATATATTGTGTTATTATTACTGGTACATGCATATGTGTGAGCAGTGTTTTAATGTTATATCTGGTCAGATGAGATTTAATTTAGTACTTGTTTACCTGCATTAAACACAGTGCATTTTAGATGTCCATTATAAGCTGTAATAAGCTTACTTAGCTGTCAAATACAGTAAAAACTACATTATTTCCCTCTGAGCAGTACCTCAGAATTGTACTTTTTACTCTCCAACAAGGTGATGAAAAAAAGCAAATATCATTCCTGCACTATTAAAGAGGATACCATAAAAGAAAATAAAGGTAACTTGCTTTTACTTTCTCTGCACAGACATCAATAAAATAACTATAAAACTACAATAGCAGCATAAAGACCATAATAACAACATCAATACTAATGCCCAAGTATTACTACCATCCTTTCAGCTGTGTCATTAGAGTATAACAATGAGAATCAGCTGGGCTTTGCAGGTTTAAGATCCTCTTGTGTTAGAGAGGACTGAGAGCCTGAAATCACCTGTTGGCTTGAACAAACACCTGTATACACTACAGGCTCTGTGCTGCATTACCGAAAACCTGCTGAGGTCACACCTTCCAAACGCAATACAGAGGGCGAAGATCAAGCAAGTGTTAGCAGTCATGCATTTGAAAGGCATGCATATATAAACCGGGGCTATTCCTCTCTCTATGCTATGCGTCTCTGAAGAGCTGTGCACTGGCTTTTAGGATAACTTAAGGGTAAATTTGGTTAATAAAACATGACCACAAAACTGGACTTACAAGGTAGTGTGCAGGTTGACCACTAGAGGTCATTTATATTCATCCCAAATACATGAACATATACAGACAACCAGTATTATATAATTTATCTGCTTTATTTAGACTATTTGTTGTTGCGTGAAAAAGAAAGAAAGAAAATAAAATCATTGCTCAGTGCTGTCCAAGCTATCGCTTCCTATCACAGACTGCAGTGTCTATGTGAGCGTGGAGTTGAGTCAATAAAGTTCATTCAAAGTCTCTCTGCTGCAGCAATGGCGGCTCCCATGTCCTGGAGGAGGCTGGTGTACTCCGTGTACACACCGGCCGTCACCGGGGTTTTTACCCGAATATCCGACCGAATCTTCCGTGCACGAGACAAAGGAGGAGGGTAAGAGACGCGGTTCACCCTCGGAGACACAGACGTGACGATAAAACAGCGTTTTTGTGTCGCAGTTCGGGCTTCACCCTTCCCTCTGTCATGAAGCAAGAGTTAAAGAAGCCTCGCTAATGTTGCTTCTGCTAATGCGTTCATTATCGGACTTCGACCTTATGTTGCTCATTTTTTGGTTCAAAATCTACAAGACGGTGTTTAACGCGTTTAGCCACCAACTTATAGCATATTTGCGGTGAATGTAGGACGTTTACAGCAAAGGTTAAAGCAAGTGATCACGAGATCAGCTCACCTCTACCCGGTAGCACACCTCCAGAGGCTGTCACCAAAGCACACAGTAGCTAACCTTCAGGTTAAAAAAATAGAGCTTTCTGTTACTGAAGGACTGAACACAATGTTCTTCTAGACGTCTGTTATGCAACCAGGACTGTCATTTTTAGCTGAAACCTGACACCTCTGTCACTGCTCTCCCATCATGTGATTAGTACACCTACGTCCAAATTAGAGGGATGGTTGGGGCTTAAATAAATTAGCAGGTAGGGTTACTACTTAGCATGAACCATATTTGTCCTCCATGGTGGCTTGCCATTGCAGAAGAATAATCACTATTATGGCTTTGTTCCATTCAAGTGAGCCATGACAGTGACAACAAGCATGATGGCAGGACCCTGAAGCAGCTAAATGGAATTCAGCCAGCGTTCATTTTATCATGTGCACCAGCGCTCTTTCCAGCTGTGGCATGTCATCTGTGTAGAAGGTCAAGTGAGAAACAGGGACGCCGTTTTAATCATTGAAATTTAAGATAAGGCTGCAGAGTCTGTGTGTGGGTTTGTGCAGTTCCTTGATCATTAACCTGTTTACGGAAAGGAAGTTCGGGCACGGAGCCTGAAATCTGTTATCTTGATGTCTTTTTATCTTATTGTTCTCGTAATGTAACTGTCTCGCATCAGATCCTCAAGCATTTGCTCTGGTTTCCGTATGAGTCTAAAATAGCACAAGATAAAGACAGGACAGGTAGGACCTGACATCAGCATACGCAGTATACTGCTATGTGTGTAGCAGTATTCATAGGATTTTGCTAATGTTGAATTGTTGCTTAAAAACTGTAAAACCATTTTCAAGAGCGTTTTTTTCCAGTTTGCTAAACAAACCTGGATCCGTTGAGCAGGATGAGGATGATGTTCATGCTCGCAGCTGGTTTTCCAGGTTTGGTTCAGTCATTTCTGAGCAGTCAGTTTTGTGAAGAGCTGCTCTCATCAGCAGGTCGTTGCTTTGCAGCTCAGTGGGTTCATGTTGCGGGCTGTGCGGCACATCGGCTGGCTCCACATTAAGGTGGAGCAAATATGTTCATTTCCTGTGGTTTATTTTTCATGTCCTGAAACGTCTCACCAAACGCCTGAAGGAGTTTCCAGCAGCACATTCAGATGTCACAGCAGGTTTTATTCTTGCAGAGCAGGAACGTGCACGCAGCTCTTTCCTGTTGCTTTAATTTCACTCCAGTTTTCACGTCAGGTTCAGCTCTGAGAGCCACTCCGTCTTTTCCTTCATCTCCATGAATTATTCCAGACAAAGAGACACTTTACTGTGAAGGGGAGCTTCACAAATTCTCCCTGTGAATGAAGTGTCAGCCTCTTAGCTGTTGGCCTGCTTACCGTCGTCTCTGTCAGAATGTGGCCTGTGAAAGCTGCCGCTGGGCATCCAAACTCCGCCAAAGAGCCTTAACTTTATCCAAGCGTGTTTGTCCTTGCAGCTCATCCAGTTTAGCGTGTTTCACTCCTCAATGATGCTCGAGATGAGCCTTTTTCATCTCGGCGAGCTCGTCCCCACAAGCTGACTTGTAACAGGATGCTTTTACTTCAACAAAAAATGATCATTTGTCCGTTTCTCTTGGAAATTGCGACACTCTGCATCTATTTGTGTTTTCCTGACTGTCGCCATCATGTTTTGACGTGATGCCAGCAGCTATGGGAGTGTTGCATTCAGGGACCACTCAGATTGACGTGTTAGCTACTGTTTTATGTTACTTTCTTTTATCCCTTAACGAGGTTGTTGCTGTCTAGAGATTTCTTTGTTTTTCTGAGTTGCTTTTTTCTATTTATGAATGGCTTCACAGGCTGGATTAACTGTCCATGTGGCTCATTGACGGCCTGGACGCTGGAGGTTCCCCTTCCCTGATCCTCAATTCTTTGAGGAAGTTCCCATTCTGGGAATTTTGAATCCTGAGGAAGACAGACAGACAGACAGACAGACAGACAGACAGACAGACAGACAGACAGACAGACAGAGTATTTTTTCCTATCACATGCTTCAAATCCGGAGGGATGGGGTGCAGTCACATACCAGAATAAACAGCCCCTCTATTCAGTGCTGTTACTAGCTTGAGCCTTGTGCTATTGAATTAGCCTCTAACCTCATTAAATCTAAGCAAGTTAACTTCATCTCATCTACAGTCATGAAATCACTGTTAGTCATAATGCGCCACACTCCTGAAATAATCTTTATTTACAAAGCATCTACAGAGACATATTTCAGTGTGTTGATACTGACTGTGCTACATTTTTAAAAACTTCCTTCCTTCTATCTCCACCCATCTTGGGGATTAACAGATCAAATTAACAAATCTGCTCTGAGTTACTTCGCTGCCGCTTGACGTAATGGATTTTATAACGCTCCTCTCAGTTCTGACTGGAAATGTCAAAGTGCAGTCACGCAGTCTTTTTTAAAGGGGTCATCTTAGGGATCCGTCACATTACGTAAGAGTAAGAGCGTTGCGCTCATATAGATAACGTTTGTAATTTGCACCGCTGTAAAAGGCGAGATAATTCAGTGTAATCTGTACAGACATGAGGGAGTTCTCTTTCATGCTCCAGCTACATTATCGTATTACTGTGTGAGGAATATGCGTGTTTATGATCAGACTCCACAACAGGAAATCCCCTCTGAGTGTTTGCAGCAGAACGTCTAACTCAGCACAGTGGCTTTGGAAAGACGCCCTGAGCTGTGTTTTGTGCTTTAATATGACTTTTGTTTCGACAGTTATGGTGGGTCAAGTCCAAACCAAAACGTAAAACCGCCTGAGTGTGTGCATGTGTGTGTTCTGGGTGAAATTTGGCCAGAATGAACACAAAAGAATTCACCGGAGTGACTTCTGACGATCAGCCTGTGAGGGTCGCAGTCATGTCTGAGGTTAACTCTCCGCCCTGTCTTGATTTCATGTGGTTGCGTTGTCAGACCATATGGTGAGATTATATCGCAGGCACAAAAGGGGGCGTTGGGGTGAATTTTAGGACACTGGGAGCAAAAAACCAGACACACTGTGAAATGTTTTCTGTCATTCTGTCAATAAAATGTCATAAAACAGTGAATAATGTCCTCTAATAATCAGCAGATGAATCAATAATGAAAATCACTCCCTGTCCTAGTTTGAAAGCCCTTAAAAACATCAGCCAACCTTTGGCCGCTGACGCCTCAGACTGCAGAGCTTCCCCGGCATGTTACGTGATATGCAGTGTTGTGGTGTGTTCGTGTGCTGTCGGGAAGCTCTGACGTCCGACGCTTGAGAGTCTGCCGGCGGCTGTAAGACGCCACAAAAACGAGATACACAAGATACTGTTGTTTTCTTGTGATATGTGGCTCAGTGGGCCTGATGAAGTCTCCCCAGGCAATGAGGAAGCATCTAGAAAGACGTGTGTCGTTTTTCACTGTGGAGGCCTGCAGTTTGTCATGAACGTGTGTTTATGCCTCCAGTCATGGCCGGAGGTGTTAGTTTTTGAGTTGTCCGTCGGTCTGTATGCAGGTCTCATTCTTTTGAACACAATATCTGAAGAACGCCGCGAGGGAATTCTTTCAAATTTGCCAAAAAATGCTCACTTGCTGATTGTTTAGACCTTCTGTGCTGCTGGGTTGAAGATGTGCAGCGTCCATATTTAAAGCATCGTAGTCCCCCACAAGCTCATTAGTTCAGCTGATATTGATCTTCAGGTGATTGTCGTTGCACCGTGTGATGAAGCTCTCTGTCAGTCCTCTGTCCTCCTCTGTGAAAACAGTCTCTGAGTGAAGACAGCATGTTTCTACCTGGACATTATTCACTGCAGTCATACATGTCACTGCAGTGATAACTTCCATATCACCAAAAAACACAGTTAAAGCTGCAGTAGGTGACTCGTAGAAAAGTAATTTTTTGTCATATTTGCTGAAACTGTCCCTATGCCCAGACAGCAGTACATGAAACATATAATCTGTGGAAAAAAAGCATGCTACTACTGTGATTTGGAACACAAAACAACCAATCAGAGCCAGAGGAGCGTCTGAGGGCGTGTCTTACATTTGTCAATCACTACTCACACACGCTGCGAACCGCCCCCTCCCTCCACCCATGCTGCCAGCTGCAGCTCAGTCAAACAGCTCTGTGAGCGGCGTCAGGAGGCTAGTAAGAGCTAAGCCGGCACCCACAAAGGAGAAAGATTAAGATTAAGATTACGACTTTCCTTTCCTTCATTTCCTTTATACAACATGCACATACCATGCTTCGGTGAAATTGCTTCTTCCGCATTCCAGATTTAACCCATCCTGGAAGTCCTTCCTCCGCGGCAGACAGCGGTGCCCGGGGGCCCAGTTCCTTTTGTCACCACTGGTCAGGTGGTGATCTTCTTGCATGTTTTTAGTGGGGTTTTTTATGGAGGATCCCCCAGGTGAACACGGGGAGAAACATGCATACTCCACACAGAAAGGCCCCTTTCCTCGAGCAGCAGGCACCGAAGGCATGGTGGAGGACACGCCCTACAGCGCCCCAGGCGGGAATCGAACCCGAGACCTTCTAGCTGTGAGGCGACTACTGTCCACCGTGCCACCTAAACTGCCCATACCGCCGCTGCCAACAGCATATACGGCTAAGACAACAAATAACCATAAAGCTAATATGGTGATTGTTACAGTAACACTCTGCGGCGCGTACGGCATGTTAGCGACTGTGATGTAGCAGCTGGGCAGAGTTAGCTTGTTCCCGATGCTAAGGCTAACGTTACTGGTTGTCATGGCAGCTGCGCAGACGCCGCAGGGAGGAGGGGCTTGGAGGCAGGGCATGAGTGCAGCGGAGAGGGAGGGGGAGTGACCTGAACTTGTGTTGGTTCAGCTTTTCAGGCTAAGTCTGCTCTCTTCTCGCTCTTAGCGACGCAGCTTTAATCCATTCTATCAAAGTCTTCACTGCATTATATGAGTCCGGTCAGTTATTGTCTGAAAATGTTTCTGTGAAATCAATGAAAATTGTTCCCAAATTTTCAGCTGAACCGACACAAAAACAAGCTTTCCTGTTTCCTCCAGGCCCTCCGTGCTGCTGCTGGCTCCCCTCCTGGCTGAGGCCGACCCGGCCCCCCGACGGATCTCCAGGCCCACCGGGTCGGCCGGAGCCCGGAGCACAGACAGCCTCTGCACCCGCTTCCGATGGATAGCGGAGCACGTTCCCGCCTTCCGGGTCCCGGGCGCCCACATCCACGTTCTCACCTCGCCTGACCAGTTCTACCAGGCCATGAAGGTTGGTGTCACCATGGAACTGAGTGTTTTGCTTCAGCTGCAGAGGAATGGTTAAAAACCAAAACAAAACTAAGGCCAATATTGACTTTTCTCAGATGGCCCATGCACGGTGACAGATGACAAACGAGGCAGATAAACTGCTCGAGGTATTTGAGGAGGTATTTTCCCAGCAGAGGCTCCTTGTTTACTCTCTCACGGTTTGTCAGAGTGTCACACTGCAGCTGACAGGAGTTAATTGTTCGGCTCTAAAGTGACTTCAGCATTAAAACAGATCCTTAATATAAATATAATCAGCTCGAAAACGCAAAAAAGCGACCTCGCAGGAATGATTTTTACAAGCCAGAGCAGCCGTAATAATACATCACTCTGCACATTTCACTTGAGTTATGAAGTGGAGCTTTTGCATGTTGCTTCTTTACGTCGTGCCTCACCTGCTCCATGTCACCTCTTTGGAATCCTTTTATATTTCTTCTCACTTCAGCTGACTGAGGAACAAAGAAACAGGAATTTGCTGCAGTTGGTGGCAGCCACGCACGGCCATTATTCAGCTTTGACGCTGAGTTTTTTTTACTTTTTTAACCCCTGATATAATTTTTAATGAGGTCTAAAAATACCTCACGCTCTCGTCGTGATTGATGTGCATTCATGATGTGTGTTACATATTTCTTTTTTGTCATTGTGGTTAAAAGCATCTGTCAGTGGTGTGTGAATGGGCGTGATTCACAAAAACATGTCATGCGTTGTTGTTTCTTTTTGTTTTATTGACACTTCCCCATAACACAGAGAGGAGGGAAGGCTCCGGATGAGTGACATCGTGTTGCACATTGTCTCGATCTTAAAACGGATGCAATGAATTTTTCTTTCTTATCAGTCCACCCACAGTATTCCAAGCAGAAACGGGTTTTTGGAGCGTTTTCGTAAATGTATTATGAAGACTGAAATATCTCATTTGCATAAGCATTCAGACCCTTCACTTACACCTTTGACAGCAACGACAGCCTCAGGTGTTCTTCTTGGAAATGATCCTATAACCGCTTGACACACCTTTGTTTTACTCTAGTACGATTGTGAATGCAGCACTTTTACTTGCAGTGGAGTAGTTGTACACTGTAGTACTGCTACTTTTACATTAGGGTATTGAAAATGCACATTGATCAACAGGAAATAAGTGAATTTTACCAAACATTACGTCGTTCCAGCTCTTAAATTGTGAGGGTTTGCTCTGTTAGCCCCTCTGGAAACAACACCCTGGTTACTCTTTTTAGTTCCCAGAGCTGCCTGCTAACGGCTTGAAAACTGTTGGCTGTGCTGTGCAGATTATTCAGAGTGAACAGGACGTTTCTTCTGCTCTGCTGAATATTTTTCAAGCACCACTTTTCAGTTCTGGAGGCAGAAACCTCAGAGGAGTACTCCCCAAGTCAAATAATCCATTTTCCACCTCATACACTAATGTGTAATTTGCAGGTTTGAACCTTTCTATGCCAAAAATTGTGATTGGTGTCACAACAAAAAAGGACGTCCTTTGTGAATCGGCAGTTGGAGATTTTAGGGGTTTTTTATTGCCTTTTGTTTTTTTTTGTGGGGGCTTTTCTGGTTAGCTTGCTCGTGCAGACTGAGCATGTTTGCATGTGGCTGGCAGGAAATTTACCCTCTGTTTACAGTTTATCATTTCTTAGAATCAGATTTGAGACCAGATGCCGAACACCCACAAGCACTCCCATATTAATACGCTGCTGTGTTTGTTTCAGGCGCGTATCAAGACGGCGAAGCGGCGAGTGGTGATGGCCTCGCTGTATCTGGGAACAGGTCAGCTGGAGCAGGAGCTGGTGAGAAAAGTGTTTGCAAATTCTTCGACAGGTTTGAGAATTTACATCTTCAGTTTTGGGCAGGTGAGAGCCGTGCCACCCCAACGCAGGCGCGTGCCAAATATCTGGTCAGAGATGCCAGAAAATGTGAGTCAGTGTCGTCCTGCAGGAGAACCGCACTGTGGTCTGTTCAGAATGAAAGTCAACTGCAAGCCAACTACGAGGAATGACCCCAGAATGCGAGGGTTTATGGGAATAAGGAGAGCAGTTTTGGCATGTGATAGCCTGCTGTTCTTCATGCTTGGAAAGCCTAGCATAACAACATTAACCCAGAACAAACCACAGTCTGGACTGATGCTCATATTCAGCTGTTTTTCATGTTTTTTTTTTTCGAGCTGGTTGGAGCAGAATTGCAGAAAAAAGGCACAGACCAGTCAAACATGTTTAATTACACTTAAAAGCATTTGAATCTGCTGTGAGTGCTGCCAAACTCTGTAACCTCACAGGATGATGGATTACTAGAAACGCTGAATCAATAAGGTATGGCCAGTCCATGTGACTTTTATTTTCGAGCCCAGGTTTGCTTTTAATTGACCGCGTTGAGCTGAGCTCGCTTCAGTACAAAAATGTGAGTTTGGTCTGTGGTTTAGGCCGAAGAATGCAAACTGCAGGTGCGATTTCAACCGAAGCCTGGATCCACGAACACAAGCCCGATTCCAGGCTCAGCACAAAGGGTACTTCACTGATACTGACAGCCACACCTGTGCAGCCTATTTACTTAAGCGCAGGTGCAGTCGATGAGAATAATCAGAAAATTAAATAAAGCGAGGCATGTTTGTCTTCAGCACGTTTTATTCTTCAGCGTTTTATACACGTGAGCATGTCAGAGTGTGTGTGCAGGGAGAACTACTGCATGTGTGGAAAAAAGTTGTTTTTCAGAGCAGCGTTTGACCTGGTGAACTACCTCAAGTGATGTCACACGAGTCAGCGTCTCATGTGGTGGAAGTGGCTTCTGTAGGCCGCTCCTCAACTCTGCTTTAGGCTAGCAGCTCGAGGCTGCATTAGCGTAACAAACCCGGATCTCCGACCAAGCTGCCTTTGGCCGAGTTGCATTGTGGGTAAGGCACACAATGTAGGGAGTGGCTTTTTTAGAGAAATTAATTAGCAATGCATTTAAAACCGCAACAGTAAAAGGTGAAAAGAAATGCAAACAAAACTTTCAAACATGAAACATGAGTGTTTGGCAACGTTTTTACATAGCTAGCGGTGCCTTTCGTTTACCTGGGAAGTTGGAAGTCAGAAGTGGGAATTTTCTGACTGGAAACTCAGAAATTCGGGCTTCCCGGTTCAAATGGAGCGCACCGCAAATGCAGCTTTTTGCTTTGAGCTCGTGATCACATTTCTCCTCAGAGCAGAGCTGAAAGTGTTGGTGGTGCAGATGTCCCTGAAGAGCTCCCTACTGGAAAGAAGAAATGTTTTACTGGCATGCAAACAGGCAATCTGGAATGACGTATAATGAATACATTTGGGCACCAGATGCACAATTTCGCCGAAGCGAAAAAACAAGTTGGTTTGGTATCAGGTACGGCACAAATGCCAAGTTTCACCACGCATAAAGACTCCACGCTCGCTACCAGCAGTGCCCTCTGAAGAGCAGCCTTTCCTCTGGCGTTTCCTCATAGTTAGTTATCCTTTTCCCACGCTCAGTAAACTGATAATAGAAGGCTGCCAGTGTTTGATGAATGCCTGCTGCCAATTAATCAATAATCATGGATCTATTACTTTGTTTTGCGGCTCCAGCTGGGCACATCTCCAGATATACAGAGTGCAAGATCTAGTCCAGTGCACCTTATCCGAGGCCCCAAAGCTACACGACTCCCAGACAGCAGGAGGAAGAGCAAATGTCACCTGTTGACGAGAAAGAGGAATAAAAACCTCACTTTCCGTTTCGCTAAACAATCGGTTTGTAGTGAGAAGTGAGAACGTGATTACAGACAACAGGAAAGCTTTTCATCTCTGGATTTACCAGGTTAAACGTTTCTGAGCAGAGCAGCTTGAAGCAGATGTTCTTTAGTTTGTTGAGCCTTAATTTGACAAAGAAATCAGTCGGGCTGCAGCTGCTGATTAATTTTTTTTTAAATTGATTAATCTGTCAGTAATTTTCTCGATTCATCGAAAAATGTCCATCATCAGGGCCCAACGTATCATCTATATATTGTGTTTTGCCTGACCAGTAGTCCAAAACCCAAAGACATTCAGTTTACAGTGATGTGACGCAGAGAGAAACTCTAAATCCTCACATCTGAGGAGCTGAAAACAGTGAACATTTGGACTTTTTGCTTGATAAATGACTTATACTATTGATTGACTCTCTCAAGTGATTGATGAATCAGCTCTACGAATTAGTCTTATTCATGGCGGCTTTGTGCAGGGGATGGTTGAACACCATCCTGAAGCTAAAGCGTTTCTCCTCTCCTGTCTTCTTCATGTTAAGGTGGACTGTATGGAGGAAGCTCTACAACGCTCACAGGGAAACAGCCGCGATTCCGACCTGAAAGTCTCCATATTGCTGGACTACACGCGCGGCTCGAGAGGTTGTTGGCGTTTTTCCTCGAGATCTCTTTAGCGCAGAGCACCGCGCTCATCGCACTGATTGCATCTGGTGGTTCTTCCCTGCAGGACAGATCAACTCGAGGACCATGCTGCTGCCGCTGCTGCAGCGCTTCACCTCTCAGATGCGGGTGTCCCTGTACCACACTCCAGACCTGCGGGGGTTGCTGCGGCTGCTGGTCCCCCAGCGCTTCAACGAGACCATCGGAGTCCAGCACATCAAGGTCTACCTGTTCGACGACAGCGTCATCATCAGCGGGTAAGTTTGTCAGGCTGTTCACCTCCTCTTCCTCCTCCTCCTCCTCACCGCTCACTGCTTTCACTCTCGTTTAATCTCATTTCAGCCCGTGTTATGTTTGCAGATGTTTGCACCATTATGAGGAAATGTTCCCAGCATACGCCGCAGGGTGTGCTCCAAACCCAATGGGCACGCTGCCGGGTCCACTTCTTTTCAGTCCAGTGCACAGATTTGCACACGCTGCCTCCGCTGAGCCCAATCGAAGCTTCTGGGGAAACAGAACGAAATACCACATGTACGAAACACATGCGCCGTGTTAGGCGACACCCCTTTTACAAGCTTTTGGAAGAAGACTCTCTGAACATTAATCATCTTTCACACAAGTTCTGCTGGCAGAGTTTCCCTCATCCTTGGAGCCTTTTTCTCTTGCACAAGTGAAACATGAAATACCATTAAAGCAGAACAGAATCCCACATCGCCGCAGCTTGTCCATCAGTCACACGCACACACAGTCGGAAGCGATCAGAGTGATTTTCCGTGGCATTTTTCAGACCGTGTTTTTGTCTTTTGGAGCTCCGTGACTGCTGCACAGTCTGTTTTCATTCGTCATGAATTCATTTCCTCTCTGGCAGGAAAACACATGACACGAGCCATCAGAAACTCCTGCGGCTTAAACCGGGTTGAGGATTTGTAGAGCCGACTAACTCCATAAACAGGCTTGAGGACACTTCACTAGCTTAGCAGCATTGAGGCAACAAACAACCCATAATGCAACGTCCTCTGTGGGAGCTGGTGTGAAACAATGTGCCACTGTGGTCTTTACGTGGCCTTTATGAGAGCCCAGGCAGAAGATGAAATTAGGTTACACAGTGGTTTAACACGAATACCTTTTCAGCATCAGAGGCTCTTGTCCAGGCGACCCAGCCGGGGTGATAAGTCCCACCTGCAGTCGGTTAGTCCTCTTCAGCCAAAACCAGCTGGCGGCTTCCAGTCAGTGACCGACATGACGGCCCTCTTCTTTGCCCTCTAGTCCGAGCTTGGTCAAGGCTTTGCAGAGTGAGCAACATCTGCATGTACCTAAAGGCTTAAATCACGACAGCTTAAAGAGAAGAGAAAGTAGAAACAACACAGTCTTCAACCTGAAGACACAGCCTGAAAATGAGATGAGCAGCATAAATATACGAAATATGAATTGAATGTGTGTGACATGTTCCAGTCAGCTGTGACCTGCTGTGCTTCACCAGCTGTTAACTCCAAACACTGAAGCGCAGATTAACATTTTCAAAGTTTAGCCAAGAAATTACAGCTAAATCTCAGCATAAACTTCTTCTTTTTCCTTTTAGCCTTTATGGAATTAACATTAACGGGCTACAGTTGATCTAATCTGTAAATGATAAGCCTGCTTCCTATCAGCGTGTTTTCTCCTGTGCTTTTCTGATAAAAAACAGTGAGGAGAGACTGAAGCTTTGATAAGAGGTTTGTAAGGATCCGAGTCGTTTGCCTCCCAGGAAATGGATCCAAGCTGTCGGAACGTATCCCAACACCCTGAAAATCCCTCTTTGTGCTCTCTCTCTGCTCCCTGGTCTTAAAAACTGCTTCTCTCTCATGTCGCAGGGCCAACCTGAGCGACTCGTACTTCACCAACAGGCAGGACCGCTATGTGCTGCTGGAGAACTGCAGCGAGGTCGCCGACTTCTTCTCCGACCTGGTGGAAGCCGTGGGAGACGTCTCCCTGCAGCTGCAGCCCGACGACTCGGTCACCGTGCTGGAGGGCATGGTGCACCCGTACAGAGGTAGAAACCCAGCGCGCCCGTGCGTGCGTGTTTACCGTCCTGCGTGTTTTGACACAGTTTGACACTCCGCGCTCGGTTACAGAGGCAGCGGCCCCCGTTTTCAGCAAGAGGAGCCGATGGATTTCGCTAATGGAGCTTGAAAGCTTAGACAGATGATGGTCAGAGTGTGTGCGTGTGTGTCAGTACAGTGAGAGAGCTCTTGCGGTTGGCTAGCCATGCAGCCGGATGTGAGATTGTCAGGATTTTTCTGTACACACACACACACACACACACACACTCGTTCAGCGTGTCCGTAACTGGAGCACCGACTGCCAGGATGTTAGTTTGAGGAGTGAATGACATCATGTCTGCAGGACTGGACCGCCGTGGTAACGAACACCAGGAATAGAGTTGTGATGTCACAGTGTTGCTGGAAGACGATATGGAGTGGGAATGCACACTCACTCACACACGCACACACACACACACGCACACACATGGAGGCGCTGGTGAAATTCTAATGAATGAAATTAGTGAGAATGACGATGATGAATGAAGATTTGTAGCTGGTTGATTATAATGAGGTTTCCCAGCGTACAGAAATAACAGCGCGGCAAAGTTCAGCTGGAGTCGGTCGGTGACGGTTCAGTGATAACAGTTCACAGGAAGCTGCCGTCGTGACAGAAAAGTGTCTCTCAGGAGTGTTTAGCCTGATAATTTCCTCTTGGTTTCATCCCCTCGGACGGACTTTGTGCTCCCGTCAGCCGCTTTCTCGTATTCAGGGAGGTCATCTGGTTTCATTTTGACCCGTCGGTGGCGAGTGATGGACCCGTCCCGCTGATGTCATGTCAGTTGACGTGCACCTTCTCCGTTCATGTGCGCTGACTCGGCTTGACTGAGCGCAGCTGGGATTTGCAGCTCCGTAACAACAGGGCCTCCTGCTCAAAGGTGCGTCTTAAAGCGATGATGCGTTTTTCTTGAGGCTGTGGCGTTTAAGAGCGGCGCCCTATTTAAGAGCATGTGCATGACAGGACGGTTGAAACTGCTGTGTCTGGTAACATCAGCGCTCAGTCGTCCCCGAATGATGATGAAGCGCATCGCAACCCACCTGGAGGCGGTCGGGCGCGCTTTTACCCCATGTCAGAGATGACTCACCTCAGGTGCGAGTCGGCGTGTTTAAACTCGTCATGGACACACAGACCAACGCGCCACGGTTTGACTCAATCGCTCAGTTCCTGTTTTAAAACACCATTAAACTCAAGCCCAAACTATGTGAGACACACTCAGAGCCCAGAGCACAGCGACCCAGAGATCAGACTGACCCGTCTCCCGCTGCACCCAATCAGCTTCCTCTGTGTGTACTATGTCTCCATCCAGGCGACAGGCAGGACTTCTCGGTGGTGGCGAGGAAGCGGATCATGGAGGCCGTGAACGCAGTCCACGTGAGGCAGCGGCCGCCGGAGGACTCCGAGGACGAGGGGATGAGCGAGGGGGAGGAGGACACGTGGGTGTTTCCTCTGGTCCAGATGAAACCTCTGGGGATCCAGGTGGACGAGCAGGTCACACAGGTGAGGCTCCACAGCTGAACATGGTGACAGCGGCCTCTTCTGATTGGCTGTCGCACTTGCTGATGCTAATTTTAGAGATATTTAAAGCTAATATATAAGACCAGATGTTGACCTTTCACTCGTTTCCTTGATAACAGGTAATAAATGTTAGATGGATGCCCTTTGTTCATCGTGGGATGTTAAACATTTGACTAATACGTGACTAATAAACTACCATGTGATTAATAAAGCACCTATAATATTTGAGCCTGTATTCAGGGGTTGTTAGTCACACATTCTGGGAACGAACGCAATAAAATCAGTCATGTCAATACAAACTGCGGTTTTGAAGAAACTACATAAACAGGTGAATCAACACCGTCTCAGCCCTCATTTAACATTTTGAGTCTCACAAACGCTGGTTTACATCTCACAGAGCTCGTGTAGAGAAATACTTTCTTTAAAGGAGAAGAGCAGATTTCAGATTTCATGTCCAAAGTTGCTGTTTCCTTCTGCGAGAAGAAGTCGACCGCTGCAGTTTTCCTGGAATACAGTGAAGAGAAAAACAGGGGGAACAAAGAAAATGAGCTGCTGATTATGGGCCAGAAAAAAAAAGATAAGGCTTTATTGATCCTGCATCAGGGAAATTAAGTTGTTACGACCGGCAAGTATTAAAAACAGCAGAAACAGGAGGGTCAAGATAAAAAGTATGCAGGATGTAGAATGAAAAAAATATGTACATTATGTACAGATTCTAAAAATAGTAAATGCCATGAAAATACTATTGAAATCAGGTTTTTATTTGGACTTTCTGTGATGGTGATGATCCGATTTTGACCTGTTTTTAATGATGAGACCAAGCACCAATAAATCCCAGATTTATGAAAAGGACAAAGCAGTTATGAGCTAAGTTTATCAAAACTTGACATTATGAATTTCTTCAGATACAAATTTACTCAGTTTGCAATAAATAAATAAAGTGTCTGTATCTCATATAATTAAACAGTGACGTCTTACCAGGAGTAAACCAGCAAATCAGCAGCCACATGTTATTCATTAATTGTCCTGATAGATTTCATGCTCAGCTCTATAATGAGCCTACAGCAGTAATAAAACACCAATAAGCTGCTCAGTTAGCCGCACAGCAGCCAGTCTTATTTTTCACAGTGGAAATCAGAAACACGGCTGTAACGCTTCACTTCCTGTTTCCTCTTCAACCTCCAGCGCCTGCTGACAGACGCCGGGCCGGACTCCACTGTGTTTCTAACATCAGGTTACTTTAACCTGACCCGGGCGTACATGCAGCTGGTGCTCGGGGCCGGAGCCAGCTACCGCATCCTCACCGCCTCCCCGGAGGTCAACGGGTTCTTCGGAGCCAAAGGCATCGCCGGAGCCATCCCCGAGGCTTACATCCACATCGCCAGGCAGTTTTACAACCAGGTGTGCCGGCTGGGCCAGCAGGAGAGGGTTCACCTGCACGAGTACCACAGACCTCAGTGGACGTTCCACGCCAAAGGTGGGCTGGAATAAAAGCAGCTCCCACTAGAGCCGCTGCTAACGCTCATATTCACCTGAAGATATTTGTGTATGTATGTATAGAAACAGCTGATGTACGCCGAGCTATTGAGTGGGGTGTTTTGTTTCGCTTTAACCAATCAAAAGTGATTTGCCGTTGTTATGGAGGCTGTGCTGGTGGCTGATTTCACTTTAATGCAGACATATGTAGTTCAAATTTCACCGAGGAAATTAACGTGAGAACTGACAGCACGCTTCTAGCTAGAGGCTTTTCCAACTAGTGTCCACAAGGGGGTGCTAAACTACCTCTGACTTGTGTGTTATTTAGTCGGAATTATAATGACCAAATGGAAGACGTCTCTTAACAATAGCGTTAGCGTTCCTCTGGGATGGTGAGTTTTTGGTACCAAATTAATACAAACTTGCTAACGGTTGATGGCTAACGTTGAAAGAGTTGCCGAAAAAGGGTCAAAAGCACCTTGTAAAGGCATTTGTAGGATATACAGTATCAGGTGTTCCTCTTGACATCGCGTCTCTGAGCCACGCTAGCTCTCAGTTGTCAATCAGCCAATAGGAAACGCCCAATCAGAGGCTTCCACAGATACGCCCGTTAACTCGAAATTTACCCAGCAGCCGTTTCGTTCATTTTACTTCAGATTTCCTTCCCTAAAAAGTGAAGTGAAATCACTTTTCTGTTCGACTTTAACTCTCTGCGGTTCGGTTGTTCGACCGATGCTTTCGGCTCTAACGCTCTCTGTCGAGAGCTCGCGGGCCGAGCCAGGGCTCGGCGTCCAGACTCGTTTGGTTTGGCTCGCTGAAAATAATAAATGGATTATTCTCGCTGTTCTTCTCCCCGCTCTGCTGTTCTTCTCGCGGTCACAGTGGTATTTAGCGTGAGAGAGGAGGGCCTGTACAGTCATTGTGCCGTAGCCTCAGGACGAGGATGTACACTCACTCTCTCTCATACTTTGGGGTTTTGGATCGACGCTGGGGATTTCTGCATGTGCTTCCTTTTAGTTGTGGTCTGGGCCGACAGAAATCCCTGCTGGAAGCGGCTCTCTGAAGCATTACCTCCTCACCGGCTCACTCTGCTTTTCCTCTCCTACAGGTCTGTGGTATTACCTCCAGGGGCAGGATCGGCCTTGCCTCACTCTAATTGGCTCCCCTAATTTTGGTTACCGCTCGGTTCACCGTGACCTGGAGGCCCAGATCGCCATAGTAACAGAGAACGAGGAGCTGCAGAGCCAGCTGCAGGAGGTCGGCCCTTGTTATTTCTTTTAACCGCAGCCAGAAATGGTGATGAGTGACTGCGTAGCTCCTTACTGAATAAGACACACCTGTGTTTGACACTCAGGAGCAGGAGATGTTGTACCAGCGGTCCACAGAGGTGTCCGGGTCCACGTTCGAGCAGCCGGACCGCCGCGTCCAGCTGTGGGTGAAACTAGTCACCCCCCTCATCAAGAACTTCTTCTGAGACGCCCCCAGGTGGTCACACACAGACATGTACGCACTCACCACACGTAATTTTGGTTTATTACAAATTATTTTGCTTTTATTGAGGAGAAAAAAGGGCAGCTTTAAAGTTTAAAGCTGCACAGATCAATAAATTTATATTAAAGCTGCAGCATTTCAATTACAATATATGAAGAGTTCCTTTAAAAAAAATAAATAAATAAAACCATGCGTCTGTGGTCGCTCACCCCTATGGATCAAGCTTTTAAAAAAAACAAAAACAAACAAAAAAAAAAAACATCCAATCAGGTTTAGCTGGCACATAACTAGCCAATCAGAGTAACTCTGTACAAACAAGAGTCATCTGGGTTCTACATGTTTTAACACTAAGTCAGACATAACTAGTCAAACAGATGTTAGTTTGCTCGTTGTAGGAGAAGCTACGAAACTCACCAAAAACGCAAAGGCGCTCTCTAGAGCCAGCGTTCGGTTTGTCCATTCTGGGCCACTGTAGACACATGGCGTACGGATATAAAGAGCTCATTCTAAGGTAACAAAAACACAACATAATTATGAATATTATATTCCATTTCTGCCAGTTCATCCCTCTAAATCCCACACACTGGTCCTTTATTATGTCATAATTACATTGCAGCTTATTCTGCTGCCCCCAAGTGGCCAAAAAATAAGTATTACTGCTTTAAGCAAACCTCAAGTTCAGCCAAACACGAGAAAGAGAGGAGAGGATTATCACCAACACTCAGGTGTGCTAATTCTAGTTTTTAGATGAAGTGGTTCAGGTCAGCCGGCCTCGCTCTTATCAGGTTTACAGCCGTCTGATTGGCCGAATGCTTCTTTTATTTTCCCCTTCTAACTTTGTCACAGCAGGTGTCATCGTGTCTTGTACGTTATGTAAGTTTTGAGTCCTCGTGTTCCCTTTGACTGAATGAATCCATCTTTAGGAGTCCCAGAGGCAGAAAACACTGAATGTTGGTTTAGGGACAGATTAGAATATCAGTGCAGCTGCTTCTCATCCAAACAGAAATGACATCTCAGACTGATGTTTTAGCAGCTTCATATCCTGTTCTGCATGAACAAGATCAAAGGCTTATTTCAAGTCGCGCTTCATAGACTTATTTATGTTGTGCCATGCACATGCACACTAAGGAGCTGTATCTGTCATACTGAGGGAATTTTAGCACATTTGCTACTAAAAATATACCATAACTGCAGCTAATGATTATTTTCATTAAGTTCTAGATTAATCGTTAAATAGACCTTTTGAGCAAAAGCGAGCTCCAAAGCCCTTTTTCTCTGCTTCTTCTGTTCGTCTTGCACCAATTCGCCTGCTTCCTCTGCATAAACATTCTTCCCAGCAGTGAAATTCCTCTTTAACGTCTCTGAATTTCATCATACTCGATGCAAATGAAGGCCAGGCGGCAAAACTAACACCCAAAATGCAGTGAAGCAGAATTTTCCTTTTTCTCAATTCACTTTTTGTCTGTGATTTTTGCTTGGTAGGCAAAATACAGCCCTGAACATACTGTACAGAAACACACACACACACACACACACACACACACACACACACACACACACACACACACACAGTAAAACAGGCTGTGGCTTCTTAGAAATGCCTGCAGTCATTGTGGCGAGTCCCAAATCGCAGGTCCTGTCCTCGTCTTCCCAGCAGCCTAAATCACCAAAGTGAGAGCAGGGATGGCGTGTCGCTGATTCACTCCTGTCAGTAAGTGAGTCAGCGCCGTGTTATGGTGATGATTTGACGGTGTGGTCTGTGTTACCGTGAGTCCTGTCAGGACTTGGCGAGGTGGAGTCGGAGGGTTCGTCGACCCTGAGTCAGACTGAAGCTTTCGGGTTCATCCTGAAGTTTCTGTTCGTTTTTTTTTTGCGAAAGTAGATGTTTAAAGCAGCGAGTGACTCCAGAGAAAAGAGGGGAAAAGAATAAAAACATCAGCTGCTCGCTCAGAGTAGTGGTTTTTTTTTTGTTTCCCCTCAGAACAGGAAGTGTCACAGGCTGGAAGGTGACGGTAAATGGGTGGTGTCTTATCGTTACCTGGACGGAGTCGAGGAAAGAAAAAAAGTGGAGTGATCTGCTGCCAGGAGGAGCAGGAAGTGGCTGTAAATAGATCATCTTTCAGCACAAACACGCAGCCGGTGGATGTGAAAGTACCTGTCAGACAATAATGTGAGCAGGAGAGCTTTCAGGCCCATTGTTTGAAAAAGTTGAAAGGACTTATGGAAATCCTCGTGTTACCGGCAGGATGACGCAGAGCCGCGGGGGCCGGCCAATGAGACGCCTCCGTGACCTCGGGCTAAACGTGGCGTTGAGCGTATTAAGATAGCGACAGAAAACGCTGCTCGACGCCGCGGCGATCTTCACCGACTCGTTCTCCGACTTTAACCTGCTGCAGTTTGTCCGAACAAGCAGCTTCCTGCGTGGATGTCATTTAGATTTATAATCCAGAGGAGCAAGAAAGTCGTTCACTGTTGAATTCTCGTGTGTTCACTGTTTTAAATTCAGTTTTCATAGTTTTGCCTTAGTATATTTTCTTCTGTTGCTGGACGTAGATTTTTTTGTATTTATGAGTTACCTCACAGCCCGGATCAGAGCATCTGGCGGGCTGTATGCAGCCCGGAGGCCAGAGGTTCCCCCACCCCCCACTCTGCATTTTGGCCTCATATCTATCATTTTTTTCCTCCATGGACATTTTGTCCTCAAAGTTTTACCATTAACAACACGCTTGTATTTGTATAAAATGAATTAATTTTCAACATAATCTGTTGTTCCATCGACATCTTTTAATACTTGAAATGAAACGATCCCGTCGTCACCTTAGTTTGTCTCCAAGTGTCAAACTAATCAAGTGTTCAATAATCAGGATAAAAACATGCTGATATGCAGAGTGTGAATTATTTCAGGATCTTTAAATTTGGAAAGTTTTGGTGCAGGTACCTTGAAAGTGCTTGAAAGGCGCCTGAGTTTTACTTCAAAAAGCTGTAAGAGCCTGGATTTAGCTTGGAGACTGAGCCGTTTCAAAGACTGTTTTTGTCAAGAAGTCCCATGAAAAGACCAAAACCAACAATAAGTCTTCTTCCCCTTTGCTGTAGAGCTCCACTGTTGTCCAAAAACTGTTAAAAACACATTAATTTAGCTTCTGTTCCAACAAGTCCACAGCAACAAACAATAATGAAAAATAAACATGATAAATATGTACATACATACATGCACATAAAATAAGTAATTAAACCAAATGTACAATACAAGTCTGTAATATATAAACAACCTCAAATTCATAATTCTTCTGTTTTTCTTCAGTGCTTTTCTGATAAATGATGGTAAATTATTCCAGCGAATGGCTGCACCAGACGAGTATTCACCCACCATCGACTCCTGTTTGAGAGACGTTTGCTGAAAACCCACCTGATGGTTTCTAAAACTAGTTTTTAATTTTGCTTAAGTGTTAAAAGAAAGAAAAAGCATGTTTTTAAAGATTTACATCTTCAGGAGGAACCAGTGGGATTCAGGCTGAAAGCCACAGACGGGTCAGGAAGTATCCAGAAACAGACGAACATTGCTGGGTTTGGTCTCTTCATGGGATTTATTGACCATAAGGAAAAATGCAGGATAATGCCAAACGTATCCTCGACGGATCGGCTTCCATTGTGCTGTAACCTTTAACATACTGCTCCATTTACTGCTCACATGGAGGAGCTGAGGCGCTTTTTGCTCTGGATCCAAAACCTTCCTTTAAAAACATGTCAGGTCTGAACCTCAGCAGCATGAATTTAGTGTTTGTTCATTCGTCAAACGAAATACAGATAAGCATCGTTACACAGGGAGAAGAAATGCATCGAATGTGATGTTTACAGAGCGTCCAGCTGAGGCTAAGCAGGTTTAAACATCTGGATTTACATTCAAACAACCAAATACGATGCACAGATTTTATTCCCTAACTCTGCGTGTGTGTCAGGTTTTATATTACTGAGTCTTATTATAAAGTGTTTTTCACGTTTTTCCTGTTTTTTTGTACCACTCATGGACAAACACAGTGCAGGAATCGCCTCAGACTGGCTGGATGTGGCGTTTGCAGAGCAGTTTGTTTGCTCTCGCTCGTGTTTTGTGTCCATCTGGCTTTGTGATCTGTGTTCTTTACCGCTTATCTCTCTCTCTCTCAACGGAAAAAACAAAACGCGTCCCTCCAACAATAGCTTTGCCGGTTAAAAGGATACAAAAAGTCCTTATCGGCAGCGCAGCACACGTCTATTGTTAGAAACTAGTGACAGCAGGTTGGAGCCTCTCCAGCCTCTTTTCAGGCTCAGCAGGGTTAAAATATGCGGCCGCTCGACTCGCAGCAGCATCATGATGAATCCTGCTGAAGGCGGTTGTGATGGACCTGCCTGCCCTCTAGTGGTGAAACTGGGAATTCAGGTTTGACGCGTTGAAACTGGCCCCTTTGTGACCCATCAGCAGCTGTGAATGTCTGATGGAAAGCTTAATTCTAATCTGCAACAAGCTGATTGTTTCAGCTGATACTGACCTTCAGGTGATTGTCTTTGCACCGTGTGATGAAGCTCTCTGTCAGTCCTCTGTCCTCCTCTGGACAAACAGCCTCTAAGTGAAGACAGCATGTTTCTACGCGGACATTATTCAGTGCAGACATGTCAGTATAGTGATAACTTCTATTTCAGTAGCTTCAAAGTCTTCACTATGAGCCGGGACAGACATGGATGGAAACCTTTGTCTCTGTTTGTCTGCAGGACGCTTCGGTTTTCTTGGGTCTTGAGGTCAAAGGTCTCGGTGCAGCTCGTGCAGACAGGACAGACGGACACACTCAAGCATGCTGGGAGTCTTCAGCTTCGCCTCGGCTTTTACCCTCATCAGCGTGTCTCAGGAAGTGACTCTCTCTCTCACACACACACACGAGCAGATGTATGTGGTGCGTTCAGGGGGTCATATCCTCTTTTCTTAATTTAAACTCCAGATCCTGTGGTTTACCTGCGTATCTGTTACTGCGTTAGCTGCTGACGTCGTCGCACTGTGGATTTCCGTTGTTTTTGTGTTACTAACTCCAAACGTTTCAAAAAAAAAGGACTGCGACATTACACACACCTGTACAGGTACGTGCTGCATGCGTAAGATCGCCACAGAGACTTGATCAGCGATCGGCCCCGGCGTAATGAAGACTGTGATGGGGTGTGGTGAAGAGTCGGAATCTCTCGAGGAGCCTTAATAACAGTTTTTAAGAGCTCTTACAGCGAGTTTACAGCTCTGCCCTCAGCAGCAATCAAAGCTAACTGTACAGTGTCTTTGTGTTATTATCTTTGTAAATTAAAGGATGAAGTGGTGAGTTTTTAAAATAACTTTAAACGTGTGACTGTTTCTGTTTCGGTACAAAGGGTGATTTTTAGGCACGGTGTCGCCACAACATGCGAGGACATCGTTTTATCTTAGAGGTGAAAGAGCAGCACGAAGGTTCAGATGACGCACAGACAGACACAGAGTTGAGCCTTTAGCAGCGAAAGCCTTTTAGCCTACTGTGTGTAACCTAATGAGGCGTCAGTGTGCAGTTTGTTTTCGCTGCCCCCAAGTGGTCAAAAATCACTTATTGCAGGCTTGATATATGCTTAATTGCCCAGTGTGCAGGATTTACAGGAAGGTGGCGGATCGCAACCAACTGCATACCCATCACCTCCCCCTCCCTTCTCTACGGTGGCTGGGAGAGGCGCTCTCCAGAGCAGAGATTGATTTGTCCATCCCGGGCTCCTGTAGGAACATGGCGGGCTCTGGAAGAGAGCCCCCTTCCTCTAAAGATATAAAGAGCTCATTCTCAGGTAACAAAAACACAATATTTCTTATTTTCATGTGATTATACCCTCATGAAAATTAGATTCCATTTCTGCCAATGGATTGCCTGAATCTTGCACACTGGACCTTTAATCGATTAGGTTTGAGAAGAATAATCTTGTACGTTTCTGGTCCCGTTGAACTAAAGTTAATATCAGATCCTCTGTGGTGTTTTATATAGAAAGATTATAAAGTTGGCAGCACTGAAAAGATGTTCTGTCGACACTCTTTTCATTGTGTCTAACAAATCTTTTTATTAAACGTGCAGTACTGGATCCTTTGTTGACCAGTGGAAACAGGTTGTGAACACAATATTGACACACCTCATGAAGTGGATTCAGCGAACTTGTTAGCAAACACTTTGCTGTTGACACATCCAGCCGTTATCGTTCACTGGAAGTGGGGTTTCAGTTCAAACCAATATTCGCTCTATTTTTGGTCTCTACCACCTTCTGAGGAAAACATCTGGCTCTTCGGCTGCTAAATGCTCCACCGCGTTCACGTGTTGCTGCTTGGTGCCGAGCAGGTAGTGCTCTTATCTACAGATGAGATTAGAGAAGCAGGAAATAACTGTGGGGAAAATGTTGCCCGTGTGACTGAACACACGGATGGTTTCATTAACACTGAGTCAAAATATTGTGATGCTTCAATGCTTGAGCTGTTGCAGCTGCAATGAGGGCGCACTTCACTGTTTTTATTTTAGTGTCAGTTCTTCTGAATTCTGTGGTTAACATTTGGTCCAAGTAGCGTAAAATCATCTGTAAACAAAACACAAACAGCCTCAGAGGAAAGTGCTGGTTTGAAACCTTTAATGAGACAAAACTTAGAACAATAAATTACAGGAAATCTGGATAAATAAATATTTAACTATTTATGCTTCGCCTTCATTTTCAGTAACAGTGCTTTGAAGAAACAGCAGTAAGAAAACAGGCTTAGAAAAAAGCATTTTTATGGAGAATCAGACTAAACGATGAAGTCCAGCATCCCAGACGAGACCAGTCCTGAACTTCATTCTTTTCCAGTAAATATCTTCATTTTGCAGAGGATGAGGTTTAATCCACGACCGGAAAACAGACCTCAGCCCATCAAAGCAGAGCTCTGTGTAAACTAACTTTAAAGCGTTTGAAGCCTCGACCACACGTATACAGATGTTTTTTAAAACGGGTATTTCCCCCCTCTGCTCAACAGCGATGCTGTGCCAGTAGGTGGCGATAAAGTCTGCATCGGCGATTCGTCAAATAACTTCGTGAGCATGTGTAGTGAGCCTGTTTTCCTCTGGTGATATTTAACACCTTTCTGATACACGACTTCACAGTAAACTGACCAGGAGTCCGCCAGTGTTGTAGTTTCACACACATGATGATTACACAAAGCAACAAAGGGCGTGAGCGAGCTGAGGTGACGACATCTCGTCCCAAACTCTCCGTTTTACATGCACTCACAGATACACAGAAACTTCACTTAAGATAAAAATCTGTTTTAGAGACCTAAAACACCGTCTGCATGTGAACCAGAGGCCCAAACACGGAGGAAAACGCTAGTTTTGCTAAATGTCAGTCTACGTGTGGTCGAGACCTTTGGCTCCCCTGAAGTTCATGTGAATCACGTGAATGTATGATGTGATTCACTCATCAGCTGTAACTCATTGTACCACAGCAGACCAAACAGTGAGTCTGTATGAAGTGGCTCTGAGGTGAATCAGACACATTTCAACAGCAGATTTTCAGAGGAGTGGGAGTCCGAACCGGAGGGCACGGCGTGACCACGTCACTGCAGGAGTGCAGTGTTTGAAAGGAGATGACTGAGGATGAGAGAGGTCTATGAGATGAATACTGAAGCTTTCAAGATAAGGTCAAACCTGCAGAGACCGGCCTGTCGGTGCCAGAGGAAGAGCTTCCTCGCAGGCTGAATCCTCTGTGGAAGGTCCAAGTGTCACTGCAGCAGCAGGAGCAGCAGCTCCACCTCCAGTCAGCTGCTCTACGTCAGCTCGTTTCACCCTCTGCAGCTCTACAGCCCCTTAAGAGACGACACCTTCTTCTTCCGAGCGGCCAGCATCTCATAGAAGGGGTCTTTGCTGATGGCAGCTCTGCAGGTGGACGATGAAGGAGGGTTAGCGAACAAGACTTCCAGGAAATCATCAAAATCAACACACTGATCGTCAGAGTTTAAATGCTTACTTGATGCTGTTGATCCATTCGTCCTTCTCCTCTGCGGTCGGGGCAGAGATTCTGTAAAACGTGTGGTTTCCCTCAACGACGCGGCCGTCCGCCTCCGTCTTGCAGGCCTTGATCACCTGATCTTTGTGGTCCGGGATGAAGAGCTCAAAGCAGTTCTGGGACAGAGCAGAACAAACAAGATGATTCAGGAGATTTCTGGCAGCGGGGCCGTCTGAGAAGTGCAAAAAACAAATTAGTTTCGGTGTGTTTTGGGTTTGGAGGCAGTGAACAGATTTCCTGATGACACAAGATTTGAAAAGAATACAGGAACAATCTGCTCACGCTGGACGTTTTAAGATTTAAAGGAGTGACTGGACGTCCAGCTGCAGGAGGTGCAAGTTACATACAGTATATCAGCATTTACTGTGGAATAAAGGTGACTTATTTTAATTAACATTTTCAATCTGCCACCAAATTAATTTTATTTATGTATTTACTCTTTGTGCTTCTTGCTTGGTGGTAGTTTTGGAAAGTTTTAAATCTGTAAGTCAATCTGCCATTTCCATCTGCAGCAGAAATTAGTCATATGACAAAATGCGGCAGACAGAAGAAAGAGTTTACCGGTTTCTTGGAGTCATCGACTTCTCTGATACTCAGATTTTCCAGTGGAATAATTCCTCTGGGTTCTTTATCCTTGTAAACAGAAAGGAAAGAAAATAAATTACTGACTGAAGTCTGCACACAGTATTCAGCACATGTTCCTTCTATGCTGCAATACAGCCAAACAGGAAGTACTTACAGTTGTGTATTCAAAGTAGTAGAGGCAGTTATCTGTGAGAATAAACCAGCGTCTCTTCCAGGTTTTAACTCGTCCACCTGAGGAGAGACTACAGGTGAGCTTGACTCCAGTACAGAGGAAACTGGACTTTACATGACGACAGCAACACTCTGAAGCACAGCGATGGCACGAGTCAGCGGATAAATCAAGCCCACTGACTGCAAAGACGAAAGCTGGGGTTAAAACTCGTCCAGCGGTTAGAAACAGATGTGAAACAGCTGGACTTTTTCACATCATGAACAGCATACAGCGCAGGGTGGAATTAGATACAAACACAAGTTCTTTACTCTGGATCGAGTGTGTGATGAAGGTGGATGCTCACAGCCAGTGGGAGGAAAAAAGCAGGGGGAAGGTGTGGGAGGGGGTAGCTCAGAAGCAAAGCAGTGCATTAAAGCTGGGGAGGGAGAGGTGGGTACATACCTCCTGGAGTCAAAACCCATGAAACACAAACAAACAAGAAGAATGTCAACAAAAGAGAGTTACACAAAAACACTTCTGTTCAGCTTCAACACAACTGTGGCTCCTCATGTTAAAGGTGCTATTACAGATCAGGTCCACTAGAGGGCCCCCTGGCCCACAGTGACTAACAGCAGGACCGGTCCAGACTGAACGGACGCAAGTCAAAGGAAATCTAACATTTCACACCAGGTGGATGCACATACCCAGTTTGAGCAGCCATCCTTCCCTGTCCGGGTTAAAGAAGGTGTGTGTGAGGTCGTTCCCATCATCCTCTGGGATCTTAAAGGGCTCGTTCTTGATGCTGTCGTACAGGTTCTGCAGAGACGGTGAGATGAAGATGACGACATGTTGGAATATGAGTAGCACATGAGCATGAATGTAGGCAGGATATTTGCTGGGAGTCTTGTTTACATCAGAGCAAAGATTGTTTTTGTAAATGTCTCCTTTCGCCGTTTTGTGACACACACACATCAGAGAGGGAGATGTGATTTGAGTTGTTTTTGTGTTGCTTAAATTGATTTATCTTAGGAGGAGAAGCTCCTCTCACCCTGAGCAGCTCCTCCGGCAGGTCTCCTCCATCGTTGATGCCTCTGTTCATGGCCGTGAATCTCTGAACGGACGGTTTGTCCTTCACGTTCGGGTTGTGTAGACTGGTGTTCAACATGATCACAGCGAACGACAGCACGTAACACGTATCTGTAAAAGAACACAAAGTGTGTGTGTGTGTGTGTGTGTGTGTGTTTTCAGGACTTAACCACTAAAACAACAGTTTAAAATCTCCTTCAGGAGAGATCTGTGTTTCTCAGTGCCATCAGCTGATTGTAAGAGGATATTTGTGTGACAGCAGGTGATGTTTGCAAGACAGAAAGCAGCGTTTGTGTTAATAATGTTTTTAATATAGCAGGAGATCAAATTGGCAGCTGTGTGTTTGTGAGTGAGTCTGGACATTATTACAAACAAACAATCTGAGGCCAGACTGCACGCTGTGAAACAGACTTTTTAGAGAGGTTTACTTCTGGTGTCTTATTTCTGTCTGCCGTGACACTGTGGTCTCCTCCTCGTTTCCTGAACACGCACACACACGTACCTGTGCTCTGAAACACTCCTGGGTTACAGCGGCAGTATCTCTGGGCGAACGCCTCCATCATGCGGTCGATCTTCTGAGCCTCGCCGGGCAGCCGGAAGCTCCACAGGAACTGCCTGAGAGCCTGAACCAGGTTCAAGTCGGTGAACTCGTGTAGGTCCAGGAAGGCGTGCAGAACCTGGATGTTGAAGTCGTCTCTGCACGACGCACGCCGTCCCACACAAACACGCACATGGGGGGGAGGAAACACAAGGAAAGCAGGATGAGGAGCTGAATGCGGCTCTGTTTAGCTCACTGAGCTGGCAGCTGGAAGAGTTGGATCGATGTGATGGATCAGATAAAAACAGATCATCTGAATGGATGATCCCTCAGTGCTGCTAAGCTCATATAGAGTACTAGTACTAGAGTACTACTTTATATTCATGAGGCCTGATTTGTCCTCAATGCTGCACATGTGGAAGAATATCAGAATGATCCTTTGTTAAAGAAAATGGCTCTCTGGGTCTGTTTTCATGCCTTCTGATGATGAACAGACATTTTTTGCAGCACAAACACTAAACAAAGGTGTAAATAATAAAATGAACGATGGCTGAATTCCATTTAGCTGCTTCCGTTTCAGGGTCCTGGTGTTGTAAGGCAGCTGTTGGTGCCACTCACCTCTCCCCAAGATAGTCGCCGATAGCCGTCTTATTGAGCCCCTCGCCCTTGTAGAGAAACTTGGCGATGTCGTCGCTGGTGTTTTTTAGGAGGGAGCTGTCAATCAAGAAGCGAATCCCCTGAGGGAGAAAACCAGAACATCACACGCCAAAACAGGCATTTTAACCTGCTGCTGGTGAGACTCACAGCGCCATCTAGTGGGCTGCAGAGGCAGTGGTTCAGCCAAAAAGGTTCGATTAAATTCAATTTTTTAGGAGGGCATTTCACAAAGTTACTTGTATCTAAGTGTGCTCAAGAACGAACATAAATTCTACAAATGTAGAATGAAAACGCAGAAATTCAGCGAAGAGTTACATCTGAATATCACCAACACATCATCAGGTAACGAACAGCTAAACGTTCCCTCCGATGTGGCGACGCAGAATGGATCCCTGATGTGGGAGACGACCCTGACTGATGGCCAATAAAAATAATCCATCTCTTTCTTGAAGGAGGCGTCTGATGTTTTATTCTCACCTTCTTGGGGTCCATGTTGAACTTCTTTCGGCCCATGGCCATCTGTTTATTCCTCTGCATGCTTTTCCTAAAAACATGAAACAGAAGCTCACCAATGCTGAAAACACTCACTGATTAATCAACTGGGCAGAGCTGTTGATTATCGTTTAAAGGCCTGGAATCATTTTCCTGTTCAAACATGTACGGCTGCATTAGTCATATGTCATCACTGCCACTGGGTAGCTTATTTGCATATTCATTCATATGTACATGCATAAATGAGGCAAAGGTGCAGAGTTACATCCAAGTGATTTAAAGGCATGAACAGATTTTTTTCCTGGCAAAAAATTATGAATACGTAATTTTGACAAACAGATTCGTTTTTATGGGTTTAATCAAGGCCAGGGAAGGAATTTAAATTGATTTATCAAGCACAAATGCCAAAATGACACATATCACATCCCGCAGCCTTCTTCAGCTTTCAATACAGCTGAAAGTTTCCAAATTGCTGGACCTTGTGTTCAGAATATTTAGCACTGAATAGCTTTGGGTTTTGAACACTCAGTCTTTGAAAATAAGAAATCTGAAGAGGTTTTTAATCTTCAGTTCATAGACTATGATCATTAGAGAGAAAAAAAAAACATTGAACACATTAATCAATGCTACATCTTTAGTTACAGTGGACTCTGTTCTGAAAGTCTGAGTTTTTCAGGTCGTTTTCTGTCTTTCCCCATGAATGCATTTCCATTAAAACAAAGGTCGAGTGGACCGTGGCTGCCCACGCACAAGCGCAGAAAAGGCAGCTGAGAGATACTTCACCTCTCTTCAGTCAGGCCCAGGTTTTCAATCTCATTGGTCACCTCTGCTATCTCATCCTTCAGCCTCTGAGAGCAGACAGAGAGAGGAGGAGAGCGATGAAACAACAGCGGACATATACGAGCGATGTGTGTGTGACGTCTGACCTTCCTGGAGATGCTCTGATCTCACCAACAGCACAATGCATGACACAGCCGTCTGCATCTCGCTGACCAACGTGTGCAGACAAGCGCTTCGTCCTGAAGAGCTGACCCATAAAAACCCCTAAAAGTGTGGTCGTGATTCACTCTCAGACAGACTCATTCTTCCTCCCGGCAGGAGTTATGTGGAACAGCCGCCCTCTGCAGAAAATCCTCTCTGGGAGCTGTAGCACCTGTTCTGGGGTCAGAGCCGACCACCGTTCCCCTGCTCCTCCTCTCCTCTGCGCTGACCCAGATTTATCAGCCTGCCCCCCCACCCCCCCCCCCCACCCGACTCCCTCCTGGGTCTGCTTAAGAGTCCCACTGGTGGGGAGACGGGAATACGCAGGATCAAAGACTTTGACTGGCTTAGTGGAGTTGCTCCGGAGAGCTCAGAGGTTACGGGAGGAGAGAGCAGAGCAGAGAAACAGATGGAGAAACACTGAGGCCAGCAGAAAAGATAATGAACGCAGATAATTATAGAGGAGAGGGACGCCGAGGAGCTGCAACCATCCACAGCTCTCAGCGACTGAGCGTGTGCGTGTGAAAACCAGACAAACAAGGTAAATAACTTCACTCGTCTGGATTCCTCCGTGTGCCTTTCCATGGTGACGCCCCCTTACAAATGAACGGCGTCCTCTGTCTCCATTACTGGAATATTTCATGGCTCATTACACGTCACCCCTCCAGGGCAACACAGGGCAGGGCTTAGAGGAGAGGCACGCCGAACGGGAGTCGACCTTGGTAATAAACTCCATTAATCTACTGGCACAGCGTCGCCGCCCGGAGGCCATGTGTGCGTTTCCTTTGTGTGCGCCTCCTCTTTGTCTGTGTGTGTTTTGGGTGTCCACCTTGCTGACTGAGGACTGGGGATGGGGTTCGATCTGAATCCCTCTGAACTGCTTATCGATTCTTTTCGGTTTGTTTGTTTGGTGAGGAATTAAAAAAAATCTTGTGTTTCTGCAAATATCAACTACATAAATTAACGATTTTGCGATGCATTTATCCTGAAGGTGGAATCTCGAATCTGACCCGTCACACAATCAGGTGTCATTGGATGGTAAATAATATTCAAGCGGGGACTTGACGCTCTCCCTTTTGTCTTGAGTACGCCTCACGTTAGTTTCAGATGAACCGGAACAGAGGGACAATAGATGTTTTCCACTTACCCTAAAATCATGTTAGAGAGGAATCTCTTCACAGCCAGATTACAGCGTCGAATGATTAGATGACTGACAGAACGATTGATTTTTCTGTCAATTAATCTGTTCATTAACATTGTTTCAGCTTGAATGAAAATAATCGCTTGCAGCCCTGAACTCCACATTGGTCGTCAATATAAGATAACTAAAGATGAGGTGTCGGTTGAGTATGAGGTCATTATTCAACCTTTAATTTATCTATAATTTTTGTTCATGAGGATAAGGCCAGCTTCCCCTCCTATCTTGCCAAACAAATGTACCCAGATAAGGAGCTAACACAGACAGTCCCGCTAATTTATTTAAGGTTGTAGGAAGAACTGAGGCAGGGGGTGAACCTGTCCCCCTGGGCAGACAGAGCTCGAGGACACACACATACATGTGGTCCACCCCCCTCGTACACATGCACCCCACACAAAGAGGATCATCTATCGTGAACGCGTACAGTAACGCTCCGGTGGTCATACGCCTTTACTCCCCCACCCCCTACCCTCCACCCACACATATCTGCACACACATACGTCCCTCGACACACGGGTCTAGACACGGAGGTCCAAATCTACTCAAGGACACAGAGAGGAGGAAGAACAAGCTGAACAATGTGACGTTCAGACAAAGAGTGAAAAATGGAAATGTGAACATTGCACTGTGCGACCCAGCAAATCCCTGAAATACATCAAATGGTTTAAAGAGCAGGTTCACAACGGTCTTAAAACCTTAGTCAGGAGCTCCTATGAACGCTAAAACAGATTCTGCTTGTAAAAATTCCTCCTGTTCACACTGACCATTAAAAAAATGGACCATCAGTGGAGGTGATTCTGTCCAAAGGTTTGTTCAAACGTTTATCTGAAGTTAATATGAGTCACACAAATCAAGTGGAGGTCTTCCATTAGTGCTTTTAGTACCAAATCCCCTCTTTTGTTACTTCCACAGGCACCATCCAGGGAAACACAAAGAGGGGATTTTATACTAAAAAACACTGTAACTTTGGAGGATATCCACTTGGTTTGTCTAACTCACAGGCTGAATATAAACTTCAGTTTTGAATTACCAATCGTTAGCCTTCATGAAACCTTATGAAATGTTAAAGAAAAATATGTGCAGACAGCCACAGGGTTCACAAACAACTGCCTTTCAACTTTTCAACTCCAGACGAATTCTGCCGGGTTAACGTTGAACAAATCGATTAAAGGAATAAATGTGTGTGAGTGTGTGTTTTTACTTGTATGTCGTGCAGCAGCTCTTGTTTTCTGCGGCGAATGCTTTCCAGCTCCTGTCTCTCCTCTGGACTGAGGTCATCAGGCACTGAGGAGAGGAGTGCAGGTAAGCAGTCAAATACAAAGATCCAATATTCTCTCTCTCTCTCTCACACACACACACACACACACACACACACACACACACACACACACACACACACACACACACACACACACACACACACACACACAGACCTGAGAGTCCCACTGCTCTGGGTCACTATGGCAACACAATTTTGATCCATCAAATTACCCCCAACATCCAAACCACAAAGTGGAGGCTGAAATCAACCCTGTTTGTCTTATACAGATGTATACACACACACACACACACACACACACACACACACACACACACACACACACACACACACACACACACACACACACACACACACACACACACACACACACACACACACACACACACACACACACACACACACACACACACACACACTATATTATGACTTTGGTCATAATATCACTGCCAGCAATTCAGTGAGGAGGAGGGATCAACAGGAAGTAATAACAACAAGAAATATATTTTCTTTTTCAGTTGCTCTTTATAAGTGAAGAGAGCAGCATTGAGACTGGCCACAGACGCTGCTTTCGAGGCCATTTAAACACTGAAATAAGTCTAAAAAAATCTATAAGCAGACTTGATTTGAAGCTCGAATAACTGTGTACGAATCAGTGTTCCAGCAACATTTTTCTGACATATCGGTGGAAAGTGTGTAGGTGTAGGAGACGGGGAGACTGAACTCTGCAGAGAAAGGGAGAAACCTTTGAAAAAACAAGGTACACTATACAAACTGCATTACAGCAAATTATTGATGAAATGAAAGTTTGTTTTTTCCACACAGTGCTGATATTAAGGTCAGCACAGTCTAGTCCAGCTAATGAATAACAGAATTAAGCCTTTTTTTGTTTAATGAAAGAAGCTGAGTGGTTACGTGGGTGTGCTGGTATCTTACTGTATATGTTAAGCTCAAATGCTGCCGTACATTTCATACTTAGAGTACATGTGTACACGTGTGTACTGTGATAGAGGAGAAGTTCATGTGCCCACAGACACACACGATATCTGCTGAGGAACGATAAGGTAAGGAGGGAAACGTGGATCTGTCAGTCACTGACTTGTGGTTTTTCTCAAGAAGACTTGAGCGAGAAGAAAAAGGACGAAAGACTGAAGAGTGAGAGAAGAATTATTGTGCTTATCTGCATATTTCAGGTTTAAAATCTAAATGTTCTTTCATGATAATACTTCTGCTATGGCTACTTTCTGAGGCATATAAAATACTCTAACCTGTGACAAAGGTTGAAGAAAGGGCACAATTTTTGCCAAGTAACAAGGAGCCACAGAGGACATATCAAGCTGTGCTGCTGCTGCTGTTTGTCTGCCTCATTAGAGGAGTCAAGCTGAGGGATTCAAACAAACACTTCATTTCACTTCGCCATCGTGACCAAGTGATTCAGTGTCAGCCTCTGGTGCTAACTAAATAAATATTTCAAAATAAAAAAAGCTTTTTAATCGCTCCAAAACCACCAATTCCCAACCATAAAAACATTATTGCAAGCAAAGCAATGCCTTCTGAGGCACTGAATTCATTTTGAACAGAAGAAAGCTCACAACTGCATCAAAAGAATAAAAATACATTTAAAAAATCCTGACTCAAGGCTCACTTATTAGCTTTCACAGAGCTTTTTCACAGTTTTCCTCAGTAGATGAGTTTACAGGGGCTACAGTCTACCTGTAGATTTACATAACAATGATCTAATACAGACGTTGGACATTTTCTGGAATAATCATTTGGTCTGTAAAATGTCAGACAATAGGGAAAAAGCTGCCAAAGCTTTTGTTGTATCTAAGAAAACTCAACCTGATCCTGATAAAAAAAAAAAACACAAAAACCTGACAAATATTTGCATTTAAGAAGCAATTTATGCTTGCTTACTTAAAAAGTAAACAAATTTCTAAATTGCTGCAGATGCCAGAAGCTAGTAAGGACCTTAGGTTCTGCTTTTTCCTCAGGACATGCAGACACCTCTGACAATGTTCAATGCAAATTAAGTGCGGTCCATGATGGCGTGACAGGTGCCACAGCCATGGATACTGATATCATTTATATACTGCAAATACACAGACAGTGACGCACTTGTTCATCACACACACCCCCCTCGCCCACAGAGAGAGGTTTAAGTAGGCCGGAGCAGCTCTTATTATAAACCTGAGGACAAGAATAACGTCCCATTGTGAGCAGAGAGGCAGTGAAAATGGCATTCACACTCCTCTCTGTGGCTTTTCATTAAGAGAGGAAATAAGTGGATTTATGACCGCTTATGAAACACTGTCATATCGTCTTCCTCTCAAGCATAAAACACACAGATTCTGATGTAAATAACAACATGAGTCTTCAACCAGCTGCTCTGCACAGTCTCCAGGTCACAATGTGTGTTTGTGTTGGCAAGTAATGGGACACCTTGTCATAGCAATGCCGCTAATGATCCGCCGCTATGGACAACCAGCATATCCAGGCCTGAAGTTCACTCTCTTTACTTCTACTTCCACGCTCTGCTCCTTATGTTATGCAACACATCACGTCCTCACAAGACACAATCACATGCACAAATGAAGCTAAAACCACACGGATATGTCTGTTCTGGCTGCGCTTCCGGCTGTCATGAGCTTTCTGAGGAAGCTGTGACAACACGCGTGTACACACACTCACTCATTCAGATAACTTTCAGCAAAACCGCTCGAATGCAGAAGCTCTAATGACGCACGAAACACCTACACATTTGTGTCATAATGCTGAGGTTCCTACCAGAGAATGCTGCGGTCTGCTGTGTGACTTCACCACCGGTCTCAATGGTCCCAGTATTCCCAGTGCAGCCGATAACACACAGTTCTTTAGTATTTAGTAGATTAATTCTTTGTTATTTCTACAGCTACAGCTCCAGAGTCCACAAGTCTAACTTTGCCAGCAATTCCAGTACAAAGCAGCCGCTTTCCTGCAGTCCAGTCTGCTGACTCCAACGGCACAATAATAATCCAGTCCTGTCCGAGCCCTCCAATCCCAGTCCCAATCCTGTGGCCCTCTGCTCCAGCCTACCCTCTTCTTAATCCTCAGGCACTCATTCCAGCAGAGGGGAGAGAGGAGGGGAGCAGGCCTGCAGCTAAATGAGGATGAGTGTGTTCATGGGTGTGTGTGTGTGTGTGTGTGAGGGGGAAAACCCTTGAACTCTCATCTCTCTCCCCCTCCCCTCTGTCCATCTTTACTCCTCCCTCAGTGAGCACAGCGTCAAACACAGGCTCCCCCACGTGGACACCGGCCTCCGAGAGAGACAGAAGGTGGGGAGGTGCAGTTTTGCATGTCTACAAAAAAGACGTGAGGTGGACTCACCTTTCCTGCTGGACAACACCCAATATGCGACCAATAAATGACTAAACAAAACCTCTCTGCTGTGGCAGAATTAAACACACATGCACCAACAACAGCTCCCTCATTGGCCCGTCTCATTACTTCACCCAGAGGACGGCAGCTGACCCGAGCACCCGAGGCAAAGCACTTTGGTTATGAAAATGATCTGCGTTTCAGAGTTTCAGCGTCTGGCAAGGCAATAATTGTCTGTTTCAGTGTTTACAAGACTATAATTGTCTGTTTCAATGGCCCCTGGCCCGAGGATAACAAGCACAACAGGGCGATATAATCCTGTGGTTATGGTAAACTCCCTGGTGACTGATCGCATTCACGCAGCCTTGAGGCTCGAAAGTCCAACAAGGAGGCAGGAACAAATCCAACGGCAGGGGAAAGAACAGGGCAGAACAAGAAGTGCCCCCTGACACAGAAAAGGAAAAACATCCTTGTGCGACAGAGAGAGGAAGTGAGGAAATTTGACAGCCTCAGCTGCTCTCCCAGGGTGGAAAAGTCTTTTAAAGCGAAGTACCCTTCAGGCTGGAAAAAGCTATCAAAATGGACAACTATGCTTAAAAATAAGGTGGCACTCACTCTGTCAAATGGAGAAAAAGCTATGAAAGCTACCTGTCTTGCTGGCAGTCCTGATATTTCCTTCATGACAGCGGCTGCCTTACTTAAAAAAACTATTTATGTTGCTGGTTGTCCATGTTGATACCATCTTATTTTAAAGCACATCTGGTCATCTGCGTGGACAGTTTTTCAGATACCTCACTTTAGAGCACACCCTGTAAACTGTGCAGCTGTGGAGAAGCGGATTGATAATTAGCAATAACAATTCAAGTTAATGTCATGTTTTCTGGCAAAGTCTCCCTCCCTGCATTGACCTTTTGCGGTTTCTCCACAGTCTCCTCCCGCTGACGGTGTCCAACACTTTGGTCACAAGTTGGGAAAGCAACCAAGCCAAGTGAACTTAAGTTTGAGGGCAAATCCTTCATGTCCAACCAATAAAAGGATGCATTGATCGTATTTATAGACAGGCGAGCTATACAGTGCTGCACAACGAACACAAACCCCCATGAGGTCTGGGCCTCAATCCAGATTAATAATAATGGATCCCTTGTGCCAGTTAATAAACACTGCCTAAGAGCATTAACGAATCTGTCTAATGAGGACTTGTTGCTTGCACTCTGCTGACAGGAAATTAAACGCCAAAACACATTAAAATACGTGGAATCCAGATAATACGTAAAAAGCCCACTTCAGTCATTTAGCGTTAGATAAAGTTACGTTAGTTGCTAGTTAGCTAGCTTAACTGGTTAGCCTCTCGGTTAGCCCTCCTGCTCACTGGAACTAGCGTTAAAGCGGGTCAGGAAACTTACCGACTCCGTCTTCCGACTTCAAAACCATGTTTGAGCGGTTGCTCAACGCTGACTTGGACAGCACCGCTAAGTTTTTTTCACTTTAAAGTTATGTTAAGGTAAATTAAGGTCGAGAGGTATCTGTATTTTCTCACTCTGTGACCGTTAGACGGGGAGTTAATGACTGTCTGTGGAGACAGCCGGTGTTGGGGCAGGATGACGTAGGCGTGGCTTCAACGGCAGCAGCCAATCAGAGAACAGATAAGCGCCAACACGCGAACGTCTATCTGTCTGTCAATCAAAAAATACTGTGGGTCCACATAATCACATACTGCAGTAAGTCGCAATCTGAATGAAATATGAAATAAGTCTAAAATATCAACTTTTGAAGTCAAGTTTACGACATTTTAAGTCCGAACTGAGACTGAGTATGTGTATAAATGTGACTTTTAGATCATAGGAATGAGATACTAATCACAATTGTGAGAAAATATCTCCTCTTTGACTCAGTAACTGAATATCTAATCATTTTGCTTTGTTTGAAGCGAGACTGTCTTCTTACTTTTACATAGAAATTCAAAAAAGACATGTATGCATGCTTAAATATGAATATATATTTTTAGATGTGTGCATGTATAGTGTATCTCTGTCTGAATACGGGTGTAGCTGTGTGCTCACAAATTCAGTTTTAATGTTTTTTGGCATGGTGATATGTGCAAATATTCCACTTCCACATGTTTTAACACTCCACCCTGTACTAGGTGATGAAAGGCTTGGCAAAGGGATATAATATCCTCCTCGCTGAAGCAGGAAGAGGATACAGGACTCAACAAGAGGTTAAAAAAACAATTAAGATTAAAGTAATAAAGAGGAGAGACGTATTTATCCATATGGGTGTGAGGACTGAGGAAGCAGGTTTGATATCAGAGATAAATGTCCTGTGTGTGAGGGAAAGAGGAAGGGAGAGGAGAGGATGCAGGGAAGGATAGAGGAAAGGAGGGCGAAGGATTGCAGCTGTGCGCTTGAATCAGTGCTTTATTCAGACTTTGGACACACCAAAAACAGGATATGCTGAGGAGGGGTAAGGAAGAACTGCTGCAATTTAACATTTAAAGGGTCAGTTCACACAAACACAAAAGACAGTTTTTTCCCTTCTAGCTAGTAACAAGCTGTGAACTGTTTTCGTGGGGACTATTTCTGTGGATTGTCCAGAGAAACAGCATTACTTAAGAAAAGAGAAGTCACTGTTGCTTTTTCATTTTCACCACAAGTAAAATCTCATTCATCTCCATTGTACTGAGGCCAATTAAACCAAAATTATCTGCGTGAGACAATGAGCCGACTATTTAATACTTAGAAACAGCAAATGTAAAGACACTAACCATTTTCAAAGGAAGCTACAATCACCCATTGAGCAAATGTGCTTCACGGATAAAGGGCTTATCTGTGAAATAATCACAGTTTCAGAGGCCTCGAGGCAGAGAAAGACTGAAAAAGAAAGCAGAGGAAATTACAAGAAAAAAGAGGGGAAAGTCCAGCTGCAGAATCATAAGAGCCGCACGGCAAATGGAAATAACCTGGGTGAGCACCGTGTGGCTTTCTTTGTGTGAGGATGGCTTTTGAATGGGCACACTGGCACAGCATGAGCGCACCTGCACAGGGGGAGAGCAGTGGGCAGCGATGGAGATTATGTCACTCCAGCACCCACTGGAGAGGAGGATCCTGGACCAGAGGATGGTGGGAGCGCGTCACGTCCACATATCAAGCCCACCACCATCTCACGCAAACGCACACAGTTTGCCTGGCTCGTGTGTGCACACACGCACACACACACGCACACACACACACACACACACACACACACACACACACACACACACACACACACACTGAGTGCTCTGTGTCTTGATAACCAAACAGAAAATCACCACAGCAACTGAACACTAATAGCACTTTGTGCCAGTCTTGCTCTCTATGTCTGACTGTGTTTTCTTTCTATCAAGAGTCACACAAAAGCAACATTTAACCAGCAAAAACCTGCAATAACAACACTGATGGCAACTGATCTATAAGGCATTTAAATTAAAAAAAAAAAGAAAAATCATGTTCACACAGCTCATAATGAAGGTCGTTTATTTGTTGAGGCTCACAAAAAGAAGCTCTCAGATACTTAACAGCACATTTCTATTTTCTAATAGAACAGAAAAGTGTGCTTTCTCGAGAGGCACTCACCTGTGGCTGCAGCAGGTGCCCCTGGTCGTACAGACGGACAGAGAAATGCCTGGAAACTGGAGGCACACAGCTCACTCACGGTCCCCATCACAGCACAGTGAGTTTGAGTCAAAACAGCGTTCAAGGCTATCAGCGTCCTCTCAGCATCTCTTTGTTTTACTCCCCTTTAAGTCGGCTTCATATTTAACTAAAAGGAGGCTAAATCAGCTGCAGGCTTTAGCTGTGGCCCTTGAAAAAGCCGGGCTTTTAGTGTTTTCCCTGCCGACTGCCACCAGACTCTGACAGACTCTGACAGAAAACACTCCCTACTCTCCCTCTCTCTCCTCCTCCCTCCTCGCTCTTGTTCACACACTTGACCTTACTCCTCAATCCAGCCTCACACACTCCACGCTCGCGCTACTACACGACAAAAGCCGTTATGATACATGTTGATGCAGTTTTAGAGAAGCGATAGAGAGAAAAAAAGCGTTTTCACATAAAAAGGATGCACGTATACTGTAGACACACACCCACTGCTGTGTCACTCTGAACAGTTGTTAAAGTATTCTTGGAAGTGATGACAAATGTACACACAACCTCGTATCCTCCTGTTTCACACCTACACACACACGCACACATATCAGAGCCCGGTTTAGTTTAGTCAGAGCTGAGTAAACACACACAAACACGCACAGACACATAAGTTATGTTGCATATCAGTGGCGGAAGATGTACTAACACCCTTTATGTGAGAAAATGTACCAATACTACAATGTAGGTGTTTCAAAATGAGTATTTCAGTGGTTTTGTTACCAATATGTAACCGTAATATCTTTAATTTTAATGTGTTGCATTCGTTTTAGTGGATTTCTGACAAGCTTTTATTAAATTAAAACTAAACTATTTGTAGATCTTGTGGCATGGATCATTTTCTGCTTGTTATAGAACTATAAAAAAACATTGACCACAAAAAGTAAAGTACAGTATACGCAAGTGTTATAATCTTATATCAATATTATTATTTGATTATGATTACTGACATATTCACTTGTAAGCAGCATTTCCATACTGTATCTGGTCAAAGTGGAGTTTTTTTAAAGATTATTTTGGGGGCTTTTTTTCATCAAGATGCCCTGAGGTGGATTTAATTTCAACTGCTTTACTACATAATCTTTGGTCATGAAATCTATAAGAATGCATCACGTTTCACAAACTGATAGACTATGGTCTCCAAAATATCAGAAAAGCGGCAGCCAATCGGTAATACTTTCGTTTTGTTCTGACGACATCCTGCTCTTGTTTGTTGGAGGTTTAAAACACTTTATGTGCAGCAAAGTCAAGCCTTTGCCAAATGAATCGAGGCAGTTATGGCAGAAGTAACAACACTTGCAGTAGTACACTATCAGCAGTGTAAGAAACAGCTTTATTTATTACTGCGAAGGAATCAGAGGAGGAAAGGTATGCGTTCCTTGCTTAATGTTAGAGCACATGTAACTCAATCTGCCAGGTTATTTCTGGAGCTCTTACAGAACTAAACGTGAGTACGATTCACTACTGATCACCTTGAGAAAAGCTGCCTCAGTGTCGGCTGTTGGCCCAGAAACCTGACTGAAATGTATAATTTAAATATCAGTACAGAAGCAACCATTTACGTCCATTATTGGCAGTGCTGGAAGAGGTCTTCACTAAGAATGAAGTCTGTATGACAACTCAGGGTAAAAACATGTGGAATATGCGAGCAGGTGTTGCTGCAGCCGTTGCATCGGAGCAGCTAGACTATATAAACCTACAACTTAATCTATTTATATGCTGCAACTGCCATAAAGAACCAGTGCTACAATTAATGTGACACTGTGTGAGTGAGTGTGATATCTTTGACCTTCAAGGCTGCCTTTGACTTTGATTTTGCTCCTTTGATACACAATGGACTTCCACACTTTCACTTGCACTACATTTCCTGTCAGAATCTCTCCATTTCTCTCAATCTCTGTCACTCATTACATCTCATTCCTCCTCTCTCTCTGCAGAGCTGACCCCTTTCTGTCGCACTTGACCTCATCCAGTCACCCATAACACTCCAGACAACCAGGAATTAGTCCGTTCAATTCAACTTTGGCAGCATTTTGTGTTTTTCTAACATTCAAATTCACAAAGTAGAGTATACATGCTAATATATATGCACGTCTAGTGCTAGAAACCAGACGTCACAGGCGGCAGGTTGTACTGAAGACAGAGAAAGTGTAGGTGGAGTGACGTTAGCAGCCCCACTGAACTTCTGTGTGATTTGCATATAAAATAAAGGAAAAAGAGGAGAGAGTCTGGCTCCACAGCATGAGCTTCAACAGGCAGCAATGCTGATGAATTGTGTACAAAGGGACCTTTCTATATATAGATATATGCAGTTTACTCCCTTGTGTTGCACTGCCAGCTGCTGCGTATCCTTTGAACCATGTCCAGTGTACAACGGAAACTCAACAGCGTCAAGGTACCAGCATCAGTTAAGACAAGAAATCTGCAAAATGTACTCAAAATATCAGAAGTATAAACACTCACACAGCAGAACGACCCCTTTCAGAGTGTCGTGGATACTGCTGGGTAGCTTCATCTATAACAATGTTTATTTTGTAGACTACATATAAAATCATAAAATGGAAATACTCAAGTGAATTCAAAATTGTACTTAACTACAGTATTTGAGTAAATATATTCACGGTCCACCAGTGAAAATCACAGTGTTGATGTGAAACCCGCCAACAGTTGAAGCTTCCTGTTGTTTAATTCACATGTAGGGTGATTATTATTATTATTATTTTTTGGCAGGATGTATAAAATTAACATGCGGACAGGAAATCATAATTCTTCTGCATGTTAGTCAGAAAAAGTCTGAGACAGATTCAGATTTCAGTGCTTTCAGATGCTTGTTTACATTATTATCATCTTTTCTGTCTGCGAGCCTCCTGATGGATAAATATACAAATTACCATCGTCCACAGATGTACTTACTTCACTTCCCCTTCCTCTCTCAGGGCAGCTTTCCTCGACTCCTCTCTTAAATGCATCTGGTTGCCGTGACAACCAGAAAAAGACCAGCATGTAATAGAGCAACAGAAGTGCAATGAGCATCTTTCCTCCCGGCCACGGCTGAGAAACACCATCATTCATCTTCTGCTCATTCAAAAGCTCATGGGGACTGTTTGTGTTTTTGTTTTTTTGGTTTGTTCATTTTTTCCATGAATGTCTGTTCACAGCGGCCTATCACCGCACACCACAAACGTCAATGTCAGCTTTAGCCGCGAGCTTGGATAACAAATTAGATAAGAGGGTCAGGCTGTCTGCTGTGGAGTGTGATGAGACAAATTCAGAAGTAAAAGACAAGGACGAAGCCTCTGCACACACTCTAAAATAATGCTGAACATGATCTCAAGTTCAAGGCAGCAGGTGAGCCTGATGTCCAGACTTCAGAGCTGCTGCCCACACCTCATATCTTCTCAGCAATTAAAGTAAATTGAATTCAAAAGCTGAACTCGGTTATCTGGAAACCTTAGTCTGACAGCTGCGTCTGTCACACTTCACATTTGCTGCATCTCACAGCGATGACTGTTGCTCCCCTGAGAACAAATATGTGGTCGTTAACATGATAATATGGAAGATCCATCTGCTGTTTTCCCAATTGCATTTCATTTATTTTATTCTCCTTTATTGCATTTCAATGTTAAACACACTGACTGTACTTGCAAGGCAGTGAGCTGCGTGGACACACTGTCTTGTCTTTCTCTGTTAAATCCTGGCATTTGCAGATGTGATTTTGTTGAAGTCTTTGCTGGAGCATGAAGAGGCTGCTGTGTCCTCTGGTGGCCACTGGGTGGCATCACAACAACAAGAGACAGTATTTATGTGGAAACTTGTGAATTATTTACACCTGACAGCGCAGATTTATTGAATGAAACTGATGCAAATTTGGCATTGACATAACTGATAAAATTTTATTTCATCAAGTAAAATTAGATGCTTCCAAGTTTATGAGTGAAACCATGTGTTTACACTTAGAGAAATGGTGACATACTGAAGGAAAATAAGTGAGGCTGGCCAGAAATTTAACTCCATACAGTATGAATTATATCTTATATAGAGAATATTTCAACATATTTCCTCAATGTTACTGTCCTTAAGCTCACTGCCCCCCGGTGGTAGTAAAAATACTCAAATTAAGTTAATTAAGTGCAAATACAAAAGACTTTCCACCAAAAAGTACTTGAAGTATCAAAAGTAAAAGCACTCATTGGGCAGCAGAATGGCCCCTGTCACAATCATATCATAACAATATCTGATTATTATCACTATTTATTTAGAGCTAATCTTAAATATCATGTTTATAACGGTTTAATCTGAAAAGTAACTAAAGCTGTGAAGAATACAGTAAGTCCCACAGAAATGTAGTTGAGAAGAAGTTTAAAGTAGCTTAAAATGGAAATACTCAAATAAAGTACACAATTACAGCACTTGAGTCCGTTACTGAGCATGGTGTTTTCTTAACAAACTGCACAACGCTGCCCTGACACAGCTCAGCCACGTGTCTTTAGAGACATGCCTTTATTTATGCTGTCTTGAGTTAAGTACTCAGATTTATCTTACCCTCTTGTGTCACTGCGTCTTCAAAGTGTGCGTCCACCCAAAAAAGCCACTCACTTGAGCTCATCCTTTGATTTTTCAGAAAAATAAAAGTGATAAAAAGTACTGATACATGCGAAAGTGTGGAGGTCAACAGATGTTTAGTCATTTGTTCACATGAGCATATCTGTGCTTATTTCAGTATTATTTGAGTATGATTTCAGCATTATTTCTCTTCCCGTCTCTCTTGAGTAACTAGCATTGTGTTGCAAAGGTTGCAGCAACGATTCACATCCCTCACGTACTCAACGGTTACCCAACAGGTTTCAAACGCAAAAGGAGAAGCTCAAGCAACTGTAGTTTCAAGAGACAGAGGAGAGTCGTGCACACGCTGCATCATCAAACCTATTCTTAATTTACACCTTTCCTCAGAAACCCTGAGCCGCCCTCTGAGAGTCCCAGCAGAAGCTCGGTGCAGGAAGAAATCCCCTCTGACACCAGAGGACAATCCTGTTTGACATTACGGAGGAGAGAATGAACAGAGATGACAAAACCGCTCGGTCTGGGCTGTGCCTGAACATTTCTCAAATATTTTCCGAGTAGAGTCGATTACCACATCTTCTTTGAGCGTATTTGTCTGCCCTTCTCCCGACACAGCCTCTCCACTGCGCTCTCGTGTGTGAAGCAGGGCCGTCACACACCGACAGCCTCGGTGGGAAATTAACAGCAGCCAGACGAAGGCCAAGTTTGGCTGCCGAACATACCGACATTACACATGTTTGGAGGCTGCATTTTAAATTCAGTCTAATGTGGGTGATTGTCCTTTTGGGGCATGCATTTTTAGATAATCTAGTGGTTCTGCTGATTTAAACTCCATGAATAAGACATTATGAATTCAGTAAAGCATATAAATAACACGGAGTGCATGCGATGAGACAGTTGAATGATCCAGCACTTAAAAACTCAGCTCGCTATTGTGTTATTTCATCCTGTTTCTTTTCACAAAAACAGACTTTATAGGTCATTTTTATGGAAATGTCAGTCTGTCACTTTGATCCAGGCTGAAAAGACAGCTCGTCATTCATGGCTGCCTCGGCATAACTAACGACATTCCCATCTGTGCTTTGTTTTCTGCTAGTTAGCAAATGCTAGCATGCTAACACACCAAGCCAAGACGCGGTAAACACTGTAGCATGGTCATAGTTAGCATCTGATATTAGCATTTAGCTCAAAGCACCACCTCAAGCAGCCTCCCAGCAGAGTTTTTTTTATCATCAACTAAAAAGCAAAAGTTTATTTCATAATAATCTTACTGTACTTATTCACTGATTTTTGAACACTCTGGCTCTCCGTACTTCTCGGCCCGTGACAGCCTGCACTTCTCATGAAGCACCCTCGGCCAAATGACTCACACAGGCAGCGTCTCTTCTTTCAAACGTGTGGTTTTTATTTGATAATACTGAATATTTTGTCCTTCGCCCGGACTTACACAAAGCATCAAACACATGCACAGTCCTCTATTCACACAAGGTACCCATTTCTCATATCTCTACACCTCCTCCAAAAAGGATGAATCTCTCTCACTCTCACGTTACTCCAGCGCAAGAGGACCTTCTCACCTCGACACTACAGCTAAAGACATCGTGGACAAAGACAGCGAAAACACACAAAAATCATGACAGGTATAATAATAACACTGAAAAAATACAAAGTAATGGAAAATGGAAAGAGTTTACTTTTAAATTATGCCTCTAATACTCCGTCATATATATATTTTTGTGTTAATGTAGCTTGAGGTGTATAAAACAGCACTGTAAACTTTGATTGAGTAACTTGCTTTCTATGACAGCGATAAAGCTTTCATTAATAACTGGAAGGAGCAGGAAAGACGAGTCAAAGCTAACATTAAGCATGTAAGGACCTTATTACTCATGAAATGGACCATCTGCGAGAATATATCGGCAAATCATGAAACTGCTGTTGGCATTTACAATCAACAGATAATACAAAGACACTGAAATAACATCCCACGAGCTCTTTTTGTTTCCCTTTCACACATAAAATCTGCAAAAAGATCCCTTATAGCCGAACCTCACACACCCCTTTTCTCTTTCATCGCGAGTACTGTTTTATCCGTAATGACAAAGGTAGCAAGAATAAGCTTGCGTTTGTGAATATGGACCACCAAAAGCACTCAAAATAGGCGAAATCTGCACCTGAGGTGGATCTGTCGGTCTGGGCGAACGATAATAACTGTCACATCAGAGTGTTCAGGCTCTTGTCTTTACTGGAACTCATCCTCAAAAAGTGCAAATCTAGTTCTAATGCAGTAAATAATAATTATCAAGTAACAACAAAAGTATATGCATAGGTACTGTACAGCTACATAGTGGGGACAACAAGGGAGAGGGATGAAGATGAGATGAGGAGAGAATTTGGGGATATTTCTGATTGGTTTCTGTGTTTTACCTCACGAGCAGGTTTGAATTTAGAGCGCTCATCTTTACACAGCATAGACTGGTCCAGTGAGGCCCGCGACGGGCGCAGGCTTCAGTTAAAAACCACAACAAGGAAAGAGTTTCACCCAACGGAGCCAGAAAAGATCAGCCGTGCACGATGACTCATGTTCTTTTTAAAGAAAACAGCCGAGCGTGTCGTCGTGGGCGTCCGACGTCACCGGCGGCCAAGCGGCTCCCGGCAGGGACGACGAGAGGAGCGGCAACTTATAGCGTTCGCAGAGAGGGAGACAATCATTTAAAAAAAGGCAACTTGGAATTTGGCTTTGGAATAAAATGGAGAATGAGGTAATAAAAGTAGAAACACGATGGGTAACGAATGATCGTCCGTGGATCGGGGCTTGATTGGTAGAGTCGGAGAGCAGAGCTGTTAAAGAGCTTTGCGGGGCAGGAAGTGCTCTGTCTCACCGAGGATTTATTTCCTCCTGACGCCAGCCTCAGGAGGAAGGTACATCATCACTTGACCAGTCTATGTCTCATGATGCTATTTTGCTTGTTTTCACAGACGCTGAGTCTGAGAACAACCTCTGAGCCTCTTCGGAATCAGTTAATGTTGAGCAACGCCGAGGCGGAAAGCGGCCTCGCGTGGCTTCCTCGGACTGAAATGTTTACTGACAACAAACACAAAGAGAGGCGAAAGGTTGTTTTCAGACCAGCAGGTAATTTCAGTCACATTAGCGTCGCCTATCTTAAATTTCAATGGAATCGTTTATGTTTATTTTCACCAGGCTGTGTAGCGGGCAGTCAGGTGTGCTGCGGGATTAAGGCTCCTCCCCATCCAGGAACTCCTTCTTGGGTGACGCGACGCCGCGGTACCAGGAGCAGGAGTTGTCCGCCCTCTTGATGCAGGCGTAGTGGTTGGCCTGGCGCCCGTACACCTGCTTCTCAATCATCAGGTCCGTCCACAGACACTCCTCGGGGGCGGAGATCTCGCAGGGCAAAGAGGGACAGCGCACAATCTGCAGAGACACAGAGAGGAATCAAGATGTGATGCCATATTATGCTTTTTGGGGTTTTCCCTTTCCTTTAGTGTGTTATATATCTATTTCTGTGTGTCTGCAAAGTTACAAAAGCCAAAGTCTTCTCTTCCACAGAAAAACCTTCATGGCAGAAATAATGACATTATTAGCATCAATCTATTAGCTAGTTCCTTCAGACCATACAAAGACCGCTGGAAGCTTTAATGTTATTGGCCCCTTGGGCAGTGATGCCGAGGCTAATACGGATCAGATTCATGCTCTAAACATGAACATGAAATACTACTAATGCCATAGTAATATACCTTACGATACCTTACTGCTAAGCTGTGATCCTCAAGCTTTACACATAATCAAATCCCATTTGATTAATGCTCAACATTTCTTCCAATGTATTTACATTCAGTAATCATCTCCATATACTAGTTTTCATTGGTGGTGGCGGAGTCCGCCATATCCGTGCTGGATTCAGTCACAGGATGTAATCCAGCGTGATCATAGCTCACTAATATCACTGTTTGTGGTGCTAATCAGACAGTATTCAGCTGCTGCTTCACATTAAAAAAAAAACAAAAAAACAATAGAGGTGGGAGGCAGTTAGCTTAGCTTAGCACAAAGACTGTAAACAGGGGGAAACAGCTAGCCTGCCTCTATCTAATGGTTAACCTGCACCTCTGTTTAATCCATACAAAAACCAAAGCCTACAAACAAAAATCAATGATAGAAAACAGGAAAAAACTATTTAAATCCTCTCATATAAGATGCTGGAAACAACAAGTAATCGTCTTTTCCTTTGAACGACTCAGTTATGAAAGCAGATATCCACTGATTTTCTGTCATTTAGTTCAGTCAGCTGGTCCATAGCTCTGCGTCCTAACTCACTGTTCTGATGTTTGTTGTCGCAGCTGTTGTTGTGGCTCGTGTCTCGTGTCTCGTCTCGTTCGCCCTGTTATGTCTGGTTTTGTGCTCCTGGAGGGGAAACTCTGGGAGATAAACCGTAAGTACACTGACGGCCCTCCGCTGCCTTACCTTGCATTCACAGCCCATCTGGTAGCGCTGGCTAAGGCCCTTCTTCTGGGTGTTGCTCAAGGAGTCCCAGAGCATGATGTAATCACACAGGGTCACATGCATGCGCCCGCCGGCCTCGGCCTTGCCTGTGAAAGAAGGAGACGGCGATAAAAGGCTTCATAATAACAGACACGTGACAGAGAATTCAGAAATAACAAGATCATGCATGCAGGAAAACACCAACACCCACCTCCTGATGCAATATAAATACTCTCAACGTACAAAAAGTCCCAAACTATGATCATCAGATAGGATTCACAGTGATACAATCTGTTACTTTTCAGACTGGAAATGCTTGCAGGCATCAATGCGGACCACTTGCCCTCATGAAAAGCTGGCGTTTACGCTTCACACACGAGCGCCAACAGTCAAAACAAGGAGATATTTCGAGTTGAGTTTACAGATCTGCTGAGGCCGCGTCCTCCTCGTTTCATTACTATCTGTCTGCAGAGCAACTCTCAACATGTCGAAGTCTTCACAGTGTGTCCTCGCAGACGGACTGACTCACGTTTCACTGCCACTCTTCCAAATGTTAACCCTTTGAACCAGAGAAAGGATGAATCATTTTAAAAGACGCCCCGGTCGGCAGAAAGTTTACTGTCTTTCCCACCGCTCAGGTCCTACATCTTGAAGAAGTAAAGGCAAAAAAAAGTGTCTGAGAGAGAGGAAACGCTGGCTTCAGCAGTTCCTCCTCTTACAACTCTGTGTGCTGTAATTAGGGCCGAGTGTTTGCGGGTGCATCTCTGTCTGCGATGGGGAAACCAGAGCATGCATGACATCATGATCCTCACTGTACTATGTCTCATTCTGCTGCTGATTGCCTGAGCTGCTCTCCATAACAATACCGGCCAGATTTAGCACACAAACATCAAAGCAGTGGTTCGACTTGTTGGGAAATATGCTTCTTATTCTGAGGAGACTGATACCACTCACACATCTGTCCGTTAAACATGAGGCGACAGCCAGGAGACGGTTAGCTTAGCTTAGCTTAGCATAAAGACTGGAAACGGGGGGAAACAGCTAGCTAACCTCTGTCCAAAGCGGAAACAAGTCGTAAACACAACACTGACACATTTCTCATCATCATATGGCGAACTTTTTAGCAAACAGCTGCCTGTTTACACGTCCAGTCCAATCTGCACTCCAGTTTTAGCTCTGTTTTTGGTCTCTACCATCTCCTAATGGAAATATCTGGCTCTTTAGCTGCTAAATGCACCGCTCTGTTCACTAGCTAGCTGCTAACCGTATGCTGTCTGCTGCTGAGAAGGGGGTGTACGGTGGGTTTTAGGGCTTTTGCTGAGCCCAAAATGACATGATGAAAGGAATAAAGGCTGTAAAAACGCAGCCTTGTGTTAAAAATCACATCTGTGAAAATTCATTTGAATACAAGGTCAAAAACAGCCACTGAGGCACAATGCGCCGAACTAGCAGACGCTCCCTTCAGGCGGTTATCTCCTGAAGGGAAATGTTTTATTTTCATTTCACGGTCATCTCACCTCGAGCAGGGACAACGAGATATACCTCCCAGGAGCTCAAGCTGCAGCACGACAGACGAGGTCACTCCCCGTCTCTGCGGGGTTTAGTCAGCAGCGTATCATTACCCATAATAACATAAACAGTTACTCCTCCAACACACAAAATGGCCTGTTGTCCTTTATCCGATCTCATGTTTGTCTGCCAGGCTGTTTACACCTGGAGGTCGATATCTGATTATCTGTCTGTGAATTCCTGCTGCTTTCCTGTCTGTCTGTCTGTCTGTCTTTTTATTCTTTCACTTCTTGTTTGCGTGTTAAAACTTACAAAAGTGAAATCATATCAGCAGCAGTGTTTAAAGGAATACAGCAGCAGTTCATTTACTCAAACAGAAATTGAAGTACACCTTTTCTCTTGCTAAAGGGAAATTAATCACTTTAGCTTCTGAGTTATTAATTCAGGTACATTTTACCAATTTGAAATACAAAGCAGCCTCACATCACATCACCTTTGATTAGGTCCTGTTTAGCTTTAAAGCTGCTAAAAGCTCTAATTCTCTATGCTGCAATGATTAGTTTGATTCTTGTACTTTGGGGGACATTTTGACTTTAGATAGCAGGGCAGAGAAACGCTAAGTGTGGGGGGTAAAAACAGGAGAACGACATGAGGCAAAGAGTCCAACAATCATTAAGTTTTCTCAGTTTAGGCTAGCAGTTTCCTCCTGTTCCCAGTCTTTATGCTAAGCTAAGCTAGCTGCCCCCTTGCCCATACTAAACGCAAAGATGTGAGAGTGGTATCAATCTTCTCAAAGTGAATCTTATCAAATACAATATTTCCCAAAATGCTGAACTATTCCTTCAAGTGCAGGCATGGGCCACTTTCCATGATCAGATTTTTGGTATCGCGTTGCTGTCAGTTAACAGGTAAGACGACCAGCCAGCCAATCGCTCCAGAAACATAAAACGTACTGAAACACACCTGAGATCAAGTACTCCTTCTTGCCATTGGCATCCAGGGTAACGCCACAGACAGCGGACACGGGAGCAGTGAAGACAGCCTCGATGTCCTGGTTAGGACCTTTGAACATCTGGAACACAACCACAGCCACAGGGTCAAAGGTCAGAATGAAGGAGCCAAAGTCTGAAACTCTTCTGACTGAAATACCACCAAACATCTGGTGGATACTCCATCAGTGTATTCTCACCTTGATCTGTTTGACCTCATACTGGATCCTCTTGATGGGGTTCCCATAGATATCATTCCCAGAATCCACCTCTTTCTCTCCCACCACCTTAGCTCGAATCACTGTAGGGGACACAGAGGAACATGAACGTTAAATGATCCCACCATCAAACCACAGAAAGCACAAAGACGAAGCCATTTCCATTAAAAGGATGCAGACAGAGCGCTGCTGTGAGCAAACGCATGTGTGACCAAGGTGTGTTTAGTTAACTGCACGGCCGCGCATGTGCACACATAAAGATAGCAGAGAAGCTAAATCAGAGTGAAAGAGAACGAACCAATACAAAAAACTGGGTTCCACAGTGACATGACAAGAACTTATTTTGTTCTTCATTTCATCAAATGAGCAGTTTTCAGATTCCAATTAATTGTTTTGTCCATAAAATATCAGAAAACAGCGAAAATGCTCATCATAGTTTCACAAATCACAAGGTGGCGTCTGCAAATGATCACATTGAAACTCAGAGATTCAATTTGCAGTGAGATGAAACAGAAACCAGAGAACATTTGGCACTGCTGCTTGAAGAATTTAAGAGATTAATCGATTATCAAAAGGCTTTGCAGATCATTTTTCTGTCTGATTGATCGATTCCACTGAGAGTCGTTAACTGAAAACATCACCCGAGCCTCAGTTTGTTGCTCGCCACATCCCGGGCCGACAAAAGGGCAGATGGACGGCAGCCAGCGCCACCTCAACAGCTGCCTCAAGTCTCAAGTGCACATACCACACTGAGGCACAGCAGCGACCATAAAACGAGCCGGAGCAGCTCGGCTTCGGCTTCTACAGTAGCCCAGTCAATGAAAACCCAACCGAAGGTTTCCATTGGGTTCAAAACTGCACGAGGGCCAGACGCATTAAACCGACTTGGCCTGCAGAACAAAGCTTCCTGCCTCCAAACATGACTAGGAAACCATCAAAGGAGCAGAATTAAATAAGAATACAACTTGAAAGCTGATATACAGGGAAATAGTGGGCCAGAGGCACTTTTCTCACCGTGTGTGTGTGTGTGTGTGTGTGTGTGTGTGTGTGTGTGTGTGTTTTTTAACGGGCTGACTGGCTACATCAAGCTTCAGCTATGCTTAGGGCATTTATTCAGAATGGAAAATATGAGCAATAGAGAAAAAAAAACATAAAATAAGCAGGAACAGAGGACACGTACACATAGATAAACACACACACACACACACACACACACACACACACAGAGTTGACTGCTGTTGCTCTTACACCCTTGGGTTCAGTTTATGGCTTGGAGCAGACACAAATATGGGGGTTCATGGCTCCCAGACTTAATAGCGTCTCGTTCTCCTGCTCCTTCCTTCACCGCTTCCTTTTCCCCATTTATGTCTCCCCTGATCCCGAAGATGCATACTTTTCTGCCAACGCAACAACAACAACAACACCGGCCAGCTACACTACTACAACTGCAACAAAAAGATGTCGTAAAAGTAAACAATGGCCATCAGGTTTCCCTTCTTCTTCTCTCCTCCAACAAACTGAGACTCCATAATATCCTCAGATTTGAGAAGAAGCCAGAAATAGTAAAAGTTTGGTATTTGTGTTTGATAGAAGACCTGAATAATTAAACATGGTTGCACTGAGGTTCAGAGGTGGTTAAACCAATCCTCACCCTGAAGCATCTCAACCAGCAGGTGATGGCCTGAGCAGCAGACACAATGGTTAAATATATGTTAGGTGTAATAATTCTGCAGTGTTAGCGAAGGTGGTCTTCATTTCACAAAACAGGAAAGTCGTGTTGAAATCCATCACTGAATCCACTGAGGTTGAGCTTTCGATGATTTAAAGCTGCTCGAATCAACATTTTCATAATGATAACCAATCAAATGACTACATGTAACATGAACGAGGTCGCTGGTAACGACAAACCACCAGAGCCATCGAGTGACTGCAGGCACAGCAGGAAGCTGTTTCCAGGGAAAAAGCTCTGATAAGACCACCGAACACAACCTGCCCAACACCAAACGACACACAGTGAAGCATTTACAACCCAGATACCAAAAAGAAAACCGAATGTGATCATTTGCTCATCATTTTTGACTTATACTCAATTAAAAACAGCACAAAGGCACCTCATCAACTTCATTGATTTTTGTGAATATCTGCTTACATCTGCTCTACAGGAGCAACTGAAGACTGGGAAAGATGTTTAATGCTCCAAAAACACCTGTTTGGATCATTCCACAGGTAATCAGGTTGATTGGTGACAGGTGACAGCATCATGGTTGGGTATGAAAGGGGCATCCTGGGAAGGCTCAGTGGTTCACAAGCGAGGATGGAGCGAGGTTCACCTCTTTGTGAACACATGATTGGATTCTGTTTTTATTTACGTTTTAGGAACTTAAGTTGGAGTTGTTAAAGTTGTAGCTCCCTCAGGAGTCGGTGGAGACCAAAACAGAGCTATGAAGAGAGTGATGGAGGCAGTACGCCGCAGTACATCAGAACAGATCTGATGGTCGAGGAGTTTCCAAAACCGACCCTCTAACCTTGACACCTAACGTCATGCCCTGATTGGCCAGCTGGGGGCCAGCGGGGGTGAGCTGCTTTCTATAGCTCTCCTCTTTTATTTGTTACACACTATTTCTGTCATTTTTCATGTGCGCGAAGGAGTACATCACTGTGAATGACTTCCAGGAGAGACTGTCTGAAAATGTCTAAAAACTAAATCAGCTGGCTGGAGTTTGGCCATGACCCTGAATGCTGGACGCACATCCATCAGGCGGCCACAAACCGGCTGTCCGTTAACTTAAGGGTTCACATATCAAATTCAAAAAACAAAGATGATCATGTGTCAGTGTGTCTGAAGCTTGTCTGCGAGATAACACATTGGATAAGAGATCTGTTGACTCTTCGATGAACAAATCCAGTTTTTTTTTTTTCTTAATCAACTTGGAGCAGGAGACATTAGCTCCTCACAAGCAAACTTCTGCATTTTGGTTCCCCTCTGATGCTTATGCAAATACGCAGCCAGAGTACGTACACACACACGCACGCAGCAGTATACCTGGCTGGCACGCTCTCCTGCATTCCTCAGTTTTTCCGCTCTCATTTCCTGACCTCATTCTGAGCCACGAACTAATGAGCGAAGAATAAGCAGCAGGACACGACATCGAGGGGAGATCGCCCTGGAATTCACATGGATCGCTATTATCTGTCTTCACCTAAGTGTCCCCCCCCCCCGTAATAAAGCCAGAGCAGATAATCATGTGCAGTCTAAACAGCATGTTGCGGAGGCAGCAGACTACACAGCGTGATGCTAAAACAGCATGACTACCAGGGGCCTGCAGGCGGCCGCGTCTCACCGCAGGTTGATCCTGAAGTCATCTGATCACCAGCAGTCAATCAGCAGCCAGGAGCCCCCTCCATAAACCACCAGCTGACCCACATTTCGCCCGCTCCCCTACCCTGCCGGCCAGGACGACGTCTAATGACTTATACATGCGTATCAGTTGCACTACGCAATGTTTTCCATGCAAACCCCATATGACACACACACACACACACACACACACACACACACACACACACACACACACACACACACACACACACACACACACACACCACATCCTCAATGCCCCCCTTCCAATCCACCGCATGACTATCCATTTCTTTTTTCATATTCCAGTGACCACCAAATCATCCCCGACTTTCCTGGTGCGGTTTGCTCAGCTCCAGACGTATGTGGGCCGTCTGTTTAACCAGTCATTTGACCATAGACGAACCGCCCTCCAACACAATTCAGCCTGCCTCTGTCAACATCTGGATGAAGACATGTGCAGCAAAGACCAAAGCTCTGGTTTCCTGTGTGAGGTCTTCATGATGCAGTGACTGGAGCTGCACTGCGGTCAGCACACGAGAGATCAGGAGTTTTATATTTAAGAGATATTATCAACAATATTTGGCTTTTAGCGCCTTCGTGACAAAACAGGGCTAAAGGAGTTTTTGGCCTCTCAGTGGAACAAGATGTAAACACAATGCTGACGTAGCATCACTCTGTAAGTTGAGCTTGTTAGCAAACTGTTGCCTATTTATATCCAGCAGACACAGAGCAGCATTGTCGCCAATTTGGAGTCGTGTTTCAGGCCACCTGGTGAATAGAAGTGCAGTTTTCACTCTATTTCAGCTCCGTTTTGGTCTCTACCAACTCCTGAGGGAAATATCTGGCTCTTCATACTCCACTGTGTCCACCAGCTAACTGCTAAATGCATCTTTTTGGTAGCGTACAGTCGATTTTTGGAGCTTTTTCTCTGAAAAGCAACCAACACGTGGGCCAGAAAACCAAAACATTGAGCTGAAAAAATGCTTAAAGGCTGCAGCTGGGTGACAAATCATCACTTTGGGTGACTTCTTATCATCTGAGCCATTATTTAGAAAAGCATCACCGCTTTCCAGTGAAGTTTATGCTCAAAGTGTACATTTATTTTCCCTCTTGTAATAATTAAGTATTGATCAACTCAGAAATATTTCAACCTCATGACAAGTCTTTATGAGCCATATATGAGGGATTCTGGTAAAAAAAAATGCAAATACACAACATGATCCAGTTGTTTGTACTGTAAGATGCTGCCATCAGGCATCAAGTATTTTCAACAGAGCGACGTGAGGTTTTGCACCACAGGGTTAAACTTTGTTTCTGCGCATGTTGAGAAGAAAAGGTGTCTGCAGTCCCATAAACGGAGACGTGCACAGTGAGCGTGCACGTGTTGTTGCATGTCCACTCCTGCAGACAGCAGGGTGACTCTGGTCTTCCGCGCCGCCCAGCCTCAGGACAGTCTGACTGGGCAGGGCTGCCGGGGAAGTTCCCCTTTGTGGGCAACAGATTTATATGAAAGGAGGATGTTTGTCTCTGCACATGTGTGATTGAGTGTGTGTGTGTGTGTGTGTGTGTGTGTGTGTGTGGATGGTGCATGACACGGCTCGATCTTTATGGCCTGCGGTCTGACCCGGAGCATCATTAAGCATGAAAAACAGAAGGTGACACACGCACGCTGGTGCTGGTCCCTGCATGTGCAGCATGTGCGCGAACACGCCATGAAAAAACAACACAAAACAAATATCAATTGTCAGACCGCGAAGCTGTTGACAATGACGCTTTGTTGTTGCCTGCATGCACATTCTGGGCAGCCAAACAACCAACTCTATTCTGATTCTCTGCTCGCTGCGAGCCTGCAAAACCCATTTCTCCTCTCTCCAGCCCTGCCTTCGCCGCTGCCTGATGTGCAGCATCTTATCTGGGGTGTTTCTCCCCGCAGATTGGGGTTTTAAGATCCGCCAAAAACCACGGTCTCATCCTCAGGTCCACCCTGAAATCATCGCCGGACAATGACATCGACCACTGTTGCACATTTAGCGGTTTGCATGGCCTTCAGACGAGCATCCTCCCCCCTCAGCGGACAACAGCTACACTGACTCACACACCCTTTAAAAACAACATGAGCGCACCACAACACAACACGCCGTTTTTCAGACCTGCCAGCTCACTGAACTACTGAGTCACACCTGAAAATAGAGCGGTCATTTTGCAATAAGAAATCACGCAGATACACATCTTATCCACACGCACACCCATGCATGTGGAAGTGCGTGAATAAGGAGTCAAAAGAAGGGAGAGGGAGCCAAAGCAGTGTGGTCTTAAAGTTTCTCATTCTCAAGGATACCATGCATATTTTAACTTTGACCGTGACTTTTATTGCTTTTTCCCCAAAAACACACCCTGAGCTGACAGCCAGATGTCATCTGTAGCCAGAGAGAGAGAGAGAGAGAGTGTGTGTGTGTGTGTGTGTGTGAGTGTGTGTATGTGTGTGTGTGTGTGTCCCTGTGTTACACCGGAGCAAAAGTTGGGAAAACCCCAGCAGCATTCCTGTAATTCCTCCCAGCACCACCCCTCGCAGGAAGAAACAGGGCAGGAATGGAAATAAAAGAGGAGGAAAGCTCGCGGTGTGACATATTCTGTGGTTGAGATTCAATCCCCCTCCTCCTCCCCACCTCCCTGAAATTTCTCTTCACATTCTCCATCCCTTGTCCTCCTCTCCGCTCTTTCCCTCCTTGTCTCTTTCCCTCTCTTGTGCCACGTTGCCCTGCAGAAGCCAGGCGACGCCGCTTCGTCCCGGAGCCGCTGAGGGTGAAGCCTGGTAAACACACCACTGGGCTCCAGACCTGAGACATTATGTACAGCGACGGTCCCGGACTCTTTCCTGTCCACCACCCTGACACACACACACACCCTGACACACAGCAGAATGCAGCCCTCTTGTTGTGGCTTGCACGCAGACAATGACATCAGAGGGGATAATTAGCATAAAGTTCATTAAGGTCATTATTAACTCATCAGTGAGCGACACAGGTGCACTTTTAACTCCCTGTTGTGATGTTAAAATGCATTTTAAGGGGACTTTACCTCAAAATGAGCATGTGTTTATGTGTGTGGGTGTGTGCGTCCAGTCAGAACATGCCTCCATTACACTAAACAACATATTTTAATTGTATTCCTGCGCACCAAAGACGGACTCTGGGGGCATTTTAGAGGTGACGTTTGTCACCATGACGTGACAAAATCTGTCAATGGGGTCTGCAGTCTGAATGCAATGCGAGCTGTCGGGCCATGGCCTTGAGGAGCGACACCCTGCACCTCCGGGCTTTCCAACGGCTTCCAGATGCCTCTGTGCGCCCATTCAGCGCGCACCAGAGGCGGCCTGAGCGCCGCTGGAGCCCCCGTCAGATGTGCAGCAGCCTGGTGCAACATGGGCAAGGTAAACAACAACAACAACAACAACAACAATAATAACAACAACAGTCCCCGCCGCTGTACTCACCTACATCCGCGTTGCAGAACGCCTGTTGCGGATGCACCGGGGCGCAGCTGCACGCTTCCGCGAGCTCCTCCGCCCGCCACAGGACCAGCAGCGCGAGCGTGCAAAGGATGCCGTTAACGGAAAACGGCATTTTTAGAAACACTGATGCGGTGTTTTTTCTCGCCCTCGTCGTCGCTGTGCGCTGCGCAGATGCGTTGCGGTGCAGATCCAGCGGCAGGCAGCGGCGTCCCCGCTCCGCTTTTCTGTTTTTTCACCGATTAGCGACGTCGACAACGGCGGACGGTCTGCGCGCTCAGCTCCGGTATGAAGGTGAGGTGTTCGCCGTGTGCCCGGTGGCCCTCGGAGGTGTCTCGGCTGGTGTCGGCAGCTGTCTGTCTTTCGGGACTGTTTTCGTTTCCAGGATCAAGGCGGTTTTATAAAGCTGCCGTGCGGCTCCTCCCCCCGGCGGTACCGGCTGAACCGGCAGGGGGCGCTGCGCCCTCCGTCTGCAGCGCGCGGAGCCGCTGCATCAGCCCGCAGGCAGAGAGCTCTCCGGGATGAGCCAGTCAGAAACCAAGTACATTTACTCAAGTACTGTACTTAAGAGTAAATTCGAAGTACGTGCACTTCATCGGAGTATTTCCATTTTATGCAGCTTTACATTTATTTTAACTTCATACTACTTAATATTTTATTCATCTCGTATGTAAATATTGTCCCTTTGTCCAACATTTGTCTGACAGCTTTAGTTACTAGTTACTTTTCAGATTACAATTTTTCATACCCCTCCTCTCCAGTGAAAACCACGTATCTCCAGTGTTCATTTTTCTCTGACAACATTGAAGGATTAAACGATACTTTATGGATTAAGAAATATCTCCCACGTCCTAATCTAAACTCCTCAAAAAGCCTCCTGGATTTACTGGAAAATGCGGCGTCACAAAGCTGAAAACAGGCTGTTTTTCTTACATTTTGGAGATTTGTGGTTCTCACAGGACAGCGATGCTACAAACACATGATGATCTTATAGAAGATGATGCAGTGCTGTAGATTAATCAGTATGTAATTAAAATGAGCTCAACGTTAAACGTCTACAGCAGTAAAATGCAACATTAATGCAGCAGTAACATTAATCTAAAAACATCCAATATTAAAACAGTCCATTTTACTGCACAATGTGTACTTTTACTTTTGATACGTTAAATAAAATTTGCTGATAATACTTTTACTTAAGTCAGGTTTTGACTTTTATTTAAGTAAAGATCTGAATACTTCCCCCTCCACTGACTCTAACAACATGCAATGATTCAGTTGTTCATAAGCAACGTGTGTGTTGAAATAGGAAGAACATTTAACGTTGGAAAATTACTGCCTCTGAAACATCCGGCCTGGTCTGATGTGACTCACATAAATCTGCCACTGCAGATGTTGAGCTTGCTGTTTTGCCTCCTTCTGTCTGCAGAGGCAGATCCTGCGTTCACTCAAGTGCAATTTTGAGGCGCTTGTACTTCACTTGAGTATTCCCTTTTAATGCTAAGTTATACTTCTACCCCACTAGATTTCAGAAGGCAATGCTGTACTTGTCACTCGGTTGGGGACCACTGGACTAAACTACCAAATTGGACAGTACAATGCTGTTCACACATCAGCATCCGCAATCTAATAATGTCACATATAATAATATCAGTCACAGGCTTCTCAGCTGAAGAAGTGCTTTGACTTTGATACTTAAAGTACATTTTGCTGATAATACTTCCCTGCTTTTACTTAGGGAGGATTTTAAATGCAATTTTACACACTTTTGCTTCACATTGAGTATTTTTACACGGCTGGTTTTTGGGATCTGAGTAGTTCTTCCACCACTGTGTGTCCAGGCGCTGCTGCTTTCATCAAACCTAAAACCTCTTCATCCAAAATGTATCACACACAGAGACGCACAAAAAGCAACACAGCAGGATACTGCAATTCAAATATCTGTGTGGTTTTATTCCAGCTTATATTGAGGATTGTGGCACCAGTCTGAGTTTACGCAGTGGAACGATCCGACTGGCAAACCTTTCAGATAAATCATCATGCCAACAAGTCGTACTGCATCTACCTCCATTCAGGCAGAAGAGGGCAGTATCCTCCACCTTTATCTCACAACGTCCATGCCACACTGACCATCCCAGAGTTAACCCATGCATAGAAGTACTCCTCCAGTTTCACAGTGAACCCAATATTGGTTTGAGGAAAGAAAAAAAAAAAACAAAATCCAGCGGCGTTGTCGCTCCTGCCACTTTGTAGAAGGCACAGATCGTAAGAAGCTTGGCCGAAACGGTTCAAGAGCACATTGAGACGCCAACAAGCAGCCAAAGAAAACAACCACGGACGAGTCGCACCATGAAGGACAAACTAACATGAGATCTAATCAGGCAAAGTAATGCGCCGTTCCTGAGATGAGATCATTTGGTTTCTCGACAGGAGTACACAGTGCCCCTTGTATCTGTTAGCAAGAAAACAGGAAATACTGTGAACCAAAGAGGCAGAATCAGATTTAAAAAGTGACATGACTTCGATAACAAATGAATTCCCACCAATGAGCCAGTGAGAAGATGACGGAGACAGAAGAGCATCTCATTATGACTAATGATTAGAGAATGAATTACTTAAACACATACAGCACGGATTCGGTGTCAAATATGTAATGCTAACACGCCCTCGCAGCCTCAGAGGCCTTTGTTGAAGTAGACACGTTGAATGGCGTCTCCGTACTTTGACACGATGGACTCTCGCAGCTCGGGCTCCAGCTTGGACACAGGAATAGAGCTGTTAGAGAGAGAGAGGAGGGAGCATGTGGACAGGCGGAGAGGAGAAAGAAAAGACGAGGAACGCGGTCAGAACGTACTCTGTCTGATTACACAAACTGATGCCGGTTTGTTTGCTTGTGCAGAAGGTTTCAGACTGAACAAACTGTGGGGAAACAGCACCAAAGAGTTTGGGAGAACACAGAAAAATAACTAAATGTATGAGCACAATTAAGAAAGTAAGCTGCTAGTTATTTGCAGAACATCGTGGTCAAGAACATTTTCTACAACTCTTCTTAAAATATGGATTTTGTCAGGAGTCGAGCTGCAAGAATGTGTGAAAAAATCACGTCTGGTTGCCCTGCGGCTGTTACGACACTGATTTTTAATTCCCTATAATGAGTTAGTGAGCCAGGAGTTCTGCTCTAAGTCTGTATAAACTATATGTGTTTACAGACAATAGTTTTACAAAGTGTTCCTGAGCTCATGTACTAATCTCCTTTATCCAATCATGTGTTCACAAAGTGGTGATCGACTGAGCCTTTCCAGGATGCCCCTTTCATACCCAACCATGATGCTATCACCTGTTACCAATCAACCTGTTTACCTGTGGAATGATGCAATATTTCCATCCATCCATTATCTATACCGCCTATCCCTTTCGGGGTTGCGGGGGGCTGGAGCCTATCCCAGCTACAATGGGCGAGAGGCGGGGTACACCCTGAACCGGTCGCCAGCCGATTGCAGGGCCACATGCAAAGACAGACAAACATTCACACTCACACTCACACCTACGGACAATTTAGAGTCATCAATTAACCTAATGAGCATGTTTTTGGTCTGTGGGAGGAAGCTGGAGTGCCCGGAGAGAACCCACGCATGCACGGGAAGAACATGCAAACTTCACACAGAAAGGCCCCGCCTGACCCGGGGATCGAACCAGCAACCTTCTTGCTGTGAGGCACCCGCACTACCTGCTGCGCCACCGTGCAGCCCCTTGATGCAATATTTCATTAAATGTAAAGATTTTCTCCCACTAATTATCACATTTGGTGACCCTCTGATGGGTCGACCCCTCGGCTGGGAACCATCCATCCATCCATTGTCTATACCCGACCATCCCTTTTCGGGGTTGCGGGGGGGCTGGAGCCTATCCCAGCTGTCAACGGGCGAGAGGCGGGGTACACCCTGGACCGGTTGACAGTCAATCGACAGACAACCATTCACACTCACACCTAAGGACAATTTAGAGTCACCAATTAACCTAATGAGCATGTTTTTGGTCTGTGGGAGGAAGCTGGAGTGCCCGGAGAGAACCCACGCATGCACGGGAAGAACATGCAAACTTCACACAGAAAGGCCCGACCCGGGGATCGAACTGGCGGCCTTCTTGCTCTGAGGCACGCGCACTGCCTGCTGCGCCACCGTGCCGCTGGTTGGGAACCACTTTGGCTAAACTACCAAGAACTACCAGAACAAGCACATAATCATAAAAAAAATCACTGATCTGGGTTGTACAGAAACAGGTTTGTTACCATCTCTGAGGGAAGAGGGAGCAGGCGGCAGGCACCATGAAGATCAAACTTTAAAAAGACAAGAACAAAACAAAGTTACTTCTCTCCATGAAACACCCCTGAGCAAATTCAACCCCCCCGTGACTCCCTCTACTCACAACACTCCCACCATCATCACTTGAATGGGTCCGTGGAGATACGTGATTCTCTGTGAAAAGACAGAAGAGCCTGAGGACGGACGCTTTCAAGCGGAGGAGCTTAGCAGGAGGACGGAAATGAAGCTAAAGGTCTGACCTGCATGAACTTGTATTTTTCCAGCCTCTGCATGATGATGGGGAGGATGACTGATAGAAGAGAAGAAGAAAAGAAGTCAAGAGAGGAAGACGAGGATAAGGTGGAAGAGCTCGATGGAATATTAACATACTCATTCCTGGAGCGGCCATGGTGACCCGAGAGATGACCACCTGAGTGATGCCTTTCACTGCCGCTTTCTGCAGGAGAGACACAGCAAGAGTTAAAGGCGGTTTATGAGCGCTAAATGAAAGCTGCTGTGTTTGTATTTCTAAAATAAAAGTGTGTCTGACCGTGGAGTGGCCCAGTTTGTTGCCGTTTTCATCCGTCACGGCAATGCCATTCAGAATTTCCCTGAAAAAGTGACACAGAAGGGAAGCAGAATGTAAATCATTGTAGTTTGCTAGTTAGCTAAACTTGCTATAGTGATTATGTCACATTGCTAACTCTTTCCTTTAGTTTGAGCCAAAACTAGCTCTGTTTAGCTGTTGTAGCTTGAAATAGAGGAAATCAACATGACAGGATCAATACAGTTAAAGTCAAATCAGCAGAGAGGTTCAGATTCATCCTCTGGGAACCATGAATGTCTGCACACATGTGACACCAATCTGTCCAATAGCTGTTGAGATATTTCAGATATTGAGGCTATCTCCAGTCCTGTTAGCATGGCTGGAAAAACAACATATATACCGACATCTAACATTATTCTTTTTTGAGATGTTACACTCAAATTTGGTCTCCACACATCACTCCATGATTACAGCCCCGACAAAAAGCTGTGGCAAAGATCTACTGAGCTCAGGACTCACTGTTGCCTCATCATGGGAATGTTAACACAGTTAGCCGCTGCCACCGCCACAAAGGGGACCCAGCGAGCCACAAGAGGAGGAGCTTTCTGCAGCGTGAAGACAGAAAAAAAAAAGAAAAAAAGTCAGGTGAAAAAGTATTAGCATCAAAATACCGAAAGTGACGACACTTTATGCAGAATGGCTGCGGGATAATGGTCACTACCCACAATTCACCTGGTCCAGATCATGACTGGCTTTAAAAGAGGGCTAATGCTGCTAACAGGAAACACATCGGAGTGTTTCAGTATTTCACATTATCAGGATGACTTTAGTGACAAATTCAGCACTATACGTGTGTGTGTGTGTGTGTGTGTGTGTGTGTGTGTGTGTACCTTTGTGTAGAGGTTGAGTCCAACTGCTGTTGCTAAAGCTGTGCTGGTCGCCGTAACGTAGGCGACTCCAATCTGCCTGAGAGAGACAATGAAAACCTTTTTCAGATGCAGAGTAGAGACACTGATGGCTTCAGTGACAGCCGCTCATCATTCAGAGGAGACTTTCACGTCAGGCCTCATTCAGATGGTTTAAAAGTTCAATGACATGAAGGAAAACGAGCGTCTTCGTCCTCTCAGTTGGCACTTAAATTATTTTGCATTAAATAATGACGCATTCTCATCACAGTGCAGACAACAGCTGCATCGATTCATTGATTAGCCTATCGAAAGACCATCATTTCAGACATTTTTAACTGAAAGTGTCAAACATTCGCAGGTTTTTTTGGCATTCATGTTGATGCATTACAGGCTTTCAAGGAAACAGTAAAAAGGCAGAGAATCGACCGGCATGACAGTAAACTCTTACTTGGGAGTGATGGGGGAGGCGGCGTTACGGTTCGTGTAGTTGACCAGAGCGTTGAAGGACTGATTCACCCACTGCCAGAACACCACAGCAGGAACTGTCCTAGAAACAGACAGTGATGAAACCTCTAAAGCTTCCTCTGTGAAATGTGGGCTGCAGGGACGGCAGCTCGCTCTCTCTGCCCCTCAGTACCTGTAGAACTGCAGCATGCAGCCGGTGATGGCCATGCCTCCAGGGACCTGGAAGGACATGCGGCCGATGAGGTTCATGCGGTCGCCCGTGTCCGGGTGGAAGGCCGAGTCGTACAGCTTCTTGGCGTAGTGGAGCTGCTCCTCCGTGGTGCCGGGAGGGACGGACCCCGCCCTGCAGAGCACCAAAAACACACATGTTGAACACATCAACACAGGCCTGCAGGAGACATCTTCGCACCATCGATTACATGCAGACACGTTCACTTTTTCTTTGTCTTTAGCTAATTTTTCATGTTTAAACTTGCAGAAGTTAAACTGCAGACCCCAGGGTGTGAGGCAAAAAGACGGAGGAAGTCCACCCGAAAACAGAATTCACATACTGTGCGCTACATCTGTACTTCTGTCTGATATATTATACTCACTTAATCTTTAAAAACCTGTTCAGGCTCATGTGTTTTTGCACCAATTAGAAACAAACATTACCTGAGAGACTTGGAGTACAGTTCATTATAATGACCAAACTTATAGAAACAGCGTGACATATATTAAGTTTTAGGTTGTATTTCCTCTCAGAAAACGTGCGTGAGGATGGTCATGCTATCAGTAAATTACAGTTCCAGCCTCTGTGTGAAAGCATGTTCAGTTCACATTCGCTTTTTATCTTCTTACCTGCAGCTTTCCACCAAAGCTTTGGCCTCATCCAGGCGTGAGTCGGGTAGGACCGCCGTCCTGCAGTCTGTGATGTTGAAGAAGTGTTTCAGTCGGCCCATAAACGTGGCCTGATCCCATCGTGGTGCGTCGATGTCGAATGAACTCAGAGCCATCGTGGTTTTAAAAAGCAGTCCCAGCTCACTGCATTAAAAAGTTAAAGTCTGCAGACGGTCGCTCGGCAGCTGCAGTCGAAACCTGGAGAAAACAGGGGAATAATAACAGAATGAGCTGGAAATAAAGAAGAGACAAGAGGCCGGCCGGCTCTAACGAAGACCTACGCTGGTAGAAATGACTTACACGCATGTTTCTTGTCGGTTTTTCACAGCCGGGGTCACGACTGCTGTCAAAGCAGCCCGGCCTGTTCTAACATTAACAGAGTTTGAGCTCAGTGGGTCACAGAGGGACAGACCGTGTTACCTTTGAACTCCCATTCCCACAGAGTGAGTCTGTGTGTGTGTGTGTGTGTGTGTGTGTGTGTGTGTGTGTGTGTGTGTGTGTGTGAACTATCCAATGGAAAGCCACCAAAAACCACCAGCTTAGACCTCCAATTTTCCCATTAATCCATAATTTGACCTTTTTTATAAAATTGCTTTTTGTAATGTGCAAAAGCACATGGAGCTGCATCCATTGGTCAATTAAACAATTAGTTTAAAAATATATTTATCTTTACATTAATTTTTTCAGGCATTTTTCAGGAAAAGATGAAAAAACTGGTTTCAAAGAAGATTTTCTTTGCATTATGCAATTGTCAATTCAGTAACTTTGGGTTTTTGTTGGTCAAAACAAACATTGTAAAGCCAAATTTTAGGCTTTATTTAGTTTTTTTTAATGTCTTATAGACTAATAAAATCAGAAAATAATTGGCACATTAAATAAGAGTGCAAACCGTTCACTGCTGTCACGTTGGACTTGAACCCTGGCCAGTCTGGTGGGCATGAGGTCAGCCGCCCTTTGGCTCGAGCCCCCTGCCAAGCTGCTGCACTTGCTGCCTGCCAGCGAGCGCTCTTGGGTTCAAACCCGACACAGCCCTGAACAAACACAGACTCTTGTTCCTCCCTAAAAATTCTCAAGGGCCAAACTTCCTCTAGAAATCATTGACCACATCCTGGTAAATGGTTCCACCGGTTGTCATTTTGGGTTTCTGCAGCTTCAGCACTCTGTTTCCTATTACCCAACCGGAGGAATCAGAACCTGCTGACTGCAGCCCAAACTACCCAAACATCCCTCTGCGCATCTTCATCACTACATTACTAATTATTTACCGGTATTCTGTGAAATCTCACAACACAAGTCTGCCTCGTGTGGTTCAATCTTCGGTAAATAAGGAGAGGAGTGTATCAGTGCTCTCAGTCTGGTTGGAACTGGATTGTTTCTGGAGCTATTTGTTTAGAAAGTAGGTGAAGGTCTGTTGAACCTTGTGGAGAACACTGCACATGAGCCAGAAGTCAACACTGCATACATACCGCAACATATCTATAAGGATACATAAACAAACACTGGGCCTGGCTTCAGAGGATGAAACTGCTGCTCCCTGCATGGAAACTGGGCCTTGTTTTAAAGACACTGTATGTAATATCCTGCTAATATCAAAGGTCTGTCTGTCCTTTGATTTTCTCCACGACTGTTGATCCGATCAGCTTCACATTTGGCAGGTGTGTTGCTCAGGACTCAAGGAAGCGCAGTGTCGAGTGTGGAGAAGTTTGGATGACCGGTTCTAGAGAGAGCTGAGAAACATCAACCTGCAGAGATGGAGAGCCCTCACAGTTCTCGACGCAGCTGTTCCAGATGCAAATTTGATTTAACAATAAACTGTCTGAAGCTGGTGTGGTTTTGTCATATTACTGTGTTGTTAATAAAGTTTAGTTTTAGATCTAGAACTGCGGAGGGTCTCCGGCCCTGCAGGTCGATCATGTTGAGGAAGCTGCAAGCTGCAACACCGGAGGCCAAGCAACCGGCCCGTTCCCAACAGGGCGTTTTGAAAGGAGTACAAATGGAGAGACCGAAAAGAACATATGAAGGCTGCAACTAAGATATCACGAAAACAAAAGAATTCAAAAGTTCCAGATGCTAAAATGTGAATATTTTCTGCATTTCTTCATCTTCTATGACAGGAAAGTGAATACCTAAACGACTAAGAACTGGAGCTGGGATTATGAGTCGATCAATCAGGCAGTCGATCAACAGAATCTGCAGCTATTGGGATGATCGATTACTTGTTTCAGTCTCCAAGCACAAAGGCCAAACCTGCTCCTGCTTCTTAGCTGTGTGGATTTTCTGCTTTTCTTCAACACACACTGGGAATGGCATTTTTTCCACTATACTGTGACCATTCATTCAAATCACATGATTACTTAAGAAAATAACTGAACATTTTGGATCATTGCTGCTTGGACAAAACAAGCAGTTTGAACTAGTCAGTTTGGGAAACTGCAGTGGACAGCTGTTATTCATTTGCAACATGTTTGACTAGATTAAATAAATTAATAAACCATGAGGATGGTAGTTGCAGGCCTGCATACGAGGGAAGGCAGAGTTAAAACACTGCAGAATGGTTGACACAAACTGGAGGGACTGGAAGAAACTTCACCAGAGGCTCAACAAACAGGATCTACAGGCCAGAGCACATCCAGCATCTGATAACTACCGCCCAATCGGTCAATCAACGCACAAAATGTACAAATGTGTGTATATATACAGCTCCTTAACAAAGACAAACTGGATGTGTGGACAGAACGAGGTCTTGTGTTCAGTCTACCGAATACACAACTATGAAAAGAGTGAAGTCAGTCGGAACTCAGAGTGATGCAACTCAGTACTCGAGTTTCCAGCTGAGTCTGACTTCAGCAAGAAGCACAAAAAAGAAGGAACACACACCGAGCCGAAGCATCGACACACAGGCTGCGATCTCTAATGACAAAAAGCAGAATACATACCTCAGTTTCCTCAGCCGCCCTGTAGAGCAACCTGTCAGGTAATCAAATGTGCTCATGTGGCATAGTAAGGACGGGCGCACGTGGCATGTCGTCCTCCAATCACGAGCTGGGGCAGCTCCCTGCGTGAAAACCGGCGAAAACCGAACCTGACGCTTTGTTACGCTTTTATCTACTACAAAAATAAAAGAGCCACGGTCAAGATGTTGGCTATAACTGGCCAAACGCTTGAGTTTACGGCTGCTGTGACACGTAACTGTTAAGCTAACTAGCGAGCTAATTATCTCTCTGACAATATGGCGGCTTTGTTTTGCGTCTCGTGTAGACATGAAGCAGATGTGTGTGCAGTAACTTATTGTAATGTCTGTAGACAAGACGTGTCCCCGAAATGAAACATGTGGTGCTACTATTGGCCTACATTTGAATTATTTACCAGGCAGCTAGCTTAACTCGTCCTCCATACTTGGGGTTGTGCTCGAGCCTGTGCGTAACTGTGCGTATGACGTCACCCGCCCCTTAGTAACCCTCGGCGGCGTCTCCAGGAGAGAAGGCAACAAGATGGTGAGTTTAATTTATCGCAATAATTAGCCAATAACTGTTAACATCAAGCGCAAAATGTGCAAATATTCGCATTAAGTAACGCTCACTTGAATGCAGTTGCGCTTTAATGGCTGCCGCGGCTCGCAACTTTTCGAGAAAAACACTGAACTGCAGAAGCTGCCTTGTTGCTTCGTTCAGTTATCTGGGGAGATTAGCTTAGCACGGGCACGTTAGCTGCGTTTAGCTCACGTTTGCGTGCCGTTAACTAGCCTCGTTCTGAAACAGCCAGCCGGCAAGGCTCAAGAAAAAGAAAGATAATGTGGCGAACTACTCACACGATTTGCTGTTGTCCTCATATAACGGTACCGTTAGGAGCGGGCTCGCTCATCCCAAAAGAAATGCACTTCCACGGCCTGTAAGCGAGGAGCCCGGGTGGATGGAAGGAAGAAAGAGAGATGCATTTCTGCAATGGTGGCTAGCTGCAACAGTGCTCCCCCTGTCCCCCCGGCAAAGTAACATCACATGGCTGCTCTCACCGATTGTTGCAGGGATTGCTGTCCATCCTGCGTAAGCTAAAGAGCACGCCAGACCAGGAGGTTAGGATACTGCTGCTGGGTCTGGACAACGGCGGCAAGACCACCCTGCTCAAACAGCTGGCATCAGAGGACATCAGCCACATCACCCCCACACAGGTACGGAGGAAAGTTTCATGCACACACCTCCGGCAAACAGACATAATACAACACGGGTGGGTGGCCTTGCTCCTTGCAGATGTATGGATTGTTCTGCTTCTTCTGTCTAACCTGCCAGATGTTTGATGCTTCCTCCAGGGATTCAACATTAAGAGCGTGCAGTCTCAGGGTTTTAAACTGAATGTTTGGGACATCGGAGGACAGAGGAAGATCAGGCCGTACTGGAGAAACTACTTCGAAAACACTGATGTGCTGGTGAGCCTGGCGCACCAAACACAACAAAGACGTCACGGTTTTGATCCACTCATCGTTTATCACACATACACTGAGGACCTGCTGCTCATGCTAACAAGGAGAACTTCCATTCTGTTTCAGATTTATGTCATCGACAGCGCTGACAGAAAGAGATTCGAGGAAACGGGTCAGGTATGCACTGCATGTTTTGCTTGGTGATGGTGTGCATTTACTGTGGTGTTCTCAATTCGCTCCATCATGTTTTGTAGAAAATGTCCCCAAATAGTGAAGAATGTCCATCACATTTTCCCAGACTGTCTTCAAACCTCTTGTTTTGTCTGACTCCTAAAAAAACATGAAACCCCCCCCCCAAAAAAAATATTCACTTTTGAGAAGTCAGAAGCACTGATTTCATCTATTCATCCATTAATGAGATGGATGACGTTTGAGCATTTCCCCTTGAACACTGTGTTAACGTTGACTTTCACATGTTTTTATTACACAATAGACTAATTTCAGTGCAGAGGCCTTATAGATGGTTCAAGGATTTAAGCAGGTCCAAACCAGTCTCACAGGAATCAGGTCTTCATATCTGTGAGCTTTATCACTTGAGTCCAAGTTTCAAGTTTTGAGTCTCCAGCTCAGCTTTTTATTAACATGAAGCGCCGGAGTCTGCTCTTGTTCTGTCGCAGTGTGTGTGTGTGTGTGTGTGTTTATGTATAATTAACAGATGTTCATGTGTGTTGCAGGAGCTGGCCGAATTGTTGGATGAGGAGAAGCTGAGCGGCGTTCCTGTGCTGATCTTTGCAAACAAGCAGGACCTGCTGACAGCCGCCCCAGCCTCTGAGATCGCCGAGGGTCTCAATCTGCACACCATCCGGGATCGCATGTGGCAGATCCAGTCCTGCTCGGCCCTCACCGGTGAGGGGATTCAGGTGAGCGAGCGTACAAGCCCAGCTTTCCCTTTTTTGCCTTTGTTTCTACCCGCCGTTGTTCTCACCGTGCTGCCATTTCTGTTTAATTCACTTTCAGGAGGGCATGAATTGGGTCTGCAAGAGCGTCAACTCCAAGAAAAAGTAGCTTCGCTTCTAGTACTCTTCTACTCAGGAGGAACAGCTGCAGCAAGCACACACACATACACTGACACACATCGCACCCTCCTGAGCCTTAGTACGATGGGATATACCTGTGAATGTAAACACACTACTAATCCAACATGGACTTGGAGTTTTTAACCCCCTGCATTCGCTCATCGCTGATGTTTACTAATCTCAACACATTTTCCCGCATTGGCCTCCACAAAGAGGAGGGAGGTTTGACTTCAAAGGGGACCCATGCCAGGAAATCAACCCCCTCCACCCAGACTACCCACGTCACCACCGCTGCCCCGGCCAATCCCAGCCGCCGTCCACAGCCTGTCACAACCTCAGACATTCCCATTAAACTGCTGTCTTTCATTGGAATTCCAGCATGCTCTTTAAACCGGTTTTCACATCTTTTCCTCCACCTCAGTCTTACAGGTCGATATGTGTTGTTTTTTTTTAATCATTCCACGATAGCTGGAAGCGCTTTTCCTGCTATGGCTCTGTTTGAAGTGAGGTATATTTTTGTAATTGTTTTATTTATGGTGAAGTAGAGCGTAGAGTGCTTTCAAACGACGACTGGTGTGGCGTGTGTGATTTCAAGGATGTTGGAGAAACGGTCCAACTCTCCCCACAAAGAATAATACTGTACATGTTAATATGTATAAAAAAAGAGGAAATTAAATGGTTAAGAGGAACTACACTTTTTGGATTCAGTGTAAATAGCTCGGCCCTGTGTTCATATGTGACGTTATGCGCATGTTATAGAGTATAAGTTACTCTGTAGTCTATAATGTTTGCATAATGCTGGTAGATTTTTAACAGCGGTTTACGTACTTTATGTCCCAATGCATTTCATTGTGCTCTTTGGGTTAGTGAGGGAATTCACTCTCTTGGCTTTTCCTTTTGATATTCTTGAATGTAATCTGTCCAGAACTGAAGGTACTGTATGTGAATAAAAAGATAAGAAAATTCAGACATTGTTGAATTTTATGTTTTTTTTGGATTAAGTTGCTTTCTGCACTCACATGCTTTAGTTCACTCACATCATGCAGGGGTTTTTTGTTTTTATCTTAACAGATTGTAGCGGTCACACACCAGCAGCAGGTGAAGTCAGCTGTTTGTGACAACAACCGAGTGTGGAGGACTGCGTGGAGACAGCAGCTCTGTTGAATTAAACAAAGCATTGCATTTGTTGTTAAAATGTGTGAGAGTAATGAGATTACTTGTCTCAAAGGAGAACTCTTTTGAAGCTCTGAGAAGCAGTTATGTTATTATACATGTCCAAAGTGACTGAATAGTTCAACAATAATTCAAATGCACCAACTGTACCAACTAATACTCTGCAGATCAGTGACGCAGGCTCAAAGTGAAGAACACAATGTCTTCATAACAAACTCTGTGCCAGAAAAGGTAAAAAACAAACTTAAGGGTCCATTTAGGACTTTTCCTTAAATTACAGGAATTTATTATTATTATTATTATTCACCTATACTTGTGGTTTCTGCAGATAAATCTAATGAGATGATCTCTAGGAAAATGAATAAGACCAAACAAAAATTTTCCTCCCATTTTTTTTTCTCATTTATCTCTAAATTTTACTTCTTTTGAGGTTAACAATGAACCTTAAAGCTCAATATAGAGCAGCTTTCCATCTTCAGGTTCCTAAAACTATTCAAATCAAACAATGTGAGACGGGGGAAATCACTCTCTGATGTCCATCCTGCAAAAGGAGGACACCACACTTCTATTAAAGGATTTAAAAAACAGGAACTTTTTCTTTTCTAGCAGACAGGCGGTGCTGCTGTATCCACCTGGTTGGGTAAACGCCTCATGGCCTTGAGGCCGAGCAGCAGAGGCTGTGCAGCTTGAACCCCACCCCCCCACGTTGAACGAACTATCTGGAATGCACAAACTTAATCCACCTGCAGGGCACAGAGGGCTGCAGGTACACATGAGACCACCTGCATACCGGTGATGCCTGCATGTTAGAGGGTTGTGGTGGATGAAGACAACATTGCCTTCTTCCTCTTTGAGGTATTTGAGCTCACCATAACAGTGTTAAAGTTGTAACATGTCCTCCAACAAAACTAAGAGAAAAAGTCCTGAAAAATATTCTTTTTTTCCTCTTGTTACACAGGATGTAATACTTTCACAACTGGCCCAGAAATGTGACGTCCAGTTCTCTGGTGAATTCTTTAGTTAATGCAGCTCCTGTGAAGGCTCCACCCAGCTCAGACTGGATTCAGATCTGTGCTGCTTTTGGCTTTTCATCACAGGTTTACGTGGTTGGACAGTGGGAGGCCCTCATGAGCGGTGGTCTGATCACTTTCCTGCCCAGTCAAGGGCTGGCTTGGATCCATTTATTGCTTATTCAGGCAAAGCTGGGAGCACATCCCATCGGCTTCGGTCTCTGGGTTCCACCAAAGGTGGTCACATGACCTGTATTTTCTATATATGATCAACCTGAGCATCTGCTCGTGTCTGTATCTAATCTACCTGAAAGGTGCAGAACAGGAGCTTTGTGATGTTTTCTCTGGCTGATGTAATCCCACTAGAATCACTTTAAAGGTGCAAGTCCAGGCTCTTGAAACACCACAGCCACACAAAAAGGAAACCTGAATCTGTAAGCATTCAGGAAGCTGGATCAGAGGATGGATTTGTCTCAAAAATGCCTGGAAGTTCCCATCAGCCTCAGCTGCACTTTGTCTTCAGTGCTGATTAGCAAATGTTAGCATGCTAACAAGCTAAGCAAACATGGCAAACATGTTAAACACCAAACATTACAGCTGCTAAACATCAGCATGTAAAAACACATCAGCATGTTAGCATTTAGCTTATAGCACCACCATGCATAAGAACAGCCTTATTATTTATTTTCAGACGTCTTTGCTTCAAAATATCCATGCAGACTTCTTTTACTCTTATAATACGCTCACTATTTTACATCATGAAGACGCTTTTTATCAACATGTCTGTAATTCAGCCTCACAGGGCAGCAATGGCTGTTGAGCCTTTGTCTTATTCCTTACTGACTTTGCATCCTGTGTTCTGTATTTCTTTGTCTTGTGGCTGTAAAATTAATTTTAAAGCTTCTAGAGACGGCGTGTGTTTGAAAAAACCATCTCTGTCACCTACAGGCTTTACTGAGCTGCATTCAAGTCATCAATAATTGGCCAGAAGAAGGCGTTTGGAGGTGTTATATGTCTCAGTGTGTTCCTGCTTCAGGAACAGCACGCCGTGTGTTTTACTTTGCGTAACATTGTACGTGACTGATTCAGAGACCCTCAGAGACTCGCAAACAGCCTCTTCTTCTCTCACAAAGATTCTCATTGTCCAGTCTTCCTCTCCTCTCACACAGACAGAATGTACCAGTATTGTTCCTCATTTCTGGCTCTTAAATTCTCACAAAGCACCATGGAAAATTCAGTACGATAACACCCTCTGAGCTACAGTTAGATGTTTTGGAAAATTTTCTTTTTCTTTGCTTTCTGGTGGAGAATTTGTTGAGAAGATAAATACCTCTCTCATGCCTGCACAGTAAATATGATGCTATGGCTAGCAGCGTGTTAGCTTAGCTTAACATAACAACTGTAACAAGGAGAAAACAGCTAGCCTGGCTCTGTCCAATGCTATCAGCACATCTAAAGTCAACTAATTAACCAATATAGCCAAAAAATTATGAGAGGTTATGTGCTGGACTGCTTCTTGGCACCAGCTAGAGCCAACTGGTGTACACAGCTGGTGATGCTGGGTTACTGGTATGAAGTGGAACAAGATAAAACATGTAAATATGTGAGCTTTAGATTTGTTAGTATAAGCTGATTTTCTGCTTTGCTTAGGACAGAGCCAGGCCTGATGTTGCTCTGCTTGCAGTTTTTATGCTAAGCTAAGATAAGCTAAGCTAACTGGCTGCACATTTACTGTGATATCAGTCTTTTCATCGAACAACTACCTGCGCCTCTAAAGCTGACTAACTGACAGGTAATACAAGCTTGATATTAAAGCCTGTAAATAAAAACAGAATGCAAACATTTGCAAATGAGCTGTTCACTGACCAGTGGCTTTGCAAAGTGTTCATGTAGTGATCTCCTTTATCCAATCATGTGTTCACAGTGATGAACCTCGCTCCATCCTCGCTTGTGAATGACTGAACCTTTCCAGGATGCCCCTTTCAAACCCAATCATGACACTCTCACCTGTTACAATGAACCTGTTTACCTGTGGAACGATCCAAACAGGTGTTTTTGGAGCGTTCCACATCCTTCCCAGTCTTTAGTTGCTCCTGTCCCAACGTGTTTGAAACATGTTGCAGCATCAAGTTGAGAATAAGCAGATATTTACACAAAGTTTTTGAGGTAAAACATAAAATATATTGTCTTTGTGCTGTTTTAAATTGAGTGTTTGTTGAGGAGGACGTTATCACCTTCTGTTTTATCCATGTTTTACAGAGTGCCCCAACCTTTCAGTCGGAAATCAAATTGAAAACTGACATCTTGTTGTTTTCCGAGGTTATGCGCCAGACTTCCTGGAGTCTCCACTGGTTGCCTGGCAACTGGTCCCCTCATAAAACGACTAATTGACTTTTTGAAACTCAGGTTTTGGTGTGGATTAACGAGCTATAGCTTAATTAGTCAGCTTTAGAGGTGCTGGTCGGCAGCTTTGGGAGGCCGAGCCAGGCTTTCCCCGTTCCCATTCTTTATGCTAAGCTAAGCTAACTAGCTGTTGTGGCTTTGTATTTATAGCACAGATATGACAGCCTTGAAAACTTTGATTGACAAGAGCTCTGAGGACAACAGTTTCTGTGTATGTATGTAAGCTAAAAAATCCAAATAAAAAAGCCAATTTTCTCTTTTAGTAGTCTTTTTGGTGTTGTGTTTTTTAACCTTTATGACACAGCAGAGGGTTCTGTGGTTTTTTCATTAGCTGATAAAAGCTTTTTAACCTCACAGTGTGTGTGTGTGTGTGTGTGCATACATGCGTGTGTGTTTCAGAGATACAGATCAGAAATGTAGGCGACCAAATTACGGCCTTTCTCCCTCCTTGTGGATCAGACAGCTGTGCAGCAGCTGTGCGTGCAAGTGTGAGAAAATGTGTGTGTCAGTTGGGAAGGGTTGGGGGGGGCGTTAGTGTGTGTGTGTCTGAGAGTGAAAGACAGAAAAGCAGCGTTGTAATTTACGCCGCACCTCCGACCCCACAGTTCTTGGCCGCCTGCGCCTCTGCTGAGGTTTGCTGACGTGAGAAAAAAAAAGGCAGCACATCAGACCTCCCACCGGCCCGAGAGAGGAAGGAGGTGGGAGTGAGGCGAAGGAGGAGCAAAATGATTAACGTGTTTGTTTTCACGTGTATGTCAACCACTGATTGACGTTAGGAGGAAAGAAACGGCGTCCGGACACTCAAACCAACGCATCGGTGAAAACCGTGAAAATAGACTGAGACTGAAAGTTCAGTCTTGACGTAAGAAACAGCAATTAACAAAGAAAACCTCGCCACAAACCCTGTTAAGGGAAATACTTACTGGTTTACCTCTTTGCTGAGAGTTAGGTGAGAAGATTGACACCACTCTCTTATTTGTCCTTTAAGTACAAGGCTATAGCCAGTTAGCCTAGCTTAGCATACACACTGGAAGCAGGGGGAAACAGCTAGCCTGGCTCTGACTAAAGGTCGCAAATAAACACGTTAAATCTAGTTTAATTCATATAAACTGGACTGTAAAAACGACAAACAGTGGTTTTATGAGGGGTTATGAGCCAGAGGTTCTGGTTCTGATTGTGTTTCCAGGCTAGCTTTTCCCCCTGTTTCCAGTCTTTGTGCTAAGCTAAGCTAACCAGCTGCAGGCTCCAGCTTCATATTTAGCAGAGGAGTGTTGTCAGTCTCATATAAGTCTTGGCAAATAAACTTATTTCCCAAAATGACTACCTATTCCTTGAAGCTGCTGTTCTGGAAATTTTGATACTAAAATAGTTTTTTAATTTCCATTCCCTGTTTGCTCATTCCAACACACACACACACACACACACACACACACACACACACACACACACACACACACACACACACACACACACGCTGGGTTGGGTAAAGCATCAACGCAGCAGCTTCATCAGGCTGAGGGGGGAACAAACACACTCTCCGACCGACGACTCCTCTCAAGACGAGCTCTCTCCATCCTGTTTTCTCTCTGCAGACCTCCACCCACACATACTCATGAGCCCTGTTTGTGCTGGGCGGACACGGAGATGTTTAAAGTTTGGTTTGAATGGGTTTGTCCTGCAGCTAACGAGTCTTTAGAGATTCGTGCACGAACTGTCAAATGGGAGAAGGCAGCCAGGCAGATTATGTGCATGTTTAGGAGGAAACAGCAGAGATTGAACCATGTTTGGGTGTAAGTGGGAGGATGTTTTGTTCTTGAAGTCATATGAAGAGTGAGCAGATGACTCCAGGGATGACTGTATGAACTGGAACAAAAAACACAGAGCACATGCTGAGATTCTGTTTGTGCAAATGTGAGACATATTAAATGATAAAAGACCAAAACCAACAACTGATTGAGTCAAGGATCAAGCACTTCCTTCAAAGCTAAAGCTCGATGTGACTTATTCCTCAGCACCATCGAGCTCCGCTGTTCCTCAGCTGGACTTTGAGTGAACTGGCTCTTGTTAAACACATCATCTTTACTCTGATTCACTCGAAGGCTTAAGCAGAATGCAGCTAATCCATTTCTTAAAACCACAATTACAGCTTGTTGTGAATCACTAGACACGTTGAGGGAATCACAGTTTTCTCCCATTTGTGGTAACATGTTATTTGCACCAGGTAGATCAGATCCTGGGTTCAGACTCCGGGCTCAGACGGGATTCCAGACCTTTATAGAGCTAACACCCTCGTGTCCTTTGACAATCTTAAGGAACATTTTGGAATCCCTCAAGCTCATTTGTTCAAATATAGTAATTTGCTCGAGGATTCAGTCACATCAGTGTCTTCCTTTAAGTATCACTGAAGAATTGGCAGCATCAGCCATAGCAGGGGTTTTTTGCAGAGGCGCGTGGACGGAGGACGTCACGCCAGTTCGCTTTCCTTCTTTAAGTCAGTCAAATCTGATTAGAAAACATAAAGACACTTTTTATGACTCCAGAATGTCCCTGAGAAAAATCATGCTTTCAAGTTTCCTTCAGTGATGGTTGTCTGTTGCAGCCACAGACGCACTGCTAACAGGAAGTGCTAGTAGCTAATTCAGCATGCTTTCTGTGGTGCAAGTTTGCCTTAAGGTTAACAAAGCCTGCAGCTCACTGACCCACAGAGTCAGACTGAAATGACATTCAGACAGATATTACAGGGCAGGAAGGGGAAAAGGCCTGTTATAAAGCATAAACATGATCCAGCAGAATGAGCGTAACCCCTGAAAACCTCAATAAATTCAATCCTAATATCCTAATATAAAATGTATAGATTTCACTTGGAAAAGAATAATTGACACATCTCTGTCCACATGGAAATCGCTGCACGAGCAGAGATTTGGATTCTCGGTCTGAGGACTCATCAAAGTCTTACTGCTCGACACTGGAAGAGGGTTTGTTGTCCATCTTCGAACGTTTGGATTAATGAGCTTGCTTCTTGCGTACGCAATCAAACAAAACAGGCCTGTCTTCCAGAAAATGAGGCTCCTTGTCCCTTTTTTCCTTCTTTCTCACTTCATATGCAGGCATGTACTTATGTATGCATTTATGCTTGTGGGTATGTTGTTTTTTTTTTGAGTAATTTATTTTCATTGTTATTAAAGAAGGAGCCCTGAGTGATGCAACAAACCCCTTTTCCAAGAAGTGATGCATCATGTTCAAATGCAACAAACAAAATCAATCAATACGGATAAATAAAAGTCCCAGTGATGCTGCATTCATCAATGTTTTGACAACATAACACCATCAATTTAATTTAAGGTGTTTCACATTTAATAATGGATTTTGGTCCATCAAAAGAGGAATTCATGTTTGAGTTTCCAAAATGTAATTAATTACAATATTGATGTATTTATAAATCTGAAACTCATTATTACTGTAACTGATGAGTTACTAGTGAAACTGTCCTGCACTCGATGTGGGTAGGAAATAAATAGGGACTATTCACAAACTCTGAACAGTGTGTGAGAGCGATGTGACAATTTATAGTCTGTTAGTGAGATAACACAGTGCTAAAAATAATGAAGAAAGACAGCAGAACATCAGCGTCTTCACACCAGAACACAGTGCAGCAGTGTTTCTGGTGGCTGATCAATTAATTTTGCAGCTCCTTGGTCATAAACCAAGTTTAGAACATAAAAGTCAAGGGATCACAAGTCAAATTTTTGAGACTAAAATTTCCTTTTTATCCCCGTTTTCTGTCACGGTAAAACACTCAAACAGGCGCGCACACACGTCTGGAGACTGGCTGCTAACGTGGCTACAAACTGCTGCTGCGCTGGGCGTCACGTCGCTTCACTGTCACAAACTCACAGCACATCTTCAGCTGGAACCAATGGGCTTGGCCGTGGACAGGAAGTATTAAAGTACTAATGCAGTGATGGTTTCGGTCTTTTATGACCACCCTGATCTTTTTAATGAAGGTGAGTTTGCACATACAGAGTTGACAGCAGAGGCCGGTTTAAATTTGTTCGTTTATTTGGAACCCTTCTCCAAATCACGTCTGTAATTTTTCCATTTCACAAAATATTTACAAAAAAAGATACTTTTATGTTGTTTTTTTTCTCTTTCAGTTGACTGCTGTAACGGCTCCTCTTCAGGACGATGACAGTTGCTTACATCTCACAGTCCAGTCTTTTAGAAAAAGTTCATGAAAAAAATTCTTCCACCCTTCTTTTCTTTCATACACTCGTTTTAAAACTGCATACATTTTCCCCCCATTGTTCTTCTTTTGAGTGCTTTAAAAAACTCTTCCTTGCATGCTTTCAGCTGCAAACAGGAAGCCAAGAGCTTGTGTGCTTATTGAGAGGAAGTGACATCTTTGCCCTGCAGGAAGTACAATTACAGCATCATCAGATCCTCCAGATGCTTGATTGGTTTGGTCTGTCCAGTCTTGCCTGTTTCTCTCAAATCAATGAGTCTCTCTAGACAAGCATGAAACCTACAGATGTACCAAATAACACAAAGTCATAGTAATTACTAAATGGAAACAGTCTTTGTCAGAAGAAGCTTTTCTGTCCTGTGGGAAGTCTGGTAGCAGGAAGGGAGTGCGAGGAATACGGACCAAATTCCCAAAACTCCAGGGTCGACCGGCCCTTCAGACGAAGCTCTAGTGTCCCTCTGTGGGTGAGCATCTGCTGTCCAGGCATAACAAGGCGTCCACAAGTGCATTGTGGGTGTTCCATGGAAGAGCGTTTTGTGTTCAAGCTGTACGATCCATCCCTGAACTCGGCAAAGAAAGGAAGAAGTGCCATGACGATAAAAATCAAGAGACACGAAGGGACCGCGGCCCCTCTTTAAAGGATCTATCAAACAAAATGAGCTGGGCAGAGAAAAATGTGACGCTAATAACATAAGGCAACTGACCTCAGTACAGCTGGAGGGGTGATTATATCAGAGAAACGTGAGGCGCTAACTGGAAAGGTCAACACTGCTCGGTATTCTCTCGTTTCCCTTTAGCGTCAGCGAGAAGCCGTGAGAAGATTTCCTAATTAAAGTTCATTTTCTATCAATCCGTCTCCTGCCCTATAAATTAAAAGATGCGCGTCACACCCTCCTCGGGCCTCTCCTGCTGCGTGTTTACGTGTAAAATGCTGAGCTAAGTTGTGCCAGAGTGAGCGGCTGTATGCATTTTACGTATAATACAGTACATGAAACACCGACGGAAAGGAACGAAAAGGAGAAAATAAAAACACAAAGAGATCAACCCTGCCCCCGAATGTGTCTACATCTGTGTGTGTGTGTGTGTGTGTGTGTGTATGTGTGTGGACTTAAATTTTAACATCTGAATGTGTGTGTAATATAACTGCATTGTGTTTTTCCGGTTAATAAAATCAGTAAAGGTGTGCTGTTTTGGTGCCTGTCTCTATATCCAAGTGTGTGTGTGTGTGTGTGTGTGTGTGTGTGTGTCTACTCTGTTAACTGGTGACATAGTGCTTTGTCGAGGGCTGCCCATATAGCCCATAAAAATCTGCATGTCTGTGTGTCTGTGAGGCGTCTATCCAGTCCCTCACTGCCAAGCCCTGCATGGACGGACCTCCAGAGGCCAGGCCGGGAGGAGGGGGGTAGTCCTGGGCGCTGACCCAGGGGAACGAGCCAGAGCGCGGGTACGGGGGATGGCTGCGGTGGCCCGACACCGAGGGCACTCCGGAGCAGTAGCAGTTATCCATCGTACACACCAGGATCTTCCGGCCTCCGTACTGAGGCAGCACGGCCTGCTGGGAGGAGTGCGAGGAGCTGCTGCCTCCGGGAGGAAAGTGCGAGGAGCCGAACACGGAGCCTGAATGGTGGTTGGTCAGAGAGCCGCTTCCGCTTCCTGTCCCGCCGCTCTCGCTGATGTGAGGCGGGCCGCAGGGGCCGAGAGGCTGCTGATTGGTGGACTGGCCTTCTCCGGAGGCGGAGCCGGAGCCCAGGTAGGGCTGCTTGGCTAACGATGAAGAGGAAGATGAGGAAGAAGAGGAGGAGTCCTTGAAACCCGGAGCGGCGTTTTTCCCGACGTTCCCGTTTCCCTCTGGGAAGGCAGTGGAATGTTTCCGTTTCTCTGCTCCAGAGCCGGAGCTCTGGCCGCTGGGATACGCAGGAACAGACTGCAGGAAGGTCGAGGGAGGGGTGAGGGGAGCTGAGCGAGAGGAGAGAAGGTGGGGAATAAGACGACAGACGTGGTAATTAAAAAAACACACCTGGTAAATGACGTGCGTGAGATCTTACCTTCCAGCGTTCTCTTCAAGCTCTTCTCTCTTTTTGAGATTTCAGAGAGGAACAGTTTAGAGTTTAGATTCCCCACTTTATAAGGAGGGAGAGTGCTGCCCACACATGCCTGAGACCTGCAACAAGTGCCAAGAGACACGCACGGTTCAAGATAAGACGTCAGCTTGGAGAAGTGTTACAGAGCCACGGGCTAAAAAGTAAAGCATTCATTTGAAAAGTGCTCTCACCTGTCAGTGAGGATTTTCACAGGCTTGGTGTTTTTCATGAAGCTCAGCTCCTCCGCCTTACTGAAGGCCGTGTGGATGGAGCTCAGCAGCTTCTGGGCCTCGTGGCGCTGCTCTCCCAGAGCCAAAACCTGGGCGGCGTTCTCCTGGCAGAAGCGAGCCTGAGCCCGGTCCAGAGCCTCCAGCGTCCGGCCGAGATCCTCCTCCAGGAGCTGGTGCATGCGCTGGTACTGCAGACGCACCTCCTCTTTCAGCTCACACACCCTGTCCTGCGGAGACACAAACATGGACACTGTGCAGAGGCTCTGAATATGTGCGTAGCTGCGTTCGCGCCCCGTCGAGCAGAGTGTGAGAACGTACCTCCACCACACACTTGTCAGAGTCGAGCTTGCAGAGCTGCTCCTCGATCTCCTGCACTCGCTCCTCCACGCGCTCCTGCTGCCTCAACAGGCTTTGCTGTGAGGAGAGAAAGAAAAGTCTTAAGCTTCAGGAAGTTTTGACCTCAGCTAGCCACTAGCACCCCCCCCCATCCCGCCCACGCCTGAGATATTAGAATCCGGGAGCCGGCTAATTTAGTCTCCATCTAACACACAATCCCTGTGGGGGAGGAGGGAGGGTGCGCTGTCATAGCAACCAACAGCTATTTTGCGTTTGCATTAGTGACAGAGGACAAACGCTGGGGGGGGCTGGGGGCAGCGAGCAGAGATAAATAAACGGGCATAGGGAGGCTGAAAAAGCTCCAGCGGCTCTCCTCCTCCTACTCCCCCCTCAGTGCACCTCTGCGTGCTTACTCTTTAAAAGATGTATTCACACAGCAGAGGCTGCCCTGTCAGCTACGCCGATGTTGTGGCAACAACACTTGTTATTTCTAGGATGACGATTGCACGTAAACAACAGCAGACGCACGCTCGGGCCAGACTCAGATGCCCATTCGGCTGAGCTTGCAGTCAGAGTAAATAATAAACAGAATTAAAGGCTCCATATGAGCTCAGCGCTCCTTTATGTTGCTCCCTGCATTGTGAAGTCTCACAGTAGGAATGTCATTGACACAGATTTGCTAATCCTTCATGTTATTAATATTTAATGTGAGATATGAATAATCCTCAATCAACATTTAATGAATGAGAAGCTCGCTGATAAGATGGCACAGAGCAAAACACTGTGGTGATGCCAATATGACCCAGATTCAAGCAAACCAGACGAAGAGCCTGCAGTCAGGCGTCCTCACAGCAGCACTCTGAGCTACATGCTAACGTCCGCATGCTCACAATGACAATGCTAATGTGCGCATGCTAAGCAGGTGTAACGTTTACCACATTCATCATCTTAGCATGATGTGTTAGCATTTGCTAATTAGCACAAAAGAATAGCAGGAAAAAAACAGTATTTTGTCAGTGGGGCTGTGAGCCTGCAGCAAATGATTATCTTCATTATTGATTAATCTGCCCATTAACCTGTCAATTCATCGATGAGTTTAGTCTTTAAAATGTCAAAAATGGGGAAAAAGGCCCTCTTAATTTCCCAGAAGATGAAATGATGAAATCTTCAAAAATTCCTGTTTTGACCAATTAACAGTCAAAACCAAAAGATGTTTTGTTGACTATCACAGACAAACAAAAGCAGCAAATCATCACATTTCAGACGCTGGAGAACATCAGCTCATTTATTTTCAGTTCATTTTCTGCATCGAAGCGGTTGAAAACGTGGGGGGGGGGGCCTGCATCATGTAATTAATCCCACAAATCAATAATCTGTTGTTTTGCACATGCTGAAGGTCTGTTCACCATCATCATCATCACTATCCATTCATTCTGACCAAACAGCAGCTGATTTTATCATTAGTGATCAGCTGCTGTCGAGCCTGGAATGAAAACCTGCACGCTCGTGGGTCTCTGTGGCACATGGTTGGAAACCACTGCCCTAGATATCTCTCTCTCTGTCTCACACACACACACACACACACACACACACACACACACACACACACACACACACACACACACACACACACACACACACACACACACACACACACACACACACACACACACACACACACACACACACACACACACACAGTTGGCATGTTGGATCCAGGACTGTGACCTGGTTGTGCTGATTGATTGAGTTAGGCTCCGAGCAGAAGCCAAGGGAAAAACAGGGTCGAAGGAGCCGAAGCTTCCCAGAGGGGGGTGGCAACTAAATGTATGGGATACCTTTGGGGAAGGGAGGGACGGAGGGGGTGGGTGGCGGTGGGTATGAAGTATAAAGAGGGGAGGGTGCTCTTTAGCTGTCATTTCACCACAGCGACTTCTCCATCAGAGCCACCAGAGCAGGAGAGCAGAGCCAGGGGGAAGGTCGGCCCTCGCCTGGAGTGGCTGGTGGATGGTGGGAGTGAGGTTGGGGGGTGGGTTCACCGTGGGTGGTGTGTGCATGCGGAGAGAGGGGGGGTCTACTCTGCATTCCTTGATTGCACTGAACATGGAGGATGTATTTGTAATCACGAGCATGAGGATAAAATATTGAAAACAAAGATTATGGATTAGGGTCGACAGAGCTAAAATCAATCGAGATTATTTTTCTGATATCTAAAAAAATGCAGTTTTATTGTGGAAATGATTTAGAAGAGGTGGCACCTCGTGTCTGCGATGATTTATTTAGTAGAAGAGGGCCCAAACAATAGCCCAGCTCCAGTGGATTTATCAGAATCTGCAGATATTTTGGTCAACATTTATCAAGAAATTGCTACAAATAAATGTAAATTATACAGTTTGAGGTAATTTAGAAACAGTGTCATTGCAGTCCAACAGATTCTGAGGCTGACATAACAAAACACAAACACTTTTGATTAGAGCTGATTAGTCGCTATATTGATTGACACAAAATTAATCAGCTACTATTTTAATCATCATTCGTTCATCAATTCCAGCTTCTCTAATGTCTGATTTGATGGTTTTCTTTGTCTTTCATCAGAGTAAACTGATTTTCTTTCTGGTTTTGGACTTGATGGTGCAAAAGATATGACATGAAGACATCACCACGGGACTGTGGGAAATGATATCAGCATTTTTCACAATTGTACAGAAAAAAAAAAGATTTATTGCAATCAGATTAACTGATGATTAAAACACTCGTTAGTTGCAGCCCGTCGTTGGTTTACGACTCAATACCTGCAAAACTAAATCCCCAGTTTTTGGTTGTGGTTGTGAGCATGTTAGCATGCACCCCTTCCCTGTAATGATGATACGGTTTCTAAAGCCTTGACCGCACATAAATGAATATTTCGCAGAACGTTTTCCTCTGTGTTTCGGCCTGCTTTGTGTAATGAGCATGTGTCTGAAACAACAATGCCTACCGGTTAGCTTAGGTTTGCTTAGCATGCTAGGCTGTGTGTCAGAAAGGTGTTAAATTACTTAATCAAAAAATTATTTGATGGTATCGTTTGTATTTTTAAGACACTACTGCCAAAGAAAAATAGGAATCTTCTTGTCTGGTATTTGAGGTGAAGATAAACATTGAGAGGTGAAAACCAACATTAATCAGGCTCTATCGCTCAGCCTGATGACAGATAATGCAGGAAAACCTTTAAACATGAAGGATTTTGGTAGTAGAGCTTTTAAATTCAGCCCAGGCCCCACCCAGCGGCCCTTCCTGCGCCCCAGGCGACCGATTAACTATACATAAAGCTGAGTCATAGCATTGGCCACAGGAAATACACCCAAGCATGACACAGTTGACACCTAACAGGGTGTAGGGTGAACTGCATGAGTCAGTCAGCCTTCATGGTTCTCCTTCTGACTGAACTGCCCCGTCACACTCCCCTTTGAAACTGAAAGAAAAGTGGGAGGAAAACCAATCCGGCCTCCTCTCAAACCAAGGACAGACCCCAGGAAGGGAAGAGGTTAATAAAAAACCCCAAGTAGACCGCAGAATCAAGTGACAAATCACTTTAATCCCCCTTCCCCTTGTCTCCACTCCCACCCCCGCTCACAACTGGCGATCCCTGAGCTAGGATGCACCTGTGCTGGGGAGATAAGGCCCTCTGAGGGCCCCTCATTGTTCCACCCTCGACTGCATTGTTTGTCATTCCAACAGATGAGAATGGAGGCTGGAGTGGATCACAAATGAAAATGCACAGGACTCTCGCACAGATGCTAAAAAAAAAAAAAACACACTCAAAATGCAATTGTTTCTGAAAATGGGAAATTCTGTTTTCGATTGAGTTACTGATCCTGTAAATACATAAAGGACTGAGAGCAGATCACCACAGCTTTGTCCCCTAAAGTCTCTCTAAGGCTCTTTCATATGGCAGGAAAGACATTAAAATATGCCCTTTGTTCTGCTGATGTTTGCTTGACAACTACAAAGTAAAAAATGAAAAAATGACCTCACTGTGATGCTGTTATGAATGCACAAAGCTGCACTCTGGTACTTGATGGGCACTTAGCCAACGCGTATTGATCACTGATGAATTGACAAATCCTTGCAAGCAGGGCCACATCTAACGACTACTTTCATTATGTATTAATCTGCCAATAACCTTCCCGTCCATCAGAGCTGACGCAGCCCAAAACCCAAAGATTCACTTTAATATCACAGATTATATTATTCACATTTGAGAAGCTGGAACCAGTGAATTTTTCCCATTTCAGCTTAGAAAATGACTGAAGCACTCGATCAGTTATCGTATTCCTTACAGATTCATCTTCTGTTGATCTAAAGTCAAACTGCAGGCTGTTGTTTGTGTGACTACGACCCTGAGCAGAAATAAGTGAATAAACAAGTATGCATGTTTATGTGTACAACATAAAACTCTCCTTACTCTGATGTCGTTGCGGCGCAGCTCCACGTCAGTGACGGCGTGGCCGTGGCTGGGGTGGCAGCGGGCGAAGCAGCAGTACTGACACACGGCCGTCTGCTCGGCCTCGCAGTGATACAGCCTGTACTCGTCGTGCTGCAGGCAGGTCCACGCCTTCACCGCCTCGGCCTCCACCAACAGGTGCCCGAGGGCTGAGCACGGCTGCTGCAGGTGCGTCTGGACGTGGGACTGGCAGCACGGGGCGTTGCAGCGCAAGCAGACCTTCACTGCAGGGAGCGGTGGGCCTCGGCGGCACAGGATGCACTGCAGCGCCGGCGTGGTGGCTTTCTCCACGCTCAGGGCGTTGTACTTCTCGACTATGTTGGACAGTTTGTGGTTCTTCTCCAGGCTGGGCTTCTGCGTGTAAGCATGATTGCACTCGGGGCAGCGGGCCAGCGAGGAGTCTTTGGCCCAGGCCTCGCTGATGCAGCCCCGGCAGAAGTTGTGCTTGCAGGGCAGCTGGATGGGATCTGAGAACACGTGCAGGCAGATGGGGCAGATGAGCTCCTCCTCAAAACAGTTCCTCCACGTCTCAGCCATGTCAGAGGCCATCATGCTGCGGGCAGGCATACACTAACCGTCCTCCACTTCCACCAGACCTCTAGGCCTCTGTCTGTCCGTCCTCGCAAAGAAACCTGACACTCTCAAAACAAGTCTTGAGAAAAAAAGATTAGAAAACAGGCCGCGGAGAGAAGATCAGCCCGTGTATTTCAACCCTCGGGACCACATCGGACGAGCCTCCCTGACAGACCTCGAGTATTGCTTATTGCTGCAGCATGAAGGCAAATTCCAGAAAATTGACCAGAGAAGGCTTCAGGCGAGGATGACAACACCTTGGTGATTTCAACACACACAGCAGGGGCTGACGTTATGCAGATTACAGTAAACGGTGCTTTCCTTCCTCTAGATCACTCTCTCTCTCACACGCACACACAGGGCCTGCCTTTACAGCTTCTGTGTGTTTATAGGCCTACAGGAAGCTAAAAAGCCTGCCAGTTACAGGTAAACCATGAAATGCAAACAAGGCACGGAGAACTGAACGTCTACACAATCACTGATACGACCATGAGGTGAATCGATCTCTGTATAGCGCATGAAAAGACACTTGATCCCTCTCTGCTGCCGATCGGGCCCTTACCTTCAGAGCTTCCTTCACTTCAGCCTCGGATTATGATCGACTGTGGACCAATTCATACCGACAAACCAAGCATGAAAGCCGTGAGAAAGGACCGCTCCGGTCCACACCCTGATTACCATTCACACACACACACACGCACACACACACAGCTTTTTAAACCTGAATCTGTTTTTATCAGGACGTCAAGGACGCTCGATCCCCTCAGCAATCCCAACGCAGCGCAATGCTTTTGTCCGCTGAATCATAAATAAGCATCCGAGGAGCCTCCACCTGCAATTTAATCACACGTACAACCAGCGACGGCTCGGCACAGGACGAGAAACGCTGTTTTCCACCTCAGACGAGCAGCACAGGTACCACCAGCCCTCCGCTTGGACATAAAAGCGACATTTCTATTTGATGAATAACCGCCTGCTATGTGGCACAGCTCGCATATCTGCACACAAGGCCTCGGCGTTCCTGCCAGGTTTCTGTCGACAACAAAGGCCTTATAATCTCATTAGACAGAAAATCACAGCCGGGCCATCATTTCGAGCCTGTTTACTGCATAGTTAATGGTTTTAATAGTCGAGTCCAGCTCCTGCGCACAAAACAAAGGGTTTCAGGATCCGCAGGAATGTTGGCTGCTGCTGCGGAGCCTTTTGCTTTCCCCCCTCCGACACATCTATCAAATATCTCCCTACCTAAAGATTATTATTATTGTTATTATTGTTATTATTATTTCTGTCCAGCTCCGGCCTCTTTTTCCTCTGGTCTCCACCTTATTCGCCTATGATCGCCTCAGCCTTTAGCCAACAACATATTTTTCTACTTCCTTATCTCGATTAAAATCGTGTAAATTACCTCAGACGTCACCTCACCATTTTCCACCATAGCACAGGTACAGATCAACACTAGATTGGCCCTATTTTCCGACGAGGACGGAGGCTGCTGGTGCGAGCTGTGGTCATTATCTTTAAAGAGCAGCCATATTTATATGTTTGACTGATAGAAATACAAAAATATACCCTGCTAATCTTAAAGGGGACGTCGCTTTTCTGTCCTTGTTAGGGGTAGCTGTCATCAGCCATCTTGCAAATCCTCATTTTAAAAAAAGGAGATATCCGCCGTGGAGAGGTTATTTCACCAAAGCTGCTTTTCGGTGGCTGACCTACACAGAAACATCAAAGTCCCGTCTTTAGAAAGGAAAAACACGCTTTTTTGTCGGGATTGTAGGTCCAAACGGAGCAGGCTCGACGTGGTTATTTTTTCGTGGACTTATCTGGTCGCTGTGTCCGGTGTGAGTCCGCTTCGTGGTTCATAAAAATCCAAGACGGTTGTGTATAATAATTGGTGTTTTCTCCCCCCTTTCTTTCTCTGTCTCTGTCGGTCAGCTTTAGAGAGAGCAGGAATGCAGGCGAGCTGGACTAGTCTCCAAAGCAGCGTCAAGGAAGCCAGCGGAACATCGCACTTCCGGTGTCGCTTTTCAAGATAAAACCAAGTTCCAGAGTGACAACTGAGGTCAAAGAGAATAATCTGGTTGTGAAACACTTAAGTACACATGCTGAATCATTTCTGAACACTAAAACATCCACCATACCTGCAACTAGAAAAATATATTTTATAGATTAAATACACATTTTTTCTAGATGACTATGTACTTACTCAAGTACTGCAGCCTACTGCAATACAACGTTGCTTGTACTTTACTTGAGTATCTCCGTTAAATTCAACTTTATACTCCACTACATGACAGAAGCAAGTATTGTTCTATGTCTGACAGCTTAGTTACGAGTTACTGTTCAGATTACAACATTTAATAGCCTCCCTGTCCAGCCAAAACTACGCATCTCAATATGATATGTTGTTGTACATTAAGCCGTGTATAAAATAGTTAAATGGTTTTACTGCAATACTTTAACTTTTCATATTTAGAGTGAATTTTGCTGATAATATAAACATATTTTTACTTAAGTAAGGGTTTGGATGTAGGAGTATTTTCAGTATGGTATTGGGTATTTGAGTAAAGACTGGTATTCTTCTTCCACTACTGCTGTTTTTTTAATGTGTACATATCATCATCATCATTATTGTCAAATATAAATGCAAGCACACCTATACTGTATATAGATGTGTATGCATGCATATACTGTACATAATCACCTACTGCATGTGCACAAAGTAGTACATTAATCATTCAGTGTTTATTCCAGGATGGTGTCGTTCATTCATGCTTCATATACACACATTTTTTTAGCTCTTTGCTCAGCCTTCATGTTCTTGTTTGTAGCTGTATGTTCACGTAACACTGAGAGCAACTTCAAACTGGAGTCAAATTCCTTGCATTTGTCCACATGGTTGGCCAATAAAGCTGATTCTGATTCTGATTATAGCTCAGCGTTACCCAACCAGGGCTGGGTGGGACTCACTCACAACAAGTTACAGTGACAGTGTTCATCGCAATGAAGAAACATGACACGCGGTGCAACAGTGTGGCTCGTGTATGTGTTGTTACTAGTTTTAAGGAACAATGGGCGACTACGGCATGTATATCTCATGTATATCTAAGTGTGGTATAGAGTTAGACTTTAACACCGTGTGTTCAAATCAAGAGTAGTTGAATATTTGCTGGCATGCAGGCAGAAAAGTGGAAGTAGATCACTACAAACATGGCTGCAGCCGTAGACTGGTCTCTGAAAACTAATCACACACCACGTACATTTGCAGTATTGAATTCTAGACTCTGGACTGTTTTAAGGGAAACAGTTACTTATTTGTGACTCCTATGTAACAAAAGTTTCACATCTACAAACAGACTGCATAACAGCCGCATTGTTCTGTTTTATATTGAAGGCCAATCACGGAGCTTCCTGTATGATTCAGGCTGTCTCCCGCTGACCTGACGCAGTTTCTCGGCAACATCAGCCACCCCCTCCTCCCCTCTCCTCCCTCCCCTCCCTCCCTCCTTCCGGATCAATGCTACAGCAGTCACGTGACCTGTCACACAACTGATGTGTGTCACGTTTTAACCGGGAGGAGCTGGGGGAAGAACTGGGGAGGAAGGGCAGGAAATCATACTTAAAAGGCTTACTGCATTTGTTAATGGCCTGGGCGCTCATGATGTTCCTCTGGGCAGCGCTGCATGTGTGTGTGTGTGTGTGTGTATGCATATGTGTGTGTTTCTGCAGGTTGGTGTTGCAGGAAAATATGACTGTAATATTCCTGTATTATTCCCTCAGACACTGAAGGTGCATTTCACATTACTGAGGTCAACACTAGATTAAAACTAGTCGGGATGGGGTCAATTTATAGTGGCAATGTTTTATATTTTCAATATTTTATTCTGAAATACATGAAATAACACACACTTAGGACAAACACTATGATATTTCATACTGGCAGTGGTGGAGGAAGAATTCAACTAAAGGAAAAGTAGTAATGCTGCATCATGAAAACACTACACTTCAGTTAAATTTTTTTTTTAGAAAAATGTATTTGAAGTATCAAAATAAAAGTAAGTATTATACAGACTTAAAGGAAGATATACAGGATTAGTCGACTGACTCTCTGACGATCAATGAATCATTTCATCATGTCATTTTTAAAGGGTAACGCCCCCAAAAAATCTCTGGTTCAATCTTCTCAGTAGTGAGAATTTGCGGATTTTCTCTGTTTTCTGTCATTTTAAACTGAATACTGTTGGGTTTTGGTCTGTTGGTCAGACCAAACAGGACATTTGAAGACTATTTTATGACATTTTAGAGACTAAATAATTAATCTAGAAAAGAATCAGAGGATTAAGCGACAATTAGAATAATCGTTAGTAGCAGCCCCACAGATAATGCTGCAATGCTTCAATGTTTAAGAAGCATTTTAATATTACATTTGGTCAGGGAGCTATATTTTACCTGTTCAGTTTACAGAGTTTCATTGGCATCATAGGGATGCTTCATATTTAACAAGATGTTCATATGGTTTGTATATAAAATCTATTACATATTTAAAACTAAAAATACAATATCTCCCTCTGAAATGTAGTAGAGTAGAAGTATAAAGCTCAGTAAAGTTGAAATGTTGAAGTACAAGTGGGAAAAGTACGCAGATACTGTGAAAATACTTCACTACAAAGAAAACTGCATTTAAAACCTTACTTAAGTTAAAGTGTATGAGTATTTATCAGCACAATTTATGGAAATTACCTAAATGTTTCCACACATTCACTGTGAAACCAGTCTGTAAGACTTTGGCTGGGAACTCCCTTTAACTCCCTACATATGTGGTACATACAAGTAAAAGTACTGAATTCAGAATTTTACTTCAGCACAGAAGCATCATCAACAAATGTACTTAAAATATCAAAAGTAGAAGCAATCATAGAGAGCAGCCCTGTCTTAGCTGATAAAAATTAGATTTTTGAATTATTATCACTGCTGCATGAACACATACGCAGCATGTTATTGCTGTAGCTGTTTGAAAGGGACCAAATTTAAACCAGTTTATATATTGTTGGGTAACTTAATGTATACCAGTGCATCATACTGTCGTCAAATATATATAAAAATATTCATTTTTATATAATAATATAATAGCACAGCGCAGGAATACTCTGTTACAAGTACAAGTTTTACTTAAACGATAATAATGAGTATGTTCCTGTGAAATGCGGAGCGGTAGAAGAATAAAGCAACGTTCAGTCAACGGCCGTCACACTAAAACTCTGTAACAAATAATATGAAGAATTTTCACTGGGGTCACTGCAGCCTGTACATAAACTGGAGCACTAAGAAACTTAAAGGTTAAATTTAGACCAAACGAAGGCCTCCACTCCCAGCATGCCTTGCTGTTGTGTTTCAAGTGTCAGTTAACCAGTGCAGAGTTTCCATTGTGTATGTCCATGAGATGAGTTTGCTCCATGTTTGATTTAATCATTTTATTAAGTGGTATCAACAACACACCAGTGATGAGTCAGATGGAGCCAGTGGAAGAAGACAGAGGCGGGAGAGATGGCGGAAACGGAGTCGGAGCGCGAGTCAGGGAATGAATTTGAAAGTGATGACAAAAGAGGATTTTGGAGTCCAGTCAGTGAAAGAACAATGAGGTTTATCTGGTAGGGAAGCCGGCAGTGACACAAATGCATTTTTAAAGATCCACGTGAGGTCGGGAAGTTTGTGGGAGGAAAACTCCGAGATGTTTGATCAGGAAAGTATAGGAGCAGTGGGATGAGCTCTGCTGTCAGGAACACGGACATGCTGCAGAGCCTGTGGAGGAGTCAGAGGATGTGGGAGATGAACAGCAACCGAGGAGCCTGCACTGTGAGGGAAATCATCATGCCGAGTCAGCAAAGTGTCCACAAAGAAGTGGGGAAATAAAGGTGAGTAAGATCAGAGCAGAAAAGGGTTTGTCAAACGCTGAAGTTGAAGATTTTGGGCATTTATTGCCATGATTAACTGACATACAGAGGAAGTCAGAAAGAATGGAGCAGGTGCTGGATGCTGACATATCTGGAGAAGATCTAGATGCTACTCTGAGGGAAGGATTTGCACCAATTGGGTTAGAGGATGGACAAGGTCAGGAATGAGATCACTTTGAGTGGATGCTGAAAACGGTTTTCACGGTGAAGCTGTTAGAATCCAGTAGGTGGCGGTAACGCAGCTTATGTGGATGCCAACCGCCGTAAAACTCCACAGAAGAAGACGCAGCGCATGACATTGCTCTGAGTTGTCCTCTGATCAGATAAATCTTAAAATAAATACATCCATGGAGTGTAAACTGATGAATTTATTTAAATTCTGTGTAAAATAGTGAATGTGTTTCACGCTCCATGGATCGGGTTCATTATAAAGAGCAGGAATTACCATCACTGACTACTGGAATGCCTGAATTTAGATCAATGATCTTCTATTTACTAAGTACCAAAAATAACTTTGATCAGAAATGAAGCATGAAATTGTACTCTTAATTTACAACTAAATTTCATCTACTATTTTGGAATTACCTTTCTCTTCTCATGTAATTTTGAAAACCATTAAACTTTTACTTATTTTTCACACAAATAGAAAGCCCCACAAATGCAGGGCATCAAAAAATTGGGTAAAACTCTTGTTGTTCCACTCCACGGAAATCTTTAGTAAAAGGCGAAAGATTTATACGATTTGAAGTGAAACAAGAGTGATCTATCCCCCAAAGATCAGACAGATCAACCAGACTGGCGAAGATATGACTTTCAGTCCTGGTTGAGAGTCAAACTTACTCACAACAATCCACACAATGTGTGAATAGAGACACAGAAATGAAGCAATGTGGTCTTTTAATGTTAAAACAAATCTTATGTTTGTTTAGCATTAGTTAGCAATTCATGCTATGGAGCAAGGCATGATGGGAAGGAATTTTCACTTCCGGGTTATCTAGTCCCTCAGTGAAACGATAGACAGCACACACACACACACACACACACACACACACACACACACACACACACACACACACACACACACACACACACACACACACACACACACACACACACACACACAGAGCTGGGTATCTATTATTGAGGGACAGACTGAGAGTCAGAATGTGCAGAAAGATGCAGAATTTAGGGGAAAGCATTAAATTATTTGACTTTCCTCTGAAAATTAAGCAACAAGAAGAAGATGGTAGAAAATACTTAAATGATCAAGGAAACATTGTATGGAAATAAGACACCACAACACACAGCTGATGCAACATCAAAGCTGTTACTGAGAATCAGATTTCAATAACTTCATATTTTTTAACAGATGAAGAAGCCCTGCATTTAAGCAGAGCATCAGAAAATTAAGTAGAACTCTAAGTGATCCTCTCCACGGAAATCTTTAGTAAAAGGCGAAAGATTTATACGATCTGAAGAGAAATCAGAGCCATAACTGTAGTTTGGTTCAGAAACTGCTGCCACTCAGGGGGACGAGCACTTAATCAATGGTCTGCTGTTGATGCCGCTACATAAAACAACTAAATAAAACATAAAATAAATAAAATCAAAGTCATCTTGTGGAAATACACCACAGTGCTGATGAAAGGAAACTTTGCACTGGTTAACTTTGAGACTTGAAATGCTGTTTTCACGTTGTGATGCAAAGCATGCTGGGAGTGGACGACTTCATGAACAATTATTTTAACTTTTTTTTTTTTTTTTAACCATTTTTAATTTAAGTTTAGAAATCCAATCCAAGTGCACCAGTGTACATACAGACTACAATAGCACAGAGGAAAACTCTCCATATTGTCTGTATTCAAGTTTTTGGGTGAATGGTTTGGACGCATCTTGTCCCCACGTATTTGAGTGCACTGACTTAGCGCCATTAGCTTAGCTTGAAGACTGGAGGCAGGGAGAAAAGGCTAGCAGGCTCTGTGCAAGGGTAACAAAATCCACCTCTGAAACTTTAGATTAGCGCAGCATGTTAGCATTAATATGCTATATTTGATTGATCTACAAAATCCAAACGTAAAAACAAGAACGCACTTTTATGGAGGTTATGTGCCAGACTATTTCTAGTTGGGACCAGTAGCCAAGCAACCAGTGAGTTAGCAGTTTCCCACCGCTTTCAGGCTGTATGCTAAGCTAAGCTAAGCTAAACTAAGATAAGCTAACCAACTGCTAGCTGTAGCTTCATATTTACTGTAGCGTGGTATCAGTCTTGTCAAATAACTGTTAGTAAGAAAGCTAAGTGGCTAAGCTAACATGTTGAATAGTTATCTAACAAAAGGCTCTTTACGATCCGACATTTTTTGATCTTTGCTGATTTCCAGCTGTGATTTGTGTGAATCCTGTATTCAATTCAATATTCCTTTATTAGTCCCATAAGGGGAAGTCTTTATTTCATGCTTGACTTAAGTTAAATGTAAGTTTGTTTCTGTCACTGATCTACATAAACAAAGAAATGCATATAAAAAAAGAACAATTTTGTATTGCAAGAGTCCTGCTACCTGTTTATGAGTCTCTCAAACACATTTCATCAATGCATTACATTGCTCTGATTTGTCCTCTGATCGATTAAAATAACTTCACTCAGTTTAATGATGCTCTGTTAATAGTGGGGCCTTTTAGTTTTGATAGATATCACAACTGCTTTTGAATTACAGGCAATAGTACTTTGCTCAGCTTGTATTACTACATATAGAAGTACTGCCAGCTACTTGTACTTGAAGCATTTACAGTAATCACTGTGCACAATGGTCCCTTTCAGTGTTTTAATGCATAAAATATAATTCAGTCATCAGCAGTTAAGACTTAATTTTAGGATACAATTAAGTGGTATAAATAGTGCAATATTTCTATTTGCACCAGTGCTGAGTCAAAGTTTAAGGCTGCATTGATTTCATACTTTCTCTACTGAAATGTCCTCATTTCTGTCAAGCCTACATGCTGGAATTGTTACAAAGAAGCCCCAGTGAAAGACCAATAAGATAAAGGAAGCAGACTGGACTTACACAACACAATAAGCACATAGCATAAGTAAAACCCAACACTTCTAAAAGACCATATTATTTTAAACACAAAGAGAAAGCCCCACATGTGCAGGGCATCAAAAAATTGGGTAAAACTCTTGTTGTTCCACTCCACGGAAATCTTTAGTAAAAGGCGAAAGATTTATACGATTTGAAGTGAAACAAGAGTGATCTGTTTTGCACAGATCAGACAGATCGACCTGACTGGCGACAATACAACTTTAAGTCCTGGTTGAGAGTCAAACTTACTCACAACAATCCACACAATGTGTGAATACAGACACAGACATAAAGCAATGTGGTCTTTTAATGTTAAAAACAAATGTTACATTTGTTTAGCATTAGTTAGCAATTCATGCTATGGAGCAAGGCATGATGGGAAGGCATTTTCACTTCCGGGTTATCTAGTCCCCCAATGAAATGACATCACACACACACACACACACACACACACACACACACACACACACACACACACACACACACACACACACACATTCATTCATTGTTGTGACCACATCATTGAAAGGACACTGAGAGTCAGAACGTGCAGAAAGATGCAGAATTTAGGAGAAAACATTAGATGATGGTAGAAAATACTTTAACGATCAAGGAAACATTGTATGGAAATAAGACACAACACACAGCTGATGCAACATCAAAGCTGTTACTGAGAATCAGATTTCAATAACTTCATATTTTTTAACAGATGAAGAAGCCCTGCATTTAAGCAGAGCATCAAAAAATTAAGTAGAACTCTAAGTGATCCTCTCCACGGAAATCTTTAGTAAAAGGCGAAAGATTTATACGATCTGAAGAGAAATCAGAGCCATAACTGTAGTTTGGTTCAGAAACTGGTGCCACTCGTGGGGCCGAGCACTTAATCAATGGTCTGCTGTTGATGCTGCTACATAAAATGACTAAATAAAACATAAAATAAATAAAATCAAAGTCATCTCGTGGAAATACACCACAGTGCTGATGAAAGGAAACTTTACACTGGTTAACTTTGGGACTTCAAATGCTGTTTTCATGTTGTGATGCAAAGCATGCTGGGAGTGGACGACTTCATGTTCGATTGATTTAATTTTTTTTAAACCATTTTTGATTTAAATTTAGAAATCCAATCCAAGTGCACCAGTGTACATACAGACTACAATAGCACAGAGGAAAACTCTCCATATTGTCTGTATTCAAGTTTTTGGGTGAATGGTTTGGACGCATCTTGTCCCCATGTATTTGAGTGCACTGACTTAGCGCCATTAGCTTAGCTTGAAGACTGGAGGCAGGGGGAAACGGCTGGCAGGCTCTGTGCAAGGGTAACAAATACCAGATCTGAAACTTTAGATTAGCGCAGCATGTTAGCAATAACATGCTATATTTGTTTGATCTACCACAGGTACCTACCTCCATCAGACTGCTGATGAACGAGAGGAGCAGGGACATGCGCTCACGGGCCTTTGATTGATGTGCCAACACAATGGCAGTGCATTGCGAAACTTGTAGTACTAGTGGTGCGTGCACTATACTGGCAGGCCAGCTCTAATAATAATTAGATATTATCATGCGTGCAAGATATTCCATCCATTGTCAAACTCAAGGCCCGTGGGCCCGTGAGTTTGAGACATGTGATCTAAAGGATGAAGCCAAAAATGCCCGGTCACTGAAAGGGGGTGGTGCCCAATTGTACTTTCAGGCTAGACGCTGAACTTTGTACCCCACACCCAATCGTGCCCATCTATCAGACATCTCAGGGCAAGTGGGTGACTCCCACACTCACGTTTATGTGGAATCATTATAAGTAGAGTAGAGCAGTCTCTGATTCTCAACACTCGGAAAACATGCAACGCGTGATCAGCCAGTAGGGGGAGCCAGACAGAGCCTACCCTTCTGCTGTAATTAACAGGTCAGGGTGTTGTGAATTGGGGAAACTGGAGATTCTCTGGCTCGGTTGCTGGGGGCAGCACAGGCAAATTAAAAAATGGAAACGCTTCACGAGTATGCGTGTCATCCTTTTGCAGGGGCCATGCTAATCTTCTCTGTATTGATTCCAAATTTGCATATGTGCTGCCAAAGCAAGCACATTGGTCAATAGTCCCTGCCTACCTTTTATTCCATTGCTGGCAGACCGACCCTTTTGTGGCAGTGCAGACTAGAGGGCTGCATTCCCTAGAAGGGCGTACCCTTAAGCATGGCAAGTCAGGGTGACCTACTGACATCAACAAGGTTGCAATTGTTAGATATTGACGGCTCATTCTGTCTGTAACATAGTGACTGCCCATTATCTAAAGGATGAAGCCAAAAATGCCAGATCACTGAAAGGGGGTGGTGCCCAATTGTACTTTCAGGCTAGACGCTGAAATTTGTACCCCAGACCCAATTGTGCCCATCTGTAAAACATCTCAGGGCAAGTGGGTGACTCACACTCAGGCTAAGCACGTCTATGTGGAATCAGTTTATTGATGACACATATTTATGTAGAGTAGAGCAGTCTCTGATTCTCAACACTCAGAATATATGCAACGCATGTTAAGCCAGTAGGGGGAGCCAGACAGAGCCTACCCTTCTGCTATACTCAACATGTCAGGGCTTTGTAAATTGGGGCAACTGGAGATTCTCTGGCCTTGGTGGCTGGAGAACAGCCGGGGCAGCAAAGTTTAAGGCTGCAGAGATTTCTCTACTGAAATGTCATTTCTGTCAGGTATAGATGGTTGAATTGCAGCAAAGAAGCCCCATTGGACAGACACTAACCATCACAAAAATCATATAACCTATGCCGACAACTATACCCTTAACCCCTTAACTTTGCCACACACTCATATCTTCTTAATATTTCACATGATAGAAAGCCCCACAATTGCAGGGCATCAAAAAATTGGGTAAAACTCTTATTGTTCCACTCCACGGAAATCTTTAGTAAAAGGCGAAAGATTTATACGATCTGAAGTGAAACAAGAGTGATCTGCTCAACATAACTCAGACAGATCGACCTGACTGGCGACAATACGACTTTCAGTCCTGGTTGAGAGTCAAACTTACTCACAACAATCCACACAATGTGTGAATAGAGACAGAAAATAAAGCAATGTGGTCTTTTAATGTTAAAACAAATCTTACGTTTGTTTAGCATTAATTAGCGATTCATGCTATGGAGCAAGGCATGATGGGAAGGAATTTTCACTTCCGGGTTATCTAGCATCAAAGCTTTACATCAGTCATTTTGGTGAATTTAAAAAGACTCGGTTCCTCAATGAAATGATAGTACTGTCACATATGTTATTCCAGGCTGTGTTAGCGTACCCAATTTTAAACAATAACGTAATAATATAATATTACAAATATAATAGAAATCTTGAAATTTCGGAAGGACCTGCCGTCTCACTCACTCTCGCACACGCACACACACACACACACACACACACACACACACACACACACACACAGCTGGGTATCTATTATTGAGGGACAGACGGGTAAATAAGCTACTGACTGTAAACTACTTGAAACAAACCTCTTTTCAACAGACACGTTCATTCATTGTTGTGACCACATCATTGAAAGGGCAATGAGTGTTTAACACTGACGGGCAAAACGTGCAGAAAGATGCAGAATTTAGGAGAAAGCATTAAATAATTTACCGTCCTCCTCAAATGACGCAATAGGAAGAAGATGGTAGAATATGGTTGTGTTAAAGCGAAACCTCAAAACCCACGTTAAATATTTTTTCGATCATGGCAGATTAGTTTAGTCAACAATTATTTTCTTTCACAAATCAAGGAGCCCCGCATTTGAGCAGGGCATCAAAAAATTAAACTAAACTCCCTATGATCCTCTCCACGGAAATCTTTAGTAAAAGGCGAAAGATTTATACGATTTGAAGAGAAATCAGAGTCATAACTCTAGCTTGGTTCAGAAACTGGTGCCACTCGTGGGGACGAGCACTTAATCACTGGTCTGCTGTTGATGCCACTACATTAAACGACGAAATAAAAGATAAAATACATAAAATAAAGCTCAGCTTGTGGGAACACACCGTGGTGCTGATGAATGGAAACTTCGTAATAGTTAACTCTCAGACTTGAAATGCCGTTTTCACGTTGTGACGCAAGGCATGCTGGGAGTGGGAGACTTCGTGTACGATTGATTTTAATTATTTTTCACCATTTTTGTTTTAAGTTTACAAATCCAATCCAAGTGCACCGGTGTACATACAGACAGTAACGCTACAGTCGAAAACTCTTCATATTGTTTGTATCACAAGTTTTAGAGTGATGGGCTTCCCAAAGCCTGCAGATTTCATGCAGAACAGCGTCTCCCTGCGGTAACACACCGCACAAAAAGGTTGAATTTCTCCTGTATGCAATTTACACAGGCCGTGACATTTACGACTAATTGCATAACAAATACCAAGCGTTAATAAATATAGAATAAAAACTCCCGCACGTAACATTGTGGCTTTGGTATAACTTGGTTGAATGGTTTGGACGCATCTTTCTGTATTATTAACAATTAAAATAACAGAAATGAGGGATGTCACTGCAACTGTTAAGACAGGAGACTCCTTCCACATACACAGGTCGAGTAGAGCACTCGCCATGTATGAACGAGGTTTTAAGAAAAAAAAAAAACAGAAACAGACGATATGAATCCACGAATAGTTAGTATCAGGGAGACTTAACTTACCTGCTAAAAGTTATGTAGTCAAGTTGGACAAGTTGAGATAAGGTCGTTAAAATCCATTTTCCAAACGCAGGTCACTCTCAGACGAGTTATGGCGAGTTGAATAAGTTGTCTTCCCTACACTCGAACGACAGCAGCTGAAACATCATGTTCCCTTCTCGCTCCTTTTCTTTCTGATGTTTTTCTTTCCGCTCCACGATAAATCCCCAAATCCGCCATGATGACTGTGACCGTTCACTTACAGAACTACCTTGGATAACCTCTGCCCCCTGCTTAACCTTTGGCCTTCCTTCGAATTGCCGAAAACTCGCGACAGACAAAAAAAAGTTAAAAAAAAAAAAAAAAATAGACGACAGGCTTAAAAGCAGGATATGAATATTATCACATCTTGACGTATTTCTGGAACCATTTCAGTGCCAGGTGATTCATCTTAGCAGAGGCCGTCCGTTCACAGCTGTTATGACGTATCCTGTCACCCCTCAGAATCTGTGACCCGAACAGGAATAGCTATTTTGCTAATGTAAATGGTTTTGTCGTATCACGTACTTCGCCTCCACAATGGTGCCCCCGTATATTATTTTGTCACCAAAAATTGTGACCCTGTATATAAAGATATTAGACACAGAAAGAGTCACAAACTTTAGCATACAGGCCTGTCTGGAGAGCACCGTTAGCTTAGCTTGAAGCCTGGAGGCAGGGGGAAACGGCTAGCACGCGCAGGCGCTGTCTAACAAAATCCGTCGCCATTAGCTTAGCTTGTAAACTGGAGGCAAGGAAAAACGGCTAGCAGGCTCTGTCCAAGGATAACAAAATCCATCGCAGCATCTCTGAAACGTTAGATTAGCGCAGCATGTTAGCATTAACATGTTTGAGCTGCGCAAAATCACAAGTGAATAAACAAGAACGCACCATTTTACCGAGGTTGTATATCAGACTATTTGTTGGTTGAGACAAGTGGCCAAGCAACCAGTGAGCTAGCTGTTTCCCACTGTTTCCAGCCTGTATGCTAAGCTAAGCAAAGCAACTGCTGGCTGTAGCTTCATGTGGTATCGCTCTTGTCATGTAACTCTTAGTAAAAAGCTAACTAGCTAAGATAATTGTATTTAAAAAATGTTGAAAAGGCTCTTTAGGATCTGACTTTTTTTTTGGTCAATATTTGATTTGGATTTTTAATCCTACACATAAATAAACAACAAAATGCACACAGAATATTTTGTGAAGGGTATAGTGTTCATTAGTCTCTCAAACACATTTTCAGACAAGACATTAGGGTTTAGAAATCAACATATTTAAAGTTGCATCTAAGTTGTTTCTTTCACCTTGACATTATCTTGTCTTGATGTAATGAACCAGTGAATACATAAGTAAAACAAACAAGGTGGCACAACATCCCAAAATAGAAACTAATGGTAAACCAATGCATGATAATATTTTGTAATACAATATTTTGTTAACATGGGGCATACATGTATTGAAAAGGAATTAAAAGATATGTTATTAAAATGAAAAAGTATTATTAACACATAGCTTGATCATCAGACTAAATTGCCATTGATTCAACTTTCTGTTCACTTTGGAAACTGTACAGAGAGGAGTTACTTGTATTTTGTGCACTCCATCTACAGTCAATCTCAATAATAGTAATAAATCTTAGAATGTCTTAATAAAATGTTAGGGCCCAGTTTATTGCACAATCCAGATAGCGTTACAGTCATACATTAACTTGCAGCGTTCCATTTCTTTTAATGGAAAATCTCTCTTATCTGGTCTCCAAGGAGGGTAAACAATACAAATACCCTCTTTAAAAATCTAAAATGAGCTCAGTTCTTGATGCCATTATCGGCTTGTATCAGTGTTACTTCAGCTTTTCTGTCCCTTTTTCTGAGCCCAGTCTTTGATATAGCCTAATTATTTTGCTGTTGTGTAGTTTTTTCCACAAATTCTTCTCCAGAATATAGTCGTGGTTGATGTAAAAAACAACATTGGTTTTAATAGTCTCAGCATAGTAGTTAGAATATTTGTTGTAGTCGTCAGTCATGAATCCATATGCGCTCACCTAAGAACGACAAAAACAGAACAGGGAGAGCTGAGAATAACTCATATCAAGAAATGACTTTCTTGAAGTTTGACATTTTGAGAAATACACTTGTTCAATTTCCTGCCGAGAGTTTTAGTAATATTAACTTACAGTGTCACAGGTATGCAGAGCCAGGAAGATAGCGAATGCCCCATTGGTTGGTCTGACTATCGGCCAGTGTATAGAGTTCAGATGAGCAGACATTAAGAACCTGTGGGCCATGATACGTACATCAAAATCAGTCTTTTGGCTGTATGACAAGACAAACTACGGACTTCAACACGACTATTAAATTAATACAGTTTTAATAAAGGAAGTAAATGACCCGAGAAGTTCTATTGCTTTTAATTTGGGATACTTTGTCAACTCTTATCTTTATATTTTTTGCCATTTATATAATTTTTAGTTTTGTAGTTATTGTTTGTAATGATACTAACATTTTACTTTTCATTTTTGTTCCTGCTTGATTCTGTTTTTAAATTTTGTTTTGCGAACCACTTTAGGCTACATCGATGTACAAAAAGATCTCTGCAAACAAAGCTATTATCATTATTGACATGATAAACCATAAGAATTTAAAAAGTTTGGATGGGATTGTGAGAGGAGGCTGACCTGTTTCTCACGTATCTGAGGAAATCCTGGTGCAGGACATAGAAGCGGCTCTCGTTGTACTGCCCGCCATAGTACGTCCTTGGCCTGGAGGATTAAAATACAAAAGTCAGGAGTGATAATGAAAGACTGACATGATGAAAGTGGGTTTTGTTAGATTTTGTCTTTACAATGCCATGAATGCGCTCTGCTGGAACTTGAGAGAAAGCTGGATAAGAAATGCCCCTTAAATTATGTTGCGTTCAGGTGACTCAAGACTTAATCTGCGGCTGTAAGTGTTGGCAGCTGTAAACAGCAACAAACAGAGTTTTTACTGATAATTTCAGTGAATGATTCACTTTGTTGCCTGAAGTATGCCATTGGAGTAACTCTTGACGTTTTCACAGTTTGGTGAACAAAACTTCATTCTGTAAATGTGTTTCTGTACTAAAAATATCTATAGAGTTGATATTCACAGTTGGTTGTGATATGGGCTGCCTGAGATCCTTTCTCCCTTGAGAAGACCCTTAAGCCAGTGGAAGTCTCTCATCCCCTCAGGAATCAGCACAAATTTTATGCCCTGCCAAAAGGAAGTGAATGACAGATGAGTGTGTGTGGGGGGGTGTATGAACCATAACAACACCACACCACTGAGTTTGAGTACCTCATCATGAGGCGCAGACGTGTATCCATACTTCTTGAATATATACAGTGACGAAGTGATGGAGTGGGCTGTGTGAACGTACACTGACGTCCTGTTTCCCACGTCTTCCTCATGGCCTTTGATGACTGCTCCGTTCATCCTGCCACACACACACATCCAGATGTTAATCCACATGTGGCTTAGTCTTCATTAGCTTAAAAAACAAATGAATACGATGCCCACAAAGCAGACTCGTCATTGTAGCCGTTCTAAAATCGTGACTTTTGCCCTGCCTCTGTTTGTTTTACTGTGCTGTCCTTCATGCTGTGTCTCTATAAAATGTAGATGATATGCCAAACTGCCAGTCGGCTAATAATTAAACATGGAGATAGGACTGCATGGCAGCACCGTGACTGCTGGAACAAATGCATGTGTGTATGAGTCCAGTGAATTCAGTGAAAGTCACACATGCAGCTCTAGAAAAGAAAAGAATCCTTGCTGTGATGGCTTTGTACTGGCTGATTATGGCTTTGTTCAGCTGGATAAAAAGCTCCATGTTTGTTGAACATCCTCTCAAACATCCTGTGTTAAGCAAAATGTCTCACACCATCTGTCTACGCGGTTACGTCAGTTGATCTTTGTTTACTGTAAACCTCACCTCTCATTTTATGACATGACGCAGTGCCAGATAGTGTAAGTAGGATTTAGAAGAAGTTTGCGCAAGACGTGGCGGATATTCCCAAAAGTCTTTTCTCAGCCTTCAGCCTCCAGACCACATAAGACCTTGTCTAGTTAAAAACCCAGATTCTTAGACTTATGAAATGTAAACTGTTGAAAAAAAAAAACCAAAACAGTTTCAAGTTTGTGAAGCCTTTTTTCTTCTTCATCTTCTTCTTCAAAAAAGACAAGATAAAACTTCATTGACACCACGCCTGGGAAATGAAGTTGTTACAGAGAGCAAGAATAAAAAGGAGACATCGAAAAAGAACAAAATACAGTTATAATACTATTACCTTGAGAAGGAAGCCTCAAAATTCCACATGTTTTTTTTTTACTATTATGCGGTTGAAAAATATATAACACAGTAAAACAATACGAAATATTGCACAAGATGTTTGCGCAGATGTAATAGATGTGAGCAAACATTAACACAAATAACGGCGTAGTGCAAAAAAGGTTTGTGATGTTGTGGTGTGAAACAACATCAGCACAGTGCTGCATTAAATGAAATGATGCCGGAGTTGAACAGTCTGACAGCTGTTGGAGTGAGGGACCTGCAGTCGATTCCTTTATTTAAGAAAGGGCGATTTTGCAGCTTTTATCCCCATCCAGACTACATTAGACCAGGTCCAGATATAAAAAAAAACGCTATACTTATTGATAGCAATTATCAGTGTCATGTATCTGGTGCTGTTTTTGCCAGTCAAATTATACAGGTGAAGGCAGGTGTTGCCTCAGTAACACTTAAGCGACAGTGGAGTTTATATGTTTATCTGCAAAGTGGGCAAGCTACAATTATTCACAGCAAGTGAGTATAACACTTTACAACATGCTAAAGCAAACCCAGAGCAGCGCATTTCAAAGCTATAATTGTTTGAGAAATCAATTAATCCTTCAATCAATCAATATCCTTTATTTAACCAGGTAAAAGACTCATTGAGATTAAAATCTCTTTTTCAAGAGCGACCTGGCCAAGAGGGCAGCGAAGACAAAGTTACAACAATACATACAACAACAACAGCAATCACACACTATAGTTAGACACAGAAAGTACTTAAAACATTGACACAAGAGCACGCGACAGGTCAAAATAACTGAAAACGTTTCGGCAGTAAAACAATTTAGGAACAAGTACATTGCCCAATAGAACTGGCTTCTCTGTCCTTTAAAATAGACTGAAATACACTTATTTGCTTTCTTGACAGGAGTCATACGAAAAGATTTATACCACTCAATTGTCTGTATGGTAAATAAAAGCAGCTGGTTAGCTTAGCTTAGCATAAAGACTGGCAATGAGGGGAACACCTTCTCCTGTCAAATATCAAGTACCTGATAAAAATTTGAGCTTTAAGTAGAGAAGAGGCTTTGTGACTGACTGTTGCCAGGTGGTATGTACATGTATGTAACAGGTTTCTTCTCTCCTTCTTTCTTACCGGAAAACATAATCGTGAGCATCAATTTCTTTCCCCATTTTTGAGCCATTGAGGATCCCTGCAGTGCCCACCACAGCACAGCGCACACACCCATCACTGCCCGGCTGCGGATGGAGTAGTGGCTCTTTTGGCTTTGGGATCAACTTCACTGAAGCCATCACATCTGCAAACCAAAACAGTAAATCACGCAAAACAGCCTGTTCTGCCAGCAAAGCTCGCATGCATACAGCAAATGGTTTGCTAGGTTGCTGCTTGCAAGTGATTTAAATGTATTTACTTAAAGCAGCTGTAGGTAAACTGAGTTTTGAGCATCCAGAAACAACGATGATGAGAGAGGAGGAGAGGAGCTGAAAGATGCTAAAAAGCTCTGTAAAACTAAGAGAAACTGCAAATTCAAGTGGTAACTCTCTGTGGGTTCTTCACTCCCTTTCATGTTTTATCAACTGTTAATATAAAAATATTCATCAGAGCAGCTTTAAACTTTATATCAAGGTGCACACATTCACCATTAAGTAGCTTCTTATTAGCCTGCATATTAATAGCATATTGTCTATTAGCCATTATAAAGCACTTATTAATGCCGCGCTTAGCATGATCATGTTCTATAACTACTAGGTCATTAACTAAGAGTTTTCCCTCACTGACCTCCTAATTACTGCTTAATGACAGTAAGTATGAAAAATTCTCGTCCCTCGGTGTATCAGAGTTTTGGTTGTGATGCTGAAACAATAAGATGAGAATCCATGATGATCACTATGTGTGTCAACCACACATAGTGATTATGAAATACAGTCTTAAGATACTTGGCATTGCACAGACGCTAACAGACCAACACCCACCGTCATACTTGTACCCCATAAATCCAAAAGGGTTGTTAAAGTGTGAAAGTCGATTCCACTCGCTCATGTTGATGTTGTCTTTGTGCAGAAACAGACGTATGTTGGGAAGAAAAGCCTCCTTGAAGCTCTCAGAGTTTTGCACAGACGACTGGGCACATGTCTGAGAATGTAGGATAAGATTTTAAACTATGAAATATTTCTAAGAGGAACAAATACACAGAAAACGTGAAGCCAGTGATTTATTGACGGGCCATGCAGCTGAAGACACAGCAGGTAAAATCAGGTGATAGACAATCAGAAATCAGTCCTCACTCAAATGTGATTGATTAAGCTTAGTGCAGTGATACTGTTTGAAAGCATTGAAGAGGAAAGCAAAGAGAAAATCCACGCAAGTCCATCAAAGACACAAGGCTGAATGTGCAGCAGTGCAGACACCTGCCATGTTTACCCACTCCCACAAAGTTAATACTTGTCTTTTCTGTCCTATCTTGTCTTAACATGCTTACAGAATTCTTGGGTGGGGCGTCCTGGTTATAAACGTCCTCAAAATCCCACCGAGGAAGCTTCTTGAAGGACTCAACAGAGAGGACGGGCATGGGTGTCTCAGCTACAGCGGCATGTGTGGAGGCCCTGATTTTTAGCGTTGCCGCTGGGTTTGTTTTTGTCAACACAGCAGGAAGTGGAGTAGAGTTTTCTTTCTTATCCCACAACTTAACCTATTCAGTACGAGCGCCCCCTGCACAGGGAGCAATGTGAGATGCATCTGCACGTCAATGATTGATGGTCACACTCATAAGCACCAATCCTAACTTGTAGCTTAGCAGAAAAAGGGGGGAAACTCAGCTAAAAGCCCCTACCAAGCATTGCCACCTAAATGAAACATAATTCATACTACAATAAATTATATGGGCATGTAATGAAAACATGAAAATAGTGTACATCCACTTTGGAGCCTCTGCTGTGTTCACCACTTTACACAAGCCACAGAAGCCTGGTATCATATGAAAGCAGAGAGTCTGATGATCACTGTTGTAATGTCAAAAGCTTTTCCATTTGTTAATACTGGGGAAAATATTGACGCTATATCCATGCACTCGCTAGGGGACACTGTTGCTCCAGTGATGATGTGTTAATGAGTTGACAGTGTGCGTATGTGTAGCTGTGTTAGCTCTCTGCATAGTTACTAGTTGCAGGCTGAAGTCCGTATATTTGTATTGATCGAGCAGGTTCAATATAAGCCAATCAAACAATTCAATTCAATTTTATTTGTATAGCGCCAAATCACAACAAAAGTTGTCTCAGGGCCCTTTCCATATAGAGCTGGTACAGGCCAAGTGTCACAGTTCGTGCAAGGAATTTGCCAGGACCCAAATGCAGAGTACAAAAGGACAAGTTTATTTTCCAAAAGTAACAACAAAAAATCACCATAAAGGGAAAACACTCGATCCAAGGACAACCACCTGAAAATCACCTTGAAGGGAAAAAAGTAGCAAATAAAAGTCAAATAGAACACAAGACAAATTACTTACAACAACAGAAAACATCCAGGGGAATGCTCAGACCAGAGAATGACAAAGTACAAAGAAAATCTATAGAGACTGGAAGGAACGATGTGAGGCAGGAACTAAGCTCGAGAGCAGGGCACATGAGAGAAGCAATACGCAATACTCTGGCACAGAGGCGAGTTTGGAGCCGGCTTAAGTAGCCGGCTTGATTGCAGGATGAGACACAGGTGAGTCAAATCAACCCTGCTGCCGAGCTGATCGCCCCGCCTCCGTGCACTCAGTCTAGGAGCAGAGGGAGAGAGAGAAAAGGGGTTACTGCTGAAATCAGAGCACAAGAGTGACACATGACACCAAGCTCTTTTATCTACAGAGACCCAACAATTCCCTCATGAGCAAGCACTTGGCAACAGCGGGGAGAAAAAACTTCCTTTTAACAGGTAGAAACCTCAGGCCAGAGAGGGTCAGAGAGGGAGAGCAAGAGAGTGAGACAGACAGAGTGAGACAGACAGACAGACAGAGTAACAGTGACAGAAAGCATCAGAAAATTGCAGGTCATCCAGGTCTTTATGCCCTGAAGACATGGTTATAGTCTAGTTAACTGACTGGTTTCTTCTGGCTTCATTGATAAATATAACTGGGTATCATCTGCATAGCAATGAAAATTTATTGAGTGCTTCCTGATAATCTTACCTAAAGGAAGCATATATAAGGTGAATAGAATTGGTCCAAGCACAGAACCCTGTGGAACTCCATAGCTGACTTTAGTGAGCACAGAGGAGTCGTCATTAACGTGTACAAACTGAGAGCGATCTGACAAGTAGGATTTAAACCAGCTTAGCGCAGTTCCCTTAATGCCAATGAAGAGTTCCAGTCTCTGTGGTAGGATACCATGGTCAATGGTGTCAAATGCAGCACTAAGATCCAATAAGACTAGTATGGAGACAAATCCTTTATCAATTTATGCAATTAGAAGGTCATTTGTAACTTTAATCAGTGCTGTCTCTGTGCTACGATGCACTCTAAATCCTGACTGGAAATCCTCAGATAAACTATTTTTGTGTAGAAAGTCGCACAGCTGATTAGCAACTGCTTTCTCAAGAGTTTTTGAGAGAAAGGGAAGGTTGGATATCGGTCTATAGGTGGCTAAAACCCCTTTAACTCATTTACTAAAACAGCTTTAGAGGACAGAGATCTGATATTAAGGAGTCCAGGGTGGAAACACTGTCGCCTCACAGCTAGAAGGTCCCTGGTTTGATTCCCGCTGTGGGCACCGGGGGAGTGTCCTCCACCATGCCTTCAGTGCCTGCTGCTCAAGGAAAGGGGCCTTTCTGTGTGGAGTTTGCATGTTCTCCCCGTGTTCACCTGGGGTTTCCTCCTTTCGCTTCGAGGACTCTGACCACAGCAGAGAAAAGTTATTCACAGTTAGACAAGGAAGGTTTGGCAGTGGTGTTTGCTGTGAAGCGCTTTCGCCAATGCCTCTATTGTTGACCCTTTACTATTGTGACAGACCATAAACCATTGTTGAGCCTGATCAGTGAGACCAAATGTGTCCTGCCGCTATCCTCAGCCAGGATACAGCACTGGGCTTCTCACATTGTCAGCCTACCAGTACACTATACAGTACAGAGTGGGTAAGGATAATGCAAACGCTGACACTCTGAGTCGACTGCTTTTGCCGGAGACCCCCGCTGCTACATATGTGCCTCCAGAGACTGTGTTTTCCTTGGAAAGGCTAGCAGACACACCTATTAAGGCATGCCAGATCAGGCAGTGGATAGAGAAGGACCCAGCCTGTCTCAAGTCAAGACCTTCCTTTTACAGGGCTGGCCCAGTGTTGTAGAAAGAGAGGAGCTGCGGCCATATGCAAAACATAAAACAGAACTGAGTCTGCAGGATGGATGTATTTTTTGGGGGTCGAGGGTTGCTGTGCCTCACCCTGGACGAAAACAGGTTGAGGAGGAAATGCATGAGACACATCCAGGTGTATCTAGAATGAAAAGCCTGGCAAGATCCTATGTCTGGTGGCCAAACATGGATCAGGATTTAGAGAACAAGGTGAAGTCATGCACAATGTCAGATCAATCAGAACATCCTGCCACAGCCCCCTTACACCTGTGGGTGTGGCCAGGGCGACCCTGGTCTAGGTTACACTTGGACTTTGCCGGCCCTTTCATGGGACAAATGTTGCTGATTATGGTGGATGCCCATTCCAAATGGATTGAAGCCCATATCATGAGCAACATCACAGCCCCCGCTGACAAGCGTTGGCAAGCTCAGACAGGTGTTTGTAGTCCATGGGTTGCCTCACAGTCTGGTCACGGATAATGGCCCGACGTTTACAAGTGAGCTGTTTGGTGAGTTCATGCAACTGAATGGCATTCACCATATCAGGAGCCAGGGTGAAGTTCTGCTGTGCTCGGCGAGGTGTGGGGCGAGTTGTTCGCCTAGGTGCGTTCACCTGGACAGGCGGGAGCGGTGGAGATCCACTGAAGTCATTTAAAATCCTGGGAGGTGAGGAAGAAGGCCCCAGCTTCCCAGCCAGTGGTGGAAATTCATGTGAGGCCAGGATGTCAAAGCGATTTTGAAGCTGGATGTCACAGGTTGTGGGAGTATGAAGTGACAGCCTCTCCTTCCTTTTGCGATTGCTGACAACCACCCAGGTGTCCGGGTGTAAAGGAGTGGAGCTGACTGGGACCTTGGGTTTAGCCCTGAGCTGGAACCAGGGGTCCTCAGGAAAGGCGGATGGAGCAGAACCAGCAGCTGGTGCAGTAGCAACTGCCTGCGTAGAGCCGAGTATCGAAGCAGCGGTAGTAGTGGCCAGAGCAGAAGCAGCAGCGGGTGGAGTGGAACCCGTGGCCGGGGCATAGTAGCGCGCTGCGTGGAGTCATTGCTGCTAATATCTGCTCCTATGACTCTTTTTATTTGCATTTTGTCCTTTCATGAGGCCTAAAAACAACAGCAAGCAGAAAACAGCTGCCACAGAGGAGATTGTTAGAGAGCCTTTGGTGAGATAACGGTTCTCCGCTCAGACGAGTGCCTGTGTGAAAACATCCATAAAATTGCTCAAGTTCATTATTTTGGGATGTACTTTTGCACAGTTACTCATCAGATATTACTTTACTAATTCGTAGATGAATTTGGCCATTATCACATGATTTAAAGGTGGTTTCACTCAATGGTTTGTTTTTAGGTGGAGATAATTAAAAATTTCTACTGTGTTCAAGATGAATTTACTCTGACACAGTAACACATATCTTGATTCTGACACTTCTGTAGTAATCTCTCAGGTCTTAGCTTTCTTTTGACAACAAGATTATTCATATAGCCCATGTAGTTGTGAAGATAAACTATTTATTTTGGGTAGGTCATTTTGGATAGGAGGCTGATAAAATAGGCTTGGTATGGAAGAGGTTATTGTCACTGACAAAGAAACTGGCTTCACCTCTGTGTCTGTTGTTTCCCAAGGCAGCAGCCCAGCTGAGTGACAAATAATGCATCAGATGTAACATAGAAGAATTAAAAAGCTACACTTAATGTGACTAAAAGAAAGAAGCTGTACTTGGAAATGTGCTGATACACATTTCTTGACAGGATTTGCAACCAGTTTTACTGAAAATATTAGAGATTTCAACATCCTTAGTGTCTTTATCCTGTGTTACTCTAGATTAAACACAAATAAAACTTACTTGATGCCGCCTGAGAAACTTCCCCATAATAGAATGAAAAGCACAGCAGCAGTTGAGATCACGAGCAGCACAAAAAAATACCCGAAGGCTTTGAGAGCCATCCCTGCGACTCAGTTAAACAGGGAGTATGTTTGAGGTTTGCTTTCCCTCCTGGAGTTCGTGGCCCAGTGGAGAAGTCACCAGAGGACACCACTTGTCACTTAAAGTGTGTTTGGGCGGTGCTACTACACAGTTAATGAGACACATACACACAACAAAAGAGGAATCTCACACACACACACACACACACACACACACACACACACACACACACACACACACACACACACACACACACACACACACACACACACACACATTCACATTGGGACGTAATGTGGTTTATTACACAACCGAGGGGAAGTCAGAAGAGACTTTGTAGGATGTGCACCTGTTACAGAGTTAATAAAGATACCATTGAATTTAAAAGACAGTGGATAATAAATGAACATGTTTTCTTCTTTTATTATAATACAAAACTAAGTTATTCCTTTTAGTCCTTATTTGAACGTTACCGGCACCAGACCTAGGGGGAATCTGGGCCAATAGACAAGGTCCACAGGCAAGGGTGCACTGTGGATTAATGAGAGAGAGGACTCAAGTTTGCGTCTTGCTCCAGTCGTTCCTCATTTAACTCTGAATAATTTCAAAGAACTATAATACATTTTCAGTGAAATCATCCTTACTTCATATGCTATTCATCATTGACATTCTCAACAAGTCCTTTTAACATTCACACCAAAACATATATAACACAAATAAATAAATAAATAAATAAATAAATAAATAAATAAATGCACAAAGCCAAAATAATCTGTTTTACCAAAAATAAATACATGTAGATCGACATTAACTTAACTTCTATTCCACATACACTAAGACTGGCTTAACTAAAATATTACCTTTGCAAAAATTATACTCCCTACATCACATTCTCACTTTTACATCTACATTAACTCATGTTCTAACACTTATACATGCTTCCACACTTATCCTACACTCGCATAACATACACATAATCCCTATAACATTGACATTAACGCTGCTTTAGCCGTCTCGCATTTATGGCGCGAGTATGCTTCACAAACTGAACTAGTTCGAATATGCTGTTTCTCTCTCTAATATCTACTTTTTAATATTTTACTTTTAATACTTTTACTTTTAATTGACTGAATTGAACTCTGTAACATTCCTTGCACACATTTCTGCATATCTCTAGTAACAAACATCTGTAACATACACTTAAAATACTACTTTTAAAACAGTTTAACAATTGCAAGTAAACGCTCAAAATGGCAGGGCTCTGCGCTGCCCGTTCACTCTCGTTACTATACATCTTAACAACATCTATAAACAACACAACAATACTTGCAATAACCTTACATTAGTTATTGTAGTGTAATTTTTCCTACGCTGACATGTGCTGACTTGACTAACAGATGTATAATTTTTTTCCTATGTAGACGTGATGATTTGAGAAACAGATGTATAAATCTTTTCCTATACAGACATTTAATAACTTGTGAAACAGATGTGTCAGCTACCGTGTTGTGATGTAAGCAGAGCACTGATGATCAGAGGGGGCTGGAGCCAATCAACGTCGAGAGGCGGGGTGCACCCTGAGGAGGTGGGGTACACCCTGAAGAGGCGGGGTACACCCTGAACCGGTTGCCAGTCGATCGCAGGGCAACATATACAGACAGACAACCATTCGCGCTTACACTCACACCTAAGGACAATTTCATAGTCATCAGTTGACCTAATGAGCATGTTTTGGATCTGTGGGAGGAAGTCGGAGTGCCCGGAGAAAACCCAGGCACGAACGGGAAGAACATGCAAACTTCACACCATCGAACCGGCGACCTTCTTGCTGTGAGGCATGCGCACTATCTGCTGCTCCACCGTGCCGCCCTCAACTTAACTGTGTAAATGTTAAATCAGTTCAAATATTTAACAAAAAATAGGGGGTGTCTGATTTCATAAGAAAATGAACATGTAGCCTTTTCAACCTACTACACACATGTTGCTAGAATATCCTGCTCTGGGCTGGAAAAAGTTCAGCTTCTTTGGTCTTCATGTTGGCCGTGGTGGAGATAATCTTTCCCTCCCGCTCTCTGTTTCTGTGTGAATGAGCAGCTTTGAGTGGGACTGCCTCGTCAGCAGGTCCCACTGCTGCGTCCCACTGACTCCTCCTTGTGGCAGGACAGAAGAAAGGCCTCGAAGGATTAAACAAACACACCTCAGTCAGAGGTGAGGACAATCAACACCAGCTGTGACACCTGAGGATCACACATCTAATCTGGAATAGCGGGGGCGGCGGGGGCTGGGTATGTGGGATCAGGTGAACAACACTGCACAGTTACATCAGTCGCTTCGTGGCCACTTGAGGATGAAGAGCTGAAGAGGCCAAAATCACTGCTGAGGTCAAAACTGAGCAAAACGGCACTGGAGTAGCTTCCAAACAATGGCCAGAAAGTGACTTCCCTGAGATAAACGGGTGAGCAGAACTCATACTTTACCACATATTTGCTCCTTTTCAGGCTTACAGACAGTTAAAGTCTGTGTTGAAGTGTATCCTGCAATGATAAGAGCAGGGTATGCAGATACATTACAGAAAAAACAAACTTTTCTGTCCTCTGTTTCCTGTGTTTCCCCCCCCAGCAGTCTTTAAGTCTCGTGTGGTTCACCCTTCAACTAATGCCTGGCAAAGACTCAATCTGGCCTTAGGCAGTCTAGCCTGAAGAGGATGGGTGACACAGCAGCTAAATGTGGAGGAAAGCTCTGAGCGAAACGCCTGCAACACACAAACCCACGTGAAGACAACGAAGGGAAGATTAGAGGGAGGAAGACGAGGACAGAGGGCAGAGCAGCTACCAGGAAACAAAGGAACTCCATGTAAACATTGTTGGAATCAATGAAGAGTTAAGATTTTCACTACAGTTTTGGCAAAGAAAGCTTTTTTCTTTAGTTCTGTTTTGGGAGAACAAAGCCAAATGTCAAGGAATTTACTGATAGAATTTCTATATATTTGTGATGCCTTTAAATCAATAAGTTAAAGTCTAAAAAATAAAATGTGAGCTCCATAATTAAAGATGTGGATTTCTCTGTATTAGTTCATGTTCGGTGCTGCCACCTACTGGTCTCAGGTAATTAATTAATTAATTATGCAGTCAAGCACATTTTCTCAGTCAAGCGCATGCTTCAGTTGAGCACTGACAGACAAGACGGACTCTTCTGGATTCATGTCGCTGCTGAATTCTCCCCTTAAACACTTCTGCCTTAGAAACTATGTATCTGTGAGTAGCATGTTGAGATAATTAATATAGATTAGCAATTCTGAAGAAAAGTCTCATGTTATGTCATATGCTGTTTTATTGTTTTAGTCAAACGTGCTCTGCTGGCTAGCAGCGGCTAGTGCTTTTCTGCCATTGGACTGCGACTGGTAGTTGCTGTGATAGTTAAGTTTTTTTTTTTGTATAGTACAGTTTTGCTTAAGGGGCGTGTTTAAAACATATAATTTTTACATGCAAATGAAAATGCTTCTGTACTAATTCATGTTTTTATTTCAGTAATGTTGCAGTTTTACAAACAAAGCATAACCTAAACAGGAAACAAGACTTCAGTAAAGTACAAGAAAAGTCAAGCCTTGTGTGATTATTGGAAGACTTTAAAATGTTAAGTGACTGTCGAGCATGCACAAGTGAACGCACTGCAAGGGCAGTACAATATTACTTTTAATATCTATGATTGTGATATTTGGGTACTTTTTAACAAGTCACATTAACACATTAAGGTTTAGAAATCAACATATTTAAAGATGCATTTCTATCACATTGACATTATCTTGTCTTGATGAAATAAATGAGTAAATTAAAACAAACAAACAAACAAACAAACAACAAGGTGGTACAACTACATCCCAAGAGAAAATAAAGGTAAACCAATGCATGATAATATTTTGTAATGCAATATTTTGTTAATATGGGACATACATGTATTGAAAAAGAATGAAAAGATATATTATTAAAATGAAAAGTATTATTAACACATAGTCTGATAATCAGACTGAATTTCCATGTTCAAAGGTGTGGAACCAGCATTAGAAAAGTCTTTTGCGGGGCAATATTTAGATGAGGGATTTAAATGACGGCACAAACTGGGCAGAGATGTTGGGCAGGCATTTCCACATTTGAAGTCTTAGCTCTAATGTGTCAGCAGATGGTGCTATTTGGGAACTCTCTTTAAAGTCTATATTTCTGCACTGTTGCTAATCCAGAAGTCCAAAATCCAGCTAAATTAATGATAGGTATGATAACGGGCAATGCACTGAAAGATAGTCATGAAGAATCAGCAATAAAAAATGAATGAATGAATATCTTATTTTTATTAATTTGAATGTTTTAGAATATTAAATGGAGAGAATATCACAGTGAAAGTTGCATCTTGTACTGTAAAAAATACAATATTTGCCTCTGAGATTGAATGGAGTAGAAATAAAAAGTAGCAGAAAATGGAAATACAAATAAAATACTGCCTCGAATTTGTGATTACCTACAGTAGTTAATATACTTAGATACATTCCACCACTAGTTATGCTTCACCACTGGGAAATACTGAAGTACCTACAAGTAGTTTTATGAATGTACTTTCCACCATTGTTTGCTTTGGCAAAATTGGCAGTTGTTTTTTACAGACAGTAATATTTGTGTACTATCATAAGACATCTGTCATATATGTGGTATCCTCTGATGGCAAGCTGTGGCCTGTCACCATGGCAACAGTAGGAGTTAGCTTACATGCTAACATTGCTAATATCAACACTGGGGCACAGGGCTTTTGTGCTCTTAACTTAGCAAATGGCAGGAGTTTAATAAATTCTGACATTGCTTGAGTGATGGCATTTCAGTGTTCTAAATCTGTGCTGCCAGTTGATTGTCTGGGGGATAAACACAGAACACTTGTCACTAACTTGAAAGAGCTAACCCTTTGTGCTCTGGGTTAGCATTATTGTTGCTGCTAGCTGCCATTTTCCCCCAGAATTCACGATAGACAGCTACACACGACAGACGTCTATCAATGTATGTGTGCGTGAATTTACCTCTAAAAAGTAATGTTGTTTTTTTTTCTAAATACTACAAAGGTGTATAAGCTATCATCACAATGCGGCATTGAGTTCAAAACCCTGCTGCTGTGCATACATCAAGGATTCCCTTGATTGCTTGTAAACAGATACAACACAGTTAACTAGCTAAATGCTAAAATTAGCCGTTTTTGTCAACACAGCAGGAAATGGAGTAGAGTTTCCTTTCTTACCCCACAACGTAATACAGCCCTTCTCCAAATTTGACTTTCATGAAGGTTCAAATGTCGGATTTTTGATGAAACTGTTTTACCCAAGGTGTTGATTCAGCTTTTTGTTCACTTTGGAAAATGTACAGAGAGGACTATTTTGTCCACTCCATCTACAGTCAATCTCAATAATAGTAATAAATCTTCAAATGCCTTAATGATAAGGCTTCAGTTTATTGCACAATCCAGATAGTGTTACAGTCACACATTAAGTTGCAGAATTTCATTTCTCTTAATGGAAGACCTCTCTTATCTGGTCCCCAAGGAGGGTAAACAATACAAATACCCTCTTTAAAAATCTAAAATGATCTCAGTTCTTGATGCCATTATCGGCTTGTATCAGTGTTTCTTCGGCTTTTCTGTCCCTTTTTCTGAGTCCAGTCTTTGATATAGCCTAATTATTTTGCTGTTGTGTAGTTTTTTCCACAAATTCTTCTCCAGAATATAGTCGTGGTTGATGTAAAAAATGACATTGGTTTTATTATTCTCGACATAGTAGTTTGAGTATTTGTCGTAGTCATCAGTCATGAAACCATATGCGCTCACCTAAGAACGACAAAAACAGAACAGGGAGGGTTGAGAATAACTCAAGAAATGACTTGTTAAAAGACAAATTTGACATTTTGAGAAATACACTTGTTCAATTTCCTGCCGAGAGTTTTAGTAATATTAACTTACAGTGTCACAGGTATGCAGAGCCAGGAAGATAGTGAATGCCCCGTTGGTTGGTCTGACTATCGGCCAGTGTATAGAGTTCAGATTATCAGACATTAAGAACCTGTGGGCCATGATATGTACATCAAAATCAGTGTTTTGGCTGTATGACAAGACAAACTACGGACTACAACACGACTATTAAATTAATACAGCTTTACTAAAGGAAGTAAATGACCCAGGAAGTTCTCTTGCTTTTAATTTGCGATACCTTGTCAACTCTTATCTTTATATTTTTTGCATTGGTGGATTGTGAGAGGAGGCTGACCTGTTTCTCACGTATCTGAGGAAATCCTGGTGCAGGACATAGAAGCGGCTCTCGTTGTACTGCCCGCCATAGTACGTCCTTGGCCTGGAGGATTAAAATACAAAAGTCAGGAGTGATAATGAAAGACTGACATGATGAAAGTGGGTTTTGTTAGATTTTGTCTTTACAATGCCATGAATGCGCTCTGCTGGAACTTGAGAGAAAGCTGGATAAGAAATGCCCCTTAAATTATGTTGCGTTCAGGTGACTCAAGACTTAATCTGCGGCTGTAAGTGTTGGCAGCTGTTAACAGTGGGTGGATGTCGGCCTTGTCAGAGCACTTAAATACAGAGTTTTTACTGATAATTTCAGTGAATGATTCACTTTGTTGCCTGAAATGTGGAGCTGGAGAAACTCTTGACATTTTCACAGTTTGGAGAACAAAACTTCATTCTCATGCTGCATATATGTACTGTAAATGTGTTTCTGTACAAAAAATATATAAGTCAATATTCACAGTCGGTTGTGATATGGGCTGGCTGAGATCCTTTCTCCCTTGAGAAGACCCTTAAGCCAGTGGAAGTCTCTCATCCCTTCAGGAATCAGCACAAATTTTATGCCCTGCCAAAAGGAAGTGGATGACAGATGAGTGTGTGTGGGGGGGTGTATGAACCATAACAACACCACACCACTGAGTTTGAGTACCTCATCATGAGGCGCAGACGTGTATCCATACTCTTTGAATGTATACAGCGACATATTGATGGAGTGGGCTGTGTGAACGTACACTGACGTCCTGTTTCCCACGTCTTCCTCGTAGCCTTTGATGACTGCTCCGTTCATCCTGCCGCACACACACATCCAGATGTTAATCCACATGTGGCTTAGTCTTCATTAGCTTAAAAAACAAATGAATACGATGCCCACAAAGCAGACTCGTCATTGTAGCCGTTCTAAAATCGTGACTTTTGCCCTGCCTCTGTTTGTTTTACTGTGCTGTCCTTCATGCTGTGTCTCTATAAAATGTAGATGATATGCCAAACTGCCAGTCGGCTAATAATTAAACATGGAGATAGGACTGCATGGCAGCACCGTGACAGCTGGAACAAATGCATGTGTGTATGAGTCCAGTGAATTCAGTGAAAGTCACACATGCAGCTCTAGAAAAGAAAAGAATCGTTGCTGTGATGGCTTTGTACTGGCTGATTATGGCTTTGTGCAGCTGGATAAAAAGCTCCATGTTTGCTGAACATCCTCTCAAACATCCTGTGTTACGCAAAATACCTCACACCATCTGTCTACGCGGTTACGTCAGTCGATCTTTGTTTACTGTAAACCTCACCTCTCATTTTATGACATTATGCAGCGCCAGATAGTTAAAGTAGGATTTAGAAGTTTGCGCAAGACGTGGCGGATATTCCCAAAAGTCTTTTCTCAGCCTTCAGCCTCCAAACCACATAAGACCTTGTCTAGTTAAAAACCCAGATGCTTAGACTTATGAAATGTAAACTGTTGAAAAAAACAACAAACAGCATCAGCACAGTGCTGCATTAAATGAAATGATGCTGGAGTTGAACAGTCTGACAGCTATTGGAGTGAAGGACCTGCAGTCGTATTCCTTTATTTAAGAAAGGGCGATTTTACAGCTTTTATCCTCATCCAGACCACATTAGACCAGGTCCAGAAAAAACAAAACAAAACAAAAAACGCTTACTTATATAAAACTTATTGATAGCAATTATCAGTGTAATGGATCTTTTGCTGCTTTTGCCAGTCAAATTATACAGGTGAAGGCACATGCAGGTGTTGCTTTAGTAACACTGAGGCGACAGTGGAGTTTATATGTTTATCTGCGAAGTGGGCAAGCTACAATTATTCACAGCAAGTGAGTATAACACTTTACAACATGCTGATAAAGCAAACCCAGAGCAGTGCATATCAAAGCTATAATTGTTTGAGAAATACACTTATTTGCTTTCTTGACAGGAGTCAGACGAAAAGATTTATACCACTCAATTGTCTGTATGGTAAATAAAAGCAGCTGGTTAGCTTAGCTTAGCATAAAGACTGGCAATGAAGGGAACACCTTCTCCTGTCAAATATCAAGTACCTGATAAAAATTTGAGCTTTAAGTAGAGAAGAGGCTTTGTGACTGACTGTTGCCAGGTGGTATGTACATGTATGTAACAGGTTTCTTCTCTCCTTCTTTCTTACCGGAAAACATAATCGTGAGCATCAATTTCTTTCCCCATTTTTGAGCCATTGAGGATCCCTGCAGTGCCCACCACAGCACAGCGCACACACCCATCACTGCCCAGTTTTGAATGGAGTAGTGGCTCTTTTGGCTTTGGGATCAACTTCACTGAAGCCATCACATCTGCAAACCAAAACAATAAATCATGCAAAACAGCCTGTTCTGCCAGCAAAGCTCGCATGCATACAGCAAATTGTTTGCTAGGTTGCTGCTTGCAAGTGATTTAAATGTATTTACTTAAAGCAGCTGTAGGTAAACTGAGTTTTGAGCATCCAGAAACAACGACGATGAGAGTGTTGAGTTATGGGCATAAAACTAAAACAATGAGCTGAAAGATGCTAACAAGCTCTGTAAAACTAAGAGAAACTGCAAATTCAAGTGGTAACTCTCTGTGGGTCCTTCACTCCCTTTCATGTTTTATCAACTGTTAATATAGTATTAATGTTAATATATATGGTACTGTTTTAACTGGTTCAAATGATATCTCATTGACAGGAAATTCTATGTCAGCATGGGTGAACACGCATCTAGTTTTAATCAAATGAAATGCGGTGTTCCCCAGGGGTCAATTTTAGGTCCAACCCTTTTTAACCTATACATGCTACCACTTGGAAATGTCATCAGGAGGCACGGCATCAACTTTCACAGCTATGCAGATGATACACAGCTTTACATTGCTGTGTCTACTGATGACACAGGACCACTTGATGTCCTTTTTAACTGTATTTCAGACATTAAATCCTGGATGGCAGAGAACTTTCTACAGCTCAACCAGGACAAATTTAATTATTGGTACAGGAGACCAGAGAGAGAAACAGGCTAGCAAACTAGAAGCCGTCTCTTTTAGCCCATGTCAACAAGTCAAAAATCTTGGCGTAATATTTGATGCAGAACTGAATTTTGAGGCTCATATAAAGGATGTCACAAGAAAGGCATTTAATCATTTAAAAAACATTGCCAAAGTACACCAGTTTCTCTCTCAAGCCAATGCAAAGACACTTATTCATGCTTTTATTACCTGCAGGATTGATTACTGCAATGCTCTTCTTTCTGGTCTTTTGGTTGTGGCGCCAAAACAATAGGATGAGCATCCAGGATAATCACTATGTGTGTCAACCACACATAGTGATTATGAAATACAGTCTTACAGACGCTAACAGACCAGCACCCACCGTCATACTTGTACCCCATAAATCCAAAAGGGTTGTTAAAGTGTGAAAGTCGATTCCACTCGCTCATGTTGATGCTGTCTTTGTGCAGAAACAGACGTATGTTGGGAAGAAAAGCCTCCTTGAAGCTCTCAGAGTTTTGCACAGACTGGGCACATGTCTGAGAATGTAGGATAAGATTTTAAACTATGAAATATTTCTATAAGGAACAAATACACAGAAAACGTTAAGCCAGTGATTTATTGACGGGCCATGCAGCTGAAGACACAGCAGGTAAAATCAGGTGATAGAAATCAGTCCTCACTCAAATGTGATTGATTAAATTTAGTGCAGTGATACTGTTTGAAAGCATTGAAGAGGAAAGCACAGAGAAAGTCCATCAAAAACATACAGCTGAACATGCAGCAGTGCAGACACCAGCCATGTTTACCCACTCCCACAAAGTTAATACTTGTCTTTTCTGTCCTATCTTGTCTTAACATGCTTACAGAATTCCTGGGTGGGGCGTCCTGGTTATAAACGTCTTCAAAATCCCACCGAGGAAGCTTGTCGAAGGACTTAACGGAGAGGATGGGCATGGGTGTCTCAGCCACAGCAGCATGCGTGGAGACCCTGAAAATTAGCGTTGCCGCTGGGTTTGTTTTTGTCAACACAGCAGGAAGCATAGCAGAGTTTTCTTTCTTATCCCACAACTTAATATCACTGACAAAGAAACTGGCTTCACCTCTGTGTCTGTTGTTTCCTGAGGCAGCAGCCCAGCTGAGTGACAAGTAATGCATCAGATGTAACATAGAGGAATTAACAAGCTACACTTCAGGTGACTTAAAGAAAGAAACTGTACTTGGAAATGTGCTGATACACATTTCTTGACAGGATTTGCAACCAGTTTTACTGAAAATATTAGAGATTTAAACATCTTTAATGTCTTTATCTTAAGTGTTTCTCTAGATTAAACACAAATACAACTTACCTGATGCCGTCTGAGAAACGTCCCCATGATAAAATTAAAAGCACAGCAGCAGTTGAGATCACGAGCAGCACAAAAAAAACCCTGGAGGCTTTGAGAGCCATCCCTGCGACTCAGAGGCTTTGCAGTTCAATTACACAGGGAGTATGTTTGAGGTTTGCTTTCCCTCCTGGAGTTCGTGGCCCAGTGGAGAAGTCACCAGACGTACTCGACACCACTTGTCACTTAAAGTGTGATTGGGCGGTGCTACTACACAGTTAATTAGACACATACACACAACAAAAGAGGAATCTCTCACACACACACACACACACACACACACACACTCACATTGGGACATAATGTGGTTTATTACACAACCGAGGGGAAGTCAGAAGAGACTTTGTAGGATGTGTACCTGTTACAGAGTTAATGAAGATACCACTGAATTTAAAAAAGGTGGATAATAAATGAACATGTTTTCTTCTTTTATTATAATACAAAACTAAGTTATTCCTTTTAGTCCTTACTTGCACACGTAGCTAGAATATCCTGCTCTGGGCTGGAAAAAGTTCAGCTTCTTTGGTCTTCATGTTGGCCGCGGTGGAGAGAACAGCGACAAAACAACACAATACAATAAAAGAAGGAAGTGATATTCAAAGGAGCGAGTGGCCGATGAGTGGACAGTACAGCTGTGTTGAATACTGTGAACACGATTATTGAAGTATTTGGTGTACTGGAGCAGTCCTTCAGTAGCGCTCACAGGTTAAAGAGCGCAATCAGAGGCAAACACGAAGGGTCAGAGAGGAGTCTCAGATGGAGTAGAGTCGGAGTTGCTCCTCCATGTCTCCCTCAGACACCTCCCCAAACGTCTCCTTGTTGTCTTTCAGCAGCTGGAAGATGGCAGCCAGCTGCTCACGCTGCACCCTGGGAAGACAAAAAAATCATAAAACTGAGCGCCGACACAAACAAAAATCCTGCATGCCTTTGATCACAAATTTTATAAACGATGCTCATTGGGTGAAATTCATAAAAACAGCAGCGGTCCAAAGTCCAAACGTAGGCAGAATAATTCATTTCACAGATGAACCAAACAGAATGTAAAGGAATTGTTTGACATCTGGGGGAATATTCGCTTCACTTATTCGCTTTCTGGCACAGTAACATCAATGTTCATATTGCTACCCTGGCGCGGCTCGACTCAACTCTACTCTACTCTACTCTATCCGGTTGTTTTGTGTTTCCATTAGGGATAGTACCTGGTACCCGATACTATTTTTAGTACCTGGTCTGGCGAGGTTCCAAGCGAGTAGAAGCGATACTATATGTGTGACGTCAACAGCCTGTTGGCCACTGATTGGCCGGAGAGTGTCGTCACTGGTCTGCGACGTCCAACACTGGAAAAACAATCCCGCCCCCTCCATTGTAACGCTGGGCAACAGCAACCGCTGGCTTTATTCTTTATTCTCACTCGAGGGAAATGGCTGCTCGTAAAATATCACCGTGGTCCGTCGACGAGCAAATACAACATCGCCTCGATGTCCTCCATTGTTTGTTGGCTCTGTCGCGTACAAATTGACGTCATGGCAGTTTCGCGCAGCCGTGGTATGACGACCCCGCCTACGTTGAGGAGGTACTATGAAGTACTCAATTTTAATGGAAACTCAACCAAACCAAGTAGAGTAGAGTAGAACCGAGTCGAGTAGAGCTGGAACTGTGTAATGGAAATGCGCCATTTGTGCTAAGCTAAGCTAACCGGCTGCTGGCTGTAGCTTCATATTTAACAGACAGATTCAAGAGTGGTGTCAGTCTTCTCATGTAATTCCCCTCCAGAAAGCAAGTTGATGGAAGAGCTCAGTACAGTGTTTACCAAAACCAAAAATGTATTAATAAGGACCCAAAAATCATGAATAAAGTACAAGAGTCTGCAGGTTCTTGATCTTTGGTCTTTCAGCTGTGCAATAACTTTGCAGTTTAGAGGTCCCACAGCAGCTTAGACAGGAATTAACATCAGTGTCACACTACTACTACAAGACAAGGAGACACAAAAGGGACTGATGTGATCAGGGATGCATCGGGTACAACGCTGTGCGCACATACTTGTAGTTATAATCATAAAACTACTCGCCACCTGATACCACCTCTCAGCAACGTGGCGTTAGCCTGATGTTGGCAGGTGGACAGGAATGCAGAGGAGCAGTGATGCGGGCAGTCTGGAGATATTTTAGAATAACAGATGATGACAAAAGTAGAGCTAAATTGTCAAGAGGAGGAGTGAGAAGAAGCTCCTTTTGACAAACAATCTCATAAAACACAAAGAACCAACACGACGCTAACGCTAGCAGCAAGACACAACAACCAACTCCAGAAGCAGCCCATGATTTCCAGCCGGCATCACATCCCAGAAACTGTTCTTACCAGACTAGACCAGACCAGGAATATCTGAGTCTGATTATGAGCTCCCCAACAATCTCACTGCTCACACTTCTGGAAAAAACAGATCAGTTGATGGTGCACAAACACCTGGAACATTGCAGCCTGTTTGTCAGCCTGTGGGGCTGCAATGCTCTCATCCAATACTCGACCAGTTCCAAAAAATGTTGTGTCCATTAGTCAGAAACATGGGAAAATAAAATTAAGAGTTAATATTTGACCAGAATTTCTCCTATTTTGTCTCTGCATAGAAATACAAAAAGTGTGTGTATGTGTGCACGCACACGCACTAAGCATGTTGGACCTGTAAAGGTATTAATACCAACTTGTATCTGTACTCGGTATCGGCAAGTACCAAGATGTACGTACATGTGCTTGGTCTGAAAACAAAAGTGGCTGACAGGTCCTCTATGAACGCTGCTCGTTTAAAATCCTCTGACATAAATATTATCCCAGCTGTTTACCCTCCTGACATCAGCGACCACAAACTACATGATATATTTCTCTCATCAGTGTATAAACCTCTTAATCTTCCCCTCGCGCTCTCTGTTTCTGTGTGAATGAGCAGCTTTGAGTGGGACTGCCTCGTCAGCAGGTCCCACTGCTGCGTCCCACTGACTCCTCCTTGTGGCAGGACAGAAGAAAGGCCTCGAAGGATTAAACAAACACACCTCAGTCAGAGGTGAGGACAATCAGCACCAGCTGTGACACCTGAGGATCACACATCTAATTTGGAATAGCAGGGGCGGCGGGGGCTGGGTATGTGGGATCAGGTGAACAACACTGCACAGTTACATCAGTCGCTTCGTGGCCACTTGAGGATGAAGAGCTGAAGAGGCCAAAATCACTGCTGAGGTCAAAACTGAGCAAAACGGCACTGGAGTAGCTTCCAAACAATGGCCAGAAAGTGACTTCCCTGAGATAAACGGGTGAGCAGAACTCATACTTTACCACATATTTGCTCCTTTTCAGGCTTACAGACAGTTAAAGTCTGTGTTGAAGTGTATCCTGCAATGATAAGAGCAGGGTATGCAGATACATTACAGAAAAAACAAACTTTTCTGTCCCCTGTGTCCTGTGTTTCCCCCCCCAGCAGTCTTTAAGTCTCGTGTGGTTCACCCTTCAGCTAATGCCTGGCAGAGACTCAATCTGGCCTTAGGCAGTCTAGCCTGAAGAGGACGGGTGACACAGCAGCTAAACGTGGAGGAAAGCTCTGAGCGAAACGCCTGCAACACACAAACCCACGTGAAGACAGCGAAGGGAAGATTAGAGGGAGGAAGACGAGGACAGAGGGCAGAGCAGCTACCAGGAAACAAGGGAACTCCATGTAAACATTGTTAGAATCAATGAAGAGTTTAGATTTTCACTACAGTTTTGGCAAAGAAAGCTTTTTTTGTTCTGTTTTGGGAGAACAAAGCCAAAAATCGAGGAATTTACTGTTATAATTCTTATATATTACTTTTAATATCTAGTATTGTGATATTTGGGTACTTTTTGATAAGTCCGCCTTTATAAAGCTGTAATTTTGGGCTTTTTTACTGCTCAACACATCATTTATTTATTCATGGGTTTTAGAGATGTCATAAATAGGTCGTTGAATAGTCGTTGAATAGGTCATTTGAGGCCCCTCAAATGGATTGTTGATGAGCTGATCTTATTAATGGTTCATAAACTACAAAGGGTGGCATATCACATGGCGGCATCCATGTTTGTAGTTTTCACTGACCTCTGCTCCTCCTCCAGCTCCTCTGTGGACATCATCATTTGCAAGTGGTGGGATCGCGCCTTTCCAGGGACGTACTTCAAGGAATCATTTTCATCTGATTCCATTTTATCTGATGGACCAGAATAAATGTTGATTAGAAATCAACATCTGGAATATCAGAAGTATATAGTTCAAATATCTGACTCACAACTCTCTCGAGGAGGGAGAAGTGCTCACCGTTGATGCCCGGGCTCTCTGTGGCTCCTTCAGTCTGGGGGTGAGAGAAAGCACATTTTAGGAGCTCCTTATCAGAGAGCCCGATGAATGACCTCCGGCCCCTCCCTGACGAGGCCTCGGATGACGAGTCTGTCTCTAAGCTCATGGACGTGGAGGAGGAGTGCTCAGCTGGTGCTGCCAGTTCTTCGGTTTGAGAGTGGGGGTGTCCCTCCTCCTGTCAGAGAATTAAGGTCAGCTCAGGGGCATTTTTCCCAGATTCTCCCCCAGAACTTAAGCGATTAATGCATTTTATTTGCACCCGTGTGCACGTCCTGGCGGCCAGGCGCGGATTAGAAAGCGCTGCGAAGATATTTAGCTTAAGAGAAAGCTCCAAACAAACCGATTTAGCCTCTCGTGTTACCTGTACTCCTCACCTCTCCTCGATGCTGATCTGGCTTACACTTGGCGGAGGTGTGATGTGGGAAAAAAGCCGAGGTCATATTTTGCTCCCTTGGGTGCTGATTTGACCTCTCTGTCCCTGTCCTGACCTGTTCTGTCCACCGAGGCCAGGGAGGGCCATGACAGCTACCTGAGCGCTGTTTGAACTGGCTCATCCTGACAGTTTTCTATTAGTCTTGAGTGCCAAAGTGCTCCTTTCAAAATAAGACGAAAGCCATGTTCCTTCTTTCTCCTGCCGGATACCAATTTAGGCCGAAAGACTCAACAGAAAACAGTTGAACTGTTGCCCTCTCTGATCACTGCCTGTTATTTCTCTGCACACCAACACAGCTGAGTGGGACGCCGTCTACTAGAAAGCATCTACATTTAAGCTGCTTATGTCAGGATACTTGTACTTACTTGTGTAGCTCCATTTTACGCTGCTTTACACTCACACTAAGATGTGGCTGCAGCTAAGTAAAAATGCTGCTACACGTTAAGGCATCTGTGATCATAAAGCAGCACTCCTAAAGCTAAATGAGCACTTTCAAGTCAGTTTTAGTTTAGGGCTTTAAGTACAGGTACTTACAACTGAGTATTTCCTTCCACTTACTCTGAATACTTCTTCCACTCCTGCTTATATTACTGCACTAAATGTATCATATTTCAGCTGCAACTCATTTGCACTTTCAGGTTTTTGATTAAATGATACACTACCTTTAAAATAATAACAATAATAATAACATTGATTCTTTCCTCACCTGTGACCGGACAGGTGAAGTGTACCTGAGCGTGGGGGGTGGGGGCATGAAAACAGATTTACAGCAGGATCGCTTCGGGAAACACAAACATCCAGGCTTCTCCTGCAGCAGACTTACTGAGAGCACAGACTTCACCACATCCCAGTGGTCGTGGGAGCTCCCGCTGATCTCACACCAGTCGTCCTCCTCCTTCTTCTTCTTCGCCTTTGAATCCGGGACGTGGCCGTTCTGCCTCGGACCCGACGGATCTAATCCCGATCCGTCCCCTCTGTGTCCGAAGTACCGCCGCGGGTTCGCGCAGTCGGCCGCAGACGAGGAGCCGTTGAGCAGCGATGTTGCGACCACGATGGCGAGGAGCGTGAAAATGGCAGCTGATAATATGAAAGTTAGCTCCATGGCGGGTGTCGGGGCGATGCGGCTCCTCTGTCGTCGCTGTCTTCTTCACTCGCAGGTGTCCATCCCGCTGCTTGAAGTAATCCTCTGCGCGCATCGACGTTAACGAGCGGCGTTTATGGGATATGGTACAATCTACTCACCGAGCAGGACGTCACATCCTCCGTCCCCGCCCCCCACCCACAGCACCGCCCGCCCCGCGTACGCCGGTGTGTATATCCCCGCAGGTGTGGCTGGCACGGCGCGCTGCAACGTGCTCAGATCTCCTCACTTTTTTCTGTTGTTGTTGTCGTTAATCTCATCAATGAAATGGTTTGTGACAGGACGCGTGCATCGTCTGATGAAGTCCAGCAGGTGCGGGAGGAAAGGTGTGGTCACCTGAGGACGCGCCTTCCGGTCAGTCTGCAGCACGAGCGATTTAATGTGGATCATAAACAATAAATTCAGGCTGAAAACATGTTTATGACAAATGGTGGAATGTAACTGAGGATATTTACTTAGTACTGCATTTAAATACAAATGTGAAGTACATTATTGTTTGCTGTAGATGAAACAAGCCAACAGTTTATAAAGTAACTGAAATGAGCTCAGCAGTAAACATCTACAGCAGTAAAAAGCAACATTAATTCAGCAGTTACATTAATCCAAAACCATCAGATCTGACAGTGAAACACTGACAGGAAACGTTTTACTCTTATGTTCACAATATGGTAGTGGTACTTAAGTAAAGGATCTGAATACTGCTTCCATCACATGGTCATCCACCTATCAGGAGGTCGGTGGTTCGATCCCTGGCCTCGGCAGTCCACACGCTGAAGTATCCTTGGGCAAGATACTGAACCCCAAAACTGCCCCCAATGCTGTGCCATCGGTGTGTGAGTTCATATGTACGTAAAAGTGCCTGCCAAATGATTAATTGTATTTGTTAATGTCCAGTTTCTGGTATCAGTGCTGTGAATTATGATGTTGTGAAATCAGATCACAGATAAAAACTGATTGAGGGTCAAAGTTCAGTCTTCACACTGAACTGAGTGTGAACAGTTGGCGTGTTTGGTTGCAGACCTGAAATAAACTAACCCTGATATTTTTTTTATTGCTACTAAAGTACTTTCACTTCAGCACTGTCCTTAAGTTCATATCAGAGGTGCTTTTACTTTGAGTCTTTTCATGCCTCTTTTTACTCCCCTACAATTATTCGGAAGCTTTAGTTATTTTATTACTTTATTAAATCCTGCTCGGACATCTTTGACAGATTCTAGAATCTAAGCAAATAAACAAAACAAATACATGTGGAGGGAGTGTGAGCACCACTATATTAACGTTTACTCACGTGACCAGATTAGTACACCATGTAGAGAAAAGGTGATGTCAACAGGGGTCCACACATTTTCAATCCCAAAGTATCCGACCACAGAAAATATGAAGCCCGCAGTCAAATGATAAAGTTAACCTGGACAGACTGTGCTTGATCTCCTAACGGTCAGATCTATGCTCTCAGTATGTGGTTGTATAAGACTGCTGCAGATCATGTTGGATATGGCATTTTTAAAAGAAAATCAAGCTGATAAAGCTTGGCCTGTCGGGCATCTGATTGACTGATAAATTCTAAAAGATATCCTAATATTAATGTAAGATTTCATCCACCTGAACCACCCTTAAACAAAAACATTTCCTAACTTTTAGCCCCAAAAAAACTGCCCTCAAATACATCCGACTGCTGATGTAACAGACATCACAAATAAATATACATTTAACATCATGGCAACATTCACATCGGCAACTTATTTACAACAAAGATGTTTATTCGCATTCACCTGAAGCAATTACAAGACAACTGAGTTTCACAGAGGAATGCAATACACAAAAAGAATATTAAGCAGCCTTGACTGCGCTTTAAACCCTTCACTAGGAGTCACACTGGACCCAATTTCAAAAAGCGAGCAAAACCAGTTATTAACAGTGGATGAACCACAGAAGGGGGACAGAGGAGAGGAGGAGGATTAAGGAGAAAGGGAAGGAGAGAATCTGTACAGCACATGGAGGGAAGGAGAGGTCACAAGACAGGAGAGGATGGTTGATCTGCCACACCTGTGAGCTTACAAACCGGCAAACGGCAGCGGAGGGTCGAGCCCCGGAACAGCGCCGGGCACTCAGCACCGCAACACGCCACACCATGTCACCACCGCACTGCACCGCATCTTAACAGCTAACCAGCATTACTCAACTGCTACACAACTGCGCCTAGTGCACAAAAGATACACAAGAAAGAGGGTTAGAGTCATAGGAAAGCAACTTTAACTAGACAGAAAAAGAGATTTGACAGAAAAGAAAATGCTGCCGGATTAGCAAGTCACAAATTAAGTGGCACTGCGATACTTTAATGTTTTGCTTTTATGTCACTGTACAGTAAGCCATTTTTTCCATAAGAGCTGTGTCATAGCTGTGAAGGCTCTGAACATCCAACATGACACTCTTTTCTACTTCAACTCTGCAGATAAAACTCTTTCATAACATCTACAAAGAGTATTAAACAAAGGATTTCCTTAAAAGAAATCTACGTTAATTCAAAAAAACGAACGTACAGTACAAATTTAATTGAAATGCAAAAAACTCCAATTTAAATGAGAAAAAAAATCTTACAAATCCCTTTCAATATGCTCAACGTTACAAACAATGACCACATCGAAGTTACAGAATTTATTTAGGAAAAAATCAAGTCAAATCAAACATTTAAAACATTTTAGACCAAGCTCCAATAACCTTTCAGTCTGCATTCAGTGGTAAGAGTGGAGTCCACTTGCTCAATGTGGGACTCTTCCTGATGTCCTCAGCAAAGGCTCAATCATCTGAGATCTGGAAGGAAAGACAGAGCAGAGTTGGCAAAAGCAAAAACAAAAAGGCCATTTTAAGTCCTGCAGCTGGATATTTAAATGCAGTACTGCTTTGATCTCCCCTTACACAACATTTATCAAACTGCCTTTTTGGGGCATCCATCTTTGTGCAGTATACCTAACATTTCTAGTAATTTTCACATTGTTTACACACCTTTCTTGGCCCCCTCTCCCAAAACATAACTAGCTCTAACAATACTCTTACACTCGGGCATATGTGGAAAAACAAACCTCGGGGTCCGTTCCCTTTGTGAGAGGCGGAGGAAACCACAGGCACGGGTGGGAACAGTGCTCAGTGCATCTGCCTGTGATCCCCGTGAACGTACCTCACCACACCACCTCATACACCAACTGACAGCCCGAACCACCGCCATGACGACCTGCTCCATAGCAACCACCGTTGCCTTGGTGACCTGCTCCTTAGCAACTGCCATCGCTCTCAGCAACAGGCAGGTCACATGGGCGGGTCACACACTAACTGCTCTCACACTGCCACACCCCCATCTCCTCCTCCTCCTCCTCCCTTTGCAAACAGGACTCCGCAGCTTGGAGGAAAGAATTCCACATTTAGGTAAACGTTTTGATTGAAGCACCCCACGTCCCTCCCATGCACACTCACATGAGTACAAATGTGATTAATAACACCCAATTTTGAAATATATGATACAGTAGGTCACATCAACCCAAAAGTGCTGTTGCCTGTGTGTGCTTTAAATTGGCTGAATGTACAGGCAAAGTAAAGCATACACAGAACTAGGACTGTGGACAACATCAGTCCCAATTTTAATTTAATGCCTAAAAACATTCAGGATTCTACAGACTTTGTAGCTTATGTGCAAATGGCTAATGTAGCATCAAGGCTGCAGAATACTAACCCAAGTGATGACAGATAGCCATCCCAGATATAATGAGCAAATAACATGATCCACCCTTTCCCCTGAATACCGTCATTGTGTCCAAGTTTGGGTTAGCACTCTGCTCCGTTGTCCTCTGGAGATTTAAGCCTACTCTTGGATTTGGACCTGGACCTGGACCTGGACTTGGATCCTCTGTTGGACGCCGGGGTCCGACTCCTTGACTTGGACCTGGAGCGGGACCGAGACCTGGAGGGAGACTTTGACTTGCTTCGTCTGGGGGTTCTGGACTTTGACTTAGACTTGGACCTGGACCTGGACCTTGACCTGGATCTGGAGTAGGAGCGGGACCTGGAGCGGCTGTAATGGTGACGGCTTCTGGATCGGGAACGGCTTCTGCTCCTGGAGCGGCTGCGGCTACGCCTGCGGCGGCGAGGACTGGCCGAACGGCTGCGGATACAAAGAGGAGTTGAGAAAAACGAAGTGTCTAACAAGCTGTGTTAATGATCAGCCACCTACTAAAACAACTGCTCAGAGATAACCGCACTGCAGAACTGTAATAAGTACTTATTAATGCATTAACAGACATTATATAAACCAAAGGAGTCATTGGTTAAACATGATAATAATCTGTAGATAAACAGGCCCACTGTAACATAACAGACGCCTACGCAACGTAAGGTACAGGTTGATATAATAACTACACTATGATGGCTTACGTGTACCATTAAACAAAGTGCTGTAACAGCGTGGGAAATGTTGCTTACATGATAAATGTAACGCTATAGTTAAACTAGCGCGAAATTATTCGAGCTAACTGTCGCTTTCGTTTGTAGCTATGTTAGCGGTTAGCGTACACCATGTGCTTGTCGTCGCCTTTTTCCTTTAGCAGTATAGACGACACCCTCAACTAAACTTCACGACACCGACATGTACCTCCTGCTTCTGCGACCGTACCCTCCATATCTGCGTTGCGGAGCACCTCTTCGGCTGTACATGGAGTCCGGAGGTCGTCCGTAGCGAGCCATCTGCACTCGAAGCTCCCGCCCGTCAAGCAGCGCGCCGTCCATTGCGTCCATGGCGTCCTCGGCGTCGCGCTTGTCGAGGAATCGCACGAAAGCGAACCCGCGGCTCTCCTTGGTGTACCTGTCCCGGGGGATATATACATCTCCTACACGACCGTACTTCTCGAAAACTCGGCGCAGAGTCTCCGGCGAAGTTCGGTAAGTGAGGTTGTCCACTTTCAGGGAGGTCATCCCCTCAACGTCTGGCGGCGGCCTTCCGTAGCTCATTTTCTTCGTCTACAAGTAACAGAGCAGGCCAGTTAAGACGAAAACCGTTCGGCCCTCCTGTTAACTAAAACAATTAATAGTTAGTCTGTTACCCTCCGGTTCGTGTATTAAACTCAAATTCGGTCTAATTTTAGCAATATTTGGCCCAGGCCGTCTATCGTACCGCGCTGCTTTCACGTGAAATGGCGGCAATAAAGCTTCCTTTTCTGTTCTCTTTGCGCCCCCGTTGGCTTCTTCTGATTGGCTGGTTGACTGTTCACCTTCCTTCACGTTAACCGTCACACCGCCCTCTGTCGACGGGGAGTGGCAAATGACGGCGATGTCAGACCGTTATTCTGCCTTTGTTCTACTTTGTTTCACTAAAAAAACACCCTACAAGATAAAACTAATGAACTTAAGGTTATTTTCTATTTTTAAGCCCCAAACATTCTCGTTTTGACTCCAGCGTCGTCGTACAACTCCCACACATTGATTTCTATGACCCTACTTGTTGCGAAAAAAAAAAAAAAAAGAAGAAGAAGAAGAAGAAGAAGAAGCTTCAATTAGCTTTTTATTCTCTTGCACGTTGTAATGCTAAATTGATGAGCTTTTACTGGCACCTCCACTCATGTCCGGGGGGTGATGTTGTTTCTGCTCGGCGTGTGCTCCACAGAGGCGTCCTCCCTGCACTGCAGTCAGCGCCACTCGCACATTTGGCGTAGGAAGGTCACGTTACAAAGCGGGTCGGCAGTCGCTGCTGAGGAGGACTGCGCAAAAACCACGGCCCGGATTTGTGCCCGACTGACGTCATGTGGAGCCACAGACCTCTTTGACAGGATCCAGCAGCGAAAAGCACCGGGGATATATGAGCAACATCCAGCCGGGAGATGCCGTTTTGTGCCACATACTCGCCCGTGAAGTAAAAGCCAGACGCGGAGATTTCGCTCGGCTCGATCGCACGATTGCGGCGCACCATGAGAGCGCTTGACCGTCTTTAAAGGGACTCCCAACGGCTGCTTTCTGCCTCAAAACGAGCCGTCGACCAGGGAGGGATAAGCAGCCAGAGAACAACTACTAATCCCCAGGACGGTCACATTCACGGCGGGGCTTGGACCCGAGAGAAATGGACAGGGCAGCACGAACTGGATTAAATGAGGAGTGAAGGAGACGCGGCGAACAAAGCGAACCTCCAGTGTTATGCCCGTTAACCCGTGCGCTCTTCAACTGGCTGGAAATGGGAGCTTTAACGAGCAGACAAAACATAGGCGTGGAAGAAGTGGACATTCCGTCCAATTCGGTGTACCGTTATCCGCCGAAATCCGGTAAGTCACCGAACAACAGGTCACACCGGGGCCGGTTATCGCCTACACGTCTGAAAGCACACTGCAGATGATTTCCATCGAGCTTTATGGGGGGAAATAAGAAAAAGTAGCGTGGACATCACCATCAAAGCCATCAGCATCATAGCTGACAGGCCTTCAGGGCACGCGAGCCTGTAACCAGGTGGAGCTACCTGTGGAGAGAGGAGAGGACTGATTTATCTGCTTTCAACTTCTCCCCACATTAGATAACTTTGCATTTACTTCATGTCCGTTTAATCGCATATGCTCATTTATTTTTGGCACTGCAGCGCTGCTGTATTGTGCAACACAGAGACAGATCTGCTCATGGAGAGACACCTATTTCCATATATCGTCTTTTGTGCTGTGAGCGTCTGTCAGCAGGCAGCTGGACGTGTGTTGATGGCATCAGGACTGCCTCGCTGTGTGAAATGAATAAGCCATGATGGATCCAAATGAAAAGACCCCCATCAAGATCAGCTGTAGAGAAGTTTCAGACATGGACCTCAGTGGTGTGTTCAGTGGAAATTAGGGTTTTTGATGTGAAATTGGGCTGTTTTTTTTTGTTTGTTTTTTGTTTTAGCAGAAAACTACAGAGAGAGAGAGGCTGAAAATCTCCACATTAACGTGGATTAGAGAATATTTTTTGCTTTATTGATTAAATGATTTGTCAGTTTTTGTGTGTGTGATGAAGTACTTCAGCACTAATTTAGTGAGAAATACACAATTGTAATAGATCTGTTTGTCAGGTCATAAATGTAGTTTTTTCTATATCAAAACAAGGGCTGCAACTAATCATCTTCTTCATTATCTATTGATCGTTCAGTTATTTTCTCGATTAATCGTTAGTCATTGGACGATAATGAAAAGCGTCAAGAGCCCGGTGTGACATTTTCAAGTGGTTTATTATCATATACGAGTACGAAAATGAGCAAAAATTCACATTTGGAATCAGAACAGAAGCTTCTCGCGTCACAGATTTCTGTTGATCGGCTAATTTTTTCATCTTGAATCATCTAGTACAGAGAGTCCTGTGTACTTATTCTTTGATCAGCCATTTCATTAGCATAATCGCAATTTTGGCAAATTTTTATTGTTTATTTCTTTTCTCCTGCTGCTCAATCCTGCTGCTGTTTGTTTAAGACAAAATGATGCATTTGAGGGATTTTCCTTATATTTTAAAATGCTTGAAAGGCTCACATTGATGCTAAATATCAGGTATGTATTGGTATCTGTATCAAAACCTTTCAAACAATCCCAAACCGCTTGATCTTTATATCCAGTTCACCTGATGTTCACCGGCGGACCTTTGGGCCTCAAACTGACCTGGAATCTGTCTTGCTGTTGTTGTTCCTCGAGGTGACATTTTCTGATTGCAGCTCTGCGATCGGCTCCCTACCATTGTTTAGCAGTAACTCAACATTACCGTCAAAAAAAGTGTCATTGCTTTTCAGTCCTGTCGTAAGCAAAGACATAAAGTAAATTAGAATATCTCCCAAAATGAGACCAGGAGCAGAATCGGGTAACATAAGGAGACTTTCATTGTACGCAGACGCGATGTCTTAGACTGTATTCTGATATCATAATAATATCTTGGATTTATAGTGATATTATGTGCTGAAGAAAGCTTGAAAGGGAGGAAAGATTGTTGACTTGTGGCTGCCATAAGCATCCCTCTCACCACCATTTAGCTGAATTAGTCACAGGCTGTATGAATTTATGATATAACAGTCCTGGTTGCAGCCTGAGGGAAGCTGGTGGTGGGAAGGAAGGAAGGTGGTGGTGGCGATGGCTGCTGGTGAAACCGATCTGTCAGCCCCAGTTCCTGTTCCTGGGATCTGGTGACAAAGCCTGGGCCCAGCTCACCTCTCCCACCTGCTGTAAATAATAATAAGGTGATGAAGAGAGAGGGAGAGAGAGCGCCGTCATTGGGGCTTTTTTTAGCTCGTGATTTGTCCTGTTATGGATTTTTCTACTGTGTGAGTGGCTTTCAGGTCAGAGCATCCAAACCCTCCCTCCTCTCCCGCATTAATAAGTGTGAAAGAAGATGGAGCAGACCAGCTGATACAGGACTGGCCTGGACAGCATGTATTTAAAGACTCCAAACCACCATTACGGTCTTATGATATTAGCCCACCCTGTCATTAAAAGGCAGAACCTCTATTTAGCCTTGCTGTCATCAACCCAAAGTCTTGGTAAACATGGTGGACAAACTGCAGGCCAATAACAACCCAGTTTCAGCCTGTTTTTGTCATCCTGAAACAAGAGAAGAACTCCCTTTTTAACAGAGTCAGTGTTGTCTTACCTGCCACCTGTGCTTGATGATTCGAGAACGAACCCTCATAAAGCTCACCGGTCGTCGCTTTTGCTGTTTGGCGTCAAGCAGTTTGAGATTATTTTGCTGCCGCAGTGACTGGAGGTATCTGAGGAGGACGGTTCCAGCTGAATGGTTCAAATATTTAAAGGAAATGTTAATGTTTTATGCCACTGAGGCACCAGAGGGGTAAAATTAGCCACAAAAAGCTCAGTTTTAAGAGTGTTTTTGTCTGTTAGGGGCCCTTAAAATGTAATATAAAACACACAACAAACCCATTTATTCACCTTTCCCATTAAATGAAGCCAAACAACAAGACTCTTTCCATTTCTTTTTCTTTTCTTCTTGCTTCACTATTTGAGAGATGGAGGCAGACTGTCAGGTGTTCATCAATTTAGTTAAATATTTACTTGAATCTCGTGTCATATTTTTGATATTATAGTGCAGAGATCTGCCTCATTTTGTCTGATTTGAAGTGTTAATTTCTAGTTTAAAAGTTAAAGAGACCCACTTTACAGAGCGTATGGATGGAAATTAGGCATTAATGTTTTCGGTAATCTGTAATTGTATTTTGAGTGACGTGAGTTTAAATGTGAGTCTCTCTGTGTGCAGGGAGTTACTTCGCCAGCCATTTCATCATGGGGGGAGAGAAGTTTGACTCCACCCATCCGGAGGGCTACCTTTTTGGGGAAAACACAGACCTTAACTTCCTGGGGACCAGACCTGTGGCGGTAGGTGTTCTCACACGCTAAGAGCTGTGTGAAACGTCAGAAACTCTGCTGCTCACATCACACTGTCCTCCTGATTGAGGGGAACTTTTAATGTTGAAATTTCCATTTCTTCTCAGCCATGTTGCCATAAAGAGTGTTGTTTGGGAGGATTAACTTTCAGTCTCAAAATGAAATCAAATTGTATGATTCTTAAAATATGTAGCACATTTTCTGGACTATAAGTCGCATCAGTCAAAAAATGAAGAGGAAAACAACATATATAAGTCGCACTGGGCTATAAATCGCATTTATTTAGAAATTTATTTCACTAATCCAAGACCAAGAACAGACATTTAATCTGGAAAAGCAAGTTATTCAACTACACAATAGCACACAGAACAGCAGGCTGAATAGGTATGTTAACGTAACACATTAACAGTTATTCAACCAGTGGCGCTGCTAGGGTCTTTTGGGACTCTAAACAAGAAATCCCTGGGGCCCCCAACGCACCCGTGCATGCTGCAAAAATTTGGTTTTTGCACACATAAATGCACAATTTCCGGGACATTTGGGGTGAGAACAAAAAATAGATTAGTGGTTCTCAAAGTGAGGTCTAGGGACCAACAGAGGTCAATGAAAGCCCAGGCCTATCAATAATCATTGTTTTGAATAAGTGGCTGAGGCCCCCCCAGCGGCTGGCCTGGCTTACCTGTCCGCACGCCCCGCCCCTGTATTCAGCTACACAATGGAACACAGACCAACAGGCTGAACAGGTGTCCGGCATGTTAACGTATAAATGTTAACACATAATGAACATACCCGGGAGGATGAATAGGCTAAATTAACATAACAAGCTGGTGAGTCCAACAAGCAGTTTACCAGGAAGCAAGTTTACCAAGCTCCCGATCTCATTCCACATCACTGAATCCATTGAATTCCTCATCCTCCGTCTGAACAACTCTGCCAACTCCGGAGGAAGATGAAGCGCCGTCTCCTCTTCTGCGAGGCCGTCGTCAGACTCGGCATTCAGCATTCAGTTGATTTTTTCAGTGGTACAGGAGCAGCAAGACAACTCCTTGGTTCATGTCAGTCAGTATGAATTAACATTTTAAAGCATGTTAAATTATATATATTTTGATGTATAAGTCGCACCTGACTGTAAGTCACAGGACCAGCCAGACTTTGAAAAAAAGTGCGACTTATAGTCCGGAAAAATACAGTATGTATTCTCAATTAGCCTATTAATCTTTTTGAATTTTGATTCGTCTATTAAATGTCAGAAAATAGTGACAAATGCTCAAAATTGCTTGTTTAATTCATTCCAAAGCCAAAGATGTTCAGCAGCAAATTCTCACATTTGAGAAGAAACAAACAAACAAACAGGGATTTCTTTTGGCATTTTCACTTAATAGATGACTCAGTTTTGCGTCGGTTGCTGAATTCATTAGTCGACCGCTTGCTTCAGCATCAAAAGGTGTAGCTGTCCTCATTAAACAGGAGTCGATCCGTTTCAGCCGCCCTGACTCCTGCAGCGGCGGTTAACGCGCTCGCTCTCAGACGCTGGCTGAAATTGATTTCAGCGTCTCATCCTCTCAAACTAATTAAAAGTGAAATGACGGCCTGCTGGCTGCACGTGTGGAGAGGCCGATAAGTGAGGGATCCTCTGGAGGGTTTGCAGCCTAATCATGAACCTGGAGGTCAAACTAATGAGAGCTGCAGATCAAAAAGAGCTCAGGTCCTGAGAGGAAAGACGGAATTTGACACAGACTGAAAGGCTTGGAGGGAGTTAAAGTGTTTGACCGGAAGCGACGCTGATATGAAGAGACTCTGCTCCATCTCTCTCTGCTAATCTCAGTCGCTCTGCTGTTTCTGTCTAGACTGGGGCTAAAATTAGGAGTGCAGTTTTTCTCCTGATTATGTGGGTGTTTATAATCCTCCTGTGGGCACAGACTTCAGCTGGTGATGGCGTATTTTTTTTCTTCTCTTATGTGTGACTGAAGCTTTACCAGCATTATATAATGTTTGGTGGTTTCTGAGCAGATGGTGCCGTGGAATCATAAAACCGACCGCAGTTGTTGTGTTCTCGGCCTCCTGCCACCGCTCTACAAATATGATAATGGACGGGGCTATATTTAGGGGTTTTCAGAGACTCCTGCGTGAAGCACAAGGATATTCAAAATGGATTTTTAGCCACATTAGCAGCTCTATGAATGGCAGTGCCAGTCGCTCCACCACTTTGGTCCTGACTGAAATATCTCAACAGCCGTTGGATGGATTGCCGTAGATGTTTCTATATACATTCATGCACCTGGGAGGATGAAGCCTGCTGACTTTGGTGGTCCCCTGATGTTACCCATAGCCATACCCATGAGGTTGATATTTTTATGTTTTAGTGTTGTTATGATGTTAACAAATATTGGATGGATCTCCATGGGATTACAGACGTTCATCTTCCCCAGAGGATGAATTGTTGTAACTTTGGTGACGGCTTAACTTTTCATCAGCTGTACTTAGTGTGAATAAGAGAAAAGGTGTGGGCCAATAGGAAAACAATAGAGTCCCCAGGCATGAGGTGCATGACTTCCTTTTCTGCCACTAAAATACAAAAGCAGCTTTTATAGTTCACTTGAAGGACGACTGTGTCGGATTTAGGGGGCTCTGTTGGCAGAAATGGAATTTAATATTCAGAATTATATTTCCATTGCTGTATAATCACCACCATGTTTCTACAGTAGCCCAAAAAGGACAAACCAAACGCATTTTTCGCGAGGTTCATGGCCACCATAGAGTCTCCTACATGAAAATGGTGAGGCGAGGGGTACTCAGTTGGTTGCAACCTGCCACCTCACCACTAGATGGCACTAAATCCTACACAGTGGTCCTTTAATCCGTACAGTATTGTAACTTTTGTGGAAACAAATCTGCTCTGAGTGAAACAAAAATCCAAGAAAGCCACACAAAGAGTGAATACTTGTGAAGAAGTAGCAGTACCACAGTGTAGAAATCCTGTGTTTCAAGTGAAAGTCATTACGTTGACGTTACTTGTTTTCAAATTTGGTTAAACAAAGGAAAGAAAAAAAAAAAGATGTCCGTAGTTGGAACCTGCTGGCTAATTATCAAATGTTAGCATGCTAGCATTTTAAAATAAGATGGTAAACATGTTAGCATTATCGGTGTGCGCTTGGCAGCATGCTGTCATTAGCATTTAGCTCAAACACAGCTGTACTAAAGCTCTCAGAGCTGCTAGCATGGCTGTAAACGTCTGCTTTCACTCACCTGTAATGAAAAGAGTCGAACGTTTTTATTTGAGTCTGAGTGTGTGTGAGGAAAAACAGGCTGCTGCTCTTATGTTTCGTGATTTTTAATAAGTTATAAGACCTACAGTGTTGCCAGTGAGTTTCCTAATGAATGGTTCCTTTCAGCATCTGTTACCCTGTGTGTGTTTGTTTGTGTAGTTTACAGGCGTGACTCCTGCTGAGCCCAGATGTGTAATAGCACTGAATATGGTGCCATTCACAGCCACACAAACACACAGACACACACACACACACACACACACACACACACACACAGATGAGGGGTTGTAGTGTGTGGAGGTATCTGACCACATCCTCAAACCACCTCAGCTCTCTCTTTACGCTCAGTCAGCAACTTCTTGCTTCAAACACACAACAAACTGAGAGGTGAACCACAGATCGGGTCAAGTTCAAAGGTTATGTGTCGATTTTTACCTCAGGGTTTTTAATGCTGGCTTTTAGCGCTGAAGATTGGGTCGGTCACAAGACGCCATTCACGGACGGTTTTCACATCCTTATCTGTGATTTGACGCTATCAAAATTCTCCCGATGCGGTAAACGTCGGCCATCTGGTCCCTTTAACCAGCTTTAAATAAAGACCGGCACTGTTTGTTTGACCCTGGACTGTTTTACACTCCTGTGGTCCCTGTGTGTGCAGAAATGTGCCAAACGCTGTCTGAAGTGTCAGCCTCGTCCCTGGAAAGACAGTCTGGGCAGATTTTTTGCTCTGGATCAGCACTTGTCAGCACGGATCTCGCTGGTGCTGACCAACCGAAACGCTTTTGTGTTAAGGTTAAGCTTGTGTAACCCTGAACTCTGTGGCGAAGAGAGGAATGTCGGGGCGGTTGGGAGACGATGAATGCCACCACTCTTCACTCTCATAACATGTATTTTACATCTATAATTTGTTTTCTTTTTGTTTTCAGTTCCCGTATGCAGCTCCTCCACCTCAGGAACCAGTAAAGACGTTACGAAGCCTTATAAACATCCGTAAGGACACGCTGCGGCTCGTACGGTACGCACCTATACCCACCTAAACATATATGCAACCCCTCATTACACCACTGCCGCCTAATTTTATGCCCACTGAGCTATTTTTAGGCAACAAGCCACAGCAGCTCATTCGAGATAGTGTCAAATCATGCATGGCTTTTTGTGTGTGATTCAAACTTGTATTTTCTTCAGGCAAGCTCATGAAAACACAATTAAGTGTAACACCCAGTTGCAAATTCAAGCCAAAAATAAAAGCACAAAATGCCCCCATGTCCCTGAAATCAGGACAAATCATCTATATTAAACATCAAAAATGGGAAAAATGATTCAAAGATGTAAAGAAATCCCATGTTGATGAATGACTTCAAACAATAAATCAGCCCATCCATTGCAGGTAATTTATTTATTGCCGGTTAAACCTCTCTTTAATTGGACTTCACGCCTGCTTTATAAATGCACACTCTCCATGACTCAAGCACCAGGAAATGGAGTTTGGATCATGCTCAAGAACGTTCTCCCTCGCCCTCCCTCTCCTCCTCCCCCTCCACCCGCCTCTGCCACGCGTAGGTGCAGCGAGGACCTGAAGCTGCCGGGCGACGAGGCGGCGGGGAAGAACCGGGCCTGCTACAACATCGAGTTCACCTTCGACGCCGACACACAGGTGGCCATAACCATCTACTACCAGGCCATGGAGGAGTTTCACAATGGAGTGCCCGTGTGCGTGGACACAGGTTTTCTTATGAACAAATAACTGTGCTTGATGTTACACTTCAGTCAGTGTCTATATTTTTCAGTTTCAATCAGTGGAGTTTGCCTGACATTCTGTCTATTTGTTAATGCGCGTGCTGATTTGTTGCTTAAGACTAAACTGCAATCAAGAGTCTGCAATCACTCCAAATGAGCGCAAATGACCTCGACTCAAATGTTGCATTTATCCTGGTATAATGTTTTCACAATATGTTTGCACTGGCAGTTTGTCTGCAGCAGGTGCGTCCTTAAGCTCGTCCTTGCAATGTACTTGCTGTCGCGCCGTTTCCTTAAGAGACCGCCAGGGATGCTCAATCGACCGGCTGCCCCCATCAAAGGGGAGCTCCTCCGATTGTGCACATCAAAGTTCTGGAAAGCCTTTTGTGGCTCCAGAGGGAACTGTAAGAGCTGTGATCAATTGTCTGAGCGTCGGCTGCATCTGAAGACTACAAGTTTGAGAATGACAGTGTGAGCAGGAGAGCTTACAGACGTCCGTGGCTCGCCGCTCATCTCTGCTTGTGGCTAGCAGCTCCAGGCTATGTTAGCTGCTGCTAGCGTAACACAGCCGAAGAGTACTCTTTGACTGATTTGGCATATTTGACTCACATAAAAAAATGTAAAGATTTTGTGTATGTGCTATCAATTGCATTGATCAGTCACAGCAGGCTGCAGCTTTTAGCATCCCTGGCCTCAAGTTACTGACATAAAATGGGCTCTCTGCAGTGTGGTACACATATTTTAACTGTGGAAAAGGGACAGAGTGAGCGAGAGTATCCGTAGAGAAAAGCTCGATTCATCGCATCCCTGGTAAATATCAAAAGAGGAACATCTGCTACCTTTGGCTATCAGTTAAAGAACAGATCTACAGGCTGGTCTGGAAGCAGCATTTCTGTGAATATTCATGCAGACACTCATATGTTCTGCAAACATGGTCTTGCAGGCTTCAAGTATTAATAGCAAGTATCAGTATTTGCATATCTTGCATAAAGAGCTGCGTGTGATTCAAGCTCAGTTGGGACAGGATGCTTATCTCCACTTCACAAAGGAGTGAAAATAAGCACTGAAAATGTATTCAACTCTGCTAACTGCCACATGTAAACAGAAATAGCCTGTTATGGTTTAAATGACTTAAAATGCACACCTGTAATGTCAAACTGCGGCAGGTTTAAGCGATCGCTTCCTGATATTGATCACCTGACTGATCTATCCTTCGCCCCCATCGTGTGTTTTGTGCATTTGTGTGCGTTGATGTGACTGCGTGTGTGTGTTTCCTGCAGTTACCTGCCCCAGGACAGCTCGCTGCAGTCTGAGACGGTGCACTTCAAGAGGGGAGTGTGCCAGCAGTTCTGCCTGCCGTCACACACCGTCAACCTCAGCGAGTGGGCCGACGAGGAGGTACGCCGCCGGCACGCCTGCACGGCGCTGTGCCGTGAAACCATTTGATGCACACTGCAGGTAGACACATGCTTTGCTTCTCCGCTCATCTCCTTGCTCTCTCCTCAGCTGCTGTTTGATATGGACAAAGAGATTTTCCCCATGGTGGTGCAGGCTGTCGTAGACGAGGGAGAAGGTGAGTTACCGTCCGCTCGTCGCTCTGACGGTGTGTTGTGAAAGCAGAGCTGCAGACTTTTAAGCAAAGACGTGTGCCTTGTCTCATCTTTGCAGAACATTTGGGCCACTCTCACATTCTGCTGGCGACGTTCGAGAAGGTAAGAGCCAATCAGCAAGTCAGGAAGAGCAATTCAACATTCATGTGAAAGACCTCTGAAAAATGTGTCACTTTTTAGCCTTTTGGACCTCGAAAAGACAAATTTAAGAGAACTAATGATATCATGATAACCAGAATAATGATATTGCAATAACCAAAATCCCAGAGAACATCTTATCTCACATCAAAGTATTACTCTATTCCCCGAATTACAGATTTTAACAAGGACTGCAGTTCAGTTCATGCGGTAAATTAATACACAACTGTTGCTTTCTTTCCAGCACATGGACGGGAGCTACTGTGTGAAGCCTCTGAAGCAGAAACAAGTGGTGAATACTCCTGCTTTTCTTCTCTCTCTTCCTTCCTCCTTTTGTGTAAAGCTTTTTTTTTTTTTTTACGTCTTTGAACGACAAAGATACAACAAAGCTTTATTTCCCTCTTGAATGTCACGCCTGGCCCACGAGAGCTGCTGCCTTTCTTCTTCACGCTGTTCCTTCTCCCCAGGTGGATGGAGTGAGTTATCTGCTGCAGGAGATCTACGGGATAGAGAACAAATACAACAGCCAAGAATCAAAGGTGAATATCAGACGGTGTGCTGTCTGCTCCTCTTTGAGCGCCTCACAGGTGACATGGCAGCGTAGTAAAATAAAGAAACTCTCTTTCTTTGTGACATTTAAATGTTCTTTTTCTAATCTCAGGTCGCCGACGACGAGATCAGCGACAACAGTGCTGAGTGCGTGGTGTGTTTGTCGGACGTGAGGGACACACTCATCCTACCCTGCAGACACCTGTGTCTCTGCAATGCCTGCGCAGACACTCTGCGCTACCAGGCCAACTGCTGCCCCATCTGCAGACTGCGTGAGTTCCCCTCGATGCGAGATGAGAAAAGTGCTTGATAAAATTGATGCGAGGTGCCTCTTAACACTGCTGAAATGTCTGTTTTATTACAGTTGCAGCATGACAGTGTTAATCAGGTCTTAATCAGATACAGAGGAAAGAGCTGAGGCTCAGGTTTTGCCCACATGCATACGAAAAATTTGGAAAATCAAGATTATCCTCTTGTTCATGTGCTTGTTCATTGGTCAGGTGGTGATCTTCTTGCATGTTTTTAGTGGGGGTTATTTAAGGAGGATGCCCCGGGTGAACACGGGGAGAACATGCAAACTCCACACAGAAAGGCTCCTTTCCTCGAGCAGGCACTGAAGGCATGGAGGACACGCCGCCAGCGCCCACAGCGGGATTCGAACTGGGACCTTCTAGCTGTGGGGCGACAGTGTTACCACCCAAAAAATGCCCCCGAAAGCACAGATTTGTTAAATCTGGTTTCAGTGAATCTGTGCGTACACGTAAAACAGAGAGTTTGGGAAACGGTGATGACTGCTGGTCAGTTTAGCTAGGCCGTGTGCCAGAAAGGTGTTAGATAACTACAAATAAATAAATAGCTAAGGTTGAAGGTCGTATGGATGGACTTGTTGTTCATGTGTGTGACTGGAAAAAAGCAGTATTTAATCTGCAGGCTGTTTAACATTGCAGGACTCACATTTACATTCTTTTAGAAGATGTTCATGTGTTTTCCACACGGAGGTGATTCTCAGGTTTGGCCTCACGCAGCATTTATTTCAAGACGCTCCTCTACAGAAGCACAACATTTCAGCGATAGCCACTGCAACTGATTCATCACTGCTGACTGACTGACCACTGCAGCTGAGGGAAGGTTTTAACGGACACACAGGGGGAGACAGACAAAAGCAAACAAACTTTAATGTCTCGTCGCAGCTCCAGTTCAGTGTGTTATGATGGAAGCAGCTGGTGGTGGTTAAAAGGAGAATGATGTTATTTTTTTATCTGCTTACTGGAATAACCTAGTCAAAGGAGTTCTACAACAAAAATCTCTGAGCTGAGCTTGTTTCCGAGCTGGGAAGATCAGGCTGTTTAATGTGTCCACACATATGGCCTCACATATGTTGAGCAGCAGGAAACGCTTTGTTTCACGCTCCATTTCTTTTCAGATCTGTTCAAAACAGCCCAGCACTGGATCTTACGCAACAGCACTTTATGCATTTTAGGGTCCTTTGTATCAGCAGATGATTGGTCTTTTTTTTTTTTTATTAATTGTGGCCTTGAAATGTATCAGTGGTTCTCCTGAATTGTAAATGTCATTGTCAGCGCTATAATTATTATCATGCAGGCCGATGATTTAAGTGTCATTTGTCGTTTTGTTTTGCTTTCAGCATTCAGAGCTCTGCTGCAGATCCGAGCCATGAGGAAGAAACTCAGTCCTCTTTCACCGACCAGCTTTAACCCCGTCATCACTTCACAGACGTCTGACTCAGAGGAGCACTCGGTGAGATCAGCGCTGACGCAAACAAACACAACGTGTAGAAAATAATGACCGTTCTCAGTCGCAGCGAATTCACCGCCGCGCTGTCCTCGTTCGCAGGCGTCGGAGCACATCCCTCCAGGCTACGAGGCGGTGTCTCTGCTGGAGGCGCTGAACGGCCCCCTCAACACCTCCTCGGTGGGCCCTCCTCCCCTCCACTCCGGTCCCAGCCACGTGTCTGGAGCGCTGCCCCCGTACAGCAGCGAGCCTCACCCGGCACCGGCCCGCTCGCTCTCCCCTCTGGACCACTCCAACTCCAGTCAGGGGCTCAAACTCAAGAAGAGTGGTTCAAAGTGAGTGCGGCCGACGAATGTCTTGGGGGAATTACGGGCAAATCATAGACGTTTAAAAAAATCATGTCAATGAAGATGCATTATGCCTATGTTTGATTTATATTTCTACAGCCCATTTTCACTGTAGATTTCTTTTTTTTGTAAGCAGAAACTGAAAATAACGAGCATTAATTACCTGAATACTCGACTATACAGTCATCGTAGCCTCATTATAACCACGTCCTGCTGAGATCACATATTTTTTAAATGTCCTTGTGTTGCTTTATTGTGTCCGACTGGTCCAGGTGCATCAAACCCACTCCTGTTTTGCCCATTGTGTGGCTTATTTTAGGTCCCTTTCCCAGAATTCATCTGTGCTTCCTGAGGAGGAAGATGAGAAGTCTTGCAGTGAATCGGAGGCCTGTCGCCACAAACTCGCTGTGGACCAGCAGGAGGTGTGTGTGTGTGTGTGTGTGTGTGTGTGTGTGTGTGTGTGTGTGTGTGTGTGCGTGTGTGAGAGAGAGAGAGAGTAACACAAAGAGGAAAAACCTTTTTGTTTATCTCAGTGTCAGATATCTCCAAAGGCTGCGCTGCTTGTGTGTTTGTGTTTGGAGGATCTTGTGGTGTTGTGAGCTCCTCTCTCACTGCTGTGCCGGTTGTTTTACAGACTGGAGTGACTCCAGACAGTGAGAACCTGACTCTCTCCTCGTCTGGAGCCATCGACCAGTCATCCTGCACCGGGACCCCGCTCTCCTCCACCATCACCTCCCCTGAAGGTGCACAAACACACACACACACACACACACACACACACACACATTTTCTCTCTTGTGAGGACCCTGGTCAACATAATGCGTCCCCACCTCCTACCTCTAAATCTAACCATCGCGACTAAATAACCCCAACCCTTACCCTTAACCTGATCTTAATCTTAACACTGAGTCTTAACCTTCAAACAGTCCTCAAAGTGGCCAAAATGTCCCAGCAGTGCAGGAATGTCCTCACAGTTTCTTCATCTCACTCTGTCCTGAGAGTCATCAATGATCAGCTCACCAAACCCTGGCAATGAGTCTACAATTCACAGTTCACCCATTCGACTCTGTGGACCCGCCACCAAACTGCTCGACTCCCAGGCTGCCCATTCCCTGGAGCCGACAGCAGCACACTACCCGGATACGGGAGGTGACTCCGGAGAATCACAAAGCAAAAGAGGAGACGCTGTTTCCTTCCGGGGTTCCTGAAGAGGAGTCCTTTTGTTGAGATGAGGACTCATTCATTGGTAGTTGAACTGCGGGTTTTGTACTGAGCGCTCGCTGCTTCCTTAGACAACATCTGAGAGCACTTTCTAGTTCAGTATCTAATTATCATTATGGATAATCCATATTTTTAGGAGTCTGTTCACACTCATAAAAATAAATTAGAACTTTATTAGGCCAGTCAGGCATAAATAAATGTCATTTATTTTATTATTTATTTGAAAGTCCCCTCCCCCCCCCCCCAAACAGTGTCTGCTGGGAAAAATTCTGGCCTTTGGACCAATGTGGCTGAGGCCCAGTGCAAAGTGTGAAGGCTGAAGTGAAACATGCATAAAGGGAGAGAAAATAAAATTGTCTTGTCCAGTCGTTCAATAACATCAGAAATTTATCACACAGTCTTTATGTATTATGCACAAAAGAAATCTGTTTAATAAATGAGGAAAAAGAAGGGCTGAAGCCCTCCAGAGCTGAGCTCAGCAGCCCGATCAATACGCCTGTCTCCAAATTCAGAGAGGGACAATGTGGCACAGCAGCAGTGTCTCCGTAATCAATAATTTAATCTAACTACTGATGTGGGCCTGTGATCTTATGGGGGACTTGTTAAACTCCTAAATGCTTTTCTGCACAGCAAACGGGTAAGTTGTTAGCTCCAGTGTTTCCTGAACCATAATTTTAGTGCAAAAAAAGAAAATTCTACCTTTCATTCATCTTAAACAGGAGCAATGCTTGAAGAACATTAACCTGATATAAAACGAGAAGAGATGTAATGCACCAGGTTTTAGCAAATTGCTGTTTTCCACCCACAGTCTGTGGGCAGGGAGGTAGAATAATATATTTATTGTCTTTGGTGTGTTTTTGGACTTCACAATGCTTCTTTGAGTTGAACTTTTTCCCTCAAATTCATTTAAAGGGTCGCCTCACCCAGCAGTGATACTGCTTGTTCTCACGCACCAGGTGTCAAATATCAGGCGAGCGCGTGGCCCTTTCCCTAAATGAATAAATAAATAAAAGAAAGCCGTAAAAGTCACCCATGTCTGAATGACAAAAAGCCACGACTTCAACAGCTCGAAGGAGCCTGTCTATGCGGCTGTGCTTGTTCTTCATTTTTCTCTGTGAAATACAATTTCTCTGGCAGCTGACGTGCGGTTTGCTTCACCGTGTTTCAGTCTCTTTATTAAATGAATGTAAGATGTCAGATTAAGCAGTGGTGTACATTCAGGAAGAACATTTCCTCCAAGTGCGTTGTGCAATATCTCTGAAGTCTGGCAAGAAGTCTAAGAGCAAAAAGCTCAAGGCGCCGCATGCAGCGTTTGAACATAAGTATGAGGTTGAACCACCTCAGCGTTTTACATTGGTGCCACCGGATCAGGTTTTATGGGAAAGCTGCTGGATGGCACAAAACAGGAAGCGAGGACTGTTATTCCAGCTGGAGTGAAAGCCTCGATGAAATAATAACTTCAAACATATCCTGTCGTACAGAACGAATCGCGGTGTAGTCGGGCTTCCAGCTTGTGTTGCTGATAGAGGTCTGGAGGGAATTTGGTCAAGCAGCTTGAGGTTCTGAGAGCTTCAGAAACACTCAGTCAGCCACCTCTTGTCCTTAAAGAGTTTAACGTACAGGAGAGGTTTAGCTTAACTTAGCATAAAGACTGGAAGCAGAGGGAAACAGCTAGCCTCGCTCTGTTTAAACCAGCACCGCAGTATCTGGGATGTTTACATCGTACACAGAAATGTACGCTAACTGTTTCGTGGCTAACACGTTATGCATCCACCTGACACTTCTGTGCAGCGTCTCCAGCTGTAGTGCAGGTTGCCAGATCACTTTTTTTTCATATCTCACCTCACAACCAAAGAAAGCAATCCTCCGACCCCGAGCCGGACCGTGATGTGTGTCTCCGTCTGTCTGCCAGACCCAGTGAGCAGCAGCCTGGTCCAGTCAGTGATGTCCATGGCCTCGTCGCACTCGCAGCACTCCCACATCAGCACTGACACCATGTCCTCCATGTCAGGGTCCTACCTGGCCGGGGCCGAAGGCGAGCACGGGGGGGATGATGGGGGAGACGGCGAGGGCGAGGAGAACCAGGACGCCCCCATGGAGAGCCGAGGGCCGTCGCAGCAGGACGGGGTGAGGAGTCCAGGGGTGGAGGGATGGATGGAGGGGAAATCGGCTTGAAACGTGTGATAAACATGTCGTCTCCCTCTGTTTCATTCAGGAGTTTTCCCAGGAGCCAAAGGAGCACAACTACTCCGTGGCTGTAGAGGAGCAGGACTCAGAGGTGACTGTAATACACTGATGTCTGCTCAGCAGGGTGTGATTAATGCTCATTTTATGTATTTATGCAATTTCTAAAGCTTTACAATGAGTTTTTCTGTTTCCACCAGGGAAACGATGTCACTGAAGAGGACTGCTCCTCCCCGTCGAATGGGAAAGGTAAGTATGGTGACCATCCCTCACTTTTCACCCCTGACCCCTCACCTCCCTTTGCATCTGTTGCTCTCAGGCCATGTGAAAAAGACCTTTCATACAAACTATATATTACAGACTGAGCAGTCGCTCTAATATATCGTTGCTGTCCATAATCTTTTTGAATCATGGCCGAGTAATGACAACCCTTTTAAAATAGAGGGAATAAATATCAAATGCTGTCCTCTAGATGGGACAGTCCCTTTCAAAATGCACGTAACATTGGCTGAAACCACCACAACATGCGGTAAATGGCTTCTCATACGGTGTGTGTGCACTAGAACCTCGGTCCACTTCACAGTGAAGACTTTCTGAAATGATCCCGACCAAAATATGTTACGATCGTCACCCACTGCAGTCGCACAAACCTGGACTAGATGGCTCTGAGTTTCACACTGTGATCATATAAAATCTGCAGCATCCAGAAATATTTCCGTTTTAGCTCAGAAAAGTTAGAAGCTCTCTGTTAACTCCATTAATCTGCACAATGCGGCCGCAGGCTCGCGGCGCCTGTTAGACACCAGCAGCCCGAAGACGCTGCCTGAATCCCACCTGCTCACAACAGTCCTCGTCTCGAGTTTGTGAAGAGATGGAGGCGAACATTCACTGCCTCCGGCTATGAACTAATTCAGGGTCTGGATCCTCCGAAGTCTGTCCTCCTGGACTGAAATAACAAGGCCTGTTCCATTTCAAACGCTCCAAGTCCAGCAGAGAAATTCAAGTTTAATTGAAGTCCAAGTTAAGTTTCATTAGGTTCTGCCATACTTTGTGCCTAGAAAATGTGGTTCAACAAGCAGTTAGCCTAAGCTTTTAATGTATTCACTGACCGTCTACACCTAGTGTAGCTTTAGCCTCAAGCCAGCTAATAGCACACAAAACACAATAATAACAAGACAGTTTTGGCTATCCGCCCCTCACCTTCAGCCTCTGCATTAAGCGGACATGTCTCCCACCTGTCTCTGCACTGAAAAAATAGCTGATATCAACCCTGCATCCTTTGGACGGTCCAGCCCCTGAACTGTTCCACAGCTGACAGATCAGGCAGTGAAAAGTCAGTAAGACCTGCACTCAAACAATTAGCAGTAAATATCGACTGATTGCAATTGATCGGCGCGTCCTTTGACTCACAACAGGAAATGAGCGCGTAGGCATCATAAGGTTCTGCTGCACACCAGGCTACTGGCTTGCATTTGCATGATTTGCACCACTTTGTAAATGTTTCTGTGTCCACGTGTATGTTCTCTATGCTTGTGTATTTGCTGTATGTGTATGAGGGCCATCATTTACCTGTTCTTGCTCAGCAGAGCTCTGCACGGTGCATTTGCTTTTCTTAGCTGCTGCATCATGAAGTGAAGTGCTCCATCGGTGTGTGTGTGTGTGTGTGTGTGTGTGAGTGAGATTGAGAGCTAAAGAATGTGCTGAAGTACATGGAGAGTGTGAGTCAGTGAACAGTAGCGCTTGAACAAGATCACCTTCATTAGACAACAGTTTGAAACTTGTGTATGTAAATTAGTTTCTCTGTGGATTGTGTGTGTGTGTGTGCGCACGCGCGTGTGTGTTGGGACACCTCGGGCCAGCCTGAAAAGATCTCTGAGTACCTGTGAGTTACTGAATGACCTTTCAGTTCTTTAGGAGACGAGCGGACCTGTGCCTGACAGACTGTGAATGTGCACACGCGCTATAGGATGTATGTTTGCACGCACATGTGTGTGCATCTGCACCGGCGCTGCCAGACAGCTTCTGTGTGTGCCCTGTCTGTGTCTCTGTGCTGAGCTGCCAATCATCCAGTCATCTCTGCCAGTTTCTCCTCATTAGCACACACACACACACACACACACACACACACACACACACACACACACACACACACACACACACACACACACACAGGCTTGCTGCAGGCATGAGGCACTTGCACATATTAAACATGCCAGTATCTGTTTTCTGGCCATGCTGGAACAGGTAGAAAGATGTGAATCCACTAATTTCTCATCTTATCTGATTAGTGAGGAAACAGACACCAAAATCAGAAGATCATTCGCTCTAATGTGTCACGCTTAAGTATCAGTAAACAGTGTTGAGTGACAGAACAGAATGGCAGCTTTATAACGAAATAACAGGTCATTTTAAGTGATACAAGTCTGGTGGTTTGGTCTGAATTAGTAAAATTCATGAAAAACTACATTGTAACTTTACAGATAACATTTTTCTGAAGTGTTCCTGAGCTCATGTATTAATCTCCTTTATCCAATCATGTGTTCACAAAGTGGTGAACCTCGCTCCATCTTCGCTCATGAACCACTGAGCCTTTCCAGGATGCCCTTTCATGCCCAATCATGATGCTATCACCTGTTACCAATAAGCCTGATTACATGTGGAATGATCCAAACAGGTGTTTTTGGAGCATTACACAACTTTCCCAGTCTTTAGTTGCTACTGTTAATTGATTAAATGTCAAAAATGACTACATTCTGTTTTATTTGTTTTACACAATGTCCCAACTTTGTTTTGGAACTGGGGTTGTATCTCAAAGGTATCAGTAAACTATACTGTATGTCATGATATGAAACAGTTTTTGGAAAATCAGTTCAGATTAGATAACCAGATGGGGATGTCTGTTTGCTAACCCACTTAAAGAACAAGATAATCCATTACACTGATGCAAAGATCATATAAAGATCAGATTTTGCCTTAAAGTTCTGTCCAGCATCTCCCAACCCTGTATGGTAATAAGAAAACTTGAAAGAAAACTTTATTTGTATAGTACTCTATCATAACCAACTTTGGCTGTATATGATATGTTGGACTATCACAGTTCTCATACTTAATCCCTTGTGCCTTCTTTACGAAGCAAACAGAAATCATTGATCAGTAAATTTATGTACAAATGCTGCTGCTGTATTGACTGTAAACTAGAGAGCAAGTTATGCAGACATGTTCTCTCAATGAGTGGCATTTCCCTGTAAGCGGTCTGTCCGTCGTACACATCGTTCTAATAAAATCTTGCAGAGAAAGTCTAGCGAGCGTTCGAGCAGGCCGAATGATAAATCTCTAAAAAAAAAAAATCAGTTCACAGACTTTGATTTCTGTACAGAAAGTCTCAGTCTTTGCAGAATCAGAGCGAATGAGCTTGATTTCGGTGTCCGCAGGACAAAGATACATGGTGGTAAAACGCAGAAATATTTCATCATGTATCATCATATTAATGCCGTTCCAGCATGGCCGACCTCACCCCTCCACCTCTGACACCCTCCTCCTCCCCTCCCTCACCCTGCCTGTCCCTCCCCCCTCCCCCCGCTGTGCCTGGCTGCTCTTGTTTGACCTTTGCCCTCGCTTGCAGGTGGGCGGAGCAGGTGTCCAGAGTTGGCCAATAACAATCAGGGCGTCGCCCTCTGTGACACGCCCTCTTTGGGGTTGGATAATGAGCAGGCTCCCGACAGCCGATTCGCCGGTGAGTGGCAACCTCTCGAACATGGACCGATGAGAGCTGAGGACTGGGCACGAGAGTGAGGGGAGGGAGGGTGAGGAGAGGAAGGGTGAGGAAGATGACGAGGGGGAGCAGAGGCAGAGTGCATGAGTTCGTCAGTCAGAAGAATTAAGGATTCTGGCACATTAGCTCACTTCGCTAACATGCTAATGCAAACTAATGCAAGAAAGAAACAAGAAAAAATTTTTGGATTTTTTGGCAGATTTAGTGGCAGTTAGGGTGCAGAGAGGAGGTTTTGTAGCATCGTTGCCCAGCATGAAGATCTGGAGGCCTCCTTCTTCTCTTCATCCCTACCCTTTGGTGTTGTGGTGCTTCATTGCTTTTTCAGTACTGGTTAGCTATGCACTCTCTCCCTCCCTCTCCCCTTTAGCTGAAGCCTTGTGTGTGTTTCTGTGTGCGTGTAAAGTGCATCTTATCGCGTGTTGGACGAGTGCTCTCTGCATGCCGTGTTTTCTGTTCCTGAGTGAGAGAGAGAGAGTCTGGTCCATCCCAGAGTTCATGTTCAGCGTCTGCCAGCTCCGAGCCGCTTCGCCAAACATCTGTAACCCTCACCACCTCCATCCCCCCTCCTGTCCTCTCCTGGTCCTCCTTCCTGCTTCCTCAAACTCGATGAGTTACTGTGATGAGAGCTAAAGGAGTCAATCTTCCCGATTTGCTATTTTTAAAAGTTTTGGTTGTTTGATTAGTAATTGCGGGCTGAGACTTGCTTCACAGCCTTTAGCTCTGCATCATTGTCGTAGCTCTCAGCCTTTCCCCCCTCTAAAACCCTGATTTACCTTCATTCACTTGAATCCCCCCCGTTGGTCTTTTATGGTGGATGGTGTGACATGTTTTCTCTTTCTGTGTCGTAAAAGTGTTCTGTTATCTCTCTGTTTCTCTCCTTTCCCCGTCATTCTTCGACATCTTCTGCTGTCTTTTCCTGGACATTTTCTCTTCCTGCCTCTCTCTTCTTTCTGTCTTTCTTTCGCTCCTCTCCTTTGTCTCTATTTTCCTTCTCTCGCCTTCTTTTGGATGGACAGATGAGGAGTCGTGCCCAGTGCACATTGAGGACTAGGTATGGAGTTATGGTTAGATGCTAGATCAGACACCGGGGTCATATATTGTAGATTACTTTGTGTTGTTAACTACTCGTTTTATATGTCTATTGTGGTTTCATTTTATTTAAAGTTCCTCCCCTGGCATTGATTAAACCCCCCAAAACTAACCTCTGTTCAGAAAAATGACATATTTAGACGTTTTTTTCCATGAAAACATACCTGTGTTATGTCTCAAAATAGATCTATGAATATGGAAATAGTCTATCTCCACCCACCCCTCTGTCACTCGCCTGCAGCTCACCTGCAGCTCGAGCCCACCTGCCCACCAAACACACAAACCTCTGCTTGATTTCTGCTACTTAATGCCACACACACAACAGCAAGTGGAGTAATACAGGAGTAATTCAGCCATACATGTTTGAACCAGAAACCGATTGAGGAAGAGGAGGAGCGATCGTACAGGGCAGCTCACAAATCGATGTATCAGGATGGTAACGTGTTTCTGCAGCACTCCGTACAACTTTACAAATGTAATGGTAATAGATAACATGAGCCCTCTGCTTGACTACGTTATCATGATATGAAAAGCTGCAAGTTGACGGGATTGATTTCTTCAGTATGAAACCCTGGCTGCCTGAATCCATGTTTGTCTGCTTATTTCGCTCCTCATATGCCCTGTAGTATATGAAAAACATCCCTTACACATGTCAAGGTTGAAACCTTGATTTTTATTGGAGAGTCCCTTTAAAACTGCAGTACAGCTCAGAATCTGCCTCTCATTATATTTTGTCATATTTTCACGTGGTGTTTCACAGTAGTGTTTGAGGTGAGCACGCTTTGATTGCTGATGTTATTCATTATTCATATTGGTTGAGACCTAAAACTATCAATAATTAATTTTATTCCCTGAAAGTTGCATTTATTCTTGATGATATTTACCGTTGAGTCAGGATAGTTTTTTTTTTTTAATTCAATAAATAACACATTCACATTCAACAAAGTATTGTGCCATTTAAGAAAAATATCACGTCCTCTGCTGTGGAAGCCAAGAAGCCAAGTTTAAATCCTAGGAGGCCGACTTTGTTTTTATCCACATATACACATCGATCTTTGTCTCAGGTCCAACCAGACTGCAGCATGAGTCATCAAAAATGCCTTTTACAAGATGAAAAGAGATGGATTTTGATTTAGAAACACCCAAAAATGCTTTTTGTGACATGTTTTGACACACGGGATAAGAGTGCTAAATGCATTTTTCATTTCAGCATGTCTTTAATGTGTGTGCAGGCCGGTAGCAGTGGGTGCAGGTTAATTCATTTTGCTTTAAGAGCAGCAAAAAGGAATCAAGGAAGTGTCCCGTGAAGGCGTAGAGTAATGCCAGGATCAGATTGCCGGCCATTTGGGTCCTTTCAGAGCTCACTCTGTCATATTAAGCGAACTCGCTGCCTTAAGTTTCTGCAGTTAGTGAGAGACACGTCAGACTACATGTTCAAAACCCCACCAGTCATTGCACAGTGTTTCCATTCAAATTAAGCACAAATTTGAACCCATTTTCGGCTGCTGTTCCTTCAGTTAGCTGCTAGCTGCCTTTTAAATCCCCGGGCGGTGGGACATAGGACATCATCAAGCCGTCGCACCCCCTGCCCAGTCCTGCCGGCTCCAACGTTTTACACAGATGTTGATGATTCAGCTCTGTTGCTACCTCTGCTGCCGAACATCCTGAGTTTGTAGGTTTTAACGGCACAGCGTTCCTGCCTCGAACAGGCCGGGTTGAAGGGGATTATGAGACACCACGTGATAAATGACAGCTTGTCCTGCTTTGTTCTCACTGAAAATGAGCAGAAAATGTAGGACTCTGCTATTCTGTGGCTGTGTCCTGTGTCAGGTTTGGGGAAATGTCCTCTGAGTGACGCTTCTTGTAGCGTGACCCTCTTTCTCTCTGTCTCCATCTCTCCTCCAGGTCTGATGTACCTCGGGGGCTACAGGCCTGTTTTGGAGCCCCTCCCCCACCACACCTCCACCAGCAATATCAACCTGGAGGAGCAGGGGGCTGAAAACAGGGACGGCCAGAGTCCTAAACATCCCCGCCGCGGACCACTCATTGTGTAACACTCTCAAACAAACGCACACACACACACAAAACACACAGACTTCTCCGTCCAGAGTCTGCTCTTCTTACCCTGCCATAGTGCTGCATCACTGGATACTGTCCTCAGTGAACAGGGAAACCCCTCAACCTCCTCCTCATCCTCCTCCTCCTCCGTCTGTCTGAACATTTCCTGGATTGATCGTCTTCGCTCGCTCCTCTCGAGTGGAAAGAGGAGGGAAGAGGAACAGAACGGCCTCACCTGTCTGTCGTCTGTGCACTTTTATCTCACAGGAGTTTCTTTGTTTTGTTCTTTTTTTTCTGTCTGTGACCTAACGTGTTGTGGGAATGATTCGCCTACTGCTACTTTGTTATTTATTACCTGTAGGTCTAACCAATCAGAGTTGAGTATTGTGACACTATCTCTAGAGAAACACGTGCTGCTCCTCTCCTTTCCTCTCCTCTATTACCAGCCAAACAGTCAGGGGCTACTGTGATCGGCAATCGGATTTATTACTAATGTACTTCTTCTCTGTCATAAACTGTATGTTGAACGAGTGGTCGGACACTATTTAAACGTCAGCTCACGCCGGGCTACCTTACCACAGCGAGCTAAAACCGTGCTGACCCCTCTCCTCGGATCAGGGAGCTCCCGTCTCGACTTCGCATGCAGCTTTCGACTTCTGCTGATCCTCTCATTCCCGCCATGATTTTCAAACACCTCTGCTGAATGTGAACGCGGAAGCGGCCGGACTTGCGGGGCGGCGGGCGAGCCAGGAAAACGGCGGCCAAAATGAACAGAAATGGACTGAGAAAGAAATGGCACAGAATGTAGGAGGACGAACGGCGATCTGTTGAGAAGGGGAATGTATGTGACATTTAAATTGTTACGTAAACTGGAATTAAACTTTGAACCCTGGTTATCTAAACACACACACACACACACACACACACACACACACACACACACACACACACACACACACACACACACACACACACACCACGCCACCCTCTCCTTCTGCAGCTCCATCTTAGCATGTCAGTATTATCGTAGTTCAACTGGAAATCACCAAGTACCACCAAGCAATAAAGATGCCCGACGTGCATCTCCTCCTTTTCTCCTGCAGGAGGACGCTCAAACAAAAACTGTGTTTGCACTGGCTCCTTACATTCAGATTCAGCCACTTCAATGTGTGTTTTTTTTTTTTAATCTTAATTTTGCCATTGTAAAGGGATTTCATGTGAGAATAAAACCATCATGCGGTGAATTTGAAAACCTACGCGTGAGCTTTCGACCACACTGTGGCCAGCTGGCATTTTGCTCACCCTCATGTTCCCCGTTAGTCATCCCGACGAGCCGTTTCCTCCTCGTTTGTGAAGCTTTCAGTTGTTTTGGTTTTGTATAACTTAAATGTATAGCTCACCTGTTGTTGATGTTCTCCGTTTCTGTGTTTTAATTTGTTGCAAAACACTGTGTCGTTTAATAGAATGTGGATGAAAACATGTGAAAAACTTGTAAAGGTTTACACACTTGCGCACACACACATGCGTGCTCACACAACAAATAACTGAAAAGGGACGATATCAACATTTAATGCACTATTAGCTGTTTCCTAGACAACACACTTTGCGGTGCATGAGGCGATAGTAGAGTAAGCATGTTAGTCTAGGTCAGCCTGCACCCTCCTGTAGAATACTCGATGGTGGATCACTGCACACATAAAGCCGTACCATATCCCTCTGCAGTGTTATATATCGGTTGCTGGTTCCTTATTCCCTTGGCCCGAACTGTTACGGTCAAGAGTGCTGCACTACTATATCCAAGCTGCAAACAGTCATGTGATCACTGTCCAAATGTGTAGGTGAAGCGGCTCTCTGGCACCAGTCGCAGTATGATATCAAAGGAATGGGTCCCGACCCCACTTTTCTAGAACTACGAGTGAAAATGTAAAAGAAGACATCAAACGGACAATAAAGTTTTTGCATCTAAACAGTCACTGAGTGATTCGCAGTTGATTTTAAAGGGAAAGCCGAACATGAAGCGCCGCTCTGAGGTGCTTCCTAACGTGGTCACCTTCACTGAAACGCTCCTCTCTGCTTTCATCATTTCTCAAACTCTGGTTTGCAGTGCTTTCCCACCACAGAGCTTGTCTCTTTGTCGCCAGTAAAAATAACTTCTCTGGACTGATTCTTTACATCTACGTCATTTCTCCCCACTTGACTCTCTAACGAATAACAAAACCAAAAGGAGAAAATCCAAGAAATAACCTCAAAAAGAAAAAATCCTTTCACTTCACTTTAAAGATGTACTGTTTTACCACGTATTAAAACTTGCACTGATTAATATCTCTATGTTGAGATCAACTGACTGTGTGTTGTGTTAACTCTACGGGCTGACTGCAGCCAGGTAAAGATAGTGAAAACAGAGGAACATAGTGGAGCATTTAGCTGCCAAAGGACCAGATACTCCCCTCAGGAGCTGGTAGCGACCAAAAACAGAGCTAAAAGAGTCAATATTTGCCTTATATTCATCTGGTAAATACACAATTATTGGCTAACACATTAACCATATAGATTTTATACAGTAAGGGGGTAATATGTCAAATATTACGTTTACATTGTGACATCATTATTACATTATTACATGAGTAGCTACTACTACTTGGACACTCAATTGACGGGAAGTTAATTAACATCTTTTCTCATAGTAGATTGAATAGTCATTATTCAAGCAAAAATGCAGAAAAACTTGTTAAACGTTGGCTGGCATTTGAAAATCTTTTGGTTTTGGACTCTAGATGAGACAAAATTTGAGGAAGTCACCTTAGTAATTTCTCACTGTCTATGATCACTGACCACTAACTGTTGCTGTGAACTCCAGTGTAAGCACAGAAGTCCATTTATCATTCATTGAATTAAAGCTGCGTCAGTGAACTCACTTGCTATGCAAAAAGAGACTTTTTAACATAAATAATACATCAACATTAATGCTTGACTGCCTGCTGTGAGTTTGCAGGGGAAGATGATGGGTGGGTTTTGATTGGTATCCATGTTTCTAATGTCATTACCATGTTACCACATTACTTCCTAATTGAATTTTACCTTCTCATTTGTGTGCACTCGCATGTACAGACTTACACCCACCATCATTTTGTCACCAGTGTCAAACAAGTTGTGAGCAAGCTATAAATTCACATCATCTCTGCCCTCAGAGGGAGGAATCGTTCCCCACCTGCCTTTTCCATAATTTTATTGTTCGTTACTCGATCATCTTCAATCTCACCTGCCTCCAGAGTCGAACCACCGGTTGACATGTCTCCCTCCTCCGTTCACCAATTACACAATTACAGTGTGGGATGGGTTTCTCGTTTCAGGCAGCTGACAGAGGTCATTCATTGTGCCCAGCCCTCCTCAGCTCAAATCAAAGGACGGCGCTGCAGAGTGGGTCTGCTCTTACACTCGGCTGGAAGCTGCTCTAACGCAAGCACTCCACGGCTGCAGATATGAAGCATTTCGCTTTTCTCTTCCTCATCATCTTCACAGGTAAGACTCTGTGCTGTGTGAGCATGTTTGAGGCGTGATTATACGTGAGGAGACAGCAAAGTATCAGTGAGAACTCAAATTTTCCTTACTTCTTATCATATTGTTTGAAGAACAAAGACGCAAAGATTAGTCTCTCAAGAATACAACTTCCAAAAATAATAAAAAAAAGAAGCAAATTTTGGCAGAAAAAATTAGGACTTTAAAGGACTAGGACTGTTTGGGTTTTCCTACAAGCTTATGTTGGGAGTAATAAAATAAAAATATATATAGGCCACAGTACATTAAAAAAAGGACCCTTTGACATCATTATAGAGCAATAAATAATAAAAAGTCAAACATCAAGGCAAATGGAAATATATATATACATAATATACATATAATGTGGGATGTTAACATATCTTTTTTAGCGTTAGCTGGGGAACCCTCCTCTGAGAAAGTGTGCAGTTATCAGGACATTCTGGACTACCTGAACCTGACCACAGATAACAGCGTGTTTAAACTGACCCGGCCCGTTCTGGACTACACACACCCCACCGTCGTGGAGCTGGACATCATCCTCCTTGCCATCCTAGCTGTGGTAGGTGCTGAATGACTGTGTTGGGGTATGATTTATCTGCTTTGGGGCAATGCAAAGTGATCATTTTAAACGTGTGTGTGTGTTACCAGATTGAGAAAACACAAACTTTCATTCCTTTCATCTGGGCATCAGCGGTGAGTGAATTTTTCCATTTTGACCATTTCACCTTCTTACATCACTCGACACTTTTTTCCTCCATGGCTCTCAGCCAGCGCTCTGATTGGTCACCTGTTGTTCTGTATTATATTTGAAATTTGTCTCTAACTTCGCCTGTCATCTTTCTGGTAATTCACCGTTAACTTTTAGATGTGGAAAAATGAACGCATCGCCTGGGACCCTGCTCAGTTTTGTGGAATCACTCAGATTGCAGTTCCCAGAGGCATGCTGTGGAGACCGGATCTGTTCATCTTTGAGATGTGAGCCTGCAGCGCACACACAGACTAGATTTTGAAAAGTTATGCAAAAAGATATCCGACACAAAAACTGACTTTAGAGGAACAGACAAACACTTTGGGAAATAAGCGTATTCAGTTCAGTGGTACTGAAATCCGAGCAGACAAAATATAAGGTGGAGGCTAGCAGCCAGTTAGCTTAGCACAAAGACTGGAAACGGGGAAACAGCTAGCCTGGCTGTCCGAAACTAACAAACTACCTATCAGCACAATAAAGTTCAGTAATTTACACGTTTTATCTTGCTTGTTTAACTCAAGAGTGCCTCATATTGCTATTTTCAATGCTAATGTAAGCTGTCATATTTCATGGCACAGCCCTCAGCAAGGTTTTCATGGGAGTGCAGCCGTTGAGGCTTTTGTCATAAGGATGTGGGCCTGGTTTCATCTGAAGTAGGTTGGAAAAATGAGAGATGCCTCCCGGTTCATCAAGCAAGTCAGGCACTCAACGGTTTCGCTAATCTGGGATTATTTAGACCAGGGATTCTAAACTACTGCACACAGCATCTGAGCTGAACAGACCAGCATCGCAAAAAATAGATACTAGTCACTGGATATAACTCTGGTTCTATGAGTGCGTGTGAAACCCTCCCCTCTTATACTTCGGAAAAGGAATTCACTTACAGCAGTGTTATGCTTTTTGCTCTGCCGGCCGAGTCCAACCCTAAGTTTGCGAAAGGCAGCTTTAGACACGATTCTGTTGTTTATATGCTAGCTAAGCTAACAGGCTGCTGGCTGTAGCTTCATATTTGTCATAGAGACATGAGTATGTTATCAGTCTTAACACTCTGCCAGAAAGTGAATAAGTTCATTAACCAAAATGTTGAAGTGCTGCTTTAAAGGTGAGATGGAAACTGGATTGGACAGTGAAACTAAATCAAGGACAAAACTGAAAAACAGATTTGAAATAAGTGGAAAGGTAAGGTTTCGTCGAGAATAAATCACTTAAACCCGGATATTGCTGATACCACACACCCTGTGTTTATTTAGAAGGCAAATGATGCCACTGTGTGCTCACGTTTATTAGTTGTACACACATTCGTTTTTATACTATTGTTAAGGGTAAAAATGAGCAAATACATTATCCTGAGGTGGCGACAGAAGGAGCTCCATCTCCTATTGATTCAGTTCATGATTAATGTGGAATAGCGTGATTTAAATGCTCTACAAACATGCCATGAACAGAGTGTGTGCGTGTTTCTGTAATGTCTCAGGATACAGAGGGATGACTCGCCTCTGAATCCTTACGTGCAAATGTCCTACGATGGGATGGTGACTTCTGACGAGGACATGAAGGTAGTTAGCACCTGTGAGATGGATGTCCACAAGTTCCCCTTTGACACACAGAGATGCAACATCACCATTGGATCTGCAGTACACTGTGGTGAGGGAGGAAGAGTGTGTCTGTGAACTCAGTGTTGTCTCCACTTGCAGCTCCTTTCACTCACATTTTCTTTTCTCACCTCAGTTAATGAAATTCGGCTCATTCCTTTCTCCAACTCCTCTCGGGCCACGCAGTTTTCCAGAGAGGTGATGAGGTCACAGGGAGAGTGGGAGTTCCTCCAGCTGTCCATCACCAGCGGCAGTTTCACCTTCCATGGCAGAATCTGGGAACAACTCATATACACTGTACGCAGCACGGGCTCAGACGCAGACGGGCGCTAAAGTAAAACCTGAATGTATGAGTGGAGACACCCAATGAATGCAGATGCTTCCGGATGGAGAACCAGGGATCACTGGATGGTTTGATGCATAATATATTACTGCCATTGCAATCACCAGATCTGAAGCCAGTACGACATCTGTGGGAGTGCTGTGGTTCAAAACACCACATGAAGAAACATCTCTGTCGTCACTCCTCCATTCGAGTCCAGCCAATTGCAAAATCTATGCTAAGAGCTGTGCAGGAGGCTCGTGCTGTCCAAGCAACCTCACTAAGTCACTTTATGTTGGGTTTTCCTTTAATTGGCCACCCTCAAGAAGTAACTCTCAAGAGGAACCAAAACAAAGTTGTGGGCTCTAATATCTATGCATTCTCTCAAATTGCTTAAATTGTGCATCACTCAAGTCATCAGTTTTACAAGTTTGTGCCCTTGAATTATAAATCTGGCACACAAAATAAACAGGACATAATGTTAAACAACATCAGTTTTACAGGATACTTCATTCGTGCTCATGCATGATGTAAATCATGCTCTCCAGTTTCGTAATTTGTGCTTTCATATCAATAACTTGGACGTGCAAATTAACATAATTGAAACAATATTGTCCTTTTTATAAATTTCATGCTCTAGAATTCTTTAATTCATGCTCTCGCATTACAAATTTGTGCTCTTGAATGACTTCATTTGTGCTCTCAAATTATATTCTGGCCACACAAACTAACTGAGCATAATTTTTCAAATTTCTTGAATTTTTGTAATTTGTGATCTCATTACTAAATCTGTGTTCTCATATTAAGAATCTTAATTAAGAAATTAATCTCACCACACTGTCTGTTTTACATACTTCATTCGTGATCTTTAATTACTTAATTTGTGTTATATATTCATAAATGGGGTGTCAAAATGTTCAAGAACCTAATGTTTAATAATTTACTTTTTCGTGCACACAACTAAAAAACACATCTTGTAAAAGTGTACTCCTGTGGGAATGTAATAATTTCTGATGTCATTTGATTGATCTATTCTGACCCTTGAACCTGTTTTCCCAGTTCACCATGAGGAGGAGACCCCTCCTCCACGTCATCAACTTCCTGTTGCCCATCCTGTTCTTCCTGATTCTGGACCTCGCCTCCTTCTTCATCGCAGACCATCGAGGGGAGAAGTTGGGCTTCAAAGTCACCGTGCTGCTCGCCATCTCGGTGCTGCTGCTCATCCTGAACGACATCCTGCCCTCCATGTCCGACGAGACTCCACTTATTGGTACAGTGTTTAACTGGATTATGATTCATACTGTCAGGAGAGTCAGACACCAAAACAAAAAGTAGTTACTGCCTGTTTCCTTCTCTCAGCGACCTACTGCATCGTGATTTTTGCTCTGATGCTGCTCAGTCTGCTGGAGACGATTTTGGTTACGCATCTTATGGAGAAAGACCAGGAGACGCTCAGGGACGACTGCAAGGACAAGCGGGAGACCGCCAAAATCGCTAACTGTAACTCAGGTAAAACCCATGTCGCAGACGACAGTTTTCACAGTTTTCACAGATGCTCCATGAGCTGAAATGTTTTGGGGAATTTTCTTGCTACCGGTTCTAGTTTCAGTCTATGTGCAGCACAATTGTGACTCATATTACCTCTACAGTCATTCTTGTGACAAAGCTGCTGTTTGCTTTCAGAGGAGAAAAGACAGACCCGCTGTTCATGCATCTGTAAAGTGTCTGGAGGTGAGAAACAGCATGAACTGCTGCCTGTGGCTGAAGAGGTACAGCATTATAGGTTCTTTATCGCAGGCCAGGTGGACGGAGTCATGTAGTTTCTCATGTGCAATCATGCAGGATTTTTATGTTGTTAAAAAAAAAAAAAAAAAAAGATCAATCTCTTTCTCAATTTGAACTGCTATGTTAAATACAGCTGATGCTGGAATTTTGAAATTTGAAAAATAGTGGAAACTGGAAAAAAAGTGTAAATATCATCTCTTGTGCCGTCTTCTTTTAATGGCACCTAAGTGGAACATTAGCTCCAGCTGTTTATCTCATTGAACGAACACCTAATATTCACTACTGTGACAACACAGGAAGATTCAACACATGCACACGCTTTTAACATCTTATGACGCCTGATTCTACCTGTTAACACGTGATAATTTGGCCTGTAAACATCCTGCATGATAACATGTACGAAACAATTCACGATTTTTGTCCACCTGGCTTGAAATACATTACTCAGCGGGAGAACAGACCCACTCTGACATGACTCTATGACTCCTGCTGTGTGCAGGTGAACAACAGCATTCAGTCAGGAGAGTCTCACGTGTTACTGTTGATCCTGGAGGAGCTGAAGGAGCTGCAGAAAGCTCTGAATCTGCATCTCAGCCGCAAAGGGGAAGCAGGGAAGTCCGTCCAATGGGCCGCGAGAATCAACAAAGCTTTCTTCATGTTCTACATCACCACTGTGTCGCTGTTTCTACCCCTCATCTTCATGAAGTGGATGTAATACCTCAGTGTCTGTATTGTAGCTTTATGTCAACACGTGCTGAAATGTCACTGTAAAGTGTCGTGTGTCGTGTTGTGCTCATAAAAGCGCAAATTCTGTATTTAAAGTATTGTGTTGTGAATTTTATTTTACGTGGTTTCACTGCAGAGGCCAGTTCAATGCATTACCTTTGAATACGCTATGGAAATGTGCAATGATGAATCCATTTTTGTTCCTAGCTGCAAATAACAGGATGAGGTGAAAGCTAAATGCTAAATGTCAGAAAAAAGAAGGCTGTTTTAAATCTGATCAATTTGTTGGCTGAAATACAAGAATTGGACCTGAAAATGTTTTTAAATGAATAAACGCAGACAAAAGGTTGAGATAAGTGTATAAATGAGGTGCATCTGTGTGTGGTGGTTCATGATGTTGGAGATTAATTTTTGCCTGAAGATGCACCTCAGTGTGCGATCCAATCAGGACCATCAACAGCAAAAGTCTGAAGAGGAATCAAATCCTTCCCCCAGCGGTCTCAATGTGTGCGTGAAGCCCTAAAAAACACACAAACTCACCGACCTCACTGATGTCATCATTCATACTCTAATATTTCACATTATCTCTCGGCCCAGACAAACAGATCTTCCCCACCTGTCCTGCTTCAGCCTGCTCTCACCTCACCGCTCGTCCTTCACTCAGACTTTAAACCAATCATCCGTCCTCACCGGCCTCGATGTTATCAGCCCACCATCAAAAAGGAGGCTGGTCTGTCATTTTGTCCACCATCATCACTCAGGCTGCTATAAGAAGTCCCCGCAGGACTTTGAATGTCTTCTTGTTCAGCACATCGAATCTCAGTGTGTGTTGATTTGATTTGTTTTAGCTATGCTGCCGGTCGTGGCTCTTTGGATGGCAGTGTTGGTCTGTCGGTCCACAACTTTGGTCCAGACTGAAATATCTCATCAGCTATTGGATAAATATCAGACATTCATGGTCCTCAGATGATGAATCCCAGTATCTTCAGTGATCCCTTAAATTTTCCCACATTTAGAGTCATTCCTCCCAGATGATGTAACCTAACTGATCCAAGTACTTGTGCATGAATAAATCTAACCAAACCTTAACCTTAGCATTGTCACATTAGAAAATTAACTTTTTTCCTTTGTACTGGACAAAACAGCATATTTTGTCTTATAATTTGGAGGACTTTTTACAGTCTCACATGGCTGCAAACTCTTTGGAACAGATGTGTTTTGGACCCAGCTGCAGCAGTAATTCACAGAAGTTTCTTAGAGGGGAGAGCAGCTTAAGCACTGATTGGTGATGAGTCTCAGGTGTGCGGAGGGGTGAAGGAGTGCTGGCTGAACAGGTGAGCAGACGAGAGAGACAATGGCAGCAGACAAGGAGTTGGCAGACTGTGGCACAAAATGTTAAAAGCAATCAGTTACTGCCAGAGAAAAGCTGGACTTCAAGGGAATTCACAATGGATCCAACGCTTTATGGCAAATTTATCAAAGGTGTCAAATGAGAGAAAAATGTCTTCACCGGCTGAGTAACCCACAATCAAAACAAAAAAAGTCACATTGCTTGAAAAATAAGACCTTCGGTCTTATGTTGACGTGATGAACAGAAAAAAGACTTTAAATAAATAAGAAAAGGTTCATCTGTAACACAGGTCACAGGACAGGACAGTTGACAGAGAATGTCTTGATCAGCTTTTGGTGTCCTCCAATCATTTTATCCATGTTTCTCCTGATAATGTAATGAAAATGATGGTTAAGAAAAGAGTGATTAATGTCTTATCCCTCATGCCATCACTCCCACTGAGTTATTTAGCTGTCCTCCAAGTTCAAGGTGACCTCCTTCACCTTCATTTAAACTTTAAAATTTGGTCCCTCTGACAGTATCTCTGTGCCGCCACAAGGTGGTGTGCTCTACTTTTTGCTTTTTACTTTTTGTCAGCTCTCACATCTCTTCTTCTTCTTCTTCTTCTTCTTCTTCTTCTTCTTCTTCTTCTTCTTCTTCTTCTTCTTCTTCTTCTTCTATAAAACTGATATAAAGCAATGACTTCATTTAAGTGGCACCTCAGACTGATTGACTGATTTATAAAGTGTAACAGTTGTAATTTTGATCATGGTTTCTATGTCTATTCTTGCTTTTATTTTCAATACTTCTAATTACTACTTTTACTTTTTTCCATTTATGTGCTGCTGCAACACCTGATTTTCCCCTTTTGATATCGATAAAACCTTTTTTTTATCATCTTACGTCCTCTTACTGACTGTAATGTTTTTTTTTGTCTGGATGTGTGGGATTTGTATGCAAAATGTTTATTAGCTGCAGTGACTGAACGTACTTTTACCATTAAACAGTCATTACAGTCCATTTTTGTCTCTTCTTCCTCTCAAAGAGAAATGCTGCGATGATGCTCTGGGAGTGACCACAATCTCTGGATGGCTGTCAGACTAATGACATTATTAAAAAAAACAATAACTGATCTGTGATTCAGTTTGCCCGTCCCTCTTCCATTATGAGGCAGTGGTATTATTACCACAGCAGACTTGATGACATTTCCAGACAATACTGAGAGAACAGAGATACACATTAGCTGTACACTGACTTTGGATTTTCACAGGTGTTGCAGTCATGATGCTTATTGGTTTCCTCTTTCTGCTCTTCAGCACAGGTAAGCTTGGACAAGGCTGAACTTATTTCCTGCTGTGGTTTAATCAAACCACAAGTTTGTCTTTTTAAATTTGGAAAACTTTAAGGGTAAAACGTAAAAAGCTATGCTGGCTTTCAGAGCTCCTCTCCGATGTGTGTGCTTAGTATTTATAGTGCAGGAATTCATCTGTGTGCTTTCAGTTTGTAAAGTAAGTAAAGTCCTGTTAAAAAAAAATGTGAATTCCAGTACCATGTGAATTTCCACTTCTACTTATGCTGAAAATTGAAAATTGTGCTGCTGGCCTTGACCAACAATGTGCAGCTGGGCCATTTAAATTCAAATGACCGTAAAAATGCTAATATTTGAAAATCATTAATGGACTGATGAGATAAAACGCTGCAGACCTGCCAACGCCTATCTCATAATGGCCTTTCAACGACCGCTATCACTGGATATTACGGCTGATATTTACGAGTTGGTGTTTTTCGTGGTTTGATAATCATTCAGAAGTAGTGGCTGCCAACCCACAGAGACTAATGCCTTCTAAATTCTAAGTAATTAAGAACACATACAGTAAATCTGATGCCCAGATGAACGTAAGAGCTTGGAAGTGCTTATCTATTTCTTTACTTTTAAGACTAATTTCTGTCATGGAGAATGTGTCTCGATGTTTTTGCTGTAGATGGGGTGAACCCTGAGCGTGAGTGCAGCTATCAGGACGTTTTAAACCACCTGCAGCTCACCAAAAACAATGAGTTGTTCTCCATGACCCGGCCTGTTAAAAACTACAAACGCCCAACATCAGTATCCCTGGAAGTACTGCTCTATGCCATTCTAGATGTGGTAAGTTGTTTTGGTCTTATTTGTCAAATTGCAACCAAATTTGACAAAATGACCCATAAATGATTGATGGTGCTTGACTCACAGTATAATGTCCCACAAAGACAGAACAGAAAATGGGTTTAAAATGATGAGACATGACAAAGGGACTCTTGTTTAATTGCTTTGTTGCATGTTCTGTTGCATGTTCATGATGTCTTTTGTCCCATCGGGAGAGGAGAAATCCTTTTTGTAGAACGATCTGAAATTTGGTGTAAAATCGCCACAGTTGAAAATGTTTCATAGTTTGTCAAACAGATTGTATTTCTTCGTGCGTAAGAACTAAAAACTGACAGAAAGCAGAACAAGATGTGCTCCTTTACATTAATCTAACAACATTAAATGAAGACTGCTGTGTGGCATGATAAATGTTAGCTCCAAGTTTGCGATCATGACTTCAACGTAAAAGTAACATTTTAAAATCCATCAGAGTCCCTTACAGTAATGTGAAAAAGTGTTTGCCACTTATAGTTTCCTCATTTTTTGCATTTTTGTCACATTTAATTGACGCGCACACAACCTGATTAAACACAAAATACAGTTTTTAGATGATCATTTCATTTACTGATGGAAAAAAAAACTGGCCCTGTGTGAAAAAGTAATTGCCTTCTAAGTAACATATTCAACTAATGAACCAAACTGAATTAAAAATTAGGTTCAATTAGACACAATCATGCTTGATTACTGCCAGCCCCGTGGAAACTAAACATCACTTTAACAGAACCTTTCCAACAATGTGGAGCTGGTTGAAAGGTCTCAACAAGCTGCACAGTGTGCTGCAATGAAAAGATACTGCAGAAGAGATGAAGGAAAGTTACTGAATCATATCAGACTGGAGAGGGTTACTAAGCCATTTCTAAGGCTCCAGGACTCAGCAAACCAGAGTGAGAGTCATTATCCTCAAATGGAAAGGGAAATTTGGAAAGGTGCGTCTCTCCAGGAGCCCACCAAAATTCCTCTAAGACGGCATCGAGGCTTGTTTTGCCAACAAAAACACTGATGACCCCCAAGCCTTTTGGGATAATGTTGTATGGACTGGTGAGTCCCACACATGGAAGACACGGGTGCTGTTACATCTGGTGCAAAGCTAGCACAGCTTTCCACAATGAGAACATCATACAGTACCGACAGCCAAACATGGCGGCGGTAGTGTGATGGTTTGCTTTGCTTTGCTGCTTCAGGATCTGCGTGATTTCTGAATCATGAATTGTGCCAGAACACTCTGAGGGAGAATGTGTGATCGATCTGATCTGAAGATCAAGGGTGATTGGGTTGCACAGTAAGTCAACAATCTGAAGCACAGGAGCAAATCCACCTCTGAATGAAAAGTAAAGACACAAAATGAAGGTTTAGGAGTGGCCAAGTCAAAGCCCTGACAGGGAAACAGGAGTCGCTGGTACAAAATGCATCTTTTGAAACTGTGAGCATATTGTCCTGTTAGCAACAGGAGGTAAGCTAACAGGCTAACGAACTTGCTAACTGGCTGATAGCTTGCTAATCGACTGTTAGTGAGCTCATTTAAGAAAGCAAACTTTATTTTGATTATTTACATTTAATGGCGTACATTGATTAAACATTTCCCAGTAAAAGTTCAAATTCATCCACAGTTTAATACGTGTATGAGAGGTAGTGTCACAACGCTAAGTTTGGCTAGTTAGCTTTCTAATCTTTCTAAATTTCTAATCTAATGTCTGAATCCAGAGCATTGTGCAGTGTGTGCGGAGTTATGTGCTTTAGGAGAGGTTTCTAGATTAGATTTGACATGCCTCCTGAATTATTTTCACACTCATTTCTTTGTTTACAGGTTGAGAAAGAGCAAAAATTCATTCCCTATGTTTGGACTGTCACGGTGAGTTTTGTCAGTATATGACGAAGACCGAACCTTTTGACAAATCTCCTGTCCCTCCTTATTGGGAAACTCAAATTTAAAGGAAAACCTTTAAATGGTGTTCATTTGTTTTCCCCTCCATCACATCCCCTGTTTCTGACCCCTTGTTTTCCTCTGCAGAGGTGGCACAATGAATACATTTCCTGGGATCCAAATCAGTTTTGTGGAATTGATAATGTTTCTCTTCCAAATGAAATTTTGTGGAAGCCAGATCTCACGATTGAAGAAATGTAAGTGTGAATGTATTAGCGTGCGGCCACACACACACACACACACACACACACACACACACACACACACACACACACACACACACACACACACACACACACTATTTACTGTACATATATTGATTTTTTTAAATTGACAAACAGTTAAGAGCACATAATTCATATGTTTAGACATAATGGCTTTCAGATTCTGATTGAAAAGCCAATGAACATCAGTATCATATTATTTGACGTTCCTGACTTATTTCTGTTTAAGAGTGTCTTGAGGTTTTTGCTATTTTCACAGATTCACACACACTCAGGCATGAGTGCATCTCTTATTTTTAAAGCTTCCTGTAGGAATTGCTATCACCTGTGCCGTCTGTATTCACATGTTTTGGTGTGTTTCCATACAGGACAGAGAAGGACAAAGCTCCACCGAGTCCTTATCTCACCATCAATGATAAAGGTGATGTTGAAGTCCAAAACGACCAGGTGCTGGTCAGCACCTGTCGGATGCACATTTACAAATTCCCCTTTGACATACAGAGCTGCAACCTCTCCTTCAAGTCTGTCATACACACTGGTGAGAGCATGATTAGTTATGTGTTTTCATTTTCATGTGCTGTGACAGAGAGCTGGGGTGTGGTGTGCAGAGAGTTTGCAGAGGCGATGACGTTGATAGATCTAAAGTGCTCTGCAAAGAAGTATAATGCAGTTAAAAAATACACAGACGTTTAGTGTAGTCAGTTCTTTTATCTCCCACCTCAGCCAAGGACATTCGGCTCCATGCAAGCGACAACTCTTCAGAGGCCACAGAGTGGTCTCGTGAGGTCATGCGGACTCAGTACGAATGGCTCTTCATCAACATGACCGTTACCACCAACAATGCCACTGATTTGGTCAGCCAAGACATCATCATTTACACTGTACGTATTACTAGATACTGATGTTTGTACTTGTATCAGCAAGAACTTTATCTAAGTACAGATTTAGATGGTTATCTAATAGAAAAATTCTACCTTTTAACCACAGTGTGCTTATTTGACAGCTGTACTTTTGAGATTCAGCATGATGAGATAAACATAAAAATACTGCTAATATCCGCTTTCCATCCTGCCTTTTCCTTGTTTTTCCTGTTTTCTTCCTTCCATCTTCCCTCTTTTTTCACCTTATTTGCTTCCATCTTTTCTTTCTTTAACTGATCTGAAAATATAAGAAGCCACTAGCTACTCATCTTTTCCTCATGAGTATTTTTTCTTGGGTACATTTCACTGCATTTTACCTCAGCTGCATTTGAGCATAGGACTAATACTGTAGTATGATGCTTCTTACTTAATGACTCGGTTGCTTATTATAAAACAGCAGAAATGAGCGGATTGGTGCAGATTATTGCAGAGTGTCACCTGACCTTTTCAACATCTTTTCACAGATCACCATGAAGAGGCGGCCTCTCCTCTACATTGTCAACTTCTTGCTGCCCGTCCTGTTCTTCTTGTGTCTGGACTTGGCCTCTTTCATGATCTCAGACAGCGGGGGCGAGAAGCTCAGCTTCAAAGTCACTGTGCTGCTTGCTGTCACAGTTTTACAACTTATTCTGAATGAAATTCTGCCTGCCTCATCACACAGGATTCCACTTATAGGTAAAGAAGCTCAGAGTGCACTAGATATGAGCAGGAACAGCACATACTGGCTCAATGAGTAGTTATTTGTCTACATTAATGATGCTGCCTGCCCCTCCCAGCGGTCTACTGCATAGGGATTTTTGCTCTGATGCTGCTGAGCCTCCTGGAGACAATTTTGGTGATGAATCTGATGGAGAAAGACTCTGCACCCCAAGGGCGTGAAGCCGACGTAGACCAAAGCCAGAGTGAGGACTGTAAAACACAGCGCAAAGCCAACAGCTGTTACGGAGGTGAGACCAGGAGCTAGTTGCACCAGCTGTTTCAAAAGCTAAAAATTAGCCAGTTAGATATAAATAAATTGTCCTTAACAGTTAGTAGTTCTCATGTTGAGATCAGTTTTTTACAAAAAAACTTTAAACCTAATAACAGCAATATCTAACTGCAACAGCTGACCAACGGGCAAAACTAGCCTGTGCATATATGACGCATGAACTCATTTAGTTGGGTTGAAGAGAATAAGCAGTAGCTCATATGGAACATCAGATCTGACACATGATCAAAAACCTACTTAATAACGATGTAACCTGGGATACCCTAAATTACAAAATGTCATGCCAATAACTTCAGACTAAATAACCAATGATGCAACCCAATCCAAATGTGCTGTGTTTATTTTTCTACTTAGTAAATTTTTGCTAATTGTATTCATTTGAAACTGTCTTTGTGTCAAACATATCCTCTCAGAAGTGTCCAGATGGACTCAGTGTGCGTGTATCTATGATGCATCTTCTGGAGAAACTCCATCTGAACTGCTGCCTGTGGCCGATGAGGTTAGACTTAGATTGCATTTTGAATCCACCTCATAATGGACACAAAATGCTGAATGTCAAATGTATCAGCTGATAATTTTAAAATCAATAGTTATATAAACCAGTCTGATAAACCACCTCTGCAGGGCAACAGCAGCAAACTGATAGAGGAGTACCACCCATTGGAGAAGATCTCAGATGAGCTGAGGGGGATGGAGAAAACACTATCTCTGCTTCTCAGCTGCAGGAAGAAAGAGGTGAAGCCCGGTTACTGGACCAGAGTGGCCAAAAAAGTCAATAGAGTCTTCTTCATTTTTTATGTGGCGGTGGTCATCCTGTTTTTAACTGTTATCTTTTTAAAATGGACCAGTGCATAGAGCCAACCTCTACCTGTGCATGACAAACTGCAGCCCTATCTTTGTAATTGTTTGCCTTTGATAATGATGATGATGTGATTTTTATATGGAGTTAGCTAGTACTAGTATTAGCAGCAAGGCTAATGTCCTCATCTTGGATTACTAAATATGATTTCAGTGGGACTTTAGGTGTTATAGCTCTAAGTAGTATGGGTGGTGATGGATACGCTGCACAAACCCTGATGCAGATTGTTCAGTGCTTCTACAAAACTTTTCATGCAGCATGCTGGTGATCCCACCATAACGTCTGTACATGCTGCTCTGCTACATGTAAGAATACTTGAATTTACATCTTAGCCAAACTGATGAGGAAACGCGTACTTGGCTGTTTGGATTTTTTTTTTTTTTTTTTTTTTGGTGTATTGCAACCACATAGGTGCTGTTGTTTGCATGTTTTATGCAGTGATAAATCTAAATCTACTGCATATGCACAGTGTTAACATATGACACTGATCTGTTTGTATTGTAAAATCAATATGGCACCTAATATTTACATGTCTTTAGCATGTAAAATGCACAATCTTTATGCATCGTGTATCGAGGTTGTTTAGTTTCATACAAGAAAAAGAAAAGGTCTTTTAAGTAAATAGTTTGAGTAAATGCAAAATGTAATGCCGTTTGCTCTAGACTACATTATGTACATTATGATGTGAATGACAGCTCTGTGATCTTTTCGTCTCACACAAATAAACAACTGAACAATGTCTTCTTTCCTTATAGAAACACACGTGCACACACACAAACATTGTTGGTTTTGTCAGTTGTGGGGTCCACCAATAGCAGTAAGTAGAATTAACCGGGTCAAAATCTTAAGACCAAGTCCGCTAAGCTAACATGCTAAACATAAGATGGGGAACATGGTGTATGTATTTATTTATATCTGACAATGACAAACATTGTGGGCATGTTAGGATGCCGGTGGTAGAAAATGTCCAACCTCACAGAGACATCAACATGGCTCTGGACTGCAATCCTTTTTCTTCTATGTTTCTATGTAGGGAAAAATACTTACAGATCTCGTGGCTCCTTCTGCTTTGCAACTACAAGAAAAGTGGTGATTTTGAGGCACATGATGTTCAAAAGAGGTGACGGAATGCTGGGAAAACTTAGCTCAGTAACCAGTCACAGCGGAGATTTGTTGAATATTAACTGTAAATAAATGTAAATTGTCATTTATCTGTATATATTTGACATAAAACACCTTCCAGATGCAGTTCTTACATTGAACTGCTTAGTAAACTAAACAGCCACAACAGTGGAAGCAAGAAGTGAACTGCATTTAGTTTGATTGATCTGCCCGCAGCCGACTAAGTGTCGAGTTCCTGGCAGCTTTGTTGCATTTGGTGTGCTTCATCATTAGACTGAGATTGAAAAAATGAAAGCATTGTTCATTAAATCTGCCCGGCCCTCCTCCAGTGCAAAGCATTGATATTACCGCTGTAACAAACATTTCTCGACAACACCGACAGGACAGGGATGAGCGTTAACTGTGCAGACCTCTCACAGTCATGATGTTTGCAGGTTTCCTCTTTCTGCTCCTCTTCACAGGTAAGATAAGATGATTCTTTATGATGCATGCAGGTGAGGAATATTGTGCAGTTTAGCTAAAATCTGATCATCCCTGAAGTTTAATTAAGCAATGTTCATTTTTACCAATGTCACCGAAAATTTCATTGCAAGGATCAGTCATTTTTGCTGATCCTCCAAGTTGCTTTCTTCTTTAATTAACAAAAGCCAGCAGCAGGTCAGTCGTAGGCTTGAAGTGTGTCCTGTCATCAGAGTTGTACTAAAATCGTGAATGTGAATGGGTCATTTCCAAAAATGTAAAAACCTGAAATGGTATCCAGCCATGGAGATAGAGACAATGGAGGTGAATGGAACGTGGGGTGGCTGTCACTCAGGGGGCAGAGGGGGTACATCCACTCATCTCTGGGTTGGCAGTCTGATCCCTGAACCGTAACCCCCCCGATGGACAGGCCAGCGCCTTGCATGGCAGCTCCATCACCATCAGTGTTTGAGTGTGTGTGAATGGGTGAATTGTGTGAGGAAGCACATTAAAAGGAGAAAAGTCTTGAAGGAAAGTGCAGTTAAAGGCTGCAAAGTTACAGAGTGTTGAAAAATAAATGTATATACATACATAATATCAGAAATGCACGTCCAGAATTGATCATCAACACTTAATTATTTTGTGCAGGTAAGCAGGAGATGTGTGTCTGTGTGTGCGCGCATGGAAATAATATTGAATATAAAGACCTGCGTACTCTCTTCTGTCAGGTGGAGGCACCTCTGATTCCTCCGAGCAATCAGTGCTTCTTGATGATCAACAGAAGACCAATCAGAGCTCTCAGAAAAGTACGTAGCAGCAAAAAGTACACAGTCTTTGTACTGTGTGTATGAATATTTACTCTTTTGCATGTTTTTTGAAGCAGTAATTTAACTTAATGATATGTTGCTGGTATAAAGAGTAAACAGAAAAAGCGTGTCAGCAAAGTAAATGGTCTCTTGTGAATGCATCAGGGCCGTCCTGGGCTCCTGTGAAGATTCCTGACTTAATTATCATCCCAGTCCGGCCGTGGGTAGAGTTGAGGGGCCAATTGTGCTCCTGGTCATAGATGGAGCTGAAAGGAAGAGCTCCTTTTAAACTTAAAGGAATACAAAAATGCTCACATTTAAAAACATTAGTGGATTAATGAGATTAAACCCTGCAGTCCTGCCAACGCCCTTCTCATAATGGCCTTTCAGTGACCACAATCACTGAGATACTGCTGCAGATATTTGTGAGCTGGTGTTTTTAGAGGTTTCAGTTCAGAAGCAGTGAATGCCTCCTCACAGAGACTAAGGTTTGCCTTTTCTTTCTTAGAGCTCATAAAGTAAATCTGATGTGCTTTTTAAGAATAAACTCTGATAAAGAATGTGTCTCGGTATGTCTTGCAGTGTACGAGGAGGACTCTGAGAGTAACTGCAGTTATCAGGCTCTTTTTAAGTACCTGAACCTGACCAGAAGCAATGACCTGTACACCATGGTCCGGCCTGTTAAACACTACAACGTTACCACATGGATACAGCTCAAAATGGTGATCTATGCCATCCTGGATGTGGTAAGTTTTGAACTGAGCTTTACACTTTCTGTCATTTTTTTCTGATGATTGTCTCCTCTGGGTATGTTTCATTGAACCTTAACAGGAAATACATACAGTGTAACTCCTTGACTCAGAAGAATAAATCCAGGTTTATAGTCTAGTCAGCCAAATTTGCTTTACACAGGTGTGCGTCATCTCCTCCCTTCAAACTTGTCTTGTATTTCTTTGCAGAGAGAGATCGACCAGAGTTTGGTTCTTTACGTTTGGATTTATATGGTGAGTTCTCTCTGATGTAGACAGCACTTTGTTATCATTCCCACCTGTTCAACTTGAATGGAAACTCCCATTTTTTCCTTTAAATTGTATAATTTCACTTTCTCTTCCTCCTTGCCTCCTGGTCACCTCCCTCATTTCCCCATGTAGAACTGGCGCAATTACCACATTTGGTGGGATCCAAAAGATTTTTGTGGACTGAATCATGTATTATTTCCTGCTGAAACATTATGGAAGCCAGATCTAAGTATAGAAGAGATGTAAGTTTGAATGTATGAGCATGCTCTCACACTCACAAACACACCCACAACTGAGCATCAAGTTACTGTTTTATATATGACACAAAAACTGAAGCAGGTTTTAAATGTGATATTTGCAATAATATTATTATTGACAGTATAATTATTATATACATGGAGAATCAGTATAACACTTGGTCCCTTGAGGATCAGTCCTAATGACTTTGGTGATCCCCTGACTTTCCTCGAATGCCACCACGAGTTTCTGGTGACTGTCTTAACCACTATCTGATGGATTGCTCTCTGTGTGTACTCATGCAGGACAGAGAAGGATAAGGCCCCCCCGAGTCCTTATCTGAGTGTTACAAATGAAGGTCTTGTCGAATCCCGGGATGATCAGGTGGTGATCAGCACCTGCAGGATGCAGGTTTACAAATTCCCCTTCGACACTCAGATCTGCACCCTGTCTTTGAAATCAGCCTTACACTGCGGTGAGGCCTCATGTCTAACATGTGCATGCTTTGTGTCCTCACAGGTTATTGTTCATGAGCACACGCCTGCAGACACCATCACATGCGTTCCTTCTTTGTCGACCTGCTGAGAAACCTCACGGCATGGCTTTTTTTTTTCCACAGCGGATGAAATAAAGTTTGATGTCATCCTCAACAGTTCAAAGATCACAGAGCTGTCCCGGGAGGTGATGCGGACCCAGTACGAGTGGCTGTTCCTCAACATGACAGTTGCCAAAACAACTGTCAGTACTTTTGGCTACGACCAAAGCATGGTCATTTACACTGTAAGTATTTCTCAATACAGGTGGTGGAGGTGGAAACTATATTTGTGTCACCAGTAAGTACTTGAGACTTCTTCTTTGGGTTTAAAAACACAACATGGTTCTGAAACTTGTTGTATAACTGATACACAGTAAGACAAATAGTTGTCTATCAGTTGTGGAGCAGGATTATTTCTCATTCGAAGTTGTGGGCAACCTGATGACTTTTCTTTTAGCTCTGTTTTTGGTCTCTACCAACTCCTGAGGGACAATGCTGCCTTGTTAGCTGCTAAATGCTCCACTGTGTTCACCAGCTTGTTGCTAACTGTGCCTGTCTGCTGTTTGGAGGGGATTACATTAAAGAAAGGACTTTTAACAAATGAGTCAGTCAAACATGCTGCATCACCTTGTGTTTGCAGCAGTACTGCATAGTTTCCTTTCACAGTATGAATGTATATTAACCCTTTTTCACAGATCTCCATGAGAAGGCGGGCTGTCCTCTACATCGTCAACTTCCTGCTGCCGGTCTTCTTCTTCTTCTCTCTGGACGTGGCCTCTTTCTTAATCTCGGACACTGGGGGCGAGAAGCTTGGCTTCAAGGTCACTGTGCTGCTTGCTGTCACTGTGATGCAGCTTATTCTGAATGAAATTCTGCCGGCCTCCTCAGATCGGATTCCACTCATAGGTAAAGAAGCTCCTGGTCTTGCCTTTATTGGACGCCACTTCGCGTGCAGGAACAGCACTCCCTGACTGTGAAGTTATTTGTCCTCATTAATGATGCTGCCTTCTCTCTCCAGCGGTCTACTGTATTGGGACTTTTGCTTTGATGATGCTCAGCCTTCTGGAGACGATTTTAGTGATGTACCTGATAGAGAAAGACAACGAGGCAGATAACGAGCAAAGCCGGAGTGAGGACAAACAAGGCAAAGTCAGCTTCTATAGATGTTTTGGAGGTGAGATAAAGATCCTCTGGATCTAAACTCTGCTGTTATTATACGTATTTTACTGTTTTCAGTGGTGTACACTAGTGATTCGGTATATTCGATATGGACTGGGTCCAAATTGACTTGCTGTTCATTCCGGATGCAGACCAAGGTCTGGACTTTGAGAAGCCCTGGTGTACACTGTTAGTTATGCTTTGAATACTTGCAGATGCATTTACAAATGGTGACACATACAGGTTAATTTAAATATGTTTGTCAAACATGTCCTTTCAGACAAGCAGAAATGGACTGACTGTGGTTGTGTCTGTAATATGTCCGCTGATGAAACTCCATCTGAACTGCTGTCTGTGACCAAAGAGGTGAGAACTGGGTTTCACTTTAAGGGTTGGACAGGGAAACAGCGAGGCATGATGGCTGACTGATCAACCTTAGTTTATCCATGTATTGTTAAGACTTGGGTTCAAGGTATGCATTCAAACTTCTGCAATCCAAAAACACATTAAACTGCATTAGAGCTTTAGAATATTTGGTGTTCTGTCTCCAAAAAGAGATTGCTTTGAAAAGTACCCATATTTGCCAGTCTGGTCTGTTCACCTCCATTGTATTGGAAGGAGACAGAAATATACCAGCAGGCGTGAGTAAGATATGTTTGTAATCTGGATGAACCAACCCTTTTATGTTATATGGTCCATATTCTCATTAAGTCCACTAAATGACTTCTGCAGGGTAGCAGCTGCCAGCTGACGGAGGAGTCCCATGCCTTGGAGAAGGTCTCATATGAGCTGAGGGAGATGGAGAAAAGGCTGTCTCTGCTCATCAACTGCAGGACAGAAGGCGGGAAGCCTGGCTACTGGACCAGAGTGGCTAAGACGATCAACAAGTGTTTCTTTATTGCCTATGTCACAGTGGCCAGTGTGTTTTTGATTGTTATCTTTTCAGTATGGAGCAGCGCAGAGGACGAGTAGTGCCAACGTTTAAAAACATGATGTTAGGTGGATGCTTTGTGCAGGGGGTTTGACATTGTGGAGCCACGGGTTAAATTATTATAATGTCAGACTGTGCATGTTTATTAAACCAGCACATCCTTATACCTAAAAGAGTGAATAGGTGAATTGCCAGTGACTCCCCAAAGGACATATATGACCGCTGTAGAGTACCAGTGATTGGCGCACTGAACTTTCTTCATACCAGACCACATGGGACACAAACAGCAGTCTCCTGAGTGAAAGTCCGATGTTTGGCTGACCGATCCATCCACCCCACCTTCCTCCATATGCAAACTCTGTTGCTCTTTATACGACATGGCCTGACTTCCTCCTCGTACTGGACCCTCCATAGTCTGTGATCTGAACACGTGACCTTTCACAGGCCTGAGAAATCTCTAAACCCTGCTTTTAGCTTTAACTTCAACTGATAATATTATTACTATTGATTGTTATTTGCTATTTAGATCTATATAGTCCTTCAGTAGTGCTTTATGCATGTTCAACACACTGATACACACCACCCATATATTGTGTATTAGCACATAATACCATTCTGGTTGTCTCACAACAGTTACACTAATATACACCGTTGATATATAATATGCACAATGCTCAGTTGAATACTTAATTACAGTAGTTATAATATTCTAAAAATTAAAATGTAGCTGTTTAAAGATTAATTTCAGCTGCTTTTGTGTTTTTATTTGCTCCTGTACCTGTTACCTGTACCTGTTCTCTTTCTGAAGATGTGAAAATGTGTTGTTTCCTCTGTGGTTCTTTTTAATGGTGTTATTCTACATCAGCATGTGGACTACATTACCGTACGTATTCGCATGATGGAATAAACGTCATCTGTCATCTGGCTCTGAAAACATGTGTCAGACTTTGCTCTGCTGAAATAAACAGTAAAGACAAACATTATTCTTCCTCTCCAGTCTCCCTATGTGTGTTGTGCAGCCAGCAGCCTGCTTGAACAGATGTGGATTATATGGATCAGAGACAAAGAAAAACCTGAATAAATGGAAAAAAGGAGAGGCAGAGGCAATTAAAATGAATCCTAAATATAACAGGAGGAGCTGCTCTACTGATGTGTCCTTGTCTCATCCATATATCAGTATGAGATAAGGTTCATCCCACAAGTTTATCTGTGTCTTAACTAGAGAATGAGACTATTACAGCAAATACTGCAACACACTGCAGGCTTAATATGGAAATAACCTGGCAATACGGTGACAAATAGGTCTAAGATGCTGTTCAGGATGAATAGAGGACAGATGTGTGTGAAACACACCTAAACTGATACTATTCATGTTACAAAAGCAACTTTATAGTTCATCTTCTGACTTCTTGTAGCACACTTTCTATAACAAAACACTGTTTGTCAAAAACACTGAGAGATATCAAGTTATCTTTTATAATGTGGTCATTCCATGACCATGAAACCTATCCATCCATTTCAGTGGTGTTTTTAAGTGGAACATGTGAAATGAATTATCTCAGCATCTGTCAGTGTTTATGAAACATGGACACACTGCATAACAAAGTAAGGTTTAGCAACGTTTAGCTTTCCATTCTGAGCAATACAGGATCTATATATGGCTCTCAAGCTATATGCTATATATTTACATAAACACAGAGTCTTCCTCAGGAATTAGCGCTTTGGCCAAATGTGCATTTAGAGGGAAAAACCAACAAGACTCATCCACAACAGCGACTTCTCTGCCCAGCCATGACCAAATGTACCTTAATCCTTGAATGCTAGCGTGTTGATAGGTGAGACAAGCTGCCCTGGCCACCCAATCAGACATAAGCTGAGTCAGGTGATCGGACCCCATCCTCTCAGGCATCCCAAGACACCTTTTCATATATGTAACTTTGGCAACTTTCTTCTGGTTCTGCAGACCGTCAAATAAAAACAAGAGAAGGCAACTACTGATTTTATGCCTTTATCATAAAGCAGCAGTAGAGAGTTGACAGGAAACGAGGGTTGCAGCAAGGGTCTTTAGCCCAACTTGAACCAGAGGCATTATTGCTCAAGGTTGGCACTTTGACCCCACAGCCATAGCTCCAATTAGTAATTCATCCAATCGCTCAACGCTAGACAGCGGAAGCGAGAAGTAGATTGCATTTTGTGTGACCGCAAAATCAAGCTTCCCACAGGGTGGAAGATATCAGTGGGCTCTGGTGTTTCCTGCCTTCAATAAAGGACTGGCCTTTCAGTTTGCCCTGCCCTCTTCCAGTCTGAGGATAAGTGTGAGGCAATATTTATAAGACAGCGATGCACAGACCTCTCCCAGACTTTGGATTCTCAGTAGCTCTGCAGTCATGATGCTAGCTCGCTTCCTCTTCCTCCTCCTCTTCACAAGTCAGGTCTCTCCTAACTACACAGATATGGATTCACCTGTCCTCTCGGATGCGGGTTCCGCTGTCCTCACAGATTCGGGTTCCCCTGTCCTCAAGGATGCGGGTTCCCCTGTCCTCAAAGGTAAGGTTTCCTCACAGTGTCCTCGTTGATCTGGATGATCCACAGACCTCGCTGTGAACAGTTGGAATTCATTTCTAAGCTGTCTCAATGAAAACTGCTGCACAGAGTGAAGTCTGTGGCGAATCAAGAATGACACGGACACAGTTTCTGAATATAGGTTTGGTGTTGAATTTCTTTTTTAAATGTAATTCTTCAATTCTGTGAGTGACGCACAGGGACATATGATTGTAGAAATTCTGTGATGATTTGATGCAATGATTTTATGGAGATGTATACAGAGCAGATGGATCTCAAAAGGAGAACCTATTTAGACTCAGATGACTGTAGCATCATTTAGCTGGTACCTCACATGCCTGCCAACATCCATCTGTGACCACAAGCACTTACACTGAAAGACTAATTAAAAAGTTAAATTCAGAAGCACTGGTTAACTAGAGAAACATACAACAAAAACTCTGAAGTTATCATTTTCAGCATGAAAATCAGCATATTTCCGTATTTCTCTCTGACTTTTCCCCATCATCTCTCTCATAGTAAATGTGTCATGATGTTTTTAGCTGAGGATGGACCGTCTCCTAAGAAAGTGTGCAGTTATCAGGACGTTTTAAACTCCATGAACTTGACCAAAGACAATAAGCTGTTCTCTATGACCCGGCCTGTTAAAGACCATAAACAGACAACACTGGTATTCATGGAAGTGCTGCTGTATGCCATCCTGGATGTGGTACGTGGTTAAAGCTTTCACATTTGTCTCCATTTTCATTCTAGGTTCCATTAATGTGTTACTCTTTGTCGACGACAGCCACATACTACATTAGTGATAATCCATGCTCTAGGTCTTTGCTTTAGCTGTTTTGTGATTTCTACATCCGTGTTTTTTTTTTACCATAAGACCTATAAATATGGTCTATATAATGTCTATGATTATGTCTATTGGCTGTTGGTTGTTAATCTCTTATTTGACATAATGCTGTTTGTTCCTTCATCTGAAAGTTCTTCAAAATGTGTTTGAGTTATGTGGAGTTTGATGAAACTTTGCCGTGTGATGGATCAGCTGTATTCTCACGCAGATTTTCACATTTTTTTCTTGTTTATAGAGAGAGATTGACCAGACATTCATCTCTTACGTTTGGGTTTTCACGGTGAGTTCTTCACTTGAATCAATCCTCACTCCTCGGTCTGTTTGGAAACTCAAATGTCTTTCCTTCAAATTGCATCTTGCATTATTTTCTGATCATTGCTCCTGATGCCCCCTTGTTTTTCTCTGTAGCAATGGCGGAATGAATACATTCATTGGGATCCAAATGACTTTTGTGGTATTGAGATTATTTCGATTCCTTCTGACATTTTGTGGAAGCCAGATTTAACTATTGAAGAAATGTAAGTGTATATGTGCGTTCATGCCCTCACATTCACAAATGCACATACAGTCACAACAGTAATTATAGTAACTGGTGTTATGGGGAGTCGTAGATAACAAAAGCTGAAGTAAATAATGATAATAATAATCGTATTTACAGTGTAACATATCCAAATAATTTTACAAACTAGCAGAGCTGGAATCAACACAGTTAAAACTCCTGACACAAATCAATGCAAACGTTCCTGTTCAGGGTCAGCAAGCTGCTACTCCACCTACAGAAACTCTCATTGCAATACTGACACATCTAAATACTGGCTTCAGTCATTGGGAGATGCAGAGGTGGAGGAGAGCAGGTTGCTGTCAGCTGGTGTTTAAATGAATGAGTTTGAGTTTTCTGTCACTGTGTATTATTTGTGAATTTGCGTCTTAGAGTCTCTGTATGTTCTCATACAGGATAGAAAAGGACAAAGCCCCTCCAAGTCCTCATCTGCTCATCGGGAGTGATGGTTCAGTCTTTGTCCGGAATGACCAGGTGCTGATAAGCACCTGCAGGATGCATGTTCACAAATTCCCCTTTGACACTCAGAGCTGCAGCCTCACGTTCAGGTCTGTTGTACATTCTGGTGAGTCTGCCGCCTGTCACTTTCCTATGTCTGAACACATACCGTTGATAACATACCAGACTTTCTCTCTTCATTGACCTGCATAGAAATCTCACAGTTTCTTTTTATCTCCCACATCAGCCCAGGAAGTGCATCTTATGCAAAGTGCCAGCTCTGATGAGGCCACACGCTGGTCTCGTGAGGTGATGTTGACTCAGTTCGAGTGGCTGTTCATCAACATGACGGTTTCCAACAGGACTGCCTACATATTTGGCCCCGGTCAAGACCTGATGGTTTTCACTGTGAGTATTACAGGATGCAGACATGCAGCTCTCTGGTTCTTACTCCCTAAATAATGCATGCACACATTATGTTCTTACTCACAGGTCAGGTGCAGCTGTGTCTATGGTACAGGCCTATCCATGTTTCTGTTCTAACTCAAAATGTTTCCCTTGAGTGAAATTTTGACTTCTACTTTTCCAGTCTGGAAATGTAACTTTAGCATCAGCAGATTGATGCAGATTACAAAGTCTTCCTCAGATGTGCAGGAATACAAAAATCAATCATCTGGCACTTAAATATCATTTTACAGATCAACATGAAGAGGAGGCCTGCCCTCTACGTCGTCAACTTCTTGCTTCCCGTCTTCTTCTTCTTCTGTCTGGACTTGGCCTCCTTCTTGATTTCAGACACTGAGGGGAAGATCGGCTTTAAAGTCACTGTGCTGCTTGCTGTCACCGTAATGCAGCTTATTCTGAATGAAATTCTGCCTTCCTCTTCAAACAAGATCCCACTTATAGGTAAGGAGGTTAAGAGTCTCCAGCCACGCTAGCCACTCTGTGGGGCTGTACTTAGACGGAGTGATGCTGTGAGCTAAATGCTAACGTCAGGATGCTAACATGTCAATGAAGATTCTCATTCATCTAGGTCCTGGAACTTTTAAGTGCATCCAAAGGCAACTGCACTTGCTTGTGGTTCTAGAGGAAATAAACCTAAACTGCCTTCAAATTACCCTAATGGCTCACATGATAGCTGGAGGGCTTCAATGATCCTGCAAGAGGATAAATGCCTGGAACTCCCCATCAGTCACTTCGAGCTGAAGAAGCCTCCCTGATGATAAGTGAAATGTCTTCTAGAGCCACAAGCAAGTCCAGCTGCCTTTGGAAGCACTGAGAGGGATCATGCTTACAATAACAGTGCACACACATTTTAAGAAGGTTTACCATATTCATCATTTGCTCATTAGCACTAAACAAAAGGTACAACTGAGAGTGATGGGAAAAAGTAAGAGATTACAGTTCAGCCTGAGCGAAATTGGGAAATTAATGTTTGTTTCATGACAATCTTTCCAGTCCTGCTTGAATGCAAAATTGGACAGTAATTCAGAGTAGGAACAGCCCATACTAGTTCAATTATACGTCTGCATTAATGATGCTGCCTTCTCCCTTTAGCCGTCTACTGTATCGGGATTTTTGCTTTGATGATGCTGAGCCTCCTAGAGACGATTTTGGTGATACATCTGATCGAGAAGGACTCTGCATCCCAAGACAACGAGGCAGAAAGAGAGAGGAAGGGCTGTAAGAAACAGGGCAAAGTCATCTGTAAAGTAGGTGAGATTCACTATAACAAACGATGAAGGCAGACCTGCAGTCTGTGGCACCAGCTGAATGTAAGCTTTACTGATTACTGATTACAGTAGTTTTGCTCTGCTTTCACCAAAATAACTGAACAAGTTTGATAAGTTTGGCTATACGGTTATTTTGCGGTCTAACTGATTATTATGTAATCTTGAATACTATATAACCACCTTCCGTCTTTAATATGTCCTTCCAGATAAGAAGAAATGGCCTGTGTGCATCTGTGATGTGTCTGCTGACGAAACCCCGGCTGAACCGCTGCAGGTTGGAATTAAAATTTAAACAGTTTGTTGAACCAAAATGACAAAAGAGCCCTTGAATGCTCTCATTCACCAGTTTATGAACACACATGCATCTGTATAAAACACAAGCAAATTCAAAAACCTTGCAGGTTAAATCGAAAGCATCCGAATCCGAGTTGCAACACAGAAACTGCTTCCAGGGTGTTTAATCTCACAACTTTGAATATACTGTACACTAACTGTTAGCAGCTGGAAATGTTGTTTGATTCATAAACATGATTAACCACAACTTTAAAACCACCTCTGCAGGGTAGCAGCAGCCAGCTGACGGAGGAGTCCCACTCCTCTGAAAAGCTCCCTGATGATCTGAAGGATGTGGTGAAAATGCTGACTCTGATCCTCAACAGCAAGAAGGAAGAAGCAAAGTCTGGCTACTGGACCAGAATGACTAAAACAATCAACAAGTGTTTCTTCATTTTCTACATCACAGCTGCCAGCGTGTTTTTACTCTATATGATTTTGAATTGGAATTATGCTTGAGAGCTTTGGACTATGTGTAAATTTAAAACAGAATGCAGTCATTTGCAAAAAACTGTTCACATAGAACAGTTTTAATGTATTAATCTCCTTTATCCAATCTTGTGTTCACAAAGTGGTGAACCTCACTCCATCCTCGCTTGTGAATGACTGAGCCTTTCCAGGCTTTCCCAATCACGATACTATCACCTGTTACCAATCAACCTGTCTGTAGAAAATGTAAAAGTTCCTGAATGATGGTCCTTGATGACCTCTCCTGCACCGTCACACCTGCTCACATGTATGTAGTCCTTCAGTCCTGTTGTTTGCATGTTCTGATACATATCTACATATCCACATACTCGGTATTTGACATTAGTGGGGTTGTGTTACTAGATTCTACTGTTATGCCATCAACTAATAGATTAATGTGCCTTTGACACATAATATGCACGACGAATCCGCCAGATGCATAATGAAAATGTATTAAATAAAGAATTTAAGTGCAAACTTGTATCATACATGCTCTCTCTTTGTCTCTCAAAGTAAAATGTGATGAACGCCTGCTGTTATAAACTTCATAGATGTAGAATTTAGAGCTGAGCTATCGTACTGAAGTGCCTTAGATTGTACGGGTGTACCTATTAAAGTGGCCGCTTAGTGTACGTATGGTCCAGTTTCCACAGCTGAGTTCTGTGGTGCAGTGTAACTAAGTTCATTTGGTCAAGTATTGTACTAAAGTACAGATTCAAGATACTGGCACTTCACTTGAGTATTTCCATTTGATTCATTTTTATACTTCTACTCCACTTAATCTCAGAGACAAATATTGCAGTAGTTACACTCGTTATGTTTCAGATTACAAATTACCATACCCTTGAGGGGATGGGAATGGAATAAAACCAGTTACTTTGCAGTCACAGTACATGGTACGCGCCTGAACTGCATTGCCTCCTTTTATTATCTATCAAATAATCAAATTCATTTTGTCGAAAATAACTGCGCAGCCCTTAAATCTTTCCATGAACTCTCTTTTATCTGCTGAAGTACACCTTGGAGTACTTCAGCAGATAAAACTTCAGCAGATAAAACTAGAATTGCTGCTTTGTGGTCGTATTCCTCCATCAACCAGCCAAGTTGCAGTTTACATCCACATCTGTCCAGTTTCATATTTGCAGTGAAGACTTTGAAGGTATTTAATAAAAGGTATTAACTGTGAGTGTTGGTGAAATGGATTCCAGTGATTCCAGTGAATAATGTCCAGGTAGAGACATGCTGTCATCACTCAGAGACTGTTTTTCCAAAGGACAGACAGAGAGCTTCATCACATGGTACAACAACAATCACCTGAAGATCAATATCAGCTGAACCAATCAGCTTGTGGTGACTGCAATGCTTCAAATATGGACACTTCAGACTCATCTTCAACCTGGCAGCACAGAAGATTTAAACAATCAGCACAGTTTCAAGGTGGACGCCCAAAATTAGTGTCACCAGTTCAGGATCTGACCAAATGTGAAACATGGTCACAGTCTGTCCTTCTGCTCCAGAGTTATGGAGTTGAATAACGGCCAGAAAAGAGTTTTTGCAAAACATTATGATGGCACAGTGACGTTAACTTCTGACATTTCACATTTAAAATGCCATCACTTCTTGATTTTATCCTCTGGCACATTTGTGTGAAATTTAATCAGAATTAGCAACTTAATTTTTGAGTTATGCCCCAAAACGTTTTGTGAGGTCACAGTAACCTTTGAGCACCAAATGCGAATCAGTTCATCCTTGAGTCAAAGCGAACGTTTCTGCCAAATCGTAATCACGAGAATGGGAAGGACATACAGTCGTACGTATGCACGGTCAATCAGCCTGAAAATATTATGCAACCACGCAGAGTCTTAAAAACCGAGGGCTGGTCCTTCAGTTTGCTCAGCCCTCTTCCAGTTTGAGGAGAAGTGTGAGCTAACATTTGTAGACAGCTCAGAGTTGACAGGGACGGACATCTGCTGCACAGACCTCTCACAGACTTTGGATTCTCACTGGTCCTGCACTCATGGTGCTCGATGGCTTCCTCCTTCTGCTCGCCCTCACAGGACAGGTCTCTCCTGTCCTCGCAGGTAAGCTTTCGTGGACACAGTTTCTGAAAATAGGTGTTACTTTATAATTTTCATGTTATGCTTCATGCTGTAAGCACCTCCATTGTTTTTGGAGAGAGGACGACGTCTCAGACACAGATATCTAAATTAACTAAAAACCATCTGCATGGCTACATACCAATAGATATTGAGTGAGAAATTAGTTTTGATTATTGTCTTAGTGGTTTATATACACTCAGCTGCCAGTTTATTAGGTACACCTTGCTAAAACTAAGGTAGTCTGATATGGAGGGTCCTGCAGTAAATCCTGCCTTCATGAAGGATGTGATGTTCCATTTCTGTTGAAACAGTCTCAGGAGGGAATATGTTTTCATAGCTTACTTTCCTTTGGTGAATCCTCTTGATCTGACATGGATTTAATGTGACCACATTTTCTAATTCTGAGATAACTTTTGCTAACAGCTTTCTAAATTGCTGCAGCTAAATCAGGTTTTCAGATGCAGTTCTGAGTACTGCTGGCCATGATTTATTAACACGGATTTGCTGATATATAGCAGCTGGGTCTCAACTGGAGCTAATCCACACGCCTGCCAACACCCTTTGTGTGACCACAATCACTGCATGTTACTGCAGATGTTTCTGAGATGGATTGATATGAATTACTTTAATCTATTATTAATGTTAAAAAACAAGACAAAGAGTCTGCTGATATGAAAGTGGCGATGCTAACAGCCAATATCTACTGTGTTCAACATCATAGTTTGGCATGGTAGCAGCAACATTAGATAATTAGCGCTAGGATGAATTCAGAAGCAGTGGACACATGAAATTATTTCAACTAAGATACGAGTAGCTGAGGGAGCTTAATTCAAATAGAAGTGCACTGAAAATCTAATTTAGAGGCAAAATTAAGAGCATAATAATCTGCACCACATGTCCCCATTTCTTTCCTTCTGAGCGTAAACGCTCTCGTAGATAATGTGTCTTGATGTTCTTGCTGCAGACGGGGAAATCTCCAACAGTAATTGCAGTTATCGGGATCTTTTAAAGCACTTGAAGATAAATGATAATAAGCTGTTCTCCATGACTCGGCCTGTTACTCACTACAATAATCACACAGAGGTAATCCTGGACGTACTCATCTACGCCATTCTAGATGTGGTAAGTGGTCGTTAATAATTATGAATTAAAATTGTTTCTTCTTCATTTCTGTGTTTGTCTGTGGTGTGACTATCACAAAATGCCATTTCCCCTGATGGAAACTTGGATGTAAATGATTAGTTTTTGGTGTTTACAGCACCCCCATGTGGCCATTTAAGCATTATTAATACTATTTGCACTGTGCTCTGTGGGTGCTTTCAGCTTTAGATGTAACACTTATTTACACAAATGCTGTTTGTTTAGTCATAACCTGGTGTTCATATGAACTCTGATTTTAGCAAACTTGTGACATGTTTTAACACTGAATTTTGAAATATTTTCACACACATTTCTCTGTCCGTAGAAAGAGAAGGAACAAAAATTTGTTTCGTACGTTTGGATCGATATGGTGAGTTTTCTCTGAGGAAAAAAGATTTTTGATTCAAAGAATCGCAACCACTCACTCTTCTGGGACACTGAAAATTCTATTGTTTAAATGCATTTTTTTCCTTCCTTTCCTCTGTAGTTTTGGCGTGATTATTACATTTCTTGGGATCCGGATCAATTCTGTGGTATTCAAAACATTACTCTTCCTACTGATGCGTTGTGGAACCCAGATCTTACAATTGAAGAGATGTAAGTTTGAATGTATGTGCATGCAGTTCAAAACCAAATTCTAGTGGTGGTGGCTTTAAACAGTCAACAAATCATTATTAATTGTAATTAATTTTGTACACACAACATATCAGAGTTGGTCATCCTCTGATTCAAGGGTTGGCTACTCAATCCCGGCCTTGCTTGAGCCAGACCCTCAACCCCTAATTGCTGTTGCTGCCTTGACATCAGTGTGTGAGTGAATGACTGAATGGGTGGAAAGGCAGTTGTGAAGCCCTTTGGACAAAAGCGCTATTCAAATGCAGTCCATCGTGTTACATGGACATGACGTGGAACAAGCAGATGTTGAGACATCAAGGCTTTGTCCGTTTTGACTTACAACAAATGTCACAAGCCATCTTTTGACCAGGGATATTGCAGTTATATGTTTGTGTTGTAGTTAATTGCATGCTTTCAGTGTTGTGTTATATAGTATAATAGATTATGCATTATGTGAAATTAAACACGTGTGTGTATGTGTGTGTGTTCTCCCACAGGACAGAGAAGGATAAGGCCCCTAAGACTCTTCATCTCATCGCTTACAGCAACAGTAAAATCTTACTTAGGAATGACATGGTGGTGATCAGCACCTGTCGGATGCAAGTTTACAAATTTCCCTTTGACGTTCAGAGCTGCAACCTCTCGTTCAAGTCTGTCGTACACTCCAGTGAGCACCTACCTGTTGTGTTTTAAAGTTCCTATAAGTGCCTTATGTGTTCTTTCATGACTTCTACATTTCTTTTTGTTAACCAGCGAGGAAACCTCACACTTTTATTTTTATCTCACACTGCAGTGAACGAAATACAGTTTGTTCAGTTCAGTAACTCTTCAAGGACCGCCGCGTGGTCTCGATCGATGATGCAGACCCAGTCTGAGTGGCTGTTCGACGACATGATAGTTTCCACCACAACTGTCAACAACTTTGGCATCCTTCAGAGCATGATGGTTTGCACTGTAAGTATTTCTGGATACAGACATATTTCTGGAGACACGAAGAAGTGGGAAGCAAACATCCTCTGTGTGTTTGAAGTAAGAAAAAGTTCTTTTGTGAAACACTTCCATGAGGGGCTGTATTCTGTGACGACAAGCTCAAGGTCATAGCTTTGTGGTTGGACACTCCAAATTCAACAACAGTCAGGGTTTGAGGGTTGTACCAACCATATCACATTGGTACCACTCCACCACCACCTCCACCAACTCCAGCTCCCTTCTTAGCATGTCACACCTTTAGATTCAGCTCTCCCGACAGGACTGGCACCTGGAGCAGGACATCTTCATGCATGTCCTGTTCCAGGTGAGGTCAAAGTCTCAAAGTCACTGATTCTCAAAGGTGTTTAAAATGCTCTTAGTCAGACCCCCCTAACCCTAACCCTAACCCTAACCCTAAGTCTTTTAAGTTTTTCCAAGGATCAAAGATCCTTTGAGCCCCCGAGAGCCCGTGCCCCTCGGAGTGCTCCCCCAAGAGCACTGCGCCCTTATCTAAACCTAACCGTGCTACTGTTTCCCTCAGGTGATCCTACAGGAGTTATTACCCCTGACAACCAAACTCTCAGGGTCATGGAGATATGCAAACCCCCTCAGCAACTTAGGGAGGCAATTTTTTTTTATGCTGATTTAATTGCATCTACTGGTTGGAGAGCGTGGGCAGCTGTGGTTCAGGAAGTAGAGCGGTTGTCCACTTATCAGAAGGTCGGTTGTTCAATCCCTGGCTCCTGCAGTCGACATCTCAAAGCATCCTTGGGCAAGATGCTGAACCCCAAAGTGCTCTGTCATTAGGGTGTGAATGCTTTTTGCTTGTAATGAGCAGGTGGCACCTTGCCACTGGTGTGTGAATGGGTGAGTGAATGGATGAATGGTGGCTTGTAGAATTCCTAAATCTGAATTATACATGGTATCCAATGATTCTGCTGTTCTTCCCAGTGAGTACTTTTACTTTTGGTACTGGAGTGTGTTTTACTGCTACTGTTTGTTTACTTGAGCAAAAGTCGGAATGTAGAATCCTTCTTCTGTCATTACTACTTTTACTTAAGTAGGTGATTTGAGAGCACCACTGTATGTGTGTCCAGATAGGGAAGATTAGATTCTTGTTGCAACATGAGTTCTACATACCTCTAACACTTGCAGTTAGACTTTGTCAAATGTCGTGGTCAACCACTTGACCCTTGAACATCATTTCACAGATCATCATGAAGAGGAGGTCTGTCCTCTACATCGTCAACTTCATGCTGCCCATCCTATTGTTCCTCAGTCTGGACTTGGCCTCCTTCCTGATCTCAGACACTGGTGGCGAGAAGCTTAGCTTCAAGGTCACTGTGCTGCTTGCTGTCACTGTGATGCAGCTTATTCTGAATGAAATTCTGCCGGCGTCCTCAGATCGGATTCCACTTGTAGGTAAAGAAGCTCTGCCTTTGTGCTCTTAATGCAAGCAGGAGCAGCACATAGTGACTGAACATGTGGTTATTTGTCCGTATTAATGAAGCTGCCACCCCTCTTTAGCGCTCTACTGTGTTGGGATTTTTGGCATGATGTTGCTGAGCCTCCTGGAGACGATTTTGGTGATGTATCTGATCGACAAAGACTCTGCACCCCAAGACAACAAGGAAGATAAAAACCACAGCCTGAGTGAGGACTACGGGGACTGTGGGGACAAACAAGACAAAGTCAGCACTCATAACTGGTTTAGAGGTGAGATTCATGACAACAAATACAGATGTTTGTATATATATTATGATCTCAAAAGATATGTTTTGTGTCTAATGCCTCTTTTCAGACATTAATAAACGGATTCACTGCCCCTGTCCCTGTGATCTGTCTCCTGGCGAAACATCATCTGAACTGCTGCCAGTGGCCAGAGAGGTAAGGATTATTTTAAAATAACTCGAAATTAACTGCTCCTTCCATGCACAGCAGGAGGTAGAAAAGGCATCCACACCTTATTCAGGTTTCCATCCAAATGGTACACAGGTTACCATGTACATCACAAATGAGCAGGCATGGTGGATGTTACAATGACTGATAATTACTGTGTTGGAGATGATTGGTTCAAGAAAAAAGTTGTGGATGTTTCATCTGGATGTCTTCATTAAAATCATGTTATAACCACATTGTATTGAACCATGTTTTCAGGGTAGCAGCAGCCAACTGACAGAGGAGTCCAACACCTCTGGAAAGCTCTCAGATGAACCGAGGAACATGGTAAAAACGCCTACTTCTAAGGAAGACGGAAAGCCTGGCTACTGGACCAGAGTGGCTAAAATGATCAACACAGTCTTCTTCATTGTGTATATCGTAGGTGCCAGTCTGTTCCTAAGCTCTCTGTTTTGGAGTTGGCGAATAGAAGACTAATAACAGTGCTAAAGAATGAAACATACTGTACGATGGAGTCATAGCTCCCAGAAGCTGTAAACATCAGAAGTTGTAAATGCAGTCCCATGACCCTGCAGGTAATGTGTTTGATGTCACTAACTTGTGTTACTAACCACACACCTCAAGGCCTCAGTGGCCTCGATACCGGCTCTTAAAAATCAGTTTCTTTTTCAGATCTTCTGATGCTTCTTTAGCAAAGCTGAGGATGAAACTTGGCTGTTCAAGTGGTATTTAATCCTTCACTACACATATCTTCCAATGGCATGTTTCACATAGTGGTTCACATGTTGTATAGTAGATTAATTTAGTTTATATAAGAAAGGACAGTAAAAATCAATAAAATGCATGGTAAAAAATACCAGAATTACCCAAGATGCTATTTTTCATCTGTAGTCCCTGGAAAGGTGTCAAAAGGGCTTCATAAATCCATCCAAGCAAAAACAAAACAGAGCATGCAATTTAAAGAGTGGAGAAGGACACATTCAAGCATAATCCACCAATAGAGACATTTTGAAAACATTAAGCACGCAGGTGTTTGCACAATTACATGTTGTCCTACATGAAAATATATGTACTATGCAATATTACAATACTGCAGATTCTGATTCTGATATGGGCAAACCTTATGATACACCCAAAAACATATTCAAACATGTAAAATTTTAGATATAAAATATTTAAAAAATGAAGCATGCAACCAAGTAGAAGCACATTCATGATAATAATGTGCAAAGGTGCAAACATGGCTAAAAAGGATTTATCAAAATCAATGCAGCAGAGGCCGAGATATTCTGACTTTTATTCTTTTTTTCACAGTATGCATCAACCACCCTTCAGGCTTTCTATCAAGAATTTGTAGTGTCCAACCCCGATGATGCCACTTGAATAATGTTCTCTGACTTCTCAGAAGTCAGCGTACAGCTGTTCAAACAGGCTGCGTAGAGGACCACTTCCTGTGAGAAGTAAATTGATTTTGATGTGTAAAATTGGTCCAGTGCCCCTTTAACAACACATCTATTCTATTCTGAAGATATAAAATGTGTTTTTCTATGTATTCAGCTGCATCATGTTGGCTTTCTGTGGTGTTCACATCTCTATCTGCATCACTCTGTTTTATGTATTTACAATCAAATGACCAGATATCTGTTTTCTAAACTGGCTCTGAAGAGATGTACCAGTCTTTCTAATGCAGAAATAAACAATAAGAATAAAATCTATTCTCTCAGTTTGCATATTTATGTGTGTGTGAGAGTGAACCAGAATGGTAAACTAAAATAATGAGCAGATCGAACATTAAGTGTTCCTGAGGAGAGCTGCAGAGTCGGTTCTCTGTGAGTTCATCACTAAGAACGACCACTTTCATAAGAGTTCTCAAGATCCATTGTTAATATATCAATACTGATTAGAGCCCCATTAAACAAATCCTCAGTGGAGAATATGCAGCTGAGCCATAATGCTTGTATGGCTTTTTGTGGTTTTGAAGTGATGAAGCACATAGAATGAACTGTGGCTCCTCCAGTGTCCATGGACTTGTTTTTTAACCCAATACAACAAATCACAAATTTGCCTCACAGGCAAAACCTCAATTCAGACAACGAAAAACACCTCCAATTAAAACTTTCATGGAGAAACAAAGTGGAAGAAATCTCAAGAAGAGCAACAGGGATCCATCTTCCAAGACAGACAGACAATAGATGTCATATGGACAGAACAGACCAATGCACAATTAAAGTATGTGTTGACACTGATGATGGGCAAAACATGGAGAGTGCTGGAGAAGTAGCGCTGGAGAAGTGTGGGCCATCCTGCCCTCATTTAGTCTAACAGCTCCGTTACATGCATTGTGATTGCAGTACCCTTTCCGTGCGCTGTGCCCTCCCGTGCTGCAGGTGGCGCTGTTCGCTCCTACCTCAGCGCGCTGTCGTTCAATCAGTGACGTGGATTTTCATTGAGGCAGTCAGTGCTGCCAGAAACACGACTTACAACCGTCTCACAGCTTTTCCACTAACTTTCCTCACATTTAGAAGTTGGACCGCTTATTTTCATTCCTTCGTTGGTCACTCTTGAACACAGTTTTGTCGCAGCTTCCCTAACAGGTGAGCGGTTCTCGGAAAACGTGAACGTTAGAGGGGTTTCCTGGTCTTTGCTAGTCCAAACTCTCTGATTTCAAACTGTTAAAACTGCTTCAGAATTCGCTCCTGTGCTTTATGTCAACATTAACTCCGCAGTGTGTTTTCTCTCAGACTCCAGAATGAGCAAAAACAGCAAAGTGTTGAACCTGAAAGATAAAATCAGCGGTAATGAAATGGACCTGAGCCTGTGTAACCTCACCGAGGTGCCCGTCAGAGAGCTGGTAAGTTACTCACCGCCTCTGTTTGTGGAATTAAACCTTCAGGACACCATATGTGCTTTATATGAACGTACTGTAACTCTGGGCATAAGGCTGCGGTTGGTTTCTTTGTTAAAATGCTTATTAACTGAGCTGATACTAAACTGAGCCATGCTGTCATTCACAGGCTTCATTCACCAAAGCAACTGTTCTGGACTTGTCTTGCAACAACATCACCTCCCTGCCTGTGAGTACAAACAGTCACTCTGCACTGAAACACACCACTGACATCTGAGCCCCTTAAACTGAAGCAGTGTGTGCGTGTGACCCCTCACCGCTCATTATGGCCTCACTGTGGATGTGAGCAGTTCAGCCATGGAGAGATTTACCTCTGAGTGTTTAGTTTGAAGGGCTTTTAGAGGCCTGAAGAGACCAAAGTGTCCAGATAACATCATTAAAGAAAAATCTGACGCCAATTCTTGTCTTTTTAAGGTGTTTCATAGCCCCTCATATTGACACGGGACCCCTCAGACCACAGGCTACCTTCAATGTGCTTGATAAGTCAATCATTTAAATTACATAACCTAAAGACGTAAGGCTTTTTATCACGTTTTATCACACCAGTAAGTAAGGTTTTTTTTTTAAGATCTTTAAATTGTAATCGGTTTTACAAATAAAGGTATACTTCCTGTTGCTTCATGGCAAAGCCTGTCAACCTCTTAATGTACCCGCACTGTGAAAAATAAGATGTTGAGACAGAGGCTGCTTTAAGTTGAAGTTTTGGTCTTCCTCATGTTTTTCATTTTGAGGAATTTAGTCAAAAATGCACAGGCTGTTAAAGACTCTTCATTTAGAACACTAAATCAAGAGGTTTTAGCTTAAATGAAGCAAAGATTAATTGAATTTAAGGCCATTTTATGCATCTTTGAAGTGAGACCCCTCCTCTGCTGCTCCTCTGATGTTTCTCTTACTTTCCCCTGTTAAAGGGTTCTTTTGTGAGGTTTTCTTTGTCTGAATCAAGAGTCTGAGCATGGAGGGTGTTGTATAAGTAAAAGTGACTGAGGGTGAAATATTCTGTATTAATAGGGGTATTAGCTCTGACCCTCGGCCTGCTAACCTTAAACTTAACCTACAGATTTTCCAAAGTTTTCACAAACTGAGAACGCTAAGACCTCAGTTGTTTTTTCTTTGGCTCGGCTTCTTTCATGCAGCCAGAGTTCTGCAACCTGACTCACCTGGTGAAGGTGGATCTGAGTAAAAACCAGCTGACCTCTCTGCCGGATGACCTGGGGAACCTGACCAACCTTCAACATCTGGACCTGTACAACAACAAGCTGAACGTCCTGCCTGTCAGCTTCTCGCAGCTCAGGGTTGGTGCCATGCTATGTTTGTATTTTCTTCTTCTACTCACATACAGCTGCAGCGTCAATGTGTGTAATGTCAAGACTGACGATGCCTGTTGTCTATTTGGTGCTGAGTTTTTGGTCACCTGTGATCTGAAGTGCACAAGCCTATTGTTTTGTTAAAGACACTGATTGACATCTCAGTGCACTTACTCTCTTTCTTGCTGAGAGTTAGATGAGGAGATTGTTGCCACTCTTAAACCAGCAGCCAGATACCTTAGCTTAGCTTAGCTTAGCTTAGCATAAAGATGGAAGCTAAAACATTAGCCGACCAGCACCTATAAAGCTCACTTATAAATAAAACTATATCTCATTGTTCATCATTCTTTATGAAAAACAAACTGTTAATTTGTGAGCTTTAGAGGTTTTTTGGAACATTTGTAGAGCTTGGCTGACTATTTACAGTCTTTATGCTAAGCTAAGCTAACTGGCAGCTTTATATTTAGCTGTAGTTTTGTACTCGTGCTAGCCTTCATTGATGTATTTTAGTACTCTGCACTTGTGTGAGTTGTAAGACATCGACATCAGTGCAGACTCAGTGTAGTTAAACATCATATCCTTTCTCATCTCATGTGTGAGGTGGCCTCGCTGGCCTTGTTTTGATCTCTGACAGCATTTTTTTTAATTCAGTCTTTGTGTCTTTGCGCTCAGAGTCTGAAGTGGTTGGATCTGAAGGATAACCCGCTGGAGGCCGGCCTGGCCAAGGCAGCAGGAGACTGCCTGGATGAGAAGCAGTGCAAACAGTGTGCCTCCAAGGTGAGAGAGGGAGGGAGGAATGAGTGAGAGCAGATCAATAACGCAGTCTACAGTGTCGACAGCTGAAGGTCATTTTCTTCCAGGTTCTGCAGCACATGAGGGCGATGCAGGACGAGGTCGATCGTGCACGAGAGAAACGGCTCATGAGGGAGAAAGGTGGGAGTCAGGACATCTTTTTATATGAGCTTCAGAATCATTTCTTTTAGTGATTATTGATCCACTGCATGTTGATCAATGGGCTGGATATCAAACCTCAGTACTTTTTGGTATAGTGCTGACCAAAATGTGTGTGTGGCACTGAGTGTAGAAGGCTGTCACTGAGTGAAAGCTGGAATCGAATGTCTGCTCAGAGTCTTGCTTTTTTACCCTGATTTAAATCAAAGAAAAGCTGAAACTCAGGTATCACATCATACTTGCCCTGTGGATCAAAGTGTGTAATACAGTGCCTGTCAGTAATAACCAGGTCCTCTGCTGAAGTCCTGCATTCAAAATCCTTCCAAGTGATCACCAGCAAAATCTACTGAAGTGTAGTGGAGTAGAAATACTCAAGTAAAATACCTCAGAATTGGTCTTAGGTACAGTGTTTGAGTTAATGTATTTAGTTACTCTCCACCGCTGCAGTTCAGCTTGGAGACTACACATTGGGGCATCTGGACGTCGTCCAATCCCGGTCTGCCAGTGTCCTGCAGACAGACAGAGGCAGGTTTTATTCATTCACTGTGAAGCTTGAGACGTAAAACACCGTCCCAGCGTCTCTGATACTGTCTCTGCAGGGAGCGCCGTCACAGACACGCTGACGTCTGAATGTTAACAAATATACCTCTGTCCAGTTCAGTCTGACTGCATCTCCTCCAACATGTTCTTCTTCATCCCTCAATCAGAGTTGGAGAGGAAGAAGGAGGCGAAGCAGAGGGAGCGGGAGGCCAGAGAGAAGGAGGCTCGCAAGCGGGAGAAGGCGGAGGAAAAGGAGAAAAGGAGGAAAGAGTACAACGCTCAGATGGCGGCGGTGGCTGCACGGGAACAACAGAAGAAGAAGAACGAGGAGAAGAAGAAAAAGAACGGACAGGCAGCAGGTGGGACGAAAGGCCTCTTAAAGGGATAGTTCACCTTTTTTTTTCTTTTTACAAAACTACCAAATTAAACTTCCACTGATTGTACAATACACTGAAAACCTGCTGAGCTTAGAAAGACAATCCATCACAGTCAACATTTAGTAGCTTTATTACATTAAAAGACATTATTATTATTATTATTGTTAGTCGCTGCACGTTGGTGCAGCAGCTAGTGTGCGTGCCTCACAGCAAGAAGGTCGCAGGTTCGATTCCCGGGTCGGGCCTTTCTGTGTGAAGTTTGCATGTTCTTCCCGTGGGTTCTCTCCGGGCACTCCGGCTTCCTCCCACAGACCAAAAACATGCTCATTAGGCTGATTGGTGACTCTAAATTGCCCCTAGGTGTGAGTGTGAGTGTGAGTGTGAGTGTGAGTGTGAATGGTTGTGTGTATGTGCCCTGCGATTGGCTGGCGACCGGTCCAGGGTGTACCCCGCCTCCTGCCCGTTGACAGCCAAGATAGGCTCTGGCGCCCCCGCGACCCCGAAAAGGGATAAGCGGCATAGAAAATGGATGGATGGATTATTGTCAGTCAATATTGAATGAATTAAGCATTTGTGCAGGGAAGGAAGGAAGCTAAAAGTCAAAGACCTCCACCAAAATAAAGCAAAAATGTAAAATAAATAAGAGAAAACACTGTGATTGTGAAACTACCAGTTTAAGATATTTTCTTTACAGTAAACATCTCAGGACCCTTTTCTGTACTTGATTAGTGTAGTTGATTAGATGCAGTGTACGAAGAAAAAACCCAGGTTTAGTTCTTTAAAAGTTTGTTTTCAGTGTTTCAGGAGTCGCTCTGATGTCATTTCCTCTTGCTTCATCTCAGCAGACAAAAAGGTCGTCGCGGAATCGGCGCCTAAAGCTCGACGTTCTCTCATTGGCCTGATGTTCAAGCTCCTCGTCCTGCTGCTGCTGGGATTGGCCGGAGTCGCCGCCGCCTGCCGCCTGACCGACCTGCAGAAGGAAGCCGTGTGCGTGCCGGTCAACGTCGCCGTGGACGACAGCCTATCCTGGGCCAGGGAGCAGGAGGGCGTGGTCAGACAGCTGGTGCAGAACCTGTCGTCCGCAGCGAAGGAGTTTCTCGAATCCACGCAAGCATCTAAGAACTAAACCATCGTCTGCCTCCGTCAGCTCCCAGAGCTGCAGGTTCCCCACTCCCACCTGCATGTTCTGGAATTTTTGTTTTTTAATATAAAGAAATCATGAATCTCATTGAAAATGGGCGACCCTGCATCCCCTCACCCTGTTGGAGGTGCTGGGAGGTGAAGTCTGTACAGATGGACGAAAGGTGGACAGATGTGTTAAAATCATCTTAAATTCCTATGGAATTGTTGTCACTCTTGTACCCTCTTTGTACTACAGCCTGTTTTTTTAAAAAAAATAACGCATCGTCTCAAACGTCTCCCCGTCAGCCATGTTTTGCTCCGTGCACAGAGCCCTCAGCTGCTTCGTGTTCGGGCACGGCGCGTGGGTCGAGTTTGAGAGGTGCTGGGTGAAACGTCAGGTGGCTCTGTCTGTACTGCACGGGAGCGTCGAGTCACATGCTAACTGCCAGGCAGAGTCGTGCATCAGCCAGTGTTAGACGTGAGCATGTGCAGTGAAGGCAGAGTGAACGTACAACTCGCTCGTCTGTGGCCTCTTTGTAGTCGAACATCAGTCGCTCCAGCTAAATCTCACACCGTCTGGCAACTAGAGCCCAACTTATACATGAGAGGAGTGTTATCTCATACAGAATGATATCAGGCTATTAGCAGAAAGTCAAAGGTTTGTTTGAGGGCATTTAGAAACTGTGTCATCCACCAAAATGGACAAAATGTTAATTGACTTACAGATATTTTTTTTAAAGCCTGAAATGCTGTTTGGGCCTCAAACATGCAGCATCAGTCTGGCTCTAATTTCCACTGCACATACTGTATTAAAAGGACCGTACCAATAGTTTGGCCTGTGTTAGCCCCTTCCTTAGAAATCCTGTCTAAATCACAGATATCTTTTTTACAAATCATGCTGTTGTGTTTTGGACCTTTGGATGCATTTCACCTGCTACGCTCACTGCTTTCCATTCGTTTCTGTAAAGTCTAGTCAACCAAAGTCTGCACTGTAACGTTTTTAACGTCAACATGGAAAGCAGTGAAGAGGAGGAAATACAGAGCAGCAGAGTTTGCAGAAAGGTTAGCTGTAATATAAATACATGTTTGGTTGTTAAAGGGGTATTACTTGTAAAAACAGTGGTATGATCCTTTTTGAAGTGGTGTTAACATGAGCTCACAGCCCTTAAATCTGCTGAATGAGGACCAAATGTTGACACCGAACTCGCGGTCCAAACTCTGACACGCCTTTCTTTTTGCGATCTGTTGTCTGTAAAGTGAACTATGGAAATACGTTTTTTTTTTCTTCAGTTGAGCTGGTGACTTCTGGAAGGCAACACATTCTCATTCGTTGGGGCGTCTTCATGCAAAAGCTGCCTTTGCCGCTGTGGTTGTTGTGCAGCTTCGTCCATGCTCAAACGTCGTCAGCATCAATAAACGGCTATGCACTGCAGAAACGTCTGAACGTCGTGTTTATGTAACAGAAGCTGACTTTCCAACTGGAAAATGATCGTGAGAGATTTGGATGAATGAACACGATGCTTTTTCAGTACTACAGCTTTAATTTTGTCTTAACACAGAAAAAAGAGTTACAGCTTAAAAGTGGGAAAAATATTATTCAAACCAAGGAAAATTAAATGATAAAACAATAAGAAAACAACAAAATATCTAACCAGGCATCCACTGTAAACTGTCCGATGTTTGAGGAAAAAAAATACTGAGGTTCAACAAGCAGCACTATGAAGTAGAATAGTTGTACTGAAATGATGGACACCACTCTCATATCTGCCCTTTAAATGTGAAGCTACCGCCAGCAGCTGGTTAGCTTAGCATAAAGTCTGGAAACAGCTAGCCTAGCTCGCTAAAGGCTGTTTTTACACTTTGTTTTTTGTTTGGATTCAACAAACAAGATGTGACTTATTCCTCTGTGAGCTTTAGAGGTGCTTTTTTTTTTTTTTTGCATTTGGACAGAGCCATGCTAGCTGTTTCCCCCTGCCTACAGCTTTTATGCTAAGCTAACTTAGCTGGCTGCTGGGCAGAGCTGCATATTACATACAGACATGAGAGTGCTGTTTTCAAGGTGAAGAATGAACTTTGATGCTCAGTAGTAACTCACAGTTTGATGACACAGCTCAGAGATGAAGTGACAGGATACACAATTCATTTAAATAATCAGCTGAAGCTAAACTCAGCACAAACACAGATGACCATGACCATTTCCTGATGATACATTTGACAGTCTGTGAAATCCAGGGACCACAGTCACCATTAGCCTGATGAAACCTTCCTCCAAAATGACGATTTGATTGAATGATTCATCATCTGAGCACCGTGAAGTAAATTTCAATCCATCCAGCAGTCAGCATCGCTAAAGATACTGCATTGTTAACACGCTACGACTTAAAATCACATTTAGTTTCCTCTTGACCTGAAGTTTTAGAATAAATAAGGTATTTCATCTTTACACAGAGCACCATCCTTTACTGCCTCATCTGATTGGTGTAAAGTGGAAATAAAAAAAATAGTGGTAGAACTGTACTCTTCTATTTCACGTTTGGGTCACGTGGTGCAATATGAAAGGCGTCCAATAAAGCTCCTGCAGCTGGCTCTCCAACCTAACCACCAGCCTTCTGGGCCTGAACGAGAAAATTATGAGAAATGCAGCAGACTAATGTGGCAATTAGAGGGAACATGAGACAAATATGTTTGCTGTAATGCAAGAGATGCGTTTCACTGCGATGAGGCCTCAGTCTTTCTCGGCTCTGCACCGGAAAGTGGAAACGCTTTTCTCTTACATTCAATTTACTACCAAAAAGTCTGAATTAGTCTTGGTGAAATGGAGCCAAATGTAAAGAGGCGTAAACTTGAGTGATTTTGAATTTTGTAGATCTGTTTTATGCTTTATGTGTTACTTCTACAAAATAAAAGCCAGTATGAGGTTTCAGCTGGTCACCAAACCAAACTGGATGAACCACTTCCACCAGAAATCAAAAACCACCGGGCGTTTCCATCCACCATCTTTCATTTCGCACTCTCAGCAATGGAGACCGCTACAAAGGCTGGACATTAAAAAGAACTATTTAATGGGATCTTATGGACTTTAGTTTGATAGTGTGCCAGTGTGCGTGCTTTTCAAATTTAAAGAGATAGTTTGACATTTACAGCTATTTACCTTCTTGCTGAGTCAGGTGAGAAGACAGGAAGTCACTGCTCCCAGCCAAGAAGTAGCCCGAAACACAACCCCTCATGAAACTACAGCTTATCACTTTCACGGTCTGGTTTTCGTACTAAGATTAAACAAACAAGATGCAAACAGTTAAAGCGCTTCACTGATGCCGGTGGGTGACGTTTGATACTTTATGTTATGACCTCGTTTCACCTCTTCCAGTCTTTGTGCTAAGCGGATTTCCTGCTGGTTGCAGCTTCATTTTTAATGGACAGACATGAGAGTGTTATCGATGTGCTCTGCTTCAATGTCTACCGCCATCCTGAAGTGCTTTGAAAGACTAGTACCATTCATCCTCCCTCCCTCCCTCCCTCCCTGGACCCATTTCAGTTTGCATATTGGCCCAACTGGTCCACGGAGGACGCAGCCTCCTCTGCTCTGCACTCAGCCCTCACCCACCTGGACACAACAGGCTCTTACGTGGTTCACTGACTTCAGCTCAGTATTCTACGCCATCATCCCTCAGCAGCTAATGTGGAAACTGGACCGGCTGGGCCTGAGCACCTCTCTCTGCACTGGACTTTCTCACCGAGAGATCACAAGCAGGGGTCAGCAGCAACACATCGAGCACCATCACATATTGACTTCCACAACCGACACCACCCACTGACCATCAGCTGGCTGTGCAAATCACTGAGGACCTCTCCTGGACCAACAACACTGCATCAGCGGCCAACACAGCCCAGCAGCGCCTCTACTTCCTCTGCAAATTAAAGAGAGCGCCAATTATGAGCTCTTTCTACCGAGGCACCATTGAAGGTTTCCTGACCAGATGCATCACTGTGTGGTACGCTAGCTGCACTGCCTCCAACTGCAGGACTCATCAGCACATAGTGAACACCGCTGGAAAGATCACTGGTGCCTCGTTCGCCTCCCTCCTGGACATCTACGTCACCCTCAAAGCAATCAGCACTGAGGGCGACTCAACCCATCCTTAATGAGCTTTTCCTGCGTTTCCCAAAATGTCAAACTATTCCTTTAAATCTGCCTGTGTTTTGTGTGGATTGTGTGATCATCGGGGAAACAGTAGTGGAAGACAAATTCAGATACTTAAGAAAAGGTTACAATACTGAAACTGAAAAACAAAGTCAGGCTTTTTTTTTCCCTAGTAGATTTTCAAAGACAGAGCATAATGAAAGACTAAAGCAGAGAAAGGGGGACAAAGCGAGGAAAATAAAGAAGATAGCACACACCAGTTTTCAGCTTTGACCTAATTCAGTGTGAGTGCAGCTCAGCACGTCATGAAACCAGCGCCCGTCTGTTGCTGCAGGTCCGACTGTAGTCCCTCTCCGTCACGTCAGCCATGTCCTGCAGCAGCCTTGTCCAAAGGGCCTGGTCCACCGTCATCTCGAGGGTCACCTCTTGGAACACCTTACACACCATCACCTGCAGCACACACGGGGATGGCTGTTAGACTGACTAGCAAAACATTCATGTTTTGGGGCCAAACGAGCGTCTCACGTAGCGACATTCTGTGATCTGTTTACCTCCTGGAAGCCGAGTTTCTTGAACATGGCGATGCTGGCCTCGTTGTCCAGCCCGATTTTCACCTCAAATTTTCTGATCCCAAGTTTAGTGAGTCCTGTGGAAGAAAACACGCTGATGACCACCATTTGGTCTGAATCAATCAAAGGGCGCTGCAACAGCAGCTCTCCCCATACGTGATTCAGCATTAAATTGCAAGTGATGTTTTTGTCCCATTGATGTTATTTTTAGCGAGTTAGTGGTCATTGTGAGCAGGTAACTGTTCCTGACAAGAAAAGAAATATGACAATTTAAGAGTTGTTATGTCTGTAGGTCAACACAACAATCTGGACAGCTGCGTCAATCTACCGTCTACTGTTGTTGTCATTTTCGTGACTCTCGTTCTTTTTCCAATCAGGAAAACAGTTGACGATGATGACGACACAACCTGCTTGAACTGCTGAAAAATAGGACACTGGGCATCGACGGTGACTTTAATCTTCTGTCTCGCTGCTCTAAATAACACAACACTGGTCAATTTGCCCGTTGCCTTAACAAGCCTTGAAGTCGAATGTAAAACGTCAAACTGCAATCATGTTTTTTTCCTATAAAACAAAATATGAACATGTTTCCTTAAACTTGAGCCAATAAGATTCAACCAACAATATCATGACCTCCACCCATCAATCAGTCTTCAACTTTTCGCTGCACAGAGCTAACATTCATGAGATTGTGAGCTAGCAACAGCATGGTACTTGTCTGGTCTTTGCCACCTCAAAACTTGTCATCTTTCATCTGGTTTTCCGGAAGTCTGACAGATTGTGTGAGATGCTCACCGTAGTACATCATCATGCGTGTCACTTCTTTCCCGATGCCCTTGCCTCTGTAACCGGGCTCTGTTAAAAATAAGAGTAAGTATCAGGCAACGAAAAATACAACAACTGCAGAGAAAGTGGTGTTAAAACAGAGATTAATGTTGGAAGCGGTTAATCTGTAAAGTACAGGTTGACTGCAGATGTTAAATAAAGAGCCACCTGCTATCATGATCTCCAGCTCAGCCAGGGTGGGGTCTGTGGGGTCAGTAAGAAAGATGTTGACATCTCCCACCATGCACTGCTCCTCTTCTACACTGGTGCCTGCCCACCGCTGCTTGTCCAAGATGATGAACGTGCACTCTGGAAAGATAAAATGAAAAAATAAATAATCATACAACAGCTTTTCTGTAAGTAAAGACTGAAATATCTTCCATGTGTATGACCACAGGGTGGTACAACTTCTTATTTTCATATCAAATTATTACCAGTTACTTACAAAAGCTATGAGAAAACACATCTGGTGATGGTCTGAATATCCGAGTGAACAAAATAGCAGCTGAAGATGAACTTTGACTTTAAACCTGAATGCTGGTGAGGAATTCATGTGCAGAATTTCTGGCTGATTTGCGGCAATAAAAACAGATTTTTGTGTGCACATTGCAGGCAGATGACTCCTTACTGTCATCATCTTCCCTCCAGCTCCTCTGCATGTCGTACTCCTCTTCCAGGGTCAGTGGCTCTGAAGCAGTCAGCTGCTGCAACTCAGGAGACTTCATCCACTCATGGTACCTGAAACAGGTGGATAAAAGGACTACACTTTTTACTCCACTACATGTATTCAATAACTAGCGCCTCCTCAATCTGTTTGACCCGGTACTGGCAGCAGTAGGGCTGCTCACCTGTACCCTCACGCTTAACCATTGGGGGTCGACTTCGGGATCCTCAAGAACGATTCAAATGACGCAATACACGTGTGTTTTTTCAATTGCTTCATGCCGACGTGGCCATGTGAACAAACAACTCTGACTTCAAATTATATTTTTACATTTTTGTCTTTTAAATAGCTTTTACTCATATTTAGAAGGTGTTTCATGTTAAACCAAATACACTTCGATAACAAAAGAAAGAAGTAAGCTAGCATACAGCAGCTGTTAGCACAGGACAAGCTATCAGGTGTCGATATTACCTGGACACGTGCTCTACATTGTACGGGACCAGCACGACTTTGTGACCTTCAAGTAAGGTGTTCTCGTTTATCTTCATGACGACAAATTAGATTAAAAACGCCAAAATAACTGAAGAGGACTTCACGTCTGGTACACGTTCTCCCCCATCTTGCCAGCTACTGCTCACTCTCTTCCTCGCTTATTCTCCTGGTTCAAACTGCAGCTGCACGCGCCGACGGGGAGGCGCAAGTCGCCCCCTGCTGGACAGCATTGGGAAGTACTGAAGAGCTGGTGAAGCTGAATTTCTTCCGAATTCTTCAAAAAATCTTTATTAAAATTCTGATAAAGATGAAGATAAATACACGTACACACAACAAATAAAAATGTATTGTATTTTTTTTAAATCGTTGTATTTTTTAACACATGGTGAAAAGTTGAGGACTGTCGTTTGTACCTGTGCATCTGACGTTTCTGAGGCATAACACAATAATGCAAGTGACTGTAACTGTTGTTATATCAAACTTTGTGTATAAATACATCCTGTGTGTGTGATTTGGGTGTTAAGTGGCTCGGCCCAGTCCGTGCCACAGATTGACCGGCTCCTGCGGCATGTTGACCATGTCCATCCAGTGCTGCAGCTGCGGGCCCCTGGCGTACATGAAGGGACCCAACACCAGCACTCCCAGTAGGGCCGGAGGCTCTGGGAGAAAAATAAGAAAGAGCATATCTCATCTTTCCCTTTAGCAGCTGTGGTAATCTCCATTTTAATCTTGTGCGAATGAAGAATTTGTATAATTTACAAGAGAAATAATGCTCGCAGTGCCTGTGGGATTAAGTGTTTGACCTTTTCAGTGCATTTTTTACGAGTATCTGATCTAATATGTTCTTAAATTAAATAAAGGTTTAGGTCTTTGAAGGAGCTCCATGACACTCTTTTTTGTTGATTTTGCTTGTGAATATGCTAGAAGTCAAACCAGAATTAATTAATTAAAAAAATGATATTAGAATTAAAACTGAAATGCGATACGAAGCACGTTCAGGCGACTCTTTCACCTGAGCGGAAGTCGCTTGGCTGCTGCAGCTCAAATCTCAGACACGCCTCGTCTAGGTGCTGCGAGCGGAGTTTGAAGGTCATCCTGTGGCTGAAATAAGGGTTGCTTTCGCCTTTCGCCACACAGCTTCGCTTGATCTTCACCACCTGAGTGTGTATCTGTAAGCTCACCTGGACGCACACACCTGGGAAACACACAGATGCTGTATTACCAGTGCCTGAAAGGTGCCTCCACTGGTGTTGTGGCTTGCATACCTGCGTCATTGAGCAGCTGCAGGCCTCGAGCCCTCAGAACCACCACAGAGAGGCGCTGCAGAGTTGGACTGTAGCTGAGAGAAACCTGCAGGTCACCCAGCTCTGAGCACTGAGAGAGGTCAGAGGTCATGAGTGATCATGAGCTTTTATGACCGCATGCTAACGCCCCGTGTGTTTCTGTGCGTACCTGTGTGTCGTCCTCCGTCTCCAGGTCCCTCCAGAGCACCCTGCCGGCCTGACCGAGCTCCCCCTCCAGAGGAAACAGCACCCTGCCCACCGCGTGGCGTTTGCCGTCCTGCTCCACACTCAGCACACACACGCTCAGGGTGCTCTGAGACACACACACTCCAGACACCTGCAGAGGAAAGATTTTACATATAAAACACATGAAGAGCTTCTAAACAGTCTGATTGTACAGCTGAAACAAACAGTCCACCTCAACCAATCACAACAGTTAAATCCTGCTCTTATATTAATGCATGAGTAATAATAATGTCATAGTATATCAGTATACGAGTCACAGGGGACAATTTTCTGCACTGAGTACTTTTATGTTAAGTACATTTTCCTGTTTACAGTTTAGAATAAATACTCTTAAATAAAGAACATGAATACTTCCTCCAAATCAAAGAAGCATCCACGCATCATCTGTTAAGGCTGCATCATTTTTCAGCTTTAAAACTTCTGTAAATGTTCGTGTCCTCACCTGGAAAACGAAGCAGTCATTGAACTCGGGGTCGGGCCCCGTGCCCCGGGCCTTGGCCTGGCGGGGCCGCCGGTCGTCGGGGAGAAGCCGGAGCTCCACCAGGGTGACGTTGCCGTGAAAACGTGGAGGGAGGTTGCCGAGGCGGAGCAAGGAGACCATGAGCTGCTCCCTGCTGTGTCGATACTCCACAGAGAAGCAGAGGCGGGTGGCCATGCCGGGTGGAGGGGCCACCACCTCGTTCAGAGGAGGAACAGAGTAGAGACCAGCCAGCACTGTCCCCACCGGGTACCATCCTGAGGGGGACATGTATTGTACTGTATGTTAGAATACGTCTTTAATTCTAGGTCCTAATTTACCTTTGTGGTTTCTAGGTGACAGTCTGGTGATTTGTAAGATTTTTTGTCCACTACGTCGGTCCAGATGGATAACAAATACTAAACATTTCGCTGTGAATGTTTGTAAAAACCTTCATGGTACATGGTTCATGAATACTTTGCAGAATACAAATACAAAACATAAATAAACTAATACATTATGATGTATTATAGTAGGTTAAGTTACTCAAAAAGTAATACATAAAGTAAAAAATATACCAGCGGTAACATTAAAGTGATGAACAATAACAATATTAATTGCAGTATTGCTACTTTGTGACATTAGTTTGCACCACTGTCATCCTTGAATTTAGTTCTCAGATGATTAAATTTCACCTTAACTTTTTAACATATGTCAAATACAGGCAGTAATGACCTACTGCTTACTGAGAGTGACCCACGATGAGCTAGTATATCCCTCCGGGCTTCCATCTTTATCTCCTCCGCTTCCTTGTCCTCCTCATTTCTCGGGTCACATTGGTTTTGCGTCATGAAGCGAGGAGGCAAAGTGAAAGGGATTTCTCTGGGTCTTCACAGAGAGGACAAATGTTATTAACTGTGCCCTCTGCAGCATTTTAGATATCAACTTATATTGAAAACGTCAAAATCCTGATTCTTCAAACAGATTTTTAAATTGTTTGTGAATCAAAGTTTTTCATGGTACTAACGTGGCCCAGGAGCCCTGAGACACCAGGATCACCGGCGCAGAGCATGCTGGTACTGAAGGGACTGTGGTGAGCAGCTCCTCATATTGACTCTGACTCTTCCTCCTCATCCTCCTCCTCCACAGATAGTACACCACCAGACCGAGCAGCAGCAGCAGGAGACCCACAGAGAGACCGACAGCCAGCGGTAAAACCTGGTCTGAACAAACAAACACATCAACAAGGAAAGCACACGTCAGGCGCTGAGTCTGGTGGCGTTTACGGCTTACCTTCCATTCTTCCGTTAGCACCAGCTTTCTTCTTATCAGCGCTCGCGCAGACTGACCGGCTGTTGCTGTGACCTGTTCAGCGCTGTGTGAAGTGTTTTACTGTAAACGACCCTGGAGAGCAGAGAGAGGACGACACAGCTGGCTGATTCCCACCATGTCATGCTGTTCACTGACTTTTTGGTTGGTGGCTACACTCATACCCTTTTAAAGGACAGACCGCTGACTGAATGTGTTTTAGCTCATGTACAAATACTTTGCTGGGTTTTTTTTTTTAGCTTTCTGAATGTGTTTTGACCTCTTAGGCAGCTTTTATTTCATTAAAGCATCATTTTCACATACAGTATAAGACAGTTTAGGCTCTCCGGACTCAGGCTCTGACGGCGCTTTGTCAGGTAAAATAGATAAAATAACCCTGATGACATCATCACGCTGTTGTTGCATTATGGGAAATGCAGGAGCTAGCGTTTTTGGAGCTTGACCCACATTAGAGAGTAAAACAAATACAATCCCTTTAACCCAGAGAAGATATTTCTGATGATCTCCTGACTTTTGGCATTTGCCTTTTTGCCAAATAAAGGATAGCTGTGACATTTGGTGCAGACATTCATGGCCCCCAGAGGATGAATCCTACCATCTTTGTTGATCCCTTGACTTGTCCTCTAGCGCCACCAGCAGGTCAAAAGTTTTCACTTATCCTCTGAGATATATCAAGATCGACCACATGGTCAACACCATAATTCTGCAATATATATGTAATATGACTGCCCTGACAGCTGATCTGATCTTAACTCAGATTCAAAGCTCATTAGCCACTTATCCACCCACCGTTGTTTCACGTACACACACATGCACACACTCACAGTCTGTTCAGAGATTGGACGGCAGCTAATGAGATGACCGCTAATCCTCAGAGCTAAAGGCAGAGAAATGGCCCTCTCTTTGACGCACACACACATACACATCACACACGACACGCACAAAGAGAAACCCTAAAATTCACACTGATGCCAAGTTCACATGAGGTCTAGTTAAAAGAGACAGAGGAGAAGATCAAGCTGAAGGCAACTCCTTACGGAGGAGTGACTGCTTGGTGGTTTTCTTATGAAATAAGTGAGGAAGAGGAGAAGGGAGAAAGACCTTTTAGCACTACCTGTTCTGAGGCAGGACAGAAGGAAAAACAGGACACGAGGTGCAAAGTTAAAGGTAAGATGCTGTTTTCCTCTTTAATCTGTCATCACGCTGTATTTTGTGCACACAGACGTTATTTATGTGGATTAATTGGGTGTTTGCTCTCCCAGCAAAGACAAACTATAAAGCATCTACAGGTCAGAAACTCTAATAAATCAGTTTGGGATTTGACAGTTTGAACATGATAGTTATTGAATTCATTGATGGATGTATTTGTGTCACTAAATCAGTTACAGACTTTCAATTAGTGATGGACTGGAGAACTGCCTTAATCTGCTTTTAAAAGTATAAATACACAGAAGAGTAAAATTAGGCACAACATGTGCACTGACTTTGTTGGAAGATAAGAAGAAAACAAATGAATAGTGATTCCTGATAACCTCTTTCATTCATTCTCACTGTCTCTTCTTTGTCTCTTGCTTCTTTTGTCTTCTGTCAACTGAAGGCCAAATGCTTTCTTAAACTGTCTCCATCAATTTGCATTTTGTCCCAATAATCAAATAATCTGGAGTGCACAATCCCATTAGGCTAATCTGGGAGTGACTGTGAATGTGTGTGTGTGTACTGACTGGGTTGAGGGTGTGTCTCAGAATCAGAAAGACAGAAAGAAATTAAAGGAAAAGTTCAGCATTTTCAGAGAGTAACATATTCTCTTTCTTGCAGAAATTTAGATGAAACGATTGATAACTCTCCCACATCTGTACGGTAAATATGAAGCTTGAGCCAGCAGACATTTCATTAGCATGGCATGGAAACGTAACAAAATCCACCTACCAGCACCTTCACAGCTCACTAATTTCATTAGTTTAATCTGCTCAAAAACAAAGTGTAGAAACTAAATGTTGTCGCATGCAACACTGATCGGACTTGATCAGCTCGGTGCATCAGCAGTGACGTTGTGGAGTCTCCATGTTTGCCTACAGTGACAAAAAGACAGAAGGTTACTGTTTCTCCTATTTCCAATCTTAATGTCAAATTAAAATAACCAGCTGCTGGCTGTAGCTTCACACTGAATGGAGTGATGTGAGCATGTTGTCAATCTTCTCATCTAATTCTTTGCAAGAATAAGTGTTATTCCCAAAATGTATTTCTTTAAAGCAGCTGATTGATAATTTTATAATAGCAATGCACATGCAGCTTTGTAGTGAGCTCATTTTTTAGATGGCATGGCTGATACGATGGCTCACAGTGTAGTTTTAGGCAGCTGGATATCTGCTGAAAACATTGCCCGTTGCCCCCAGAGGCTTAACTGTCATCAGACAATGGGTTCTGAGATTTAACAGCCAGCTAGTGAACATAGTGGAGCATTTAGCAGCTAAAGAGCCAGATGGCAGCAACCAAAAACAGAGCTAAAAGACAGTAAATATTGGACCTACATTCACTTTGCGTTCAGAAACACAACTTCAAATGAATGGTGATGATATGTCAGTGTTGGATTCATAACTTTAACAACCGCTATGTGTGCAAAAAGATTAGCTACTGAGGGTAAAGATCAATTAAAAACAAGGATGTGTCTTTCTTTGCAGGTTGGTGCTGTTGTAATGGCGAGGCCTGGGCGCCCTGTGTCAGAGAGCTACCAGCCAGTCAGTTATTCAGCCAGTCAGTCGCTCTCTTTCTCCACTGAAGCTGGGACCGTGGGACTGGAGGATGAGGATGATCGTGCACCCATTTTCTCCCTTTCTAAGAGCTCCATGGATGTGGTCACGGCGACAGGGTTGCCGCACAAGCGGGACCCAGTCTGGACGAGAACGGACCTGAGACGCAGCTCCAGCACCAACACGCACTCTGAGCAAAACCCAGTGACGCTGAAACAGCTGCACCCTCACGTGTGGCAGCACATCAACGCCACCAGTAGCCACCAGTTACCACTCACAACCCAAAATGTGGACGTGCACAGCCCTCCCGCCCTCAGCGAGCGCTGGATTGCCAACATGCAGCGCTGGAGCCAGTGCAGCGGCAGCACACACAGCCGCAGCAGCACTCCAGAGACTATTGTATGGAAGGATGGGACCTCACGTCCCTCGAGTCTAAGCCAGGAAACCCCTAACTCAGCTGTGCCAGACTCTCCAATGTCCAAAGCAACCTTGTCACCAACCACACCTTCTCCTTTTATCTCTCCGCTGCAAACACCAACGTTACCACCTGAAGATCTTTCGACTTCTTCTTCATCACTAATGCTGAGCACACATCAGCAGAAAGACTTACTTGTGTCCTCACCCGCACACTCTCCACTGCTGTCACCCCTGCAGGCTCACACCTCCTCACCTTTGTCGTCCAGCTCCCCCAAACTGCACCACCACACCAGCACAGAGAATGTGGGCTTCCTGGAGAATAACCTGCTTTCTTTTACATTCCCGTCCCCAGTCCCATCATCTCTTAGCTTAGCCGAAGGGGGTGCATCATCAGATCCTGAATGCTTTGCTGATGACGTGATAGAAGAACTTCACAGTCCTGGAGGCACGCAGTTAGAAGATGGAGGAATCAGAAGCCCAGTGCAAATGTTAAGCTACCTGACGCCTAATTCTCCATCAAAGGTGCAAGAATCCGGTGAGTCAGTTTGCTATCTTGAGCTGCCATTGCAGTCAGGGCAAAGCTGTCCGACAGGCCGAGGTTTGAGGTCACCCCTGGTTACTTCCGTGAGTGACTCACTATTGGGTGGCTGTTGCAGGTGCAACCTTAACACCAGGGAGGGCATCACAAATGCTCTAAAGGTTGAGGTGTTCAGGGAGGAAGGTACAATGACGTCACGGCGGGACCTGGTTGATGCAGCAGTGCAGACAACTTCTCCTATTGGCTCCTTGTGGGGCCTCAAGATGAACATGTCCACGTCCAACACGGGCTCCCATTCAATCCTGGGTTCGCCACCTGGATCAAGACTGAACCTGAAGTCCTCAGTTGGCTCAAACTCCAATCTGGTGTCCCCGTCCTCCAGCATGTTCCCAGTGAGCAGTGGAGAGGAGGAGGAGAGACAAGGAGATGACAGGACGTGGAACTCTGCCTCCACGAATGATCTGGACAGGAGGAGGTCGTGTCTGAAGATCCAGGGGGAGGAGAAGGACGAGCTGGGGAGGAGGAGCAGCATGAAGCAGGTGCAATGGGATGAGGACGGTATGACGTGGGACATTCACGGGGCATCTCTGGACCCGGAAGTTCTAAGCACAGCCATACAGAAGCATCTGGAGCTCCAGAACAGCCCCCAACCAGTGAGACGTACTTCCAAGAAGAAGAAAGCACCAAAGCCTCCTATCATATCAAATGTAGTGAAGGCCATGGCACCAGAAGTTAATCCACCTGTACTGGCTAATACATCAACTTCTACAGTGGAGGGTGAGACTGAGGAGACACCTGTCGAAAGCAAGAAGGTGGAGGATGAAGGAGGAGACAAAAAGATGGAAACAGCAGAGCCTGCTTGTAGAATAAGCAAAGCCGAGGGAGATAATGCAAAAGAAGAGGATGAGGTGTGCGGAGAGGAAGGCACCAACCATCCTAAGTCACCCTCACGAGGGAGCGTACGTAGCTGCAAGAAGAGTGTGATCAGGTCACTGAGGAGGCCCGGGTGGTGTGGAGGCTCCAGGAAGACAGATGACTGATCCTGGAGACTAATCTAATGGCTTTGATCAGCACATTGATTGTCAATAGCTGATCAAGTCCACAGTTTGCACAAAAGCACTGATAATAAGCTCTGAAAGCCATCTCTCAGTCTCTCAGAGGGACACTGGGAGCAGTTCTTGTTTTACGTGGGTTTATCCTGATGGTGTGTGAACTTTCTTGTCATCATTTAGTAAAAAAAGGTGATGCAATATTATAAATATTATATAATCATATACACTCATAAGGATTAACTCATTAGCAAGGATGTTACTTCCACAAGGGTTGAGGGGAGGCATGTCCCCCTGACTTTACATTGTCCTCTCAGGCAAGCCAGGTAGTTGAGCCCCCAGCAACTAGGGGGGCACCGGCCACTTATTCACAACAACGATTATTGATAGGCCTGGGCTTTCAGGGACCTCTGTTGGTCCCTGGCTCTCACTCTGAGAACCACTAATCTATTTTTTCAGTATTCATCTCAAATATCCCGGAAATTGTGCATTTATGTGTGCAAAAACCAAATTTTTGCGGCGTGCATGGGTGGGGTGGGGGCCCCAGGGATTTCTTGCTTGGAGCCCCAAGAAACCCTGGCAATGCCACTGGATATGTTCATCTGAATTGCACAACAATCTTAACATGGTCAGAGCTTAACTTCACTGCGACATCATAATGTTGTGCAAAAACACTTTTATGGCCATAACACCTGAACTGGTGACACTAATCTCGGCTGTCCTCCTTCAAACTGTGCTGATTGTTTAGATCTTCTGTGCTGACGGGTTGAAGATGTTTGTGAAGCTCCATGTTTTATAGTTTGTAGCTTTGCAGCAGCATCCATATATGAAGCATTGTAGTCACCACACGCTGACTGGTTCTGCTGATGCTGAGCTTCAGGTGAAGACAGCATGTTTCTCACTGGAATCTTACATTTCAACATTTCAATGAGTGATAACTTAAATTTTGCCAAGAAATACACTTAATATAGTTTGTCAAATTCCTTCACTACATATTTGAGTCTGGACAGACATGCATATAAACTGTAACTTGACTGGTTGGCGGAGGAATACAACTGCAAGGCAGTAATTCTAGCTGTAACTTCATTGTGTCATGCTCCCACTTCTGAAAACAATCCTACAAACTTGTTTTCTAGTGATGAGTAGAAGCATTTCTAGTGAGGTTTCCACTGAAATCAAGAGTTATCAGTACATTTGTAGGGCATCTATCAGATAATACACTTGTTAAAGCTGGGGTAGGCAGTTTTTCTCTTGGTGTATTGGGTCACAATAACATTTCAGCATATGGTAATTCAAGTGGTCTGAAAGACTTTGCACCTCCTCTTGGCTCTATTTTTGGCCAGAGAGGTCATTCCTATTGGCTGTTCCACAAGTGCAGATGCACATGCTTGTCCCCTGAGATGGCGACAGTCTGATTCAGTCGTGGAAAATCCTGCAACTGCTTAATATCCAACAGATCCTTTGCCTAAATGCGTGAACACGTCCCGGCTCCACGCAGAGCTTCAGGTTCATGAGGTCCGGTGCCACAGCGCTCATATCGATGAGTGACAAAGAGACATGATGACAAACAGTGGAGATTGACTTTTGAGTGGCGACTGCGATGTGTGTGTCTGTGTCTGTGTGATGTACTAGCCTCTCATCCCGCTGCCAAAGCAAAGTGCTGGAGGGGCATCTTTGAGAAGACGAGTTGCAGCGAGAGGGATCTTGGCGAGGCTCACGCCGTGGAGAGCAGAACCTCTGAGGTTTCACAGGGCGACTGACACCTTCTGCTCCCGTTCAGTGCGGTGGGTTTGGAGGGACAAGCTCGGCGGAGTGACACGAGGCAGCAGAGAGAGGTGGAAGGTTTTGCATGGGTTTGCACGGGTTTCACCTACTGCAGCTTTAATGTAGACGCCCAATAAAACCAGATTTTATCTTTGTATGTCTGTTGCTTTAAAAATGTTTGTTTTGTTTTTAAATTACAATGAATTAAAACATCTTATTACAATGGATACAGTTTTGCAATACCTGATTGCCTGAGTGTGTTTATTTTAAGCTATTTTATAACTAACTGATACTGGATTTTTTTTTAAATGTCTGATAACGATATATCAGCCAGTAGTCTTGTGCTGTTTTTTACGTAAACACATAAGACACCAACATTATTAAGACTCGTCATTTAAATGTGTTTATTAAAAAACTGTGACAATTTCTACATCACGTCAAAAACATCCTCTTGCACATACACAGACACTGATAAGCTAATGACCGCTAATACTCTGTACATCTACTTCACCACATTTCGGAGGGGATTATTGTACATTTCACTCCACAACATTCATTTGACATCTTAAGTTACTTAACCTTCACTTACATGCATAAACACAAAACATATAAACTGTTACCAAGCAGTATTTAAAGTAGTTAACAGTTCCTCCGCCTCAGTGAACTACAACAGTAAAATGCTGCACATTCAGGAATCAGTAATATTAAAACAATAACATAATATTTATAATAGTGTAACATTGTGAAAAGGCACATTTTGCATAATAGATCCTTTTACTTTTGATACTTTTAGTGCATTTAGTTAAAAATTCTGTACTTTTCTTGTTGTTTTTGGACACTTTTGTTTAAAGTTTCTTGAGTTTTGCCATGACACGATATAAAAAAACAAAAAGCACAGGCAAGATCTCCTACTCATTACTGACAAATAAGGGAAGTGTTATGGAAGCACATGTCGGGATTTACTCTCAAATATTTACACAGATCGTTACACAAGAGGCGACTCAGCTCAAATACGTTGTTTGAGAATAAACACCGGCTCAAAAACACACGGCCGAGCCTGTAAACTCTTCCTCCCTCTCTTCCCACACTCGCTCGACTCATTCGCTGTGGAAAACATACACAAAGTTGCGTGTAAACTTGGTGAACCACAGCGGTGAGGTTTGACCATTCAGGCCCTGCCATTCAGATGAGCGGGCACATTCTCGCTCATTCAACACAGAAAAAAGCTCCGCTCACTAGTGGCTTCCACTGCAGTTATTGTTGTCATATCTTCACAGATGTGTGTAGAGCAAGCGGGAGGGTCTCTGTTGCGTTTCATTTATTTTTCTTATTTTCTGGTCTCAATGCACCCAGATTAGTTTACTTGCTTTGGCTTTAAGACCTCTAAGATTTCTGCCTTGACTGCAACAGTTTTGATTGGGACTATTTCTTCGGCACTGAGTACAACTGGCAACCATCAACAACTGATAACTGTAAATATGTTACAAAATAGCTTATAAAGAGGGATACATTATTATTATTATTATTTGAGTCTAGCATCGATACCAATTTTCAAGCTTTTTAAAACATGTGATAACAATATACTGGCTAAACAAACCAGCATGGCTAAAACACAGCCTGTGCTCTCTGATCAAACTTCATTTCTCTACTGCGATTTCCTGTTATTGATCAGCCAGCATCTGACACTGATGTATCTGTTTTAAGCTAATATCAAGCTGGCTTACTCCTGAAGCATGAATATCCATACAAGCCATCTTCACGCAGGCAACAGCATCTTTTCCGGTGAGTCATGTTTACACAGGATGAACTATGATGGAGCTCAGTGCTATCAGAGATGAAGGTGATTTTCAGGTCACTATGTCACTGCTTTAAGTCATGTGACGTGGTGTTTGTTTGTGTACAGTGCTGTATTCTGTTTGTCCTGCATGTGTGCATGTTGCTGTACTGGGAGCATACTATATGTATGTGAAAGTGCTGATGGGACTCCGCGAAATCCCCTTTTTCTCAGCGGCAGTGGAAACTCACAGCTACAGGAGAACAATCCAGCGCTCGGCCTTTGTTGTGACACAGTTCATTGTCCCCGGAGGTGTGCTGCTGTGTGTGTATGTGTGTGTACTGTATGTGTACCTGTGCATGTACATCTGTGTGCGCTTGCTGCCTGGTATAAATAGCGTGGGATGTGTGCCGGCCGGTGATTCTGTGGAAGACGATGGCTGTACCTGGACCTCCTCCTCTCCTCCTCCTTTCTCTGCTGCTGCCGCTGCTGTTGAGCAAGGCATCTCTGCCCGCAGCTGCATACACACTCACCCCTGGGAGACAGCCACAGCACAAGCTCCTCCACCTGGGTGAGGGCAAAAATACACCTCCAAACAGCAAACACAGATGCTCTTGACAAAGCTATTTTTTTATTTTTATTGGGACTTGATCTAATTTCCATGTGGTGTTTCTCTCCTCCTAGACTGGCCGAAGGATTGTGGTATGGCTCACTTCAAGCCCAACATGGCCGAGAGGATTGTGTCTGGGAATGAGGCCAGACCTCACTCCTGGCCCTGGCAGGTCTCTCTGCAGGTAAATCTGTCTTTGTGCTGATGTGGTTCAGATTCAGGTCTTGAATCAAGGACACAACTGACTGCATGAAAAAGTACAGTTTACAGTACAAACTTTGATCTGCATGGCTGCAACCAATGAATGATGTTTACATGGAACACGAGAAACCTGGTTATTCATCTCAGCAAACCAGAGTCCAGGTTTCTGATCATCTGTATACCTCTGAGTCTTTATTTCTCACCATCTCAGCCAAAATGTTCTGTACCAACAAAGAATCTTCAGAAACCTGGGTACGATGTTAATACGCCACAATATTCTTATATCCAGGTTCCCCTTGATCAGGTTATGATGTTAACAGGTGCAACACCTGAGCAGGATTCTCCAAAAACCTGATTATAACCAGCATGAATAGAGAAGAGATACAGAGACAGAGACAATTCTTCTCAAAGGAAAGGAAAGCACTATATATGTATGATTACGCTACAGTTGCGTATGACCTGACCAATATTGGATTTCTGAGGCCAAAACTGATAATTATTTTTGAGATTTTAAAAATCTGATAATGATTTGCCAGCCAGTGTAAATGCATGAACATATTTGCTTGATAAAAATTGTGTTATGTCATGTAGAGCAGAACATTTTACTGTTGAAAAACTCATCAGTGCCCTCTGGTGGACAAACTACACCAAGTCGCTTTTACATGGGTTAGCATTCACCTCAGTACAGGCTGATCAGAGGAATAATACAAAATGTGGCTGGGCTTGGATGATTTACTGTTTGGGCTTTAATCTGAGGTATTTGGTGGATGTCTGTGGTTTGTCTGTGGTGAAATGAAAGTAATCAAAGTGTCAAACCTTAAGTGCTGCTCTTTCTCATGCACTATGTGTCTGTGAGAGATATGAGGGAAATCAAAATGACCTTTTCATCATGGAGGAGGCTGTCTGCTTCTGTCTCACAGGTTCGTCCCAGAGGAAGTAAACATTACATTCACGTCTGTGGAGGAACTCTCATTCACAAGAACTGGGTCCTAACTGCTGCTCACTGTTTCCAGAAGTAAGAATGAACACAGCAAAAGAAGTGGTGAAAGGAGAAAACCACAGAGGCCTTACTGTAAGTGCTCTTCTTGGTCTCTCAGGGGCAAAGCCGAGGATGCTGGCAGCTGGAGGATCGTCCTGGGGAAGCACCAGCTGAAGCGCTCTGAGACGGCAGAGAGGATTTTCCCGGTGAAGAGGATCTACAGGCATGAGAACTTCCGTTACCCCGCTCACAGCGAGCTGGACTATGACATCGCCCTGGTGAAGGCTGCCACAGACATCGTCCCATCAAACTTCATCCGCTACGCCTGCCTGCCGCGCAAGCAGACCAGCCTCAACCCGGGACACTACTGCTGGGTCACAGGCTGGGGGGACACCCGGGGTGAGTGGAGAAAGGGGGACAGGAAAGCTCTAGAAGAAGCCATGAGGTCCACTGATTGGCTACTGGCAAACATGACAGCCATGGTGGCAGACTGAGGCCGAGGGGTGCTTTGAGATATAAGCAACTGAATAACTGTCACATGTCACCGTGCCTGAATACTTTGAGATTTTAACACTTTGAATAGTTGAAAAGGAACCAGAAGAGTAAACCCACGTAAAATTCAGATAGTTTGCAAAGTAAACTATTTCAGTTCAGTTTCTTTTATCAATCAAATTATTATGGCCCTCATTTGCCTCCATACACAGGCAGTGGACTAACATGCTGACAATGACGATGCTAACATAATGATGTTCTCCATCTTAGCTTAGCATTTTAGCATGCTAACATTTGCTAATTAGAAAGACACCAAGTTCAGCTGAGGATGACAGGGACATCATTAGCTTTCAGGTAGCTTTCATAGACGAAAGTGCTGGAGGAGTAAAAATTTTGACCTGCTGATGGCGCTACGGGAGAAGTCAGGGCAAGTGACTACAGTTCACCCTGAAGGGGACATGAACGTCTGTGCTCTGCACCACGTTCATGACAGTCCATCCAGTAGCTGTTGAGACATTTCACTCAAAATTAAAAATGTTCAACCTGCTGATGAGGCTAGAAGAACAGTCTGGACCAAGATGATGAGCCGACGTTAGCATGCTGCTCGGATGGCTAAAAAGTCAGGCAGAGTGGAAATAAAACTGCAGTTTAAATGTTGTTCTTGGACTCATTTCAGGTGGAAAGGAGAACGTATCTCTGGCAGAAGCCCTGAATCAAGCGCGCCTGCCCATCATTGACTTCAAGACCTGCCGGCAGAAGAAATTCTGGGGCGATCGTGTCCGAGACTCCATGATCTGTGCTGGGTTCAGGGACAAGGAGGACCCACCTGCTGCGTGCCAGGTGAGGACCGAGTTTACAGACTGTGTTGACGGGAGAAGTGAAAAAAATCTTGTCATCTAAATTCCCCACCTCCTTCCCCCCGTTTTGTCTCCTTCAGGGTGACTCTGGTGGTCCTCTGCTGTGCCAGCTAGGGCGGGACCGCTGGGAGGTGCACGGCGTGGTGAGCTTCGGCCCCATTGGCTGCACCGTGGAGAACAAACCCAGCGTTTTCACCCGCACCGCTGCCTACATCCCCTGGATCGAGGCGACGCGCATCAGGGACTTCTTCCTGCACTAAGCGGGCCACCTGACTCAGCAGCAAACATAAGCTCTGCTCTGTGTTATGTCTGATGTCCACAGACGACTAAAGCATTTTTTCTAAAAGCCACAGTTTCACATTCATGTTCCACTGACAAGTTCACCACTCCTGCAGCTTAAAACCCACTTCAAAATGTAAATACATGTTCTGAATGTGCAATAACTGTTTTCTAACTCACCACAATCTACAGTCTACGCTATGCACTCCGCTGCTCTGCAGACAGCAGAACGATGCGACAGAGCACGGCATAGTTTACACCACTCACAACCTTTTACATCCCGTCTACATTTGTGCAATAAAATTGGTTAAAAGCAGAATCTTTTCCCATTTTTTATTATAGTTTTTAACACAGTGGGTTTATAGACATAAACAGCACTTACAGTAGTTTTACAGTGATTTTTTCTTGCACAGTAAAACAGAAAGCACTGCAGATACGCTTCAATAAATACACGAGTAGAACTGACCGTAAGGCTTAGCTCTGTGTTCGTAGTTGAATCTCGCTCTGCTCTTCTACAATAGAAGAGTCTTTTAGTCCAAAATCAGTAGACGGATCCACTGGCATTCATCTGGTGAACCACACACACCAGATGACAGCTGACAAATTGGCTCATTTAACCCAAATTTCATGGGTTTGTTGATTTCAAAGCTAGCATCAGATATAAGAAATGGCACACCTCTAAGTAACATCCCCACAGGGTCTTCTCATGACCGCTCGGGTCAGTGAACAGAGGGCTGTTACAGGACGGTCTACATCTGGAATTCCTGTAGAATTTAGTCCGCATTTTCACATCTATTAATACCCACAATGCTCCTGGAAAGGAAAAGTGGCTTTGGGGGGGGGGGGGTGAACCAGCGAACTGGGACCAACTCACACTTCCCTGAAAGGCACACTGCATTTGACCAGAGTCTAATTCCTCTTAGCGCTGTGGTTAAAGGCTGTGTCCTGGAGAGATATTTGGCCCTAATGTGGAAGCAGATGTGTGTGTATGTGTGTGTGTCTGTGTGTGTGTATGGGGGGTTAGTACAGCCTGGAGGATGATGAGGAGCCGCTGATGTGGTCCCAGTTGTTGTAGAGTGCGTAGGCACCAGACAAGGCTAAACCAGCCAGGCCTCCTCTGGCTACACCTTTTATGCCACCTGTAAACACACGGCAGAGGCAGAGTGAACGCTGTATGAACGACACGCACCAAAGCATCTGTCAAACTGTCACTTCAGCTCATAGTTCTTCTTAATTTAGACAAAGTTTTTTTCACCTTTAGATCGTTTCCAGTGATCATCTCAATATTTTTATTTTTTTTATTTTTTTATATTTTTGTAAAACATGCAGATATACAAGCAGAAAAGACACCTACTGCTTGACTTAAAGAGCATCCCAGTTAGCGTCCCAGCGGCCACTGTGTTGATGTCATCTTCTGCTCCTCTGGCCTTCTCTATCACCACCCCGAAAACACTATATAACAAGGCTGCAATGACAAAGGAGAAAGCACATAGATTTATATAGAGATAATGAAAAAAACTGGCTTATACCACATCTGTCTTGCACAAGAGTCATGTCACAGTCATTCATAGGGGGAAATTTAAAGGTTAGCATAGCATACATCACATCAGCACAAAATCTGTTAAAGCATACCTTTAAATAAAAAACACTGAGTGATTTTTGAGTGACAGTGTAATGGTCTTACCAACAGAGCCCAGAGAGTTGGCCCATGAAGCACCCTGTCTGGTCACCATGTTGATAATCCTGGGGAGGGACACCAAACATTTAGAGGACAATCCGACTAAACGAGGTGTAACATTAGAGGAAATAATACTCAGAAAGTGAAGTCTGTCTCCACACTCACTGTACGTTACGAGGTTTGGACCATGCCATGTCTCTAGTCTCCTTCAGACCCATCCTGAGACCGTTTAGAGCTCCGAGTGTTGCTCCTGTAGTCAAAATAAAGAAGCAGAAAGGCTGAGTGAAGTATTCAGTAAATAAAAATAACACTGGAAACTGCAAACATTTAGATATTTCAATTCTGGTTACTCCAGCTTCACTAAATGCCAAAAAGAAAGTGGACAATCAAACGTGACTGTTGGCCATGGCAACTCTGTACTTTGACATTTACAAGAACTTTTACTACAGTTTTCACAGTTGCATGGAATAAAAAACCCTCTGTAAATCTCACGGATTAGAAGCATAATTCATGCAAGGCGTTTCACAGTGTGGTGTTACAGCTGTTAATGATCTCTTACCAGTCATGCAGGATCCTCCAATGGTAAAGAAAGCCAGTTCCAACCTTCCTCTGGTTTTACTGGCGCCTGTGGGTAGGATGAACTCATCCGTGTCCTAAAACACAACATCAACAGCTGTTACAGACAAGAACAGACAAAAACACTAAAACACATTAAACACCAAATACGGCTAAACATCCACTTTAGCATTTGCTTACCTGAACCAGGTAACGAGGGTCAACATTGAGGTACGGGGACAGAGGACTCATTCCCGTCACTGAAATCACATTACAAAAGAAATGGTAGCTGACTTTTCACATAATTCAATATTTATATATTGAGAAAACCAAAGCAGTGTGATAACGGCTAGCTGGCGTGATGCTAAAAGCATCATGTCGCTTACAGGGAACACCGGCGAGCTCTGTGTTGGAGTATTCAGGTGCACCTCCTCCGAAGAGACTCCCGAAACCGGGTCGGGCTCCTCCCGATCCTTGTGAGTTGTTGTCCATGGCTGTGAAAGATTCGAGGGGTCACCTGGCGAAAACTTGAGCCAGGGGGATGCTGCTAGCCGAGCCGACCTGGCTAACGTTAGCTAAGGGCTAGCTATGTCGCAAAACTCAAAATCCGCGACAAACTGATCAACGACGAGCTGCTGAATTCACCACCAGGAATAGATGTTGTCCTCTCAGTGTGTATGTTGAATCTTAAAGAGTTTTCAAAGTCAAAACACCGGATTTTTGTCACAGATTACTGAGCTTGAGTTTTTGTCAAGTCCCTGACCTCCAGCAACACGCTCTGCCGTAAAGCGATCACCGACGCTGAGCCGTTGTTACGTCAGCGAGAGCCACCAGGAAATGTGGATAAAATAGACAATATTGTTATACACATCAATTTCATGTCCTTATTTCAAGGCCACAGCGCATTCTCAAGTGAAAACTAAAGCGAGGATAACGTCTTGACGGCGCTGGAGAACTTTACGATTTTACGACACCTCCACAGATCTGGGATCTGTTTACTTAACCAAAGGGCCAACGGTGAGAACGGTGCCAGAGCATTACAAAACTGACCGGAGGCGAGGGGAGACGAGATCGAAACAGCAAATATTGTTTTTCAGACAATAATTTGATCATACTTCAAAACATTTTACATATAAACGTATAAATAGTGGTGGAGCTAACAGGAGCAAAAAAAGTATAAAATGTTGTATTCCAAAAAAGGTAAGGTTTTCAAAGTTATATTTATGTAAAAGTACTGGAGCACTTTCAGATTCTTCTTCTACTTGCTTTCATTTATTTATCCTCACGTATGAACATCCATGTATTTTAGTTTCACTCTTTGTTAAGTAGCTGACTGTAGCTCCACCTTTACCAGGTGCAGCATTAATGGTGCTTGCCCATTAATGCATGACTTGTGGCCATTGTGTTTAATGAGTACTTTAAGTATATTTTAATGCCAATGTCTTTGCTGTCTCACTTAAGTAATATATTGATTGCAAAGTATTTCTTCTCTGGTATTATTCTAAAAGATCTGAGTACTTCTTCCATCACTGTTGTTTTTTGCTGCTCACCTGTTGCGCTTTGCTGCATAGCTGGTCAGAAAGAATCGCTGGAGTTCCTCACATGTGGCACAGGGAGGCAGCAGAGAGCTGATAGTAAAAACAGACCAGCTGGAGAGAGGTCAAGCCCGTTGGTTCTGCTCTTCCTCAGTCCTCAGTCTAATTAGGCCTGATTTAATTGACTGATTTAGTTAAACTTGATCTCGGTCATGCCAGATACAAGCTGGATCTGCATGATGCTGTTTGCGTGACTTAATGTAGAGATGTATAGTTCAGTTAAATAACTTCCATATGACACCTGTCACGCCTTTTACTGCATGATTTCCCACCTCTCAGACCCACTGGGTACTTACCCATGACGCAACAGAGAGAGACCACACACATGCACACGTACGTGCACATTTATGCAGCGCAGGCCCGGCCATCTGCTGCCGGTCAAAGGGACAGAGGCACTGAAGGAATTTAGTGTGTTGAATTTCACGAATAACAGAGCATCTTATTTGGATTCTGCCATTGTATGTGTGTATTCAGAAGGGGCCAAGTGGAGCGATGAAGTTTGCCATTGTCGCCCAGTGTGGGTGTTTTCAGACTCTCTGGCATGATCTGTGAGTTAGTGTTCTCTGTGTTACTGCCCAGTGTGCCCACTGTCTTTCCCACAATGCCCCATTCAGCCCTGGGCCTCTCTCTCTCTCTCTCTCTCTCTCTCTCTCTCTCTCTCTCTCCCTCTCTCACCCATTTTGTGCCTCTGGCTAAACATCATCACCATCATCATCATCATCATCATCATCATCATCATCATCATCATCATCATCATCATGATCGGGCTACAAACCCAACGCTCAGTTGTGGGATAACATAGCTGTGATGTCATCTTTGCTATCTTTTTTCAGCCGCTCTTGTTTTCGTCTTCTCCTTCATTTCCTCTCTTTCTCCCTCTCTCTCTCTCTCTCTCGCTCCCCCTCTCTCTCTATCTCTCTCTCTCTCTTTCTTTCTGTCTCTCTGAGCTCCCAAACACAAAAGACAGAGAGGCCACGACAGGACCCCAGTGTATGCTGGTTGTCAAGGAGACAAGGAGACAGTGTTGGGTCTTTAAACTGCCTCAGAGGGGTGTGTGGAGTTAGGGGGAGTTGGCCTTATTTACATGGGAAGAGGACAAGGGAGAAGGGGTTTGAAATACAACTTTTGAGCAGCTTATAGGACTCCACTGTTATCCAGCTAAAATCATTCTGCCGCTCGGTCATCAAATATTTACCAAGCAGAGGAAATCTGGAGCTGTTCATTATGTGGAGAATGCTGTGCATACATAGTAATGTAAATCAACCTGTCTTTTCCTCTCACTTCTCCCACACACACCCCTGCACACACACTCACTCACTCACTCACTCACTCACTCACTCACATAACCATGCTTTTGATTGTAAGCGCTGGGAGCTCTGGGCCCCAGTATTGGCAATGGTGAGAGCTGAGTGCAGAATACATTACCAGATGCTTGAAGAGTGTTTCTTACCAGACTAGAGGAACAAGCACGAAAACTTGACTGAAAACAGGAAAAACAGAGACAAGAGTACACACCCATCCAAACACTCATGCACCCCCACCCATCCAAATCCACGCACACACACACACACACACACACACACACACACACACACACACACACACACACACACACAGGCTCTCTTTTATTTTCCCTCTCTTGCTATCTTCCCCTCTGCTTCTTCCTGTCCAGAGGATTGTCTGCAGCGGTCACATTATGTCCTCTCTCTCTCTGTCTCTCTGTGATCAGGGGGCTGAGGTTGCGGCCGCAGAGCAGGCTCAGCTCCAAGCCTGAAGTTCAATATCACCCCCAAACTCCACAATGAAAGCAGGAAGGGCAGGGAGAGGACGAATGAGCCACCCACTGCTGCATTCACCACGGAAAACCCCATGTGATTCTCAGCTTTTCTGAGTGCGTGTGTGAAACCTTCAATGTGTGGTTTAAAGGGGAGTTTTGCTTTAAACTTAAAGTGTCAAAGGCTCAAATTACCCACAGATTTTTTTTAAAATAATAGCCCTCTTTATGGCTTAATTTTTAATAAGTGCACCCCTATAGAGAGAAACAAAGAGCCTAATTAAAACAAATGTAGCCACCATGGCACATGTGGGTTATTAGCAGGTTTTTAGAGACTTCAGGGACAAACTGTGATCCTGTGTAATATTTACTCTGCAGATGTTTAAGGGCGAGCTTGCACAATCAATTTCCTTTTAATTCCCCAGCCATCCAGTCCTCCGAACCCCCCCCCCCTTCTTTCTGTTATACATGTGCATGCCTGGGAGAAACCATGGTGAGCTGGGTGTGTTTTGTTCTCTCCCATTACACACATCGTGTCTAATGTCCACTTAAAAAGCAGGAGTAGATAGAAAACGAGAGAAAGAACACAGAAAAGGAGAAGTGGGAAAACACCATGTTGTGGCCTTTTCCCTGCATTTTGTCTGAAGTATCTGCCCCCCCATCTAAAGAGAGGTGATTAGTATGCAGAAAGGAAGCTGATTTGCATAATTAAGTGCTACAGAGAAAAAGCAACAAAGTTTGTTAGTTTTACAACTATGAGTTTAATAGTGAACAAAGAGTTATTCCTGCTCCAAGTTAAACGTTCATTGTTCAACACATAAACTGTTTTTCATTGTTTTAGACGCACATTTATTTTTTAAAGGAATCCAGAGACAGATACCATTAAAGTGGTTAATAATCACAGAAGTGGTAACCGTTAGTAGTAACCTACACTTGGCACTGAAGAGTAGATTAATATTGTACTACACTGTTAATTGTCACACTCATAGTATACAAAAGGCACAGAAGGCAAGCAATGCTGATCTCAGAGGCTCAAGTTAATACAGAGAACATCAGAGACTCCAGTTTATCAGGACATTGACACCGTGACATGATTGCTAATGACACATGAAGGATGGTTATGTTTATCAAATTATTCTCCGTAATAAGGCATAATGTTCTTATCTGAAAAGGTCATTTAATGTTATTTTCACGTACAAAATAGAATATAAAAATACATTATAAACTTGTTACAGATGTTACGACTCCATGATTTGTGTATTTTCTTATGTCAAGGCATCAGTTGGTTTTGTGTGTGTTTGTAAAACTGTACCACACCTGAAAAAGCGGATACACATGCAAAAATATATATATGTGGACGACTTCATCTCAAAGAAAACAATCAACCAAACAAACAAGAACAACAACAAGAACAACAACAAAAGATAAAATATAACACTGTTCTCGGGAGGCATCCGACCCTCACATAAACATCTCGGACGTTGCAGCTGCTGCTTCAATACTGCATCGCACTTCTTATTCAAGTGAGCCACTTTTGTTTGTTTTTTTGGCACTAAAATCTGAATCGAGAAGAGTTATGGATGTAAAGTCATAACAATGTGGTCAACGGCGGCTGGGCCAAACACATTTTCCTGCAGCCCTGATGAATCTGCATAAATCCAAATGACAATTTCATGCTGGGCACACGCCCACCATGTAGTAGAGGATGATTTAGGTATAACATTGTTCCATCGCTCTCAATAAATAAAGGCACTGCTGTTCAAGCTCATACAATACTGTAGTGTGAAAAAGGCAAAGGCATCATCGTGTACGTCCTCAGATTTAGACAAAAGAAGTGCAACCTTCCTTCTCTGTGCTGCACAAGGTTGGCATTTATGTATGTTGACTCAGTGTTGGCATGCTTTACATAATGAGAAAAACCCAAAGATACTTTGGTATTTTGGATTCTAGTCGGTTATTTTTCCTCACTGAGCACCTGTTGCTTCACCATAAGAGATGAAATTTGACTTTTTATGTACTCCAAGTTCAAACATGTCAAGGAAAGATGGAAATCACTCAACCTGTAAGGAAATGAAATGCAAAACTTAACGCTCATAAAAGAATAGCAAGTGACATTTTGAACACCTCATTGGAACCACGTGTTGGCGTTACATTTCAAGGGAAAGCATGTTAATATATGAATACCTGAACACCAATTATAATGTGTTATAATGGATTATTAATGTGTGTTGGCCCAAAAATGAAGCACTCCGTTTAAAGTGGTGCCCGATGAGGAAAAATGCTTCAAAACATCAACATATCTTCTTTAGTTTAGTGTTTCAGGAGGGTTTCTTGGCTCGATAAGTAGAGTTACCATCGTTATCAGTATAGTTACCACGTTATTAATGAGTCATTATTATTGCATCACATGGACTGAGGGCAGGGCAGCTCAGAGAGACAGTTTGGCACAGCCAGGGATTGTTTAGGAGCCCTTCACCACTTCAGGGGCCTGTCCCCAGTAAAGTCTACTGGTTTCGCATAGCAACAGCGGTTACAGATTGGGATCTCGACTGTTGAATGGTTATAAAACAATCTTGGACTGGCTTTGGACTTTTGGAAGGAAGGCACGTTTGGCAAAGTTTAGGTTAGGACTTGGTGATGGGCGGGGTCCTGAGGTTTATTCCCATGATCGCTGTCGTCTGGTTGGTTGGTTAGACAGAAGCAGCCGGGTTGTTCCCAATGTGCTGGTCTGGTTGGCTGAGCTGAGGGAGTGGCAGGGCCGTGGGCCAATGAGCACGCCAGCGGGCAGAGATGGGTGGGTCATCAGTGGGCGGAAAGGTCAGAAGGTCAAGGGGTCATGGGTTAGTTGCCGTGGCAGCTAGAGTTAGACAGACAGAGACGGACAGACGTGGAAAGGAAACAAAAAGGGCACATAAAAGGGGACATAAAAAGAAAAAAGATAGAAGAGAGATTAGTGTCAGCTAGTGGCGTCAGGATGACAACAAGGCAGATCTACTGCAGTCACACAGCATGAGGGGCAGTACATAAGAGCTGCGCAACACCTTCATGAGCCCTGCATAACCATTCAGAATGACTCACATCAACCACTGGGTGGTGACATAAGGAATGGCTGGTTAGAGATGCTCACGTGTGCTCATGAAGGTGTTTGCAGGGTTATGTCGGAGGAGATGCCCCTCCTGCAGCGAGACTGCTGCTATAGTGATACTACTCATGCTAGCTGGGCTACGCCTAGCACAGACAGACAGTGAAACCATGGACAGAGAGGGAGACAGCATGGTTTCATGTGGGTGAGAGAGTGACCTTTATGTCCGCAGAAAAGTGTCTGGGCCTCACAAATACTTTCACTTACTGACAAGTAGAGCTATTGTTTAGCAGCCGGCATAAGATCTTGAAGATTAACAGTTGTGATTAACTGATTATTGATTATGGTTTGATCTTTTTGCTGTGAAGTATTAGAAGAGCACCTGATGACCACAGTAAGCAAGGAGGCGCCATAAGAGACAGTGATGAGAGGTTAAGAGATGGTGATTTTAGAGGGACTTAAGAAACAATTTAACAATAGACAGACTAACTACAAGAATTTAGAGGCTTTGGTTTTCTTTAGAGATTTTTTTCAATAGTCATCTTTATTGCCTTTTAGTGTTTTTTGTCCATCGTGTACAACAAGAGCACCACCGCTCACATACACACATATATTGTAGCTAGCTAGTCCATTTCTATTGCATAAAACAGTCACGAGGCCTGTGAATCGAGAAGGTCACCTCATCTTAAATAGACAGAGCAAAACACTGCCTTCATTGCCACCTTCGCGGTGACTAGAACAGTAGTAGCTACACACCTTGAATAAAGTTTGAAGTTTACATGGAGACACTTCATCTATAAAAAGCATATTGAAAAAAAAACAAAACAAAAATAAAAATTTACAAACTAAAAAAAAACTAGAAAAAAAAAATTACTACAAGTATTTTCAAGCGATCTTGTTCCATAAGCTTCATATAAGCACTTAAATCCTTAAAATCCCTATATACAAATTTATTTTGCAGCTAAATACATGGTAACAGCACCACTCTGGCTAGGAAATATATGAAAGATGTAAACAGCCCCAATGATAAAGTCCAGTGGGCGACTGATAAGACCACAAACAACAGTATTTCATACAAAAGAGCTTGTAACACAGACCTCAGTAGTCATCACATGCTGTGTTTTAGTAGTAAAGACCAAAGATCATATGGAATTGAATGACCTCCAGAAAAAGACAATCTCTGTTACTTTAAATGTCATATAGTCATTGGGCACAACACAGGATTTAATTAATAATAATAATAAAAAAAACATTTGGAGAAATCTACTGGAATGAAATTGGGTATAAATAAAACTTCCCGTAGTTATTTGTGGGGTCAAAAGTAGTAGTGAAGAGATAAACGACGCCAAAAAAAAAAAAAAGTTTCTGAGAGAGGACTCCAAATCCAGAGTCACAAGGACCGAGTCACATGAACGGAGCGATCCATTCTAATTGAGAGGGTCCTGGCCTGCAAGCCGTCCAGTTTATCTAACAGGCGAGCGAAGATAACCGCTGCAGCTGTCACCCCTAACATGGTTCCTCCCAATCTGCTCACTTATTTCACTTTCACAGCAACAAATACTGTTTCACATTTTCCACTGAAGCTGCTTCAGCGTGTGACCTTTCCGTCTGATACAGTTATTTCTCTTTTAGGCATGCCGTATTACAGACACACGTAAACTGAAATTGGTCCATTGGTCTGCATGCACGCACACAAACACACACACATATACACATACACATAAAGTGGCTGGTGAGCTAACTAACCTCTGTCTGGGGTCACTACCCTTTGGTAAGGATGGATTCTCTTGTCGTGGCGTCGTACCTTAGTGGTCATGGCACCTGCTAACAGCCATTGACATCGCCAAAACAGAACACAGAAGGTTACTCATCAGAAAGACATCAAACAGTCCACCCATGGCACCAACATCAGTGAAACCAGGAATTTACAAAAAGTGTTCAAGGCTGAGGGTGAAAATAAGTCAAAACGCTTCTTCTAAGAGACAGAACTTTTGTTGTTTTGTGGTCTTCTGCTCTCTAAAGAAAATATTAATCCAAACCACTAATTTCTCACTAAGTTTCACTAGTAGATTCAACATCAGCGGTAAGCAAAGTCACTCTATAGCTCTGTGATTAAAACAAGCGTTAACATATATTAAATCACAAACAGCAGCGCTAAAATATCTATGGGTTCACTAAAATGTGTTAAAAGTACAAGCGGAAGCTGAACTATTAAAAAAAGTTAAATAGCTGTCACACCACAACACTAGTCTGCTAATACAAAGAGGAAATTAACAGGAATGGACACTTGACTACAGAATGACTGTCGAGGAATCTGTCATCCTAAAGTACGAGCAAACTTTGAGTGTTTGCTCTGTGGGACAAGTATGTGGGGGAGGGGGAGGGGAAGGGGGGGGTCTGCAAGCCAGTCCGTGTGTGTGCTAGGAAGGGTTGCTATCGCTTAGCCTTTGGTTGGGAAAGCCATACCTGCAAAAACATAGGGAGAAGGGACTGTTAGCCCAGTGATGAGCTTCAGCATGCATCTGTGTATGTCGAGGATGTATTACAAGAGCTGGATTTGGCTGCCAATATTGTCCCAGTGGCAAACTGTGGAACTGCAACGCAAAGTCCCCCGCAGCCTCAATTCTGTTACATAACCCGACAATAACACAAATTATTAGCAATACAGTCGCGTTCAAACCGATGAGCCGCGTAAAGCTTTGGGCTTTAATGTGATTTGTCAAGAAGTGTCTCTGCTTTGTTTTCTGACAGTAATTATCATCTGTGTGAACGTCCTGTCGTGTCAGGTCAAGAGAAGCCCATGTGTTGCTATAGCCTTGCGAGCTAATGGTTAGTAATGGATGAAATCTGGCAGTAACAGACACGTTCAATGTACAGACTGCGACATGACTGCATACAAAGTCAATGCAAATACCTGAAGGTGTGTCTGCGCAAGTTCAAAATGTCTCAACTGGAGCAGCAAATCAATGCCGATTCCAGCTGCTTCATGAATCGGCGAGAGGCCGAGACCTGGAGTTTCTGCTCAGTTCTGAGTTCAAGTCAGAGGCTCAGCTGAACACTAACATACAGTCAGTGCACCTGTGGCTAGCTAGCTTACAGCTAACGTCTGTGCAGTCGGTACACTGACGGTCGGAGGAGGTCAAAATCACACATGAATCACACACTTGCTTTGCGTCCAGTCTGAACACATCTTAGTAGATGTAGGTGTAAGGCAGGTTCAAATGGGTTAAAAACTGAACCAGTGTGGGATCAGTATCAACAAACAGAAGGGCTGTTTTGATCAAGTAACCAAACATTAATATAAACACCAACACTGGTCAAAACACCGCACTGGTATTGGGTCAGGTTAACCCAGTATTGCATTGGTGTGATACTGACCCCACTCTGTCAATTTTTAACCAGTTTTTCTGTGTCTCATCTCAATGTAAAGTCCACGGGACAAGTGGGCGGGGCCAGGGACAGAGACGCTAATGTTTTTTTGGCGTATGCGATTGGTAAGCGGCTTTCATTGGAGTCCAGTATCCAGTCCTCGTAATACATCCATTGACTATGTATGAAAGTGATGAACGTTTGATTTTTAAATACCTAATACTCCAGTTGAGTCAATTGGGTATTCCAATATGGAGGGCGTGAGTGTGTAGGGATACTCGTACGGCGTGTAGATGATTCCAGTTTCGGGCCCTTGCTGCACCAGCGCCGGGTGCGGATTGGCTCCCGGTACGAGGGCTGAGCTCTGAATCTGACGAATCAGAGGCATGATGGTCGGCGTGGTGACGGGGGCGGGGTTGCGCAGGGTCGGAGGCAGGACGGGCGTCGGGCCTGTGATGATCCGAGGCGCCTGAGGGGTCGCTAGAGGGAAGGCGGCAGTGGCTGCGTGGCACACAAGCATACAATAATGCAAGTATGCGCACACCCACACGCGAGCACACACAAAGTGCACACACATACAATAGACAGGGAAGAAGAGGAGAAGACAAACAGACTATTTAACAGGATAAACAGAGGCATTGTTCATATATACAGTGGACTCCTGTGCCGAGACCCCTCCTCTGTCACCCACCACCCCTCCTCCACATGTTAATTGTGATGTCATTCTTACGCGTCTTGACATTGGCGTCTCTGTAGGTCCCGTTGAGAATGGCCAGCTCCATCAACTGCATTTTCTTCAGGTTGTCCTCCCCCTCAGCCTGCACCAGCACACACAAGCAGACCAGCACAATCATCTTCCTTACCGAGCACTTTCATTCAGCCTTTTCACAAGTGAATATATTCACTTTTGTTAGTGCGGTCAAGTCAGCCAAAGTTACAGTATGCTGAAAGTAGCTCTGATTCAGTCAAGGAACCAGGTGTAAACGTCAGACGGTCTGAAATTGAGTTGCACAGACCTTGAACACAGCCACTGCACCACGCAAGACATATTCAGTGTCAAACGCGCTACCTTCTTAGCTCCAGTTACAGCTTGGTGAAAAGCTCGACTGATTTACAGTCGGACGGCAAGGTCAGCTGGGTTAAACCAACACATGTCATTAACTTTGCCCTCCACACACACACACACACACACACACACACACACATCCACAAGCACAGATTAACAGGTGTTCAGCTACCGATTGCCCACAGAGACTTCTTACATGCTTTTACGTCTGATGCTGTGCTGTGATTGGAGCGGAAGTGACGGCTGATTGCGGCAATAGAAATCCCCCTGCTGGTCTTTTCAGTCTGTTTCTATTGTTGTAAATAATACAGAGGGAAAAAGAATAAGGAGCCTTGTGATTTCAAAATATGTGCCATTGTGATTGAGTGTCAAAGAGGGGATTATTTAGGGAGCTGGAGTCCCTGTGTCTATAGGGCTATATCTGTGCAATGTTCCTGTGCGACTCCGATTTGCAGTCATTTCTGAGCACATTTATGCACGTATGTGTGTCCGTGGGGGGGACATAGGTGGGCTGGAGAATGTGAGAAATGTTGAGGAGTGCAATCAAAATGTCCTCTTGTGTGGACGACAACAACAAAAAAAAAACCCAGGCAGAAAAGGGAATACTGTAGCCAGTAGTTGGGAATGAAGTGAGTTGTGAACGAGTGAAAGGAGTGATGGAGTGGGGAGAACAAGTGAACAGACTCTCCATTCATTCCCTCAGCCTTTCAAACAACCCGGGGTTACCATGGAAACCCCTTTATGCGTGTTCCCTAATTACCCTAACCCCTTACACATACTCTCTCATACACACAGAGACACACACAAAAACACAAAAAAGACACAAACACACACTTTTTGGACTGACAATCCCCTTCCCCCTTCCATGCATACCAACACAGTGAACTCTCATCCAGTCACACACAGTTTTTCCATCTGTCCAGCCCATAATATTTGACGCTGATGGCTTCAGACTCATACTCACAGCGGGCACGAGAAGTTTCTTGACCTCGTTGATGGCCCGCTGGAGTTTGATCTTGGCCCGGTTGTGCGTGTCCTCCACTGTGATCAGGACGTGGAGGTCCTCGCTGAGGTGCTCCCAGTTGGGCTTCCCTCGGTTCATCTCCTCCTGAAACACAAAAACATTTTAGGAGCCCCGTTTGAATGCACCACACAAGCTCGGTCCGCTGCTGCAGAGAGGGAACAGGATTTCACCTTTCTTCTGGTTTGGCTCAGTTTTTGGATCGGCTTCAAACTACACACAAACACACAAGAGGCTCAAGGTCGTGCAACGAAGCTCTGGAAGTGTTATCAAGCTCTTGTCTCTTCAGTGGTTACACAAGTTTAGTGTCGCATTTTATCGAAGCCGCTCAGATTCCCAGAATCACGCTGCTCTCTGCTTTCTATCTTATATATTATTAGTCAGTTAAATGATATTCAGATGATTCACAGACAGCATTATTGACTGAACAGTCATTTAGTAAATCATTATGCAGCAAAAATCCCAAATATTGACACTGTCACAAGGCTCTTGGCAGAAAATAGTTATTATTTTTAGCCACACTGACTCTAGAGACTCCAAGAACACGAGTGTCAGTCAGTGTTTCAGTCGGTCATGCCACTACTTTGGTCTAGACTGAAATTTCTCAGTAAATTTTGAATGGATTATCGTGAAATTGTGTTTATGGATGAATCATGACTTTTGTAATTTTGGCTTTTCCAAGCTCCACTATGAAGACTGACGTATTTGATTCAGAGAGGAATGCCTCAGCATCATTTGGATGGATCGGCATGAAATCTGGTTCAGACATTCACGCCCTCCTCACGATGAACCGTCCGATGAGCCTGAACTTTCCTTCGAGTACAATAATAAGATCACAATTTCACTTCTTTCGTTTAAGATTAAATACTGCTGGCACCAGCTTCAGTTGCACTCACTGTTTAGTGCTAATTAGTGAATGTGTGAGATGGTGCCCTGCTAAACATCAGACTATGAGCGTTGTCGTTCCTGACATTAGCATTTAGCTCAAAGCGCCACTGTACTCAAAGACAAACCAGTTTGAGAAATACAGTTATTGGCCTTATTGCAGAGTTAAATCAGAAGATTGATACAACTCTCACATCTATCCGTTAAATATGAAGCTACAGGCAGGAGACAGTTAGCTTAGCTTAGCTTAGGTTGGTAAGACTGGAAAACAGCTAGTATTGCTCTATTCAATGGTTAGAAAATCCACCAAATAGCATCTCTAAGGCTCACTAACTAGCAAATTGTACAAAAAACAAAGTGTAAAAACGACAAGCTGCTTCCTCTGAAAGTGACAGTCAGATGTTCGAATAGCTTCAGAGCCCCCTCCCCTAACACCTTCCTAATGTCAGACCAGAGGGGGTCCACGTCCGACCATTTCTGTTACTTTCTGAAACGGACAATCCGACATTCACACCCACTCCACGCTGTGATTGGCCAGCTGTGTGGAGGTGAGAAAGTAAGCTGGGTTTGGAATTTTGTCTCTCGCTCTTTCTTCCTTCTTGACACAACGACAATATATGTTAGTTTTTCCCGTGAACATCTCAGCACAGCACTAGGAAGTCTTTCAGAGAGACTGTTGTGCACTGTTACCCCACATTTAAAATATATCATGTTCCTCCCCCTCTCTATGACAGCTGGCTTTTCACTTCGAGTGTGGCCGTTCGTGACAGCTATAAACACCTAGGCTGGCTGTTTTCTCCTGCTTTCAGTCTTTACGCTAAGCTAAGCGAACCATCGGCTGGCCGTCACATCTAACGGAGAGACGCGCGAACTCGGCAAGAAAGCGAATACAAGCATTTCCCAAAATGTCGAACCACCCATTTTAAGTATCCATTTTATATCCTGATCTGTCAGTTAATCGTTAATCTATAATAGTTCAAAGTGAAATTAAGAAGTCTTCTGTCTCTGTGTTGTGTGCTGGGACATCGTATCCTCTGTGGATGTTTTGTCAAGTGAGATGTATCATTTTGAAAAACACCAAAAGTCAACATCTTTCTCTCCTCTCCCCCTGTTGCCTCCCACTGTGTCTCTGTTTTCCTTCCTCTCTCTCTCTGTGTGTCTGTGTGTGTCTCTC